>NW_027526353.1:426876-1144376 GCF_048455015.1 Haemaphysalis longicornis | reverse complement strand
TATTTACCCCGCGTGATTCCGTTAATCCGGACCTTTCATTTGATACCTTACACGCCTTAGCCTCATCAGTTTCACTTTTCACCCAATCTAACGTGGTCATTATTCTGTCTTAAGGGGCGCTGCCCAGTCAATTCAGCTAATTCATTTGAAACAGTAGAAAGGACAGCCCCCGCCCCCATTTCCCCCCGGCTCTCACCTCTTCCTTTGTGACCCCTAGTATATCAAGCCGTTAACAGTAGCAGGCGAACAACCAGCACGCCAGCGCCGCCGTGTGCTTTCCCACCACCCTTTCCCACGCTCTTAGTGGATCCGTCAGGAGGAAAAGTTAAGACAACCCTTTTTTATGACCTCACCAGTCAATTATCACTCACGCGCCCAGCCGCGAAAATTAGGTATACAGCAAGTGCTTATGGCCATAAAAATTCAACAAGAAACAAAAAAAATCAGACACCACCTCCCTCCCAACCGATCATGCAGATCGCGATTGGTGCCATACCCGCAGGTAACTTGAATTCCGAGCCCACAGTGACGCATGAAACTTAACAGCCAACCATAGCTGCCTGCTAGGCTACTCATATGTACTCAAACTCCAAATGAACTTAAAACTCCTATTTACTCAGAACTCAAAATGTACTCAAAACGCAATATGTAATCAAACTCAAAATGTGCTGAAACTCAAAATGTACTCAGAACTCAAAATGGACTCAAACTCAAAATGTACTCAGAACTCAAAATTGACTCAAACTCAAAATGGACTCAAACTCAAAATGTACTCAGAACTCAAAATGAGCTCAAACTCAAATTGTACTCAGAACTCAAAATGAACTCAAACTCAAAATGGACTCAAACTCAAAATGTACTCAGAACTCAAAATGGACTCAAACTCAAAATGTACTCAGAACTCAAAATGGACTCAAACTCAAATTGTACTCAGAACTCAAAATGGACTCAAACTCAAAATGTACTCAGAACTCAAAATGGACTCAAACTCAAAATGTACTCAGAACTCAAAATGGACTCAAACTCAAAATGTACTCAGAACTCAAAATGGACTCAAACTCAAAATGTACTCAGAACTCAAAATGGACTCAAACTCAAAATGTACTCAGAACTCAAAATGGACTCAAACTCAATCGGACTCAAACTCAGTCGTGATCACTCGGCTCAAACTCACTCAAGCTCAAACTCACCATGCCACACTAGCCTCGCGCTCACTCAAACTCAAACTCACGCGTGAGTTTGAGTCCAAATGAGTCTGAGTGAGTGGACTCATGAGTGAGTTTGCCGACCTCTGCCTTTACCACTGTATATATTAGCTCCCTTTAAAAACTGCATAACAGCTTCACTGGCACCTTCTTGACAGATGGGGAGGGACCGATGAATTTTTTACCAATCAAATTTCTGTCTGCTTGCTTTATTGTGCCCTGCCTATTATTGTAACCAGTCCGTAAAGTAAATAAGAACAAAACACTACGTACGTGGTTTCCCGCCAGAGTTGAAGCGTGAGGCGCGTAGTGTTTCCTGGTACCGGGATAGTTTATTACTCTCCTCATCTGCACATGGGCACGAAATGTTCTTTATGTAGTGCTATAGCTGGACATATTATGATTCTACAACCCCGGTACTATCGATCGTCCTTGAAACCCCTGCTTCCGCATTGCCTCGAAGCCAGCTAGGTTCTTATTTATTTCTCGCACCATGGAAGTTGCCATGTTTACTCCAGTATTGTGGAGGTTCAGTCTCTCTCATACTCAGGACATGTAAAACCACGCATTCAGTGGTGTTTTCTTGTAGCACCCTTCCCGCTCTTCATTTCTCCACCTCACCACGCGCTACTTATAGCCCCTATCCCTCTCCTTGGTCGTACATTCCTTGCAACTTCTAGAGCCACTTCGATGTAACGCCCATTTATCTCGAGTTCTTGCTGGGCCCTCTTAAACCACCGCACGCATGACTTTGTTTGACACGTACTCAACTTCATTCTAAGCTTCCTCATCCCGCTCGTAAGGGAGCATATTCATCTTTGGTTGCTCTTCCAACCAGGTGCGTACGCCCCACTTTCTTGACTTTTTGATTATCCACCTATGGTATCCGCCTGAAACGAATAAATATGGATATACTCCCTGCAGACGATCGTATATAAGAGAGGACGGAAAGGGCCGAAACAAGTTCAGAGTATAGAACACAGTTGAAGGACAGCGGCGACACACGGCAGCAGCGAAAGAAGTTGGTCACACGCGCGGTTCTCATTGAAACTATACAGTGTTTCTTTCGTGGCTGCTACATTACATTCTATAGTATCGTACACGATAACGTGTTGATCAATACGATCAAAACGTCGCTGTTTTCCTTGTTTGTTTGCCTTTGTGTCACCTTTGCGGTGTCTCTCGTGCCTTCGCGTTACCTGGAGCTTCTACAGCTCTTAGCATTGCTTGCTGTTTGGTGCGTTTTTTTAGTTTATGCTGTAATCGTATACAACTGTGGGAGCCGCGCCGTAATTTCTTTGCTAGAAAATCTCTGAGTGTATTGGTGTGGATGGTTTTGCAACAGAGAAAATGTGGTGATGCCATCTCATCTAAGCAAGTCGATTGACTTCTTTAAAGGTTTCGGCACGTATTGGCAGGTAGGGGCTATGTAGTTAGCGGATGCTTGAGATGTCCATAGCTGGCACATAAGTGTCTGCCCTGCGGCTACAGGATTTTCCGGGGGGGAGGAGAGGAGGAGGGGAGGGTGGCTGCGGAAGGCAATTTTGTCTCTCTTTGATAAGCTACTATACTATAACTTTTGTTACGTCTTTCATGAGCGTACAGGTACAGGCCACGGAAGAATGGCTTTAGGGTTTGAAGGGCTTCTGTCGCGCATACGGAAAAGGTATTTAGGAGGAGTCCTACAGTAAGATAAAGAATTCTGCGCTCACCGAGATTGCCGTGCTTCAAGCTGAAGTAACAAGAAACACGGCCCTTGGCAAGAAATATATTTTTCTTTTTTTTTCCACAATATTTATCTGCTGGTGCGTTCCAAGAGGCCTCAGTTTCAATCGATGCCACAGTCAGGACCGGTGTTAAAAGGAACCGACATGAGTTTGCTGTTCTTCAAGCCGGCACGTTTTGACCTGCAGAAGCCGAGAATTTCTGTAAAAAGTACAATGAGTTGCATGATTTGGATTGAGTTACTGCCATAGGCTGGCAGAAATTCAATAACAGTCGGATTTGTTTTTATCTTTCACACATTACAAATACTCAAAGGTCCGTCCAACAAGGACGATGGTGAAAATGCGAAGTCTGTTAGCCTGTAACCTGAGTCATTGTCAAAGCCCAAATCGAAAGTGTTTCCAACGTGTCACAATTCTATATACGGCGGCTCGACTTGTCGCCGGATAGACGCAGTCTAATACAATGGCGCAGTGGTACACATGTAGGCTACATAACGGAGGTGCCCTGGTTCGAGTAAGACTACGAGAACTGCGTATTTTCTTGAAGCGCTTGATATGCCCTCGCTTATCATCGTCGTCGTTTTGAGAAATAAATTGTGTAAAGTTGACTTTCCTGCTAGCGCTTTCATGACGGGGGACTACTGCGCCTTTGTATATATAATTAATGCTCACAAATTCAATTTGTTATTGTCTTGGAGCTTGCGTACTCTTTTACGCCTTTGTATCACCGGTTCATCTACAGGACACTTAGCATTAAAAGGAATTGAATTTAACAGCTAAATTTTAGCAATTTGTTTGGATAAAAGTCACGTGTAACGCGATGGTGGCCAAATGCAGTATTCGTTGGTTCTTGTAACCAGTGGTGAACTAGACGTTGCGCAATTTTTGTTCTTTAACTTCAGAAATTCCAACGTCTGATTTACCAATTTTTGGGCAGAACCGCGTTCCGCACTTTATCCTTGCCCCCTGTAAAACGGGGAGAGTAGTGTTTCATTTCTGGCGTCGCGCGAAGGTTTGTGCTCGAACACAACTGGAGTTTCAGACTCAGTTTGATAGCGCATAAATACCAAGAGATATTAATAATGCATATCCTACATTTGCTTTACCAAAAACGTTCACTAATTCGAGAGGAACTACGGAGTTTAACCATTCAAAATGGTCTACTGGCGAGAAATAAATCCCACAAACGGTGGCTTAGATACTTGAATCTACCAAACCATTGAATAACCAAAACAAAGTAATAACCAATACATAGGCCCTCCTTTTGGTCTGAGGGATTAGCAGCAATTTGAAACTCGCGCCACGAAGAAAGTATAGCGCCTTCATACTCCTTGTGTGGAAGGGAGCTTTATTCAGTTCCCTTAAATAATGCAAGGCTTCTCTAACACAATTATTTTATCTTCACCTTTCGCAGATATGTTAACTTACCCTGCCTGAGTTTAGTAGCAGAGCAGCGAGGTTGGATTAAATACGTATAGTTCAAACTGCGCAGCGAAACTCCGATGCTGTGAAAACTTACAAACACGCACTTTGCGACAAAAGAACGCCAAATTTCATTTTTTTTGTTCTGCAATAGGCATGCGAAAGGGTATTTCTGTGCACCGTAATCTTGGTTTTCTTCGCAGTCTTTAAAAAGTGACGGGGATAAAACACATATTGCAGAAGTCCTTCATAAAATATTGTGTTTTTTTTCGGCGTCCACAGCACATAGTTACTTCAGTCAGCTGGCTGTCTTATTACTTGTTGTGTTCTTCGTAGAGCAGATAGCGGCCTGAAGTGGCGGCAGCTTGCAGGAAATTAGGTTTTTGCTACACTTGCTTTCATAACTGCTTTAGGCTTCTCCAACGTTAACTGGTAAAGTGCCGTGCATAATGTATATGTTGGCCACGTTCACATTTTGGTGCAGAGAGGAGGTTGGCGTAAAAAATAGGTGGCAGCACGAACAACTGCTAATGACTTGGGTGCGGCTGCTGCTCAGGATATGGAGAACACAGTGTGTGTTAACTTTTGGGAGACTCGCCCTGTCACCTAAAAAACGAGCATAACGGTCCAATCTACAGCGCCTTGCAAAAATACTGTCTCAATCAAGCTTTTGTATGCAGCTTCCACTTTGTGATGGTCACTGGGGTTTTTTCTAGCACCATTTTGTACGCTGATTATTCCGTTGTTTTTAAGGGTGAACGGGTATACTGACCGGCTTCACAGCGAGTTTTTCATACTACAAAAAGGCTGAGGGATGGTAGTTTTGCTACCTGTTTGAACGAAATTGGTTCAAACTTTTCCCTTTGCGCGATTTCGCACTTCACAGACGCCATCTGCGGTAATTGTGTTTTCCTAGCTCAGCTCGAGCCGTAGCACATTGTTGTGTTTTCTTCTGTTAACTTCTTTTTGTGCCTGATTTTTAAGCACTTTCTTTTTTTGCCTCTGGGTACACATGCCTATGGGTACATGAACTCTGTGTACGCACACCCCGAATGGTTCATGTTGCACAAATATTCTGTCGATTTATTAAGGGGCTCAAGAGTGTGTGCCCTTCTAAGCATCGGTGACAGTAAAATTACTTGTAATCGTACAGCCTGCATATACTTCCTGTTCAAGCGCCCTTTGAACTGTTTTTCCACCGGGCCGTGGATTCGACTACAAAGGTGCACACTTACACCCTTGACAATACTGCCGAAAATTCCGATGATCATTATGTTCGGTGCCGTCTCAAACTCTTTATTCGGCGGAAGATTCCACTACTTTATCTTAATGCCCCCGAAAGGTGTAATAGAACTGCATACAAGAGACATCCGCATCACTCCTTTTAGAGAATCACCAGTGCGGGTCACGTTTTAGCATTACAGCCGGTGAGCCCCTTAAATGATGATTGCTATAAGAGCCATTAGTAATTTATGCGCCAGTTCTTGCCCTTTAAAATAACCCTTTAAGTATTCCGCAGTGGTGACCAACAAGCTGCAAATTAGGTCATCGCAGATTGTTCAAACCCTGCTGGGAAAGACCCGGGTAATTGCACCACAGCGTCATGATGCCCAACTACACACAACGATATTGCCGGAATTGAGAAAAAAGGAATATTCATAGATCAGAAAACAAACCCTTAGGCCCTGTCATGTTCCCAGGTGCAATCGTACGCGCCGTTCTGAGCGATTATGTTTTTTTTATTAGGGAGGGGAGCAATGTCTAAACTTAGAGCGTGAATGCCTTATACATGGACTAAAGGTAATGTACCACCACAAGTGGAAGCCGAGCACGTAATGAAACAAGTCGCTGAACCACAAGGCAGCAAACGGATGTATCCTTGAGTATTCCGATTTGTCGGTGTTAACCTGTGCGACGACGACAATTAATGGCAGTCCCAATGATGGGCTCATGAATGGGACCTTGGCACAACCACTTTGCATTCTTTGTAACATAACTGTGGTCTACGCCATGATAGCCCCAAGGTGGGAGCTTTCAACCAATATTACCTATAACCGAAGTTTTAGGCGTCCACGCATATCTTTTCTGTAAACAAAGTTCGATTTGTGCATTTTCTTACACCTCTGTTTTCAGAAGGCAGCCTACCCGTAGAGATCCTATTTAGTACCCGTTTCCCAAACCTTCCTGTTTGTAAATATTGGGGATTGAGTGCACGGAGTCATTTTTGCAAGTATCCTTCAATATTTCAGACATATGCGCACAGATTTGTTGCAAACGTAAGTCATCGAAATGCTTACGAGTAGTCGACTTCCATTGATGGCAGCAGGGTCTGCCATCAATGCGGCGTCATGAAAATTGAACACCATAAAACGTGTGGGTATACCCACACGTTTTATGGTGTTCACTTTTTGACCGCGAAATGCGAGGGCGCTCAAAAAACTAACCCGAAGAACAGGGCACGGAAGCAAACACAGGTATTCGTAAAGACAGTATCAGTTTCGCGCGTTTCATGCTTGTGTGACCGTTTCCTGTTTCTGCTACGCTCTTCTGGATCGTATAAGAAGAGTGATGTTTGCGGAGGCAGACAGGCCCCCAGCTGCTTCAACAGAATAATATTTGTTTAGCTCGTGTAGTGCTATGCGTATACTATAATACACCAGCTTACGTTAGCCGGCGACACTTTTTAATGGTAGGCTCTGGTCTCGCAGCACGCGCGTCGATATTTCGGTCACAACCAAAAGAAAACGCATGAACTCTTAAAAGAAGACGCAAAAAAATTATTTTTGTTTTGCATCTTTTCTTGGGAGAAAACTCGAAATTCTCATACCTATGTTCCCCGTGGCGTTGTTTACATAATCTTAGATAAATGTTTGGCTAAATATCAGATGGTCACTGCATACAATGAAGATGAGAATATACAGTGCTCGATATCTAATTAACAGATAATACAGTGCGTATTCCCCCGAAGTTACTAATGTTGATGAAGATAGCGGCAAAGAATTGAGAAATTTAGGAAGTTTATTTTTTCATTTCTATAGATCATCGCGAACATAGGAAGCACGGCTTGGGTAAATATTGAGAGTGAAAATACCGCACATGCAGTTTGGCGGCGTCATGAAATGAAGCGGCAAAAGTATTGTTTCGATTATAGCCTCTTTGGATAATATAAATAGGTTAGCGGCCGTTGTCCTACTAGTCTGAAAAAAAGCAGTCATCTTTTGCGCATTGACACAATGCGGTGCCCTTAATACGAAGTGGTTCTCAACATCTGGTGAGAGCACTCCATCTTTTATCAGTTTTCAACATATAAGAAGTCTGAGTAAAAACAAAACTTTCGTGATGTCCCATAAGCCAACGCGTTGATGTTGGAAGCTTTTGTTAAGCAGTTATGGCAGTTTTTACGTTTGGTTCGTTAATATTTTTCTTTCCATGGGGATCTGTGACTCAATTCATTGAACCATAAAGTGGTGTTTTATTGTCTATTATATACTCCTAGCTGCTGTAGTCGCCCTCAGTGATGCTTGTACGTACTCGTGGCACCGTTTTGAAGACCTCGCCTGAAAGGCTCTTCATCTGGATATTTTCGCATTTGTGTGGGAATTAAATACGAATGAGGATGGGTAAACTGTTTATCAGAAATGCTTGTGTCAGACTGATGTGTTTCGTGTCCTTTGAAACTTTGTTTCGAGGGGCTATGCTACACAGTAGGTCGAGAGTTTTTGTTTACCTAGGAAGGAATCCCAGCAACGTACTTGGCGTCCGCCCTGTTATACTGCATGAGTAAGCCTACTATTTTTGTTTTGTTATCGCAGGCATTTCGGTCTATTTTGCTGTGGGTGTTAGTAAGTATGTTTTCTATGGTGAACACATGACGTTTATTTCTCTCGCAGCGGCACCGCGGACAGTTGCCCCTCGCTGCGGGACTACCTCGCTCTGTTTGTCGTTGCCTCCCGACATAGAGTGCGTTACATCATCGACATATATGCTGGTCTCTAGCGCTGCCGGGTTCCTTTTAATTTCCCAGAAAGGTACAGTGGTGGTATGTTAAATAAAAGCCGTGATCGCAGCGTTTTTTTTTTGTGCATATGGACGAAGTTTGCATTGCGTCAGATGCCGGGTAATTTTTCTAATAGCCTCTAAGCATCCTGCAACATCAATTCTTTGAGTACATTTAAAATAGGTTTGCTAAAATGTAGAAAATAAATCTTAGTTTACGTAAAGCCCTTGCTATTTAGGTTACACTGGTTTAGGTGAGGTATTTTAGTGCTACGGTCACATGGGTTAGGCTTGATTTGTTCCCAGAAGAATTTATTAGTATGGTTTAGGCTTTTATGCGAGTGAATTACGTGACAAAGATGTTTTTTGATATTATTCATCGGGTATATAATGTAGTTATGTTCAAAAGGAGATGGAGAATATGTATGTACGTTTTTGGGTGTACTTTGCAAAGGGACGGTTTATGGGCTAATAGCGTTTCTAAGCAATGGGTACCTTCAGTGTGGTCGTTGTTTTATGTGTTCTATTATTTAGTTAGGTTTTGATGCTATTTCTGTTACGTTATTCATGTTCTCATGTTGGATAATTCCGGTAGCTACATTGTTAGGATGACTTACACTCGGTTGGCAAGTTTGTTAAATGAACAAAATTTACAGTTTTTGTCTCAATAGGGCTGCTTAGCTCGCATGATTAAAATGTGTTCTGTTAGGTCAGATTACCCTAAAGTAATGTCACATTACCATGAAAGCGAAGTAAATGTCTATTATGTGAAGAGCTCTTCGGTATTAGTCTTGTTAGGCTAGGTTATGTTTAGGTGCGTTTCAGCTGTTGGGTCCTGCATCGTAAATGTACCTTATATTAAGTTTGTTGATGTTAGGTGTGTTAAGTGATATTATGTAAGCTTTTACTGCTCTAGATGCTTTCTAGAAATAGTTGAGAACAATGGTTCATTACGTTACTCATAATACACATAAGCTATATCATGGAAAATATCTGAAAACTTGCGTCTGGTTCGTATAGGCTTCCTAAGATATTTTATGATGAGCGTAGTGGTTGTTAAATATTTAGGTTAGGTTCTGTTTGGGTCATGCAAGGTTACACTCTTAATAAATTCCTGGTTATCTGACGTGCATGCAGGCGGGCAGCGGCTCGCCAAACACGTGGCCCACCGAACACGCGGCCCGGCGTTTAGGCGGCACTCTTGAGGGCCGCCAAACCATTGGGCCTCCTAAACCCAGGACCATGATTTCGGCGGGCCGCTGGCCTTAATTTTTCTACGCGGCCCGTTATGCTAATCTATTCCCGCTTGAGAAACAGCCCCCAAATCATACGGCGCCTCGATTAAGCGGCCTTGTTGGTTTTAACAAAGAAAAAAGGAAAAAAAGTCACTCGACCAGAATAGATTTTCTCCGCTTTTTTTCGCTCGCTTTGCCACGCAAACGCCTGCACCTCGTGACGAATGCTCTAACACATGTTACGTCACACAAGACACACAACGTGCACATTAGCACGTACACGCAAACCTACGGAGAATCGAACCAGGGTCTACTACAACGCATCAAGAGGTGTATGTCATAAACACTTCGCAACGACCCACGGGCTACTGGGGAGTGCAAACATGGGCTTATAAGTATTCTGCATGCTGTTGCGCCTCAAGCAGGAGTGTTAAATGACACATTCGGCAGCGAGGGGCTTTCTTTAGGCCACCGTTTTTTAATCGCTCTACCAAAGAGGCATAGTACTACGGTTTGCGGGAATTTAAGTACATTGGTAGGAGCGGAAACCTTTTGTCATGCTGTGTGCACATTCCAACAATATGATGCGCCTTGCGGGGATTTATTCCATCGATGCAAACGGAATTGATAACAGTTGGTCTGCCTTGTTACCAATAGTGTTCTTGCACATTAGCGAAAAGGGCCCCCTGTCACAATGCTTGCAAATACCTAACAGGTAAGGCGCCCTGTCGTACTGAAAATAAGAGCTGTCTCGTCACGAGTGGCAAATACCAAGCATGAAATCGTGTACTGAACGTTTTCTGGTCGTCGTAGCTCTTCTGATGGTTCGGTTACATGCCTTGATCTTTGTTTTTGTAATAGGGAGGCGGTAGTAAATTACGCATATGTAACGTAATAAACCAATATTAAGTCACTCACTCTGCTTAACATTGTGTCGCGATGCCTGCAGAATTGCTGCGTTGACGCCCAGGTAAAGAGCCGTCCGATGGTCCTCTAGATACTGCGTTTTTTTTAATGGATCGCGAGCACACAAACAATATCTTAGCGTTTTCTCGCGCCGACAGGATAAACACAAGGCCGTGTAACTTGTACCGCCCTGCATTTCCAGAAAAATACAGGTTTCGCGGAAGTTACACCTTTAATTGTTATAATATCATAAATAAACATCGTTGGTCAAACAAAATTTTGAGAAACTGAAAATAAGAAAAATACAAAAATATGACGGAAAATGGCGAACCGTGTAAGGCCCCGCATTTCCACAATAATGAAGATTTAGTGGAAAGTCCACTTGTATTTGTTCTTATAGCGTAGATGGAGATAATTGGTCGAACAGAATTCTTGAAAACTAAAGTACAAAAAGAATATAAAAAATACGGGATATGCTGAGCATTGTAACGACCTTCACTTAAAAAAGGCAGATTTGGCGCAAAGAACACCTGTGCAAGTTATAAGGGGTAAGGGAAATAATTGGACAGTCACGACTTATAAGACCAAAAATATTGGCTTTAAAAGACTCGCACTCAAGAAAAGCGGCATAAGAATGCTGCGCATTAGTAGACAATTCTCTGAATTTATGCAACGTTTTTTAAGCGGCCTTCTTTCAATCGCGTTTCCGTTATTAACGTGTTATATTGTTGTACGCGGAAGCGCAAGGTCGCGGTTCCGCATTTTCAACAGTTTCAATGCAGTTCACGGAAACCATAGCACTTGGGCATGAACGCACCCCTGTGCATTGGAAGTTTAGACCAGATAAAACAATGCCATAAAATAAATGGGTTGCAAAGGCTGCAATTTCAATAACACATGTGTAGTTTGTGCTCTTCTGGAACATCTTCATGACATCAGGTATCATGCATTTAGGTTTTAACTTTATAATCTCACAGTGTTTCGCCACCTGATTTATCAGGCCTCAATGCTGATACCACGAAATAAAAAAAAGCTCTCTATATTCATAATGACGTGTTGCAAGCAAAGCTGTAAAGCAAATATCTGTATAACTTAAACCTATCCGGATCTTGAAGTGATAGTCTACTCATATAAGCTTGGGAGTTAGGTATTTTAAATATTAGGTTTTTTGTCGTTTTCGCATTCATGAAAGTCTGATGTGAAAGTTACATAAATGCAACCATGTCAAAGTAACGATGTTTTCTTTCTATGTGATATCCAAAATAGAAATGAGAATACAAAAAACCTATACTGGAATAACAAATACAAATATTAGCAAATTGCCCTTATGGGACACACAATTGAAAATCTTTTTTTGTGGAAGAGCAAATAATGACCTGTCAGGAAAAATTATGGTTTTCATTTAAGGATTTTTCCGCAGCTTACTGCTTACAAAACCGTAAGGAGACTCGTCTTTTTTGCAGGTTAGTGACTGTATAACGCCCACCGTTTGGCCTAAAGCTGACGCGCATCTCATGTTCTTAATGTAATATATTACGAAACAAAGAAAAAGTGCATTCTCGGGCTTCAATATAGGTCCAGGTACAACACTTCCAATGATGTAGATGGCCTTTGTAGAATCGCCCCGAGCAATCTTTGGCCCGGGAGCTGCTGCTTCTGGAATTTCGCCGCACTGGAAAAGAAACAGCGTTGTAAACATTTCAAAACGTTGATTCACGGGTAGCAATATGTTGTGTTTGCACTGTGTGAAGAAAAGAAACGGCAGGGGAAAAAGTGACCAGGTACAAAATGGTGGCGTTATTTATCGGCGGCATAACAGTAGTGTAGCGTGAAGGGGCGCAGCAGCAGTATCACCAACGCGTTAGCAGATATGTGAAAATATGACAAATCAGGCATGTGCATCGCTGTTTTTTAGGCAAATATTCCTTCCTTACTGCTTGGAGATTCAAACGCCCTCCAAAAGGACGTTTTCTTCATACACATAGGAAAGCCGAACGCTTTTTCAGTGCGAAGGCATACGAGAAAACGTTGAAATAATTTTATTTGACGCCGACACGTCAATTGCAAATCGTAAAAAAAATCTCTTTTCGCTGTTACACGCGGAGGAGAAATTTCCCTAGTTTCCACCAATAGTGTGGCGCAAAACATTTTCTAAAATATCGAAAAATATTGCTAGCAATACCTTTGGCTAGAGCATTTCTTTATGGCACCACGGTACTCATCACGGCAACCGGAGTACCTCACATGTGCAAGCGTTTTGATTTTTTGCCTGGATCTCAAAACGGCCAACGCACTGGGAAACAGAATCCCCTCTATAAACCACGTCAAATTTACCGTACTGACCCGGGTATCGGAGAACGGTTTTTGCGCGGGCTTCTTACGGCCACGAAAAAGGCATAATTTCGTGCCCTTACTAGTTTTCTAAAAACACTCATTCTTACAGTCGGCGCCCCCCACCCCTCAAAAAAAAAAGAAGAAGAAATCCTGGGGTTTACTTATTCTCGGGTGTTCAACCCGGCTATTCACGCAATACACACATCAGCCGGCTTGGCGTTGCGCTACTTCTTGGCTTTCGTTTTCGGTGCCCCTAATAAAGCCATCGTATTCGCAGTTGTTTCCACTGTTACACCGACCTTGAAGCACACATTTGATGTCAGCGGAAAATTTGTGTGGAAGACATGACAACTTGAAATTAACAAGTCAAATGGGGAAGTAGTAATCCTGGATGATTGGTTGCACATGATAAAACTAAAAATCGTGCAGCCAAGGTGAGTGCCAAAGTAAGTCTTTTCACACCCCCTCTAAAAATGCCTGATTGTCTTGCCAGCTGTACTACTCTATAGCGACTACCTAAAACATCCTGTTCGCAGGTTGTACAGCAATATTCATATTCACTCTGTTGCCATTTGTAAGTGCTTGAAATTTCACAAACTGCTTGCGCACAACCATTTCTTTTTGTTTGGTACGGAATTAGGTTGTAACGAAAGAAACCGGCTGAAACTCAAACAAGCAGAAAACCAATATCTTTTTATTGCGGTACGACGCTACGCATCCAGTATTAGGTATGCTGTAAAGATGAATTCACGCGCGAGGTGTTGGTTCACGCAGAAGAGACAATGGGCATATATTACTGAAAATGGTATTCATGCTGTGCGCCGAATTCATTGAGGAAAAACACATTTGATGTGCCAGCAAATCGATTCTGAGGCAATATCGTTTTCCTTGGTTTTACAATATAATATATGTGTTGATGGTGGTCTTGCACTTAAGGAAGGTTGGAATTTTTACTTTGGTGCCAATTTAAAGTGGCAGCTTTTGTCCTATGGCCCGGATTCGATCATGCAGCAGTTCCTAAATCAAAAATCGAAAATATATTTCGACACTGAGCTTACCGAGTTCGAAGATATATGTATTTTGTTTTAATACACTTGTTTCTACTCATTAAAGATTTTGTAACAGTTTCTGTTGGATGTCGAGAATACTGAACTTGGGGCAAAGTTTTATGCGAATCGCCGTACACCCCAATACTTCCTACTAGGTGTCGCTGCCACTGAAGCTATATGTGCGAAGAAATCCAGGAATGTAAACGCTGATTCCGATTTAATGTTGGAGCCTCGGCCGGAGCCACCTGCTCCAATTCCAATTTTGAGCTGTTATCTCTCTTCACGTACACGCACACGTAGAGATCCCCACGTTCACGTAGCGCTGTCATGCAATATATATACTAAGTCATCCGCTTCAGAACTTTCGTACTATTCCACCAGAGGAATTAATTCAACGCCTTTTTCCTACAAGAAGCTTGCTCTTATGTAGGCCAAATTATACCACTCTTCCGACCGGTAACCAACCCATAACACGGAGTAGACAAGGGGGATCACCCCTCTCCCCCTAGGGCCCTCTTTTTCCATCAGCGCCCTAAACTATACCCTTAACTAAATTCAAGCGCCAAAGTTTGAAGTGATCACCATCAACGACCTCTTCCTCAATTTCCACCAAGCCATCCTGCAGCTCCCCCGTACGCACTGACTAATCCTCTACTCCAGCTAGGAGTTTTCAACAAAAGCTCCGAATTAGTTTAGGCAAACTTCTCATTGAACTCGCCTATACCTAGCGAAATTGCGGAAGTCTATTTTCGCTGCATTCTAAAGCCCCTACAAGCTAAAACTGTCTTACCTATTCCTATTAAATTTCGGGAAGCACCTTTTCAAGGACATTGCCCCGACACATGCACCCGATATTCAACTCATCACGCCACCAAGCCCGTACACGCGCCTTGAACCGGAAATAGCCTAAATGCACGGAAGCGGTGTACCGCAGTGCGAGTGAATAACGCCATTACAATGCCTTCCCTCAGGCGCTCACGCACACCTCTGCTACATTACCTCTCAGCACGCTCACTATCTTTTCCCTCTCCCCCAAGACGACCGAGCAATTGGCCATTGTGGTGGTACTCACAGAGCGACCACCCTTTTAGGGATAGTAAAATATTCTAAGCTAGCCCTGCTTCATTTTGGTCGGGGAACAATATCTAATGAAGCCCTCGAATTCTCTAGAGTAACCAACCCCAAAACATTGTGCCTTTAATGTGGGTCCCGGCTGACACTGGCCTATCGGAAAACAAACTTTCCAGTGCGATTACCCGCCATCCCCCACTCTGCGCTGGTGTCAGCATCGTCACCGACCAGTCGCGTGCTCCTCCAGAGATCGGCTAATTAGGCACAATGAAGTCGTTAGCACTATTAATTTTATCGTCGTACTTCCGCACACCCTTCCTTCTTCACTGGCGACTCTTGTAAAGGGACCCCTTCAAATGCAAAGCACGTCGATACCACATTCACCCTCCTCATTCCCGTCTCTGAACTACCCTCAATGCGGGCAGTGTGCCACTCTGGAACACCAGTTATGGGGCTGCACTTATCATGCTTTCCTTCAAATCGCCACCAATGAAGGTTTTAGAAAAGAACTGAGTTGCTCAAGGGAAATGATATATGAGGTCTTGATACGCAGACCTGCCGTAGTCGTGGGTGCCCTTAACCTCTTTCGCTCTCTCTCTGTTTCTCCGGTAAGGCTGACTCAAAGAACGCGGCATGTTTTTATGGGCAACAAATAACACGTCGGGATTTGAGATTACCGGTTTCTCCGACACGGGTATTCCATTTCATTAAACAGGTGATCCAGGATGTAACGAACCTCTATCTAACAAATTCACGAAATAAACAAGGGGTTATTCCCCCTTGCCACCCCCTTTTAAACCCCTGTGTTTGCGCCCTATATATAACGAAATATTGCGGCAGTTCACCTTGATGTAAACGAACTAGCTATGCCGATCGGCATAGGCGTGTGCACAGGGAGGCAAGGGGGGAGCGGTCGCCCTCCCCCTCCTAATCATCTTAAGGGTGCACCGATTTTGGCCCATACCTTTATTGAATGAGCCCTCTCCGTTCGGGTTATGACCAAGAGGCGTTTTCACGACAACGGCAGCCGATGAACCATCATGTTACCTCCAAAAGCTGTTTACTTTCATCTCCGGAAAGGCGGGGAGCAAAAGCATAGCGTTGTGACGAATACGTTATCGCTTAATATTCATTTCTGCACCTTTTGAGGGGCTTCTCTTCTTTTTACTTGTACTCGTAAATAACATGCGTAGCGCCCAGCAAAACAGCCGCGTAAACAGATGTTTAGAATTTAATATTTTATTTTGTAAAAGACAGATGAGTCGCATGTTTCTGTGCTTTAGGGAGAATGGAAGTTCTTTCGACAGCGTGTTGTGAAATGGATGCCGAATCCACATTGCTCCTTGCTCCCCTTGCCGATGTTACACACGAAAGTGAAAGCTTCGGCTCAGAAATATTCTGTATCAGTTGCAATTCCATATCATTGAAATAAAAATGTTATAACCATTCATCCTCTTTGCGCTCCGTTCTGACCATTAGCGCTTCAGTGGGGAGAAGTCAGGATTTGGGGAGCGGGCGCAGACGTAAGACTTCGCTCCCCCCCTCCCATTATCGAGAACCCTGCGCACGCCTATGCCGATCACTCATTGTGTTCGCACTTTTACTGAAACTCGGCAGGAGAAACGAACTATCTAGCGAGTACCATTACTACTGCAAGGAGCCGCCAGCAATACTACGACTACAATAGCGTAAAAAAGTGCCAAAATTATCATGATCACCTAAGCGCATAGCACCATCCCGTTTTTTTGTTTTTTTCTTTGTAGCGTGGCACAACGACTCGTAGAAAGAAGCCGTACATCTATTTCCTCGCGCTCCGCAAACTACAGTACCTTTCCTCGTATGAGGGCAGTGAGGTTGTAGGCTGTCCTTTCGGCGCGCCTGTACGGCTATCGGTTCATCGGGATGCGATCTGCTGCCAGGTAACGACAAGTTGCGCCCTTTCAAGGCAAGATCACAATTTTAAACGCCACCTTCACCGGAGACAAAGACGAATGCCGCCAACCCGCGCAGCATCCCAACTAAAAATTGTTGACAGGGGCCTCTTAGCAATTTTCAGCGCGGGTAAAAACGTCAAGTTCAAAAATACGCCTTTGTGCACGCGTTCGGTTCTTTAAACGCACTAGCGCACCAGAAAGAATAAAGGGGCAAATGTGGTACCTAATTTACGTTTCTTAATCCGCAGGTAAATAACCTTGCCTCATTTGAGTGCCGTGTAGTGCCTAAGGTTAAGCAAGAGGAGTGGGCGCAAATCAGGCATTTTTTCACTGCGAAACACCTTCACTAGGGTCTGGTAATTAGGCTTCGTTTCTTCTTTATTCCCGCAATCCTTAACTTAAAACCTGCATACAACAAAACATGCATATAACGAGAACTTCCAAACGTTCGTCATTTATGTTACACCCAGATTAAACTGTATTTGTTAATTTTCTTGAAACAAATGTTTCGATAAATCACACATCAAAAATATATATCCTTCCAGGAAGCCCACTATGCACATCAAGGTGAACCAGGCTACTTCGTAACACAAAAATGATGTAACTGAAGCTATTGCTGCAAAATCAGCCATCCGCGACACTGCGGCCGGCACCTTAATAAAGAAGCCAATGCAATTCAGACGCGCACGATGTACACTCTCTTGTGGTATAGCAGCAGTGGTGGTTCCGCAAGCAGTAAGGTTTTTTCTTGCTATGCGATATACACGTTACTTATTTCGTAAGGAAAATAAACTCGTTGACCGATGAGGTGAACGCGTTTTTTCCCTAATAAGCCTCCTGCAAACACGTTGCTTAGGGTCTGAAGTCAGTCTCTGCGTGGGTACTTCCAAAGTGATTTAAATATCTTGCGTTTCAAACTTTTAACGAACGTGACAGATATCCTGTATTTATTTTTTAATAGAAGGCCTCAGTTTTAATTAACGGCCTGTTTGGGTTTCATTACCCGAAGGCGCGCCCGCGAGAATCATCATTTGAGGCTGCTTCACTTTTTGGTCGCACAAATATGTCCCTCCGGTGTGAACCACAAAGTTTGGCCGGGAGTGCATAATGGTGCGAAGAAATAATGGAGATATAGTTTGCTCGCATCATTTTGTACAGTTTGTTTTTGAGAAACGACCATTCCGGCAATGAAAGCATAGAACGCAATGCCCCAAAACAAAACACTGGTAGAATTTGTTGCGCATTTTAGGGAAGTAAAGGAATCAAACACATTATGCACTAAGTGAACTTAGTGGATCGCCAAGTCTTCTACTGATCCCCATTGCACAAATGCAGCAACAGTCAATTTTGATTGATTGATTGTAAAGCTTAACCCGCCAACGCAACGCAGGCGGTGAGGCGCGCCGTAGTGGAGGTCTCCGGATTAATTTTGGCCACGTGGGGATGTGTAACGTGTGCCGAAATCTCGCACAAACGGGCGTTTTTGCTTTTCGCCTCCATCAGAAAAGCGGCTGCCACGGCTTACAATCGAACCCGCAAAGTGGTGCTCACCAGCACAACGTTTTAGCCACTGAGCCACCGCGGCGGGTAACAGTCAATTTCGGCTTCTTCTCCAAAGCCTTCGGATGTCAACCAGCCAAGGTACAAGGTAATATCGTCCAATATGCAAACTATACCAGTAAACATTGTCTTTACTTCAACAAACTTGAGTAGAAGATATCATACTTGAACTGGAGAAAAAGAAACAGACTTCGGCTGGCCATGTAGTGATACGAACCGACAACAGTTGGCCAATTAGGATAACAGACTACATTACACAATAAGGGCATAGAAGAACGAAAAGGCAATTATTCCGATGGAGAGATGAAGCAATAAAATTCGGGGGTAAAGTGTGTACTCGAGCAGCGCAGGAGAAAAATAGTTGCAGGTGAATTGGAGGCCTTCGTTTTGCAGTGGGTCTGATTAGGTAGACGATCATGAGAGCGTAATATTAGGAAATAAGCGTTTTATCGTTCTTCCGATTTGCTTAGTTTGTACGGTATGCTAACGTTCTAATTTTCGTAGTTTCTGTTCGCATTGTAGTGTCTTCTTTTTTGTTTCACGTGATAGTTTTCATAACAGTACACCAATGGACCCTTAACTCCATTGTGACAGTGTACGGTGCAGTAGCTTTAGCTAAAAAGTCACTTACTGAAGCTAATCGCTCACGTCAGCACTTTTGGCACATTGCCGTGGGTGAGAGTGACGTCCATTGGTATAGTGTGTAAATTAGTTTCCCAAAAAATTCCAGGCACCACGACATTTCTATAATTTTATCTTAAACATGAACACATGCTATTAGCCATGGCGCGTTTCTTGAAACTGGCCAATTTTATTCCAGTAAAGGTTTTTACATGAAGGTTGACGATGTGATGACAACCTTCATGTGTTGCATTCTTTCCTGGTGCAAGTAACCCTTGGATATCGTCAGGTAGAGTACTCTTCGGTAATGACAATGTGCTTTACAAACCAAATAGAATTATGAGTTTAATGATTTGGCGGAAAGAGCTACATGTGTTCTTCGTGAAGACGTCGCGGAAGCAAGCTTTCAAGACAAAGTTTTGTATGAAGTTGTCCCAGAGCACTTGAACAATTTGAGTACCAGACTAAACAGTATGTGAACACTACTGATATAGGTGCTGCGCAATTGTTAGCGAAATTAGGAAGAATAGGAATTGGCGGAAGTACGCTTGAAATATCCTTTCTAGGTCCCACTGCTGACGTCCCTAATCCTAAGCCCTAATCAATATGAATATTTAAATTTTCTGGGCACTTTACCTAAGCAGGCAGTACCATTTTGAAGTTCTACAATTTGGTAAAAACAGGGTAAAAAGTATCGGTATATCTGAAATTTATCGGTTATTCCTATACTTTGTCCCAACGAGAGTCTCAACTATAACTTTGAATGAGAGCTTGTACAGCTGCCTTTGTATGATACTTTGTAGTAAATGCATGTGTGGTCTGTAATACCGGTGTACTTTAGAAGAAGTTATATGCCCTCTCATTTTCCAATTTAATTCATACCATACGTCCTAAAGTACCGCGTACCGCTTTTTTTTAGCATAAAATTACCAACTGCCTGCAGACCCACTTTTAAATGCCACGATACTCTCTTGAATTTTAGGTCATTGTGGTGAATACTGACAAAGAGATCCGTAACTTACAACGGTGGAGTTCAAATGTACATATGTTCAGAACACAGAATTGCAACCTATTATAAGCCCTGAACTTCCGGAGAGGTCACTTCTCCGTTATGCAAATATCCGGTGCCCCAGAGAAGTATTTACACACAAAGAAACACTCAAAACATGCTTTTGTTACTAGTACTCAGTGCGTTTCAAGATTTCTTTTTTACATTTCTAGCAGCCACTAATGTTGTTCTGAGGTCTCACATATCCATAGGAACGCATATCTAGATACGTTGTTTTTATAGAAACGTTTCAGGGCTCGGTCGGTCAGCAAATGAAAACTATTGCCAACAGCTAGATGGTTAATACACACAATAAATTCTCCTTTCTCTGATACTTCTTTCGTTTATGGATACTTCGCTCTTGGTCTTACGCCTATGTAAAATCAACGTGACAACGTATTCGAAACGCATTTTTCTCTAACCAGCCTATTGCATATTCTCTATTCCCTGCCTACAAAAGAAAACCTTGCAAATAATATTCTTGGGGTGGCGCTAACCACAACAGATAGCAAGAGAAGTGAGTGGCGGTTCGGTCTCCCGAAGGGCTATAAAAGTTATGCTCAATTATTACATAGTTTTCGAGTCTGCGCCATGTGTATCTGCCTTTAGTCACTTCGGCACAAATGCGCAGGCAGCAACTTCATTTGCAAAAGTCTATCACAAACTAGTCTCTCTTCTCGCACTTCTCTGCGTCGTCGAATGCCTGCGGGAACAATGCTGTCACGCGTTATGCGGAATGACAGGCAATCACGCCACTTTCACCTGCGTCGCCACGCCCCGGAACAACGTTTGACTTGTGCTGTGATGACTGTTTTCTTTCCACGCTGCAATATTCACGTCTGCTTTCTCTGCAAACCATGAACTCTGAGGTTACGCTGGCAGCTTGTTTTCCCCGGGTCACCAAACCCGGGTCGCGGCGTCTATACGAAACGTTTTTCGTTGTTTTTCTTGGTGCCACAAAAGTGCGCGGGGCCTGAAATGGTTATAACAACATTCCCACAGCAGAGAGAGGAATTAAAAAAAGAAGTCCGGAGTAAAAGCGTTATAAGCCGTGCCTGTTCCTTGAATACCTAATGTTTTTATCTCTATTCCCTCTCAGCTTTTTTTGGCAGTTTTCTCTGCCAGCGTGGAACGCTGCTACTGTAGACGGTTTCTTGTGGAGTAAAACATGTTCTTTTTTACGACGGTAAAGAAGGTTGTTGGCTTCTTAATGCACGAATTTGTTTCCTAACACCCTTGATTAGGGCGTCTTAAACAAACACCGTTTGGGGTTTCTTTTCAACACTGCATTAAAAATGCTGGACCAGAGCTTTGGTGGATGTCGTGATTTGGCATGTAGGCACGAAAAAAAGACGGCCTCTTCGTGGTTCTTGCATAGAGCGCAGACTACACAGACAAGCGTGTGTTTTGTCTGGCGGTGCCATTGTATGCATTCCCACTGCGCACTATTGGCGCAAAAACTCACCTATCCATCGAGAAACCTGGTTCAACTGCATTGGATCAGGGCAAATATGTTTCTTGCTCAAGTTAATGCGAAATATTCTATATACCCTACCAGAGAGCGTGCTTTAAGTGCTATATGGCTATGATTCGCCTTTTTGTTTCAGTGCTAATAATTCCCAGTTTGGTCCATTTTCCTTTTCGTTAAGACTTTTTTTGGCTGTTTCAGTTTTTCTTTGATATTATTCACCTGTTTCGCTTGCCAATATGAAGGGCAGGCAGTACGGCACTTCCTTCATTGCCCTTTCCAGGTTTCTGTTGCTGTTCGTTCATAGCCGCACAATGGCGCTAGACAAATTGACTCTAAGATAAATTCGTTTGTTATAACTTCATGGCTAATTTCGTCTACGCTAAACATTGTGCTGCCATTTCCGCACGGAAGCAATATTATGTCGAAGAAAAGGGCACTACAGATGGGATAACTCATTCTCTTTCCTTTTGGAGCCATGATGGTATTTGACCAAAAAACGCGCTCGAACCCGTCTATTCAGTGACCAATATTCAGTGACCATCTGTAAAAAAACCTCCTCTGTGCTTCCTATTTCTTGCTTGAGTATTTCAGCAAGCCTTTTATACTTTCTTCGGTACATCGGTCTAGCTGCGCAATACCCTCTTCAGCCTTAAGTGCCGATGTAGCAGTGCAAGGTACGTTTTTATTTTTCGTGTCCAAAACGCATCTCAACATCCTCTTATAAGCGAACACCCAAAATGAAGGGTGCAATAAAGTAGTGAGAACTGCAGGGCATCATTGAAGGTGCGTGAGCTCTGAGGAAAGACAGAGAGAGAACATAAAAATAAAAGAAAGGTTATAGACAGAAGGTGCGGTCGAATGGCCGTGGCGTCGCAGGAATACAGCAAAATTTCGCAATTTTAAAATGGAGTATGAAGCACACCAATATTTACGTGCCTAGCTGAGTCGGTGAGCCAAAGAGACAACAGAAGATAAAAAATAAGTACTAGAACGGATCTGCAGAAGCACTGCAAAGAAACAAAACGTGCTATTAAAGATTTTTTTGTAAAGAGAACAGGACGGCTACTCTGGCACTGGTCACGTGCAGGAAAAGCGAAAATAAGAACGGTCAACTAAAGAAAAGACGTTTAGAGGCATCGCTACGCCGTTATCGCCTCCTTTAAGAAAGGCTCACCGGTTCACATTCCCATGGGAACGTGAACAGGTAAGTCACATCTCTTACTGCTTTATGACCCACGGGCCTAAAAACTATGATGCAGCTATGCGAAAAGTTTTCCCGAGCCTTGAAAATACTAGAAACGACCTAGTTAGTGTGTTTCGGAAATTTGCCACACCTGTACTGAAATAAAGAAATGAAGCTCTCGCTTTCTTGACAGCTAACGCCATCTAGTGAAAACTAAACAATCTAAAACGCATTTCTTGTGTATTTTTTAGTTCAGTAAACAAATTATATTTCTAAAGGAAGCAAACTTGGCTGTTAGAAATACTTTTTTGTATTTGCAGAAGTTTTTGTATCCGTACACCGCGCTTTTTAAGCCAGTGGGTCATACATTTGTAAGATCCATAGAGTAGTGTTCAGGTGAGTCCCACCTAAAGCCATAATGTATAACCGCTCGGCCAAATCCCCTTCATTTCCTTTCGCGTCTCAGTATTACGTCATCATGAACACAACGTTTCCCGTCTTTTTAGTTTTTTTTGGACATACATAGCAAGCACTAGTGCAGTTGTAGGCTTGTTGTGTTTGTATTTGAGCGGGGCTGGTAACATATGGCGGTAATTGTATTACACTGTTCATAAGTGGTCTCTATACCGTAGGAATTTGCGCAATTTCCATTCCTTTCTCACGCGACCACAGAACAAAACAGGAATGGTACGGTGGAGCCGTATTTGAAACAAATCAAACATTTTATTAGCACATCTCACGCTTGTCAGAGTGATAATTAAGGGAACTAGTTTCATAGGAAAACTCTAAAAGATCCGCAATTATCGAGGAAAAGACAATTCAAAGCATGGCTTGTAGAGTGCAATACCTAAGTCATAAACCCATTATACCGAATATTTTATGAGTGCTTTTGCAGGCTTCAGCTGATTTTTCTCAGTTTTGAAACGACCGCAATTACCATTCAGCCAATACTGAGGCCGTCATTGTGAAACCAGGATCCGTGGAGATGAAGCAATGATTTGTATAGGTGTTTGCCTAAATTATAATGATGACTTTCATTTCAGCCAGCCTGGACGCGTTTGGTTGTTATTACGGCTTTCGGGTAGTTCACAGCTTGAAATCCTTCAGTGTCTGCAGTTATGTATGCCCGCAAATATAACGGTGTCTTTATTTAAACACTCACGTTCCTATCGCCGATTTTTATCCATAGCGTTTTGGAATAATTTTGGGGTACGTTGGCCAAAGAGTGACCCTGTGCTTTCCATATAGGTTCACAAGATCTGCAAGGCGTGCAAGCATTCATGCCGGCATGCATTCACACCGCTTCTATACACATACTGCAACGCAGACACCACGGCTAAGGGTCGGAAACGGGACGTAAACTACATAATAAGTCTTTAGACTCCGCTTGAGCGAGGGACTCTATATCAGACCACAGTGTTATGAATACTCATGCGCCAAACGTTTTTAGAGGTGCGACACCGAAGTTTAACGTAATGGAATTGAGCCGCGCTCCTACAAACGTATACATTCATTTTTGCCATATAAATTGTCAGTTCCGGGCCCCGTTCTTCCCGTGTGATGAATGACAAGAATGACGTACTAAATTTGGGATCTGGAATAGTGGTTAGACATGTGTGTTGTTCTCCAATGGATGCATTGATTGAGAAATTTTTATCAAATACTCTCTGTGCACAGGTAGTCATGTGTTCGCATGCGCCTGCCTACAAAAGTGAAGCTTAACAAGTGCGGTACGCTAAGGCTGCCGCTTAAGAAATAGTTCTTTATTTCGGATACTGCGTGTCAGAATGGACCTAAAAACTCTAAAAATGAGACATTTTGGATACAGCAGGAACCCAATTCAGTCAAACGCGCCACCGGTACAACCTAAACTTTTGTCGCACAACTTATATGTTATCTGCTTTGAAGTAGTTAGAAAGTTCAGTACACTGTGATAGGAGTTCGCAAAGAAGTCGCGGAACATTTTTTGGTTGCATTTCACCTACGTAGGCCAGTGGCGTAGAAATGTGTTGAGTGAAGGACTCCGCAGAAGGGACTCGGAAGAATTGCTGGGAAGATACCTGTGTTAAAATATATTGCCCATGCATTCAATCTGGCCTAACAAGAAGGGTAAAATTGTCGTGACAATTTTAAACTGAAGAATCGACATTGAATATGTAATATTTAGCGTGACATGTTTTAGAGTCTCACATGCGTATATAGCTGCATTTCTACTAATACATCTAGTGTACTCGCAGTTATGCATAAATTTTGAGAAAGGCAGGCGCCTCACTTTTGCGCATTTCAGGATGTCGCCTGTGGTGTGGTGTGCAGGAGCTGAATACAACTCGCCAAAAAATTAGCTGTGACCTTCCGCTATGGCGGAAGAAGACATTTGAAGGATCCACAAAACAAAACAGCCAAAAATGGGGGGATACAGAACTTTCTCCAACTTGGACGTTTTATTTTCGTATCTTCTGTGTCCAGCCTTTTGGACTGTTAACGCAACAAAGCACCTTTTGGACTGTTATCGCAAGGAAGTGGTGCAACCCCACCCTTTTGGAACTTTTATGACTACACGTACACATTTTCTCAGCCTTTGTGCCATCTAATGAACCCCTTTTCGCGAGCTGTGTGCGAAACACAAATTTCTGTGGCTATCCGTCGACTTTGGACAGGCATTCTTTAAGCTGGGCATTGTTTGTGTGTTTTAGGCCGTGCTGCGTATAATTCAATAAAGCTTCCAAGAGGCACTTTATGGCATCTGGGATTTGCAAGACTTCATTATAACCACAGGAATGTGTTATGGTATAGCACTTTGAACGGTTGAACAACTTGAGGTATTTCCATTTGAAATAATGTTGTAAGGTCTCGCAGTAAAAAGAATACAGCTTTCTTTGCTGCATTGCTGGTTGCCAGCGCAATGGCCGGTGTGAATGAGATGTAGACCACAGATACATGTATTTGCGCAAGCAGAACTTCTCTATTCTAGTGAAAAATCTGGCACCTATCGTGTACAAATTGGCTGATGGATGATATATAAAATGGTCGTACGCTCACAGGACTAAACACTTGTCCACGAATATTGTGAATGGCGAAATATTCTTTGGAAATCCTTCTGTAAATACTGTAACAAATTGAGTTGAAAAAAACATTAGGTAAGTTGGGTGCTTTGTACAAATCGAGCCCGATTTTTTCTGAATGCGAGATTAGCATGGAAGCACTGCACCTCGAGCTCGATGGTTCCAGCGGAGTAAAAACGAAGCTAGTTGAAGGGTTGTGGCATTCAACTGTGTAGTTTACGTTGCACACACGCACTCACGACCACGAGAGAAATTTGTGTGCGGTAATTACCCAAGTACAAGTTAGGTGAGCAGCTAATCGCGCTTACTCACGTAGCGTGTGTGCAGGGGTAGTAATCGTGTTGGTAAGCGTTCTATTCATAGTAACTGAAATATAAAGATGCCGCAAACGAGAATGACAAAGATGATGGCGACAGTGAGGAAGGAGAAGATGATGATGCGGGTGAGGAAGATGATAATAATATTGGTTGGAGTGATGACGATGATAAAACTCAGCGCGTACCAGTCGACACGTGCAACGGGGGGCAGCATTTCGTTGCCGTGCGTAAAATAAGCACGCTACCACCCTCGCGTCACTTGTTCTATATATAATTAGATAAATGTGGCGATAATCCCTTAACCGTATTCATGAGCAGGTGCTTAAAAACCTGGGCCGCGAAAATGTGCTGTTAAGGTCTCCAGAGCGCTGCACGAGGCTCCGCCGGAGCGACGGAATTTGTTAAGCCTACCCGGTTGCAGGGCTCTGGCGTCGGTGCGCTTTCGCCGCACAAACGAACTCTTTGCAGAAGCGAGTAGTCCGGAAGTTAGCTTTCGAACGAGTGCTCGCACGATTCGCTGATGGCTAATTTGGGGCCACATTTGGGGTACAGAAAAATCGACAATCGAGGCCGAAGCAGCAAACCAAGGGGAACGCGATGTTTGCAGGCCCGAAAAGGTGCCCTCATCTTCTACCTATGGTTTTGAAACGCCCGGCGTCCTGTTTCACACCGTTGTGAACCAATGCAAAATGAAACCTACGGCGTGTGGCCTTTTTTACTCTGGGGACAGCCCGGAGAAATGATGTATACTTGGCTTCGAAACGGTCCCGCTGGAGAGGGCTTTGTCGCGTGACGTCGAAGCACTTAAAATATTAGCAGTGGCTTAGCTCGGCTATGCCAGGATATAGGTACGGTTAGCTCAGGTTCAGCTGCTTGTTCTTAGCTTTCGTGGTTGTCTAGGATTAGCTTGATAAGCATGCCTACTGCTGCTTCAATTACACACACACGGTATACGCATCATGTGACACATGTACGTTTTTCAAGCTTCTCCGGTGCAGCGTCACCAACCACCCAAGAGCTAAGCTGGTTCCACAGGCGCACGCCGGTAATGCGGCGACGCACGAACCACCCAGCCACCACTCGCATGATCATAAAATTGACTGGGCCACCACGTGCTTAACGGATGTTGTCGAAGACGCTGGGCGCGTGGGGTGTGTGAAAGACGCCGGTCAGCGAGCAACGTTCTGTGCGCCACGTGGCGTCACTGCTTCGCGCACACGCGCAGCATAGCTCTCCCGGAACCATGCAAAACTGCGGAACCTCGGCCAGTGTAGCTCACGCTACAAAACTTGCCTAGCAGTTCAAGTGAAAAACTAACAGTTTTCCATTCACTACTAATACACTGGACTTGGGTGTGTGCAGAAACGTTTAGTGAGCAGTGAAAACAATGCCACTCGGTTAGCCATTATTTGTGTATATTTACAGATTAGAAAATTATACATAATGCAAGAAGAATGTGACAAAAGTGCATGGCACATTAACAAGCTATTCGAAAGCATGTGCAGGCGTACGCAGGATGGGTGTATCGCAAAATAACTAAGAACCTGGTTCCAGTCCACTAACTGGTTTCCTGAAGTATTTGTTTTTCTTGCCGACCACTTTACACCCATAGATTTTGAATACGGTTTTTTTTTTCGTGACGTTGCAAAATTTTGCCTTTGTGTTTACGGGAGCCGCATACCTTTTGCACCCTTTTATTGTAACAACAGTAAACAGCCGATTAACCAAACTACATAAAGATCCTACCCGCTCTTAAGTCTGCTTACGGACGTTGGGGCCGAAAGTCTGTTGATTCATATGAAGAACGTCTGTGCTGCTACATCGTATCTGCGTCTCTTCGGTCGGCGTTGTTTTTTTTTTCGAGCGGAGCACATCTACCGACGTTTTCTTTGCTACAGCATGTCGCCATCTTTTTCACGGCTTTTGTTTCTTCACTTTACGATGCGAGTTTTACGTTTTCAATTTGCAATTTATGGCGTTTCTTGTCGACCGATGTCTGTGCAATTCTTCAAGTTTGCATGAGCGAAGAAGATGCAAGCAATAACGAACATAACTTTAGTTCTACAGCTACTAGCATGTTTAAATAGCACAATGGTAGTGCGCCGTGCTCCTGCTGTTGTAACCCGGATTACCATCCGACAGCATCACGTGTGCTTTTATCTACTAATTTATCCTTTCCGCAGACAGAAACTGCCTTTCTTCGGCAGAACAGGCTCCCATAAGGTTATTTCCCTATAGTTCTGTTTACGGTGTCACTCTTTTGTGGCATAAAAAATTGCCACCCCCGTCTCCTTGCTTCGCTGGAAACTGCTCGAAAGGCGGCGGTTTTCTGTTGGTAATAGCCCCGTAACTGCACCTCGTCCTCCTGTAACGCTTTTCCCATCTCGTTTTATTTCCTCCATGAAGCACACATTGTGGTTTTTAACACTCATTTTTATTTTAACGCGTTGCACTGCTGAAGGGTCATCTAGTGAAACTTTTGGTTTCAGCTGAACTTCTTGAAAGGCTGCCAGGAGAGCTAATTTCGCGAGGGGAGGCACCTTGAATAATTGTGTCAAACATTTTTTTACTTACTAGCGAAAGCCAAGCTTGCAAAAGTCGTACTAGTATATGTCAATAAGCCTCGTATTTATTATAAAATGACACAGAAAATATCGCTTCTATATGATGGTTTTCCTCAAGTATGAGAAATGTGTTCTTTTTGCTCAACAATCTTTTGAAATGTGTATATGGCTAGCTTCTTTAGTAGACTTGAAATAATTTGGATAGATAAACGTTTCCTTCGAGAATTCCTTTATGTTTAGTGTTGACGGATGCATAAAGGGACAAAAAGACATACACACAAACAATAAACAGGCCAACTGTTTTGAGTTTACCTAGCCCATAACGACTTTTGTCTTTTAAACGACCCCTAGACGCTGCACTGGTTGCGGAATGTGGCGCATAAGCTTGGGGTGTGTATAGTGCAATGTTTTGCAGGTGCGTCAATGGTTTATTGAGCGATAAACCCTGTGTCCGGAGAGTGGAGACTGTATAGCCAAAAACTATAACCGAATCTCAAGTGGGCTGAGGCACATAACTTGGCACGCTCTTTGATTTTGGGAATGCTCCAGGCCGGTACTTTTTGGACTGTCAACCCCCTACTACGCAAGCTTCAGGAACCTTAGTTGTTGTAAAGGTGTCAGCTACACCACTACACTGCCGATACATCATTGCAGAACAATACCTCATGGCTCGCAGCACGAAAGTAGAGGGGGGCACAGTGGCGACGGATTTCAGATAATTGCTTTTTTTATTCCCCACTTATTAGTAAAAGACAGCTGTCCTTGAAACTCAATTCATTAACTCGATCACGTTTATTGTTGCTATTGTACTCCTGTACTAACTCTACAGGATTTACTGGTGGTGCGTCGTGAACAACAAGACCATACAACATGAATAAAGAAATCCTTCCGTGTATTTATTAAAAGCGGAGTAGTGCAAGTGGTACGTACGACCTTGAAGAAAAAAATACCCAGAAAATATTAGCGCTCATGAGCGCTTGCGTTTGGTTGTCTGTCATCCATGGTTGGTGGCGGCCCTAGTTCCGAATGCCGTGGCCAGCTGTAGCTCCATTGACTTCGGACATCCGACAATGTTGGTTTTTCAAGACATCGCTTGTCAGCAGGACCTCCCACTGCTGCGGGTTCACTGAACTTAATTCTAGTAGCTACGCGACGCCTTTACTCTCCCACATCATGTGGTGCATGGTGTTGGGCACCCCACAGCAGAAGTTGCAGTCGTAGCTGAAGAGCGTGTGGTGTATATTGGACAGCTGTGTGTTGTGCGGAAATTAGTTTGTCTTCAGTATCCAGAATTTTGGGGCTTCTTGTTTGGTTAGCTTCGGGTGGAGCGGCGGGTACTTTATTCTTGATATCCTGTAGTGCTCTAGTATGTATCTGCTGCGCTTAGGAATTCCCGGGTGGTGGTCGGCAGAGTGGCGAGTGCCTATGAGGGTTGAACCCGGTGTAAGTTGCCTCCGGTTGCGGTATCTGCCGCTTCGTTCGCTTCTAAGAACGCGTTTCCCTTTGTCCGAATGATATATATGTCACATAGAGTTTCTCATTATCTTTGATGCCTTATATAGTCGAGCAAGTGCCATCTCTGAGATACGGCCCTTTGAAAACTTCAGCAGGCCGCTGGCGAGTCAGTGATGACGTTCCCCCGGTCTTAGGTTGCTGGTACGATGATGATGGCAGGCACGACTGCTGTCGTCTGCAAAGAGTCAGTGGCATCTGTATTGAACGTTGCTGAGTACAAATCATCTCCTATACTGTTTGGCACAGTAACCGCGTGCACCCACTTGGTTCTTGCGGTGTACCTCGCAGTGTCAAAGTATCTTGTGAGCTGTCCGTTCTGTAGACGTTTTTGCAGAGCCCTTACCCTGGATTCCCTTCGCTCCTTGTGCTAAATAGGGTGCATGATACGTGGGATGTTTAAAATCATGGCGGATGTGTCATTTTTGGTTTTGGAGTTCAACGCTTGGCTCGTAATATAGGTGGTGCAAGGTAGCTTGCCAGATCGGGGTAAGCATGCAGCGCCCCTTTTGGCTGCCTGGATGCGCCTCGGGGAGTTCCTGCAAAGTGTTGTGCATTGATAAGTGAAAAAGTTTCTTCGTGGATGATTGAATGGCAGTGCCAGTGCTAATTTATAGTCCTGACAAAAATAAAATGTCGAGTTTATTTATTTAATCAATTGTTAACCTCAAGTAAGGGGTGCCGCAGGTATTCTGCTAATTACCAGGGCTTTTAGCAATCAGATTGTGTCCGCTTCTTTCATTCCGTGTTTCTTGCTTGTTACTCACCTGATTAGTTGGGGTAACTGGGTGACAGTGTTGTCTAGTTTCTAGAGGGTGGCAGCCCCAGCCTCGTCTTTTTCAAAAGTCAAACCCAATATTCGGAGTTTATCGACGTTTGGGATGGCGGCGCCATGAAGCGCCACGTCCCGTTCGCAGGTCTCACCGGAGGGGAGGAGGGGGTCTACCTCTTGTTCGATTCTTGCGTCAGAGAATTGCACATTTTTCTGGAGCAATAAACAGCCCACATCTTTTCATATAGGTATCCTTAGAGGTTACAGTTTCATGCAGAGCGTAATGTTGTAGATCATCTGCGCCTTTTCTAGTCCAAAAGGCCATGTCATCGGCTTTGTTCGCATGCCTGAGATTTGGGATGGCCTTTAGCTGGTCCGGTAGGTTCATCATTACTACACTGAAGGGCAATGGCGAGATGACCAAGCCCTGCGTAGTACCCTTTGAGGTGGCGTCTCATTTGTCTCTCCATAATTTGCAATGTCGCACCATTGCCGCACGGTGCGAGAGGAAGTCCCTGATGTAATTATGAGCTTTCAATCTGCAGTGGGTAGTCCTCAGGGTTTAAAGTATGGCCGCGTGCGACCCGTCGCCGAAAGCCCCTGTGACGTAGAAGGCGAACATGACGTTTCTTTGCGAATGGCTCAGGTTGTCAAAAATCTCTTCTTTTATTTGTAAGAGGCTGTGAGTGGACAAGTTAGGGCGGAACCCATGCATGGTGTCCGGGAATCGTTTTCTTTCGTCTGTGGTTCCCTATGTGAGATGTCAACCTGTCCAGCACTATGTGTTCCGTTAGTTTGCCTGCGCGCGAAGTCAGATATATCGGCCTCAGGTAGGATATGCTCGAAGTTTTGTTGGGTTTTGAAGCATGGGGACATCTGCATGTTTCCACATGACCGGCAGTGTGTCGCTCTCCCAAATCAAGTCTGTTTTCTCCAAGAAATAAACCATTGCTGGTGTTTTATATCATGTCGTTTGTTAATCTGTCCTTTCCAGGGTTGGTGTTGCTCGTCAGCTTGGCCAGTGCAGCATCAAGATCTGCGCTGGTGAATGGCTGATGGAGTAGTAGGTTAGGGTTTCCACCGTAGTCTGGTCGGGTGACGGCTGTTGACGTGTTTTCACCAGAAAAGTTATTTTTTACTGCTTCGAGGATCTCTTTGTCTATGCCCGGGCAATTGTAAAGAAGTCGTTCAACGTTCTTTTTTTCTGGTCGTGGACTTTCATACCGAATTGCATGGAATGAGTGACCTCAAAATGTTCCACGTTCACTGAGTGCTCAGGGTTCCATGCAATTTATCAGATAATTGATTTGAACTTTGGTTTTTCAATTGTTTGGCGTACTCTGCTGCTTCTTTAGTTAACAGAGCAATAGAACGTTGCAGTTTCTTTGTGAATTTTGCTTCTGCCATCTTCGAGTAATGCTTCGTCGCGGCCCCAAAGGTGTATGAGGGGGGGATCCTCGTTAGGATCATCTGTCGTTAGCTGTTTTTTTATGTTTGTTGCCCTTCTTCAGTTCTCGCTAGTCCATTCTTGGAAATCAATTAACTGATTGTGTTCTTTTTCTACCTCCTCTTTTTCTCTAAAGGCTTTCCAAACCGTGATTACACCTATTCACACTTGTAAGGATGGTGCTAGTCGATGGTTAGTAGGATACTGTAATTATCACTTCCGAGCGTTTCATCCTACCGCGTCCAGTCTATGTAGGGTATTCCATTTGAAAATGTCAGCACTGGAATAGCGTACTTAGACAGACTCCGGACCATTATGGTCGGTTAAGGGACATCATTCCACAGGGTCAGGTGGCGTTGTCAGCAAAGCTATGGACTTGTTCTTTTTTATTTAGTGTCCTAGCATCTCGCCACGGTACGTGCGAAGCGTTAAAATCATCCACAACAACAATCATACGAGCTTTGGTCACATTGAGGTCCGAGCGGTAGAATCCGTCCAAGGGTTCAAAGTTCTCGGTGGGTGGACTGTATATGTTGCGTATGAAGCGGCTGTGCAGATTTCTTTTTCGCTGGAATTAATTCAATGAGGAAAAATTTACTCGCACGCTAATGCTAAAGCTGAAGGAAATCCTCATTGGAAGAGGTCACCCTGGCCGCCACATTCCTAAGGGCCAGTATGGACAACTCGAGATATCCATAATAAACGTACTACAAGAGTTGCAATCTTTCCCGACACGACTTGCAGATCTTGTCACCGCTGACGAGGAGCGGGTAAAAGACTACAATGCTGAGGATATCTTGCAATCCAGCACTCGCCGCCAAAGAGACAATCACTTCTTGGATGCCTATGATGACGATTACTATCGCCGAAACTTTTCAAATAAAGAATGGTAGTGAAACTTAACTGCCTATCCGGCAATGCACACCTAAAAAACTTTGCCATTCAAGTCTTGCGCATGAGTGCCAGCTTCCCTGATTTTTTTTTTATTTTAAGGGACGACCACAAAAATTTCTTCTCAGTGGCCTTCGAGGGAAACACGCTAGTTCGGAGTTCAGTAATAGCACACACAAAATTGGTCCAGCTGGCTCAAATAACATATATCACAATAATAAAGCTTTGTTTCGCTTTGCTCTTCTGCTAGAAAAGTTCGCAAAGCCGGCAGGAATTGAAGTTTGACGTGTTTGTCATATATGCGCTACTTTTGTTGAGCGCACACTAAGTAAAACGAAAAAAATTGTTGCACGTTAGCCCCATGGACAGCTTTCCTTCCGCCCGGTGGTGTACTTTTACGTCGCCCCAGCCACTAGTGTAGAGCTGCTAACTGCAGCAGGACGGAAATATGGCCACCGCAGTCACCTGTCACACGGGCACTTCCCACTTCCACATGGCTATAAGCCACACATTCAGCAATCCCCGGTAGTAGAGTTTTTCGTCGAGCGAACGTGAACCACATATTCGTACATATTTTCATAGTTCTCAGATGCTTTTACTTTTTGCCCTAAAAAGGGTCACAGTGGTTCGTTTTTCGTTGGCGATGTGGGGCCTTGGAGGTTGAACAACCAATTGGACCCGATTTCGCCGGTGGTTGGACGCACTATTAGCTTTTCTGCTCGTCTAAACTTTCTTTAGGAAGCGATGGTAAATTTTTTATACTTGCCTTACTTTGTAGTAGACGTGGCAAGTCATGTGCTTTCACACCAAGAAGCAAACGTATTCTTGTACCGTACGCTGCAGTGTTTTGGTGCACCGAACCAACCAAATACATCGTTTGTGCAGTCAAAGGATGGTAAGGTATGCAAAATCGCGGCTCTGTTCATGAGTGCTTTCAAGAATAAAAACGTAATTAGGAAAACGTATAAGAAGTGATGACTCCACGCCTGGTTATTTGGTGCTACCTTGGGGTACTGTATTTTATAGTTTGGGCCATGTGCGCCTACCTAAGCAAGCTTGCCGTCATGAACTCAACTCATGGTCGCCGATATGGATCTGCTTAATATCATCAAATAAATCATCGGCATGACAGCCCACACTGATACCAAGGTTTCTCTACATGCCTTAAATGTCGCTAGTGACGTCATGCATCAGAAATGTTTTCTTGCGCAGTAGTTATACACTTTCCAATGAAAACACCTACAGGGTAGAAAAATTTAATTTTGGAATTCAACGCTACTTCGTGAAAGAAAAAAAGAAAGGTTCCCTTTCAGACTCCTTTCTCTGTTCGGTTTTCTTTGTAATGGTATGATTGAGCATGGATGCTAATTTAATCTAAATTATCCCTCAGAAAGTAATGTTTTCCTGTTTTAATATGTGTGCACAAATAGAGCCTCCATGCCATACATATCAGACTAACACAGCCTAAATTGTATTTATGATGTAAAAATGGTACCCACCGATATTTTGGGCACTCCTATAACATGATACAGTCATGGTGTATACATGCGTACTACTGTACATGCGCAAACCTTGTGCATACACTTTTACATAATACATGCATTATAAATGCAACCAATTTCCCGAAAAACGTCAAAATAAGGTGCGTTGAACTCACGCCGCACTAACAGCAAAATCAACGTGGCAGCGACCGGCAGTTACTGACTTTATGAATGTGCTTTAATGAGCACATAGCACATACACCATTTTTTTCATGAGGACTTATTAGGTTTTTTTAAAGGGATTTGAATTCAACAACTTTGACGAGTTATTTATGAAAGTTTGTAAGGCTGTCTCCTTTGGTCATGCGTTCCCTGTCATATTTTTAGTTGGTTAGTTGAACCTGGTCACACCAAGATGGGCTAACTTATTCCCCAGCGAATACTTTCGTCGTGCCCATTTAGGTAAACTGTGTTTCACCCGCCTTCAAGCGTAGTCCTCGCAACCCCAAGCACAGGTCTGGAATCCCCGTTCATTTATCAGCAGGTATGCTACTGGTTTGGGCCGGTCTTCGTACAAAGAAGCAGCCTGCCGAGTTTTTCTTCTCCCGTCTTTCCTGCGGGAGCCAACGGTAACATAATTATCGGTAAGGCACCCGCACACCTTCTTCGGTTGTCTCGGTTTTTGCGGCTACGCTCCTATATAAGTCAGGCTTCTTGCCCGGATACTTCCAAAATCGCAGAACATACGCAGACAGAAGTGTAGGCTGATTTTATCCGCGGACGAGACCCAATACGTTTGCCTTCTTTTTTGCACTTTTATTCATTTTTACTTTTTTATTGTCTGCGTCTTCACCGTAATCTCATTCTGTCTTCCTCGCAGTGATCGGAACCAGCCGCGGCACCGGAGGCTTCACGGATAGCCGTGAAACCAAGCAAACAAGATATTGAGAGAGGCACAGACAAGGCTACCATGAATCAAACACAAGAAGGCCACGCGAGAACGAGCTGGTAGACGGAAAGCAATGTAAGTACAGATTGGCCAAGTCGTATGAATATTTTGTCTGATGGCAACTACCGGCTTACTCTAATAAAAGACATAGAAAATCATAACTGCATGCGATGAGTGACCATAAGAGACTTTTTCAGTACCCGTTGTATATTTAGATTTTTGTATGTCCTACCGTAATAGTACTCGGGAGATTTTCTTGATATTACACCGTGTGATAGAATAAAAATACCATTCAAAATCTCGAGAAACTTCGTGGAAGCTAGCTGGTCTTTTTCATTTCATTTGTATTGAAGAAACGAACAGCTAAAAGACTTCCACCCAAAGTTGCACAAGGTCTTGTTCAAATTCATATAATAAAAGAGCGAGTTTTTAGACAATATTTGTACATAATAGTGACATCAATGTTCGGTAGCGTTACTTCTCAACATTTATAGGGTGATACACTCGCTATTTTGCCGCACTGGCTAATGTTCTATAAAAGTCGTAATGGAACTTCTTTATGAAAGGAACAATTTGGGAGGCGAGTCTGTACAAGGTATTTTATTTAAGAAGAGAACGTTGTTCACACGCGATAAAATATTGTGCGTTATTCCTTACACGTTGGTTCCAATAAGGTTACCGATTACGAATTCTTTCATCCTGGAGTGCGGTTGTATCATTTAACGTGGCGCGCAAAGTAATATTTCAATTTGTCATGAAATAAAGGCCCTTGAAGACACCGGATGGCTTTTTAACACAAAAATGTAGGGCTGAGATCAAAAACTGCGAATATAGGTAACTTAAGCCTTGAATAAGAATTGCTTGTATTGTGTATATATATATATATATATATAAAATATATATATATAAATATAAATATATATATATATATATATATATATATATATATATATATATATATATATATATATATATATATATATATATATATATATAGGCCCTCGCTACATGCTGAGCGAGGGCCTCTGTTCTGGCAGTCTTGGTGCCAAAGGGAGCTTAAGAGGGTTCAACGCTGGTCGACCACTCTCGACATGTCGTAGACACTCGAGTCACGGCCCGGGGGTTAAAAAGAAGGTCCCCTTCACCCCGAGTAGTCCGAGTGGCGCTGGCTACCACCCCCAAGTGTAGGAAACAAAAATACCTTAACATAAATACCCGAGAAAGTGCTGGGGAAACAGCCCCGCCGGTAGCGTAGTGGTTATCGCACCAGACCGGTATTCTGGAGGTCGTGGGTTCGGATCCCACCCGGCGGGCATTTTTTCACCACTTTCTTTTCGACTCAAAAAATTCTTCATCTCTTTCTATGACCCACCACAACCTCCCCTTTGCTTTCCGAGGTTTTCTTGACTGCCAATCGTTATTTTCTGTCTTATATATATATATATATATATATATATATATATATATATATATATATATATATATATATATATATATATATATATATATATATATATATATACAAGTGAAGAAAAACTTCGAACAAGGTAAAAGCACGATTGTGGCCTACGTTTCAGCAAAGAGAACTTGCTTTCCTCAGGGCAATCTCTCGCCTGGCAGCTGGCAGGCACGGTTTATATAGGGGTAGGACCCCAGGTGAAAGGAGAGGGAAAGATGGAAGGGAAATTGAGCAAGCTGATTTGTTTCGGAGTGTGTCGGGGGAGAGATTGAGTGGCCAAGAAGGTTGTGTAGTTTAAGCCGTGAAGTAGCTCACACGGAAGTCAGCTGGTGGTTGATATTCCTGGAATTTTTGGAGAGAGGATGAGAGGGTGTTTATTCACCCTCCGAGGGGTTTAGGGAAAGGATCTAAAAACCGCCGGAAGCAGACCAGGCGGTGAGGGTGGGGTCCTTATCAGAAACTATCTGCAAGCCTCAGGTCAAAAAAAAAGATAGAGACCGGGGAAAAACTAACTAGGTCAAGGAAAAAAGAAAACAAAGGGAGAACAAAATCAGGTAGGGAAACCACATAAACCCACACACAAAAAAAAGCAATGACCCGACAACTGAAATGGCACGTGTAACCCACGGCAACATTCCTGGAACAGGCCTGTCCTGAAACTCAAAAACGAAAAGATATATATAGATATATATATATATATATATGGTTATTATAATTTATGCTTTTTTATACATCTCAAGAAACTGATATATTCTATAGCTTGAAATTCCGTGCACAATTAAGATATCCACTGCAGAGAGGAGGGTTGATGTGTGCGTAATGCACATAGAAATGATACCGGCGGAGAGAACCTAAACATTTCGTGAAGAGTCGCCCGGAGCAAACCGTGCTTTGATTAAAACCCGAGAACTCGCGATACAGCAGTTTCTCAAACTCAGTGATGTGTCTGAAAGGCTTGATAAACCCCTGAACGAGCATAGATACGCTAAAAAGGTTTGACTACAAAAAATATTACTAGAAACCCGCAGGCGGACACCTCTTCAAGTGTTCACTACAATTGGCTACGTCGAATTCTATGTGCGTTCGTTCCACAAAATCGCGTTCACAATGGTGTCGGAGAATTCTGAGTAGGGCATCAGCGAATATCAATGACCATTCTAATGTCAGTAATTGTAGTGTGGAGATGAGAATCACGCGCGGAAGAAGCATACATGACCATTATAGATGAAAAAAAGGTACATTCGGAACGAACGTCAGGAGCCCAGAGGACATTTGCGTTCATTTGTTCTTTTTTGACTTAATTATTTTTTGTGTCCTTGCCTGGGGGCTCAAAAAGCTGTCTGCAGCCATTGTCACCACAAAGATAATTCAGGCTTAGATGTCACGTTCCTGAACAAGTTCAGGCTTAGCTATTGCTTTTTTGGGCTACCCGGGTTGTGTAAAGGCAACTCTCGAATTATTGCAGGGTTATATGTGTCATTTATAATTTTCTGTAAGAGGGTGCCACATCACAACATTGTAGGGGTGCTATTTTATTTCGCCGATTTGTCTTCATAATATGCGCTGTATAAAGCATGATAACAAAGATGAAGCGTTGTGAGCAGCAAAGGAATATTCGCAAACTTTTAGGAGATACACCCTGAAAAATAAAACTTCGATGGAGTAAGAAAACATAATGCTCAATTGATTTTCAGTAACTTACACCTTATGCAAGACTATAGCAAAATGAATATACAGCAGTGAATTATTTCAAACTCATTAAATTGTAATAGAAATAAAGGACCTACAGAACCAGTTTTGATGAGTTCCATCGAAACATTGCGTTAACTGGTTTTGACATGGTGGTATGCGAACACAATGAAGATATTGAGGGGACTTCAGATGCTCTATAAAAGCCTGACACTACTCAAATAGAGTGAAGCCGTATATGCGTCATAAGCAGAGTGGTCCAGCCCGTTTCTTCGAAAAATACGCAGCCTTGATTACGAATCACATGAACATTGGGGTTTACATTTGTTGGGGACCTACGCTGCTTGTCGGTAGGTAGCACCTCTATTTGGGGCGCTACTCAGTGCACTGAGCAGCGTATAGAAAACTTCATGAAAGAATAAAGAGGCATTTTGGACTTCAAATTTTGATATAAGATTTGCAATATGTGCAGAATATCTTTTCACAAATGCACTTTCGGTAATTGGTGTAGGCAACAGGAAGGACATTGGTGCTAGTAAATGTGTGAGTTCCTTTTTATTCCAGCTATATATTTGTAAACTGGTTCGCCGACATTGCGTGTTGCGCAGTGAAGACTGCCCTACAATGAAAGGGGTGTCGTTATACGCCTCTCCACCACCACCGCACCTTTCCCGCGTAAACAGCTCGCTCGCGCGGCGTCTATCTTCTTCGGTCTTTGCGAAATGCCGTGTGCTTCTGGGTGGCCACCGGTAAACCGAAATATAAACTACGCGGTATTTGGTGCAATCGTGTGGCAAGAAAACGTCAGTTGCTAAACAAAACAATCGTATTTCCTTTAGTGTGTGCTATGGGTGCGGGCCACTGTCCTTACGTTTTCATTCAACAAGTACCCGCTAGATCTAAGCATCGACATAGCACATCCCACCAGGCCGCCAGCTTCGGTGGCCTTGCTTCGCAGGTTAGCTGCAGGGATTGTTTCATTTTTGCGGAAGATTCTCACGAGCACAAAACATGATATTCATGCATTGATCTTACGCTTGACCTCTCTTAGAAGTCTATTGAAAGTCAGGTTATGCATAACATTTAAATTGTGAGAAAAAGCTTTGCTCTCAAAGGAAGGCCTAGAAATACGTCCACGCTTTATATTAATCGTTCAACAATGTCACTTCGGTTACATGCTCATCATGGGAGACCCACCGCTTTTACAAGCCTTGAAGGATGGAATGAAAAAAATGATTTACAACAACTGTTTTAATTACTTACATTTTATTGACGCGAATTTTAAATAAATTATTGCAGGATTGGTTCAGAAGTCGATATTTGTGGCGATTATGCCTTAATTTTTTCACGATAACTACAAGGCCTTCGGGAGAGGGTATTATATAAAATGAAGATTACAGTGGTAAAACAAAGCACAGCGCATAAATACCAAAAAGCACAAAAGTGAAAAGAGGTTACGATATTTTCACTGAATTGGTTAAAATCCCTCGCAGACAAGACACCATTTAAAAATACTTGTTGTATTTCGTGCCAATAGAAACGACAACGTGATAGCAGAGTTTTTGCGAGTGTGCAAAACTGTAAAAAGGAAAGGAGAGGCTCGACGATCACAAGACCGGCCGTGAAATACTGTGTACTAGGTATGCGTGTCACTGTGCGAGAATGTGGAAATTTTGAGGGTTTCACTTTCCTAATCTAAACTAAGAGTCCATATCGTGTTACAAGGAAAGTTTGCGAACCACTTCTAATCATGGTGATATATGTAGCCCACCTGAGTGTCGCCTTTAAGCGGATGACACTATAGCGTTGCAAAATTTGGGAAGATAACGATATGAAGAGTATTCTGTGGCTCTTCTTGCCCGCTTACAATACAGCGCATTCATCAGACCTGTATCTAAAAAGAGTGCAAGCTACGGCAAAGTAGATCCTGGATGTGACGTCACCGTAGACCTTTGGGGAGCCTTGCAGTGGTAAAATATTTTCGCTCTGCATATAACTCATCTTTTGGGGCAGCGCATTATCATCCAAAAAGTTTGAGAAAGTCCGGAAAAGTGGCGATGCGGGATATTATTTGCGCCAATTTTCCGCTTGCAGTCATCGCCGATGGCACCGCCGAGCTTTAAACGACATGGCCTCTTTCATGTTAGGCAACACAAAGGGCAAAAGCATAACGAAGAAAATTACCCAGCTTCACTAATTTAACCTCACGAACGCTAGAACTAATGGTGAAGCTGCCCTGCGTTCTCTAATCGGGAGGTTTCATATCATGAAAATTCTTAACTTTTGAAAACCAGCAGATCTATTTCCATTCGCTCCAATTTATTTTTGCTTTGTTTCCCTGCACGCGCAATTAGTTGAACCTTTTGTTACTTTTTGAACTTAAAATATTACCTGGAGAGGTCGCCGCAAGCGTTCTCTGTTTTTACGGTGTTATTTTTACTGCTGCGAAAAATGAAGTAGGTATGTATTTTTAACAAATTTAACAATGCGAATATTCATTACAAATTTATGTCTTGATTCAAGATTGTGTTCACTTGTTATATGTGTGCTTGGCGCTTGCTGTAATATTTTCTATGCCACACCCTCTCCATCAAAATCTCTGCATCCGTGTTGCCAGATTTTGTTCCACGAAAGGCTGGAGCAAGAATGGCTTTGCTGTTAAAATACCTACCAGGATTCTGAGGTTTCTGCGAATGCTCTTCTGGGGTGGCCGAAAATCATTAGGGTGAGGGTGAGGTCTTTTTCGCGTAGTAGGACTTTATTGTGGGGTGTTGTTAACCTATAGATTTTCTTTGCTACGAAGCGATGTAAACCTTCCCAGCGAACCACCAAGGACCCCATAACTGGCAGATGGGCGAAATGTGAACAAATTTACATGCGGAATTGCTAAATTATGCAAAGCTGACTCCGCAAGAATACTGCGTGAAAGAGTATTTCCCGTTACAGAGCAGTCCCGTTTATGATTATATGAGTTCCTCAGAAGCGCAGGAACGTTGCTGGTTTTTAAAACCCTCTTAAAAAAGTCGGAACAAAGTTGCAATAGGAAATGCAACATTTCCTCAATCTTCACTGATAATCGGAACACTGCGAAAAACAAAAAATGCTTATCACTGGTCTTTTCATATTTGCATGCAGTGGGCACACCTCCGAAATTCTAGAGCGCATCAGAAGATGAAGAGCTGCATAATTCTAAGATTTGTGTATTACATAGAGGCAGACAACAACCACCATATCCCATATGCTGCCATGAGGTTCTTCACCTAGCAATGGGCTACCATCCCTCTAAAATGTACTATTACAAGCGCTTTGGAACGCTTTCTAACAGCGATGATATTCTTGGTGGAGGCTTTATTCGGACGAAGGGTTGTAATGCGGGCACGCGGATGTAGAGAGCGCATAGTCTGGAGAGGGTGAGAGCAAGCGACGACCAAACATGTAGAAAGTAAAAGAGTTGTTGTAGGAGACGTTCTTGCATGGAATGAATTTTAAACTACTAACCCTTTTGGCAATATTTATACATCTAGCCGTTGTAGGGCAAACAAAAGATATTAGATATATTGGAGGCAAGACATCATTTCATCAATTACATGTGCATCATTTTTTACATTACGTGAGTGCATAATTTCTGGCAAAGCAAAAAATACGACTTGAAAAATTGTCCCGCAATGCAAATTGTCCGCGTTGCCCCCACGTGGCACTGTTCCATGTTCAAAAGTGACAAAAAGTTACAGCAGATGGTGCGATCAGTGATAAATGGCAAAATTCGATTTCCCCCAACGGCAATCGATATGCTGGATTTGACGAGTTCTGTAAAGGTCATCCTTGTGATTGGAGAATGCCAGCCAGGCTCCGTGTGAGCATGAGGGCTTGGGACGTTTAGTCAGTGAGGCTGGGCTGATTGCTTTGCACATTAGAGCGGATTTAGACGCCAAGATGAAGTGAATCTAACTGTTCAACTAAAAAATGCTCAGAAGAGAATTACACACTTAAACTGATACATTACGAGCGTGATAAAACTGTTGCATAATGTTATGTAAGGTATACATTCTGCACCTACAATTAAAATAAGCCCAACAAGAATATAACGATAAAGCATGATTAGGATTTAGTGCACCAACATGGAAAAATAGTTTCGCGCAAGCTTACGAAAAGGGTATTTTTTCATTTCGTTTTGCATGACCTATCTTCTGGCAATTTACAAAATTTACCAAAGGCATTATTGTTCATATGTTACTAATTTGGTTTACCCAACTCAACGAGAAAAAAAAACACTGAACACTTAAATAATTTCTTTCAATTAACCCATTTCGTCGGGAACCATCCGCAATTGCAGTGGAGAAACGCCGGAGAGCAAACGCCGCTCTGCCGGCCGCAATAAACTTCGGTTGTCTAAGCGGTTAAGGAATAGTGCAAAGGAAGTTTATTTACATGGGCTGCGCCGGTTACAAAAGGTTAGTCTGTTTAAACTGAACGAGGTGTCTTTTGCCTTCATGTACTCCGCACAAAATTGACAAGAGAGTTTAACTCTTATGTTAGAGTTTTGAGGCGCAAAATTGTAGTTAGTACTTTTCAGCGGGAATGGTCTCTGATCATTAGCTTTGAAGTGTTATAATATTTCTGCCCACTCTAAAATTGTCTGTGGGCGTTCTTAGAGGACGTGAACCATTAAAGCTCCCCAAGGCTTTTGTTGAAGTAGTTGTGGCGCGCTGTTTAGAGCCAATATCGCCAAGTGAGCCATTTTAAAGATTGCTGCATGAACATAAGCCGACTTTTATTTTTTTTTCTAAAATGTCACAAATGTTGGAGTGGGTGCGGTGTAGTTTTCACACAGGTAAACACGCAGGAGGTGAGACCAATAGCGTCTCTTGCGCCTCCCCTTCAGTTTTCCACTGATGGTGCATGGAAAAACATTAGCTATTGTCCAATGTATTACACAACAACGCCGAGCAATAACATGATTTTGAGACAAGCACACAGAACGAACATTGCCTTACAACCAAAGTTTAGTACAAAGGCAAAACGGGCAAGGGAAGAACATTTCGGTCAGCAATTGCCGCATCTAAATCAGAAAAACCGCTAGAGCACTGTTTTACGTTGTCAGAAGGCGCCTATCTGTCATTTATCATGTTTGGAAAACCTGCATTTACTTAAAAATACCTTATTACTCTGATCACCAGCTCGAGAAACTATCTTAAAAACCGGACGCATAGTGCGCTTCATTATTTTTTAAAAGAAAAGCACTTTAGAAACACAGAATGATTATTTATTCAAAATGTTCAGTTTTGAGCAAATATTGTTCGGCTTTCAGTCTTTCTACAATTGTCTCTTACCATGTGCTCGTACCCCGGCCACACAACATTATATCTGTATAAGACCATGGAGTGAATGATCGCTTCGGCGGCAGAGCCACGTTAATCTCCTAAGCATTACCTAAGATATGCCCCGGCAACATTTATTTCTGTCCCAACAGGGTATATCCTGGTTCAATAAAATTCGAAATTTCCTGGGATAAGGTATCATATTGGCATCACTACATCGGCTAACATAGAGTTCCAGTATTTCGCTCCATTAGCAGAGCACAGTTTCCTGCCCACCCGCCACTTTGAAGTGAAATTTTGGCGCGGGAAAGCCACCCAACACGTCGTTGAAGCCGCGGCTGGACTACCGCGCAAGACGCAGCTCCAGGGAGGAGTCGGCGCAGCGTGCGATAGCCGCTGCAGGTCATCGAGGCGTCGGGGATCATCGGCTGCTTATCAACTGAGCAGCCGCCACTGGCGTCACAATCGCAACCGCCGCTGTTGCCGCGCTCACTTGAGCAGAAATGACTGAAAACCACGCCCGGCTGTATAGATAGCGACCACCCGTCGCAGCCCGCAATAATGGAGCCAGCGTACCAAAACATTACCGTGAAGTGGCCGCGCGCTGCGTATAGTAAGGATAAATTTAATCGTCAAACTCGCAAGCTTCGCTTCGCTCGAACAAGGTCCCGGGACTTCTCGGCTAAGAAGTACCAGTCCTACCAATCAATAAAGTTGCACCGATCAGTACCCGTAATATCGGTGAGCATCTAGAAATAACGGTTCAATCGAGATCTGTTTCCTAGCTAAGCAAACGCCTCGTGCACAAGTAAACCACATGACCACCGTATCTGCCGGCCAAAAACTAGCATTTTTTATTCTCGAACATTCTCGTTTATTAAAACATTTTGACAATTCGCCGAGTTTTGCTTGGCATCCAGGAGCTCTCTTTTATCTTGGCGCTCGTCTTTGCACGTACACACACTCACAAGGAAAGCTTTAACTGTGTAAACGCCCCAAAAAGGCCATTCTGGTCGCGGAAGCGCCATTTTTCTTGCTTGAAAGCAATGTTTTCCGGGAAAACGAGCACTAATCGATGACAATTTTTTCAGCGGCTGCAGCGTTTTCAGCATAATTTCCGCTCCACGCTTATAGGAGCTCCGTCGGGGTGTTACATGCACAGCAAATGGCAAAGTTGGCATAACAGCCATCCTCAATCAATGCCCGTGGTGAAAACCACAGTTATATTCAGAACATCTTTTTGAGCCACAGCCACCGCACCGAACCAATCGAAACCTGGTGAAAACACATTGGCGTTATAGTGCGTCTGTGGGAATCGTTGAGCTGTAGGCACGATATGTTCACTAACAGTACGAAGCAAAAATGTTCTATTATGTTTCAGCGTATGTTTTCCCAAACACGTTTGCTTCGGAAATCTTGTTCGCCAATCATCTTGCCTAAGTCGACTACAATCTACAACACCGACCCCAGACTCACTGCATCTACTTTTTCAAGATCACAATTCATGCTGCTGCTACACTGCCTCCACAGAAGCTAAAGGGCAACCAAAACTACGCTGGAAATTTCTGATGCACACGCATTGTTTTTGTTATGCCCTTGCTATGTCGGTAAGACAATAGGAATTGACCGTTCGCCTAGTAGGTATTCCTGTTTTTATTTTTTGAAGGACTATATCAAAAATTGCGCACAACTTGATCCTCCTGTTCCCTTTATCTGAATCGATGCTATAAAAATAAACGCGCTGAATAGCCTTCGGGGTTTTATTGTTGCGGATGTAAGTGCGCTGTCAAACGTGCGGAATGCCATCGAACACGTTGTTAGCAGCTCTGGATGCTTTTTGCGGAAAGGGCACCCACTCGGATTTATGGGCATGCTTTCGGTAGACGCCGGCCGGGTGCGTGCTTTCTCCACCCTAGCCAAGAACTCTATATGAGCATGCCGTCGGCCCAAAAGAAGCCGTGCCCTTTTCCAGTGTGAATCGGCAAAGAGTGAGAACAACTGACCGATACGAAAAAAGAAATAAGAACGATGGTAGGCCGATCAGACGTGTATACAGCAGAGAAACGGGGGTCAAATGGTGCGCCAGCCGGTGTAGTGGCGTCAGACAGAATTAGAAAAGCGAAACAAGAAATAACAAATTTGACACCTGGAATCGCCGAGCATGGGCAGGTCGATATTTATATTGCCGGTCGTGCTGAAAACGGTGGTCTTAGGCGACCATAAAAAGGTGACGTACCTGCCGGTAGGTGGAACCCGTGGCACGTGGTAACCAGGCGAGCAATTATGGCGCTTCGCGGTATAAAGAAACCACAGGGTAACGTTCCCCTTCTTTGGAGACTTTTTGCCTAACTCATAAATTTTTGTAATAGTTCAAACCATAAAATGAAAACGCAATTACGGTTGGCGGCATTGCCTTCATAGTAAAATGTAATTTGAAGTCACTGTTTTTCTTGTGTGCCAATTTTTCAGACTTGTGCATTTGGTGTGGTGTTGTTATTAGATGGGCCACCAGCGGAATCAGGCTGTATGCCTCATAAGTACCAAACTGAGCTAGAGGAATGGGATGATGTGCTTGTGCTAACTTCCTATGTGTGGGACTGACCGCAAACACCCACAATTTGTGAAATTTTATAAAAAAGGTGGGCTACGTTGCAGGAGCAGTCATTTCACAGGCTACCTTGGTTGTGGGGGTTCAAAAAGTCGTTGCTACTATCCCACAAAAGCCTTAGCGCTTATTATAAATGTTTCCTTCCACTACGAACGCCCAACGAAAACTCCAACGTGTGAGCCACATTACTCAACCACTCAAAAGTGAGCGATTCCAAACCATCCCTATTGAAAACCTCGCTTTAAAAGTTTCCGTCTTAAAACTGAGGCATGCAAGTTATATTTTTGCCGTGTTCAAATTTTTAGTGAGTCAATGATGATAAGTTTTTGCCTTCATGTAAATTGAACGAGTTTCTTTTGAAACTCGTTCAATTTAAATTTACAAGCGTTGCGTAATGCACACCGCCCTATTTCTGACAGTAACTACCTTACGTGAGCTAAAAAAATTGAGGACTAATTCAGAATTCCTTAAAGTTCCGGCTAGGCGGCTTCATCAATGACACATTAAAAAGAGCAGTTAGGCAATGCAGGCACCCACTAAAACATCATTCTGAGTGTGCTAAGTGCGCTAGTCGTCAAGAGGCCGTTCAAGCGAAACTAGAGGCACCTTCTGCGATCGCGTGGTCATGTGCCTAGCAGGTGGTTTTGGTCGACAGCCGCTAATCGCACATTCTATGTCCAGTGAATTCCCTGATACCTTCAAAGAAACTGATTGGAGTATCCTCACCACTTTATGTGTTTTTTTTATTTTTTATTGATTATAAGTTATTAGTTTGAAGTAAAATTGGTTCGCTGTTTTTGAAAAAAAAAAGAAATATTTTTAATCAAACGCTCTTCAATTTTTCTTTCATGCCCTAACAAAGCTCCCTTTCTGAGAGAAACGCCCTGAATACTGTTAAAAAACGACATATAAAGAGTCTACCATGAGTGAAGAAATTGATTTACAGAGTGTGGCCTCACAGCCCCGTTTGTACCGACCAGCAATTCTGCGTAACAACATATCGGAAGAGCATCTCTCTAAAGGCGTGCCTCAAAGTGCCTTTCTATTATCGGCGTGCCGCAATATCGGGAACGTGTAAAGCGGAAAAGTAGTCATTTATCCTTTTTCCAAATTCGCCGGACTCGCTTTACACTTTTATATTTTCCACCGGAGGTTTCACTCCACCACAACTCACTAAAATCTCTTCCCTAAATGCTAATCTTATCAATTTATCTCCGGACGCCATCACTGAGGACTGAGCTTTTTGAGGTGTTTGGCAAGTCGGATAGTTTCAGCCTCATTGATTGTTTCTGGTATGGGACTTCGTTCGATGAGTTTTGTTGTGCATTAATGCTGCGAACAGCATTTGCACTACCAGAAAAATGGCGCTTAGGTAAACACTAAAACACACTACAAAGTTGAACACGTGCAGTTAGTGTAAAGAACTTGCGTCAGGCTAAACCAAATTTCAGAATGGGAAAACACGATCACTTTATGTTGATTGATTGTGGGGGTTTAACGCGCCGACGCAACGCAGGCGATGAGGCGCGCCGTAGTGGAGGGCTCCGGATTAATTTTGACCACCTGGGGATCTTTAACGTGCGCCGAAATCTCGTACACACGGGCGTTTTTGCTTTTCGCCTCCATCAGAAAAGCGGCCGCCGCGGCCGGGAATCGAACCCGCGACCTCGTGCTCAGCAGCGCAACGCCTTAGCCACTGAGCCACCGCGGCGGGTGATCACTTTATGTTGACAACGCTCTTTTGTACACATTCATAAGCACGGTCTTTGCGTCAAGTGTACCTGTTTTCTATCTTTTCCATCACTAAGTTTATTCGCAACTGAATTTTATCTGACCATTTGATCCCTACTAGCCCAACAGCAATTGTTGGCCACGGATACACTACGTGTAACAAAGAAAGTATGTATGTGTTTGCCTGTCCATTGACATTTTGCCGACAATATTAGACCACTTTTATAAGAGATCGGAATGCCTTTCCTTCCTCGCATTCGCTAATGTTTGGTACGATTGGCCAAGTAATTGATAACTTTTAATGTTTAATATCAAATATAGAACCAAAATACGAAGACCACGAGAAATGTGTCAGAAGAACTAAAAACATATTAAATGGCTAAACATTACGCTATAGAAAGTTAAATAGCGCTATGTAAGTTTCGACAAGAGTAACAATAAAACATGAAGAAATGTCTGCGCGACAACGGCATTAAAACGCCAGGAGTCTGCATCAACGCTTTATTTGCTATACAGACGCGCGGAAAAATCGGTCGCAGCACCAACCAGCTTGCGAATAAAAATTGTGCCTTTTATATTTTGTTGTGTGAAGCACTGGATATGATTTTGCTTTCGTTTTTTAGTGAAGCTGTATACGTCAGTGCGTGTACATTTTTGAGCCTAGAAGGACGTGAAAACACTGCAGTTGCCAGCAGTGACCACGCTGCATGCACGTACCGAAATTACACTGGTTCATTTTTTTCAGGTTAGTAAACAGAAGCATATTAACAAGGTAGTTGGTTCCGCTGCTGTTGTTGCAGTCGCTGCTACCGTGCACCGGTTTGTTTTTCCCTTTGTGTCATTGTAAACGGACAAATCTTTGACTATGTCTAAAGATCTTGCCAAACTGTTGAAAGAGTTAAAAGAAAAGTTCAAAATTGAACTGAAAAAGTTCTCGCAGGCCCTAGATTGTTGTGCGATCGGAGGAGCGAAGCTTGCATATGGACATTGGCGAAATAAAGGCGAGCTTGGACTTTATGAGCAAGGACTTGACGAAGGAAATCGTCTACTTGACATAACCCTAGGCGAGAACAAACACCTGAAAAACAGCACGAAGCCCTTCGGAAAGTGGTCTTTACTCTAGAAAACTACCTGGTCGAGCATCAACCAAGCCGTCTCCAACCTGAACAGTACACGCGAAACGGAAGCCTTCAATTCAAAGGAATTGTGCAAACAGAAAATGAAGATTTACACCAGGTACTTCAAACATTTGGCCAAAGTCTTGGTGAGGCCATAACTGCCGGTGATGTCGACGTGTGTCACAGGGTACCAACCAAAAGTTAGGGAGTGTGTAGCGTTGTTTAGCTAATTTAACACCGAGAAAAGATAGGTAATGTACTCAAAAAGGCCCGCAAGAAAAAGTTCACAACTGCAGTTCCCTGTTTCCCCACGGACTTGCCGATTTATATGAACGAGCGCTTGTGTCGCGCTATAAAAAAGATACTAGAAATGATTGTCGCACGTAAACGTGAACATAACTAGAAGTCGATGTGGAGACAAAGTGGAAGCGTTTTCGCGCACCGGACAGAGACGTCCCGTATCGGGGCTATCTGCTTCAAAATTGAGGTGAACGGAATATGCGCCGACGTGTCCGTCTAATGCACCAGAGCGTAAGATAAACAATGCATCTGTCCAGAAAGTGATGTTCAGGGGTTGTATTCCACTGAAGACGAAATACGCGTTGTCAAACGTAACCCAACAAAAACGCCAAAACTGTTCCACATTAACGCTCGTTCGCTGCGACAAAACTGGGATGACGTCACGCAGCTTATGGATTCATGTCAGGCTAACTTCAATGTAGTTATGTTTACTGAGACGTGGTGCAACAACGATGATCCCCATTTTGTACTGCCTGGACGCACCCACTTTTTCTTGAACCGTCAGGAAGGTAGAGCGGGTGGCTGTCGATTCAAACTACGCTCCCATCATGTGAAATTATCCAGGAATATAGCGTTATCACTGCCTATTACAAACTGTTATGCGCAGCAACCAACAAAAACATATTTTCTGGTTTGTCCCAGCCCGTGGGAGCCTCCCAGGTTTTTTCGCATTTTTTGCTGTTTACTATCGTATGCAAGTGTAAACAATTGCTGCCTTATTGTAAGTGATTATATACACATCGATATTTTAAAAGCTCCACCCCTGCCTATGAGCTTTCACAAATAGTCCAGAGGAATGGCTTTACAAACATCATCACGTACCCAACACGAGTCACGCCGACAACAGCCTCCTTACTTTATGTATTCATTACTAACTATGCCACAGTACACACTACGTTAAGGGTCCTAAGTACGGATATTATGTGTTCACATGCCCATTTTCTTTATCAATGACCCACAAGATAAAGTAAGGCGCAAAAACAGGGATGCCTTTACTTACGGCCTGATAACACCAACTTTTGAAAACGCATAGCTGAAACAAACTGGGCGAATGCACTTGCCATAAATGGTGCAAATACCGCTTATGAAATCTGTATAAAAATTTTCAAACCTCACTAGTTTACTTCATTTCCCATTGAAACGCACCGAACACCTTGGAAGTCGCGAAAGCCGGGGATCACCGCTAGCCTAAAAAACAAATTGCAAAGAAAAACAAGTTGTACCATTCGTTTGTGAAAACTGGAGATTCAAAGAAGTGAAGTAAGTACAACGCGTTTAGAAACAACCCAAGCTAAGAAAAGAAAAAGGTGAAACGAGAATACTACAACCGGATTTCGATGTAAGTTTTGTTTTAAGCGAAGTGATATTGTTTGGAGGAGACTCAATGAGCTACTGAGCAAGAGATCCTGCTTTACCCCGATGGACAGTCTCAAGGTGCATGACAGAATACTGAGTGGAACGGATATCGCTGACTAATTTAACGACAAGGGAAATTTCTCGGACCTATTCTAGTTTCATCTTATGTAAATGATATTACACTCATACAGGTGAATTGTAAGTTTATTATATATGCCGATGACTGCAATAACTTAGGCTATAGTGCCGGTGTCATGTTCTCTATGTTACGCAATCCAAGAATGGTCCCAAAAGAACTACCAAACGTTAAATGAATAAAGAAAGGTGTGCCTTCCCGCATTTTAGGCACGACAGTAGTAGTATCTGAAAACCTTGTTGGAAGCCCGTATAAAATCACTATTTTCCAAAGTGTGAAAACGCTTGGTCTCATTTTCACAGAGCACGTCATAGAACGAGCTTGTTAAATCACTCTGCTTGAAAGCACAAAATGCCGCTGGTATCATAAATAGGTATCGTCATTTCTTACCCACCTGCGTACAGTGACTTTTATACCAGGCGCTCTTTCACTCACATCTCAATTATATATTCTGAGCAAACACGACCTTCAAAAACATGTAAAATACCAACACTGCAAAGGAAAACCATTGGTTCAGGCGAAAATGTTCCTTTTCTAGCGCACACGAAATAACTATTTCGAAAACACAGAACATTAAAAGCTGATAACATATATCAATATAAGCTCATTTCTACTTACAGGTATGCAACACAAAGCAAACTACATACTTTTATAGACCTAGCACAATTACTGGAAACTGTATATGTATACACACACCGATATAATCCCCCTTTGAAAATCCCGTCATCACGCACTCATTATAGACAGCAGCTGCTAAGGCATACACTCTTCAACACGATCAAGTATTTTCAGAAACCGGAAATTGACATTCTGGTTTTAAAAATGGCCGCATCATAGATATGTTCTTTTAGTGTCGCCTTGGTATTTTCGTAATTTTGTAATTTTGATGCATTTGCCATTTTGTATTTCGTGTAATCATTTCCATCAATATAGACACTAAGTTTTTAGCCTGTCATTGATTCATCGGAGGTGGTGCTCTGTCAAGCTGCATGGGCGCAGCTTTCTTTGTGTTTGCTTTTTTCACCTGTGCAGTGACATCGGTGGAAATAAACCTCATTGTATTGTATTGCATTGTATCTTGTATAACATTGGTGATATTGAACGTCGATCCAGCTGCTGCTATCGTATCCTCAATTCCACCGTAGGTTCTCATTTCTTCTTCGTATCAAGACAAGAAGCATTTTCTTGAATTATTCCTGAGGCTTCCCCTCTCCTGTATTGGTGTCACGTACATGTCGCACCTGCCACGTCCAGCGATGTTCCCGTTAAGCTCCCTTGCACTTGTGCCTTTTCTGACGCTTTTCTGGGATGCTACAGCCGCCGCATCCATATTCCCTTTCGCCATGCTCGTATACTCTTGGCATCACTCACGTCCACGTCACTGCGACAGCCATTTATCTCGGTGGGCTATTGGACACGCATTATCCGTTTCTGTCCAAGTGCCTCACGCTGCGGTTTGGTCGCCCTGTACTCAACTTCTTTCGTTTCGGCGTTCTCATCACGCTCCATCTTCAGTGTTTATTGTTTTAGTTGTTGTTTCACCCAGCGACAGTTCGCCCCACGTCCATGGTTTCTGGTAATCAATCGGTGGCAGCCAAGCGAGGCGAATAAATATGGATAACCTCCTTTCAGGCGATCATAAAGGAGAGAGTGGAGAACAGGGTGAAACAAGCCTACGCTTTAGAATAGTGCATTAGTTAAGCAATCACGCACTACATCTGTGATAAAAAGCTGGCTCTTTGCGTATACTTCTTCTAAACTGATAATTATTTTTTGTGGCTCCTACATTACGAAGCTTATTCTTATAGACATTGTTCTCTCGTCCACTTCATACAAAATGTGTGCCGTTATGTCGGTTTCGTTCCTTTGTGTCGTAATTGTGGTCCCACCTGTGCCCTGCTCCACTAGAATCTTGTACGGCCTCTAGCAACTTATTTTAGGTGCGCTTTGTCTTCTCTTCGGTATTAGTATGAAACCATGTAAGAAAACTTGTAGTTTTCTCGAAAGATTGCGTTTTGATGTGCTGGTATGCAGGTCTTTTCGACGCAGCGAGGCTGATGATGGCATGCGAGCTGAGCAAGTGAAAAAAATGTTTTTATAGTTGTGTCGGGTGGTGGTGGAAAGGGGGTTGGTGTGTTATATATGGTGCGGGGTATGTTAACTATGGTAAGCAATGGCTGGGAGTTATGGCATTTTGCGGCTGCTTCCAGCTTTTTTTCTGGGAACAGGTGGGGGGAGAGGGGGGGGGGGGTCTAACGAAGGCGTTGTGATCTTTTAGAATAGACAGCAGAGTGTGGCGTTTGTTACATCTTCATCTGGACGTAATTACAGACCAGTCCCGAAAAGCATTAATATCGTGCAATATGTGCTGCCGTGCATAAACGGAAAATGTTTAGCGGGAGGCTCGCAGTAACATGATACGTTTAATGCTCAGCGAGGCAGTAGTGTTTGAAGGCAGAACAAAATTCAATGTTGGCTTTAATAAGAAATAATTGTTCGTTTTTTTTTCACAATACTTCGCTTATGGAGTGTTCAGAGAGCGTTCAGTTTTAGTGAATGCCGCACTCACGCTGGTCATCACAAGCAACAAAATAGCGTTTTTCTGTTATTTTAAATTCAAGCCGGCAAGCCTGGCCCTGAAGTTGTCGAGAATTTTTTGGATACGTACAACATTTCGCATGAGTACGACACAGTTAGCGGCATAAGTAATAGGTTAGCAGGTATGCAATACGACTGGGGTTTTATCAATCTTTTTTTTTAATAAAAGCCCATTGTGAAGGGAAACATGGTGAAATGCTAAGTTGTCTCTCATGTAACCCAAGACAATATCAAAGTCCTCAATTTGAACTGGTTCTTATCCCATCGCAATCGGATAGACGTTGGGCAGACGTGACGCCGGACCGACACAATCGGATGGAATGGGGCAAAGGGGTAGATGCCAGTTTCATAACCCTAGGTACCCAGATGTGATTCCGGCCAGAAGTATTGTTTATCGAGGCGCTTTATCCGTTAAACTACTTATTCAAGTTGGATTTCCTGCTAAGCATTTATTTGAGGGAACGGTCGCATCATTCCGACATAGAAAGCGTCGCATCCAAATTTCGCACATTGGTGTGCCTCGGCTCAGCGTCCTGTAAACAACACCGCAAACAGATATTCTGTATACCACGTCTAAATAGCTCCTCTACTGTGTCATCCCCGTATTCTGCGGATAAAATAAATCCGGGAAGATCTGGTTATTTTTGTAGACCTAACGCGATACGCCGGAAATTATATTCTCAGAAACTACTTATGTGCCACAAAAAAATACGTCGTTTTCCGGAAAACGAAATAAACACGCGAACAGGTTGGCTTTTCCGTCGGCTTTTCAGGCCACCGACGCATTTTCTATGACCGACCTCGACCTATTCTAGCCAACAGTGGGCATCGTATTGTAAGTGGGAACTTATGCGTACGGCGATTTAACCATCGATTCTCTTCATCATTCAGAGCATAAAAGTTGTGAATACGCGATCCTTGAAAAACAAAAGAGCGATATGTGATGTTTGTGAATTTTCGCGGAGGTCAATGAAGTTTTAGATACGGCTCGTAGCAAAAAAAAATCACAGCTGAAAAATGTGTTCTTTAAAGCAAAAGCTAAAAGCGAATCCGACATGTTTCTTTAAAATGTTAATATCTAGTTTATTTCCATCAGGGTTCTCGGGCATACGTTGGCGTGAGTGGCAAACAAAATCATAAGCCACCACCCGCCAGACGGTCAGCCTAGGTGGTAGAAACTGCATTGCATGTGGGTATCGCAGTACGGGCGATACTTCTAGGGGGAGGTTTCCTTACCATGAGCTCCCCTTTCGGGAAAAGGCAGGTCACCTCTAATACCAGATCTGACACCGTCGAATACAAGGGATGGTGCAACACTGTTCACCCTCATCTCATAGCAGTTGAAACGAGTGTAAAAGTGCAACTAAAAAAAGCAAAACGGAAAGCTAGAATTGCAAATAAAGAAGCTGTTCTGCTATGTATCCAAACTTATGCGTATATGCTTCAACAGTCTATGCTTGCATTGGTGAAATGACGTTATCTTACACGCCAGATTAGTAGCCTGACGGAAAAGTAGGAATTCCCTACTGCATCTAATAAACAGCTCCTTACAACCTCATGTATCTTTGAAAGGTTCAATATAGCAAGCCCATTTAAAGTCGCTTAACAAACACACACGATATATTGAAAGTGGCATTAACATTGCGGGTATTTCTCTTCATTACACCCCATACTTTTTTTGCCTTCCATAAGTATACAGCACAATTTTGTTGCCTTTCTCGGTTCTCGAGCCTCTACTATTCTACTTTCTACGTACCGCGCTAGAAGCACACTCGAAAGAAACTCTGCTGCTCGCTGTCCCTCCTATCCAGAACAAGTAGTTGTGTGGACAGAAGCTCCCGAATTTGACTCCAAAGAAGGTATGCAAATTGAGCTTCAAACTGGTGTGTTCAGCTTGGGCACACACTCTCTACGTTTATTCTGCAATTATCTCCTAATAAGACAGAATTCCTCAGCGTTATTTCCATGCGTGCGACAAACCGGTATCAATTCATCGAACTTCAAGTGAGCAACAAGGCTATTACCTTTAAAAATGGTGTTATTAAGCTAATGGGGCTGCAGATAGGTCCCTCAATAGTCCAGCTTCATGGCTTGAACATTAAGAAACTACGGGACACTATATATATATATACTTGCGCTTGATAAGATGCATCTCCCAAAAGAGGCGCACTGTGGCACGCAGTATCGCTTCTTCGCGTCAGTAGCCTGGTAGAAGATACGATGCTTCGCTTTTAGAAGCACCTTGAATATCTGTGTCAAGGGCAATTTATTTTCACGGGGGACACCTTTAAGAGTACCTTTATGCTTACACATTTACACCCAATATTTCACTATTGGAGTGACCCAACCTGGGTCCCCTCAGACCGCGATCCATTGCTCGCCGTAACCGCGCTGTGAGGTAACAAAACTTCCCCGCATTTCCCCGAGGGGAAGAATGTGAAAGTGCGAATGCAGGAGTTTAATTTGCGAAGTTCGGTAATGTTTGCGAAAGAGTGATCACACACACAACTACAAAGAAAGAAAGATGCATTTATTCACAGACACCTATTTGTGTTGTCGTTGTACTTGATTGCTAGAGCGGATCTCAGCTTTGAAATTTCGTGTCAGTACTCCTTTAAGCGGGTGTATTAGCCCTTCTCACGCCCGATTCCTGGCCAATCCCCCACGTGGGTATGTGCCATGCACAGACACCTATTTGTGTTGTCGTTGTACTTGAATGCTAGAGCGGATCTCAGCTCTGAAATTTCGTGTCAGTACTCCTTTAAGCGGGTGCATTAGCCCTTCTCACGCCCCATTCCTGGCCAATCCCCCACGTGGGTATGTGCCATGTCAGCGGCCAGGCAGCGCGCGCCCATCTCCCCCCGCTGCCAAGGAAGACGAGGAGATTCCTGGCCAATCCCCCACGTGGGTATGTGCCATCTCCCCCCGTTGCCAAGGAAGACGAGGAGCGAGCGCACCCGCAGCTGTTGCTATGTGGACGGACGGCGGTCAACGGAATTCAGGGTCGCTTATAAAGTGCATTCGCACTTAAAAGTTTGCACTCTCGCTAATGACAAAGCTCCGAATGAAATCTACATTTTCACCGACATAGAAATGAACCGCACAACAGCAGTGGTCACCTGGACCTGCCCAGATATCCCCCAGATTAGTGAGTCCCGCTACTTCACATACATTTACGGTCCCACTGATGGAGTCGAGCCTGTAGCAGCCGGGAATGTCGGCTACCGAAGGAAGCGAGAAAGCAGACGTGGAGATAGTTTGCAGTTTCAAGACACACTGGTCCCATTACAGGGTCCCATTACAGTTTATAACTCTGGGATCCCTTTCTGTATATGTAATTTTACACACTGTTTTTTCCATACAAGAATAAACTGAAACTAAAACTGAACTGAAACTGTTTATTTTCCAAAGTTACGAATGCCGAGAGTTCTCACCGACGGGGAAAAGAAGGGGAACCCCGGCGTCCTTTAAAAGAGAGAGGAAGAAGGGCCCCCCGAGCAGCGAGCGGACGGCAATTCCGCCAGGACTAATCACAGGAGTCGGCCGGAAAACAAGTGGTTCCCCGAAGAGGTTAGGGAGGAGGTGCCGGCGTCGCGAATACCCAGTCTTTCCCAAAGGCGGGCTGTCGACAAGCCGGCTGCAGCCGTGAGAAAAAGAAATGCGGCGGTGCTTCAGGGCAGCAGCTTCCGCTACAGAGGCTCCGCCACCCCCCCCCCCCCCCCCCCCTAGGTTGCGAAGCTTTTAAAAAAAAGGCAGCAGTTACCGGCTGAATGGCGAAAGGTCAGAGACCCCTGGTTATCACTGAAAACGTACATGAGAGCCTGCATAAACAGAAACCTCAATATGAGCAGGCTTGGCGTGGCCAACGGGGACTACTTCTGGTTTGCCCCTCACGTCGATTGTGAAGGTCTCGTTATTACGTCCCAAAACTCTGAACGGGCCATTGTACGGCGAAGTGATGGGCGGCTTCGTTGCGTGGTGTCGCAAGAACACATGTTTAGCTGAGTCCATGTCGGGAAAAGTGAAAACCTTCCTGTTGCGGGCGATGCAAGGTGCTGTTCGCCTGAGTTGTGCAAGCCATGCGCCCAGCTTCTCGATGTAGTCGGAGGCTGCTGGGGCGGAAAGTATCTATTCGGAGAAGAATTCTCCCGGGAGGCGCACTGTTGAGCCCTACCACATTTCCGCTGCGCTGAAGCCGATGTCTTCCTTCACCGTTGAACGTAGCCAAGAAGAACGAGCGGGAGCTTCCCCACGCAGTGCAGGCGATCGAGTTTCGCTGCAAGTGCAGCTTTGAGTTGCCTGTGAAAGCGCTCAACCATTCCGTTGCTAGCGGGCTGGCAGGCGGTTGTATGCCGCAGCTTCGTGCCGAGGAGGGTTGAAAGTGCGGAAAAAGGTTGCTCTGGAATTGCCGTCACTGGTAAGTTGTTATGCGGCTGGGGCAGCCAAAGCGGGACACCCGTGTCTGAATAAAGGCCTGCGCGACGGTCTCAGCTGATATGTCTGCAATTGGTATAGCTTCAGGCCACCGGCTGTACCTGTCGATGCATGTGAGTACGTACCTGAAACCTTGGTAGGGCGGTAGCGGTCCCACCAGGTGGAGGTGAACGTGGTCAAACCGCGACTCAGGAGTCCGGAATTCCTCTAGTGCAGCATGAGTGTGGCGAGTCACCTTCACTTGCTGACACCTTTCGCATGTCCAAGCCCAACATCGTACGTCCGCCTTGACTCCGTGCCAAACGAAGCGTTCTGTTTTCAGCCGCTGGCTGGTGCGGACACCTGGGTGGCTGATGGAGTGGAAGGTGTTGAATAACACTCAGTGAAAATTCAGTGGGATGAAAGGTCGTGGGGTTGCCTAGGAGGTATTGCAGGTTATCGTGCCCTGGACGTAGGGAAGTGCAACCTCCGAGAGCCCGAGTGAAGATCCCCTACCTTTCAGTCTTGTCAACTCAGGGTCCTCCCGCTGAGCCTCGGCCACCGCCTCGAAGTCCAGGACTTTCGTGTCGGAAGCATTGACGCGGGACAAGGCGTCGGCTGCTTCGTTTATGACCCCGGGAAAGTGGCGGATGTCTGTAAAAAACTCAGAGACGAATGAGAGCGGACGAATTTCTTGTTTTGAGTAGGAGTGACTACAACAGCAACTACGACTGTAGTTCCAGAACTGCACAAGTGCTTAGATAGCACAATAATTGTGAGCCAGGCTCCTACTTCAAAACCCATGGTTAAAATCAAGTCGGATGAGACTTGCGTTTACTCTTTTATTCAGTCTTGCAAAGACAACCACAGAAACGGGTGCTTTTTCCGGAATAGGGCACCTGAGGATTTCGTCCTAGAGTCCACTGTTCATCGGCAGGCTTCCGCAGCAAAAAACATTGGGCGCGTATGTGCATCCTTTACTGCAAATGTCACCGAAAGACGATTGGCTTCTACCGTCCATGCCAAGTAATTGCATCTTCCACAGTTATTTACTGCAATTACTGCACCTGCATCTATTTTCCTTCGCCTTACTGCTACCCTTTAACTCGAGATTCTCTCGGCCCACAATAACCATATTGAAAATTTGCACCCGTGAATGCCATTTTAGCACGTTCCGGTGCTCGGGTGCCGTTTTCTAAAACTTTTGTTACAGTTCGACGTATTTTGTTGCCGCCAGAAGGCTATAATGTCGCCCGTCAGTGCTCTTTGTATTTTTAAACTTATAGCTGCCGCACCAGCGACCCTGATTATCGAGCCAACCCCCTCACTCGGCAGCCCAACCGACATAGCCTGACACGATAGGCGGCTGCGCGAGTGCACGAGGACATGGTGTCTTGCTCAGTTCCGACAAAAGTAAAACAGCTACGCCTTGTCGATGAAGAGCCGCCCTGTACGAGGCTCCTTTCCTTAGGCCGTACTTAGTGACCAAAATTTGGTGACCCACGCCAACACACCACCGAAATTAATGTAGGGCCATATTCCTCGACAACCACGACTCGAGCCGTTAAAAAGAGCACACGAACAAATGTCAGCCGTTACTGCTTGGCTGCCCCAATTTTGGGAGCGGATTCTGGCTACTTGGTTTCAGAAAGCCGAGGCGGAATTCGAGCACTCCCGGATTACCTCCCAACAAGCCAAACTTCATGCTGTCAGAGCCCTTCCACCGACAGCCGCCGAGAAGATCGCCGACATCCTCGCTACGTTGAATCACATCCGTCCCGCAGCACCTTACGAACAGCTTTAGGCAGCCCTCCGCGGAGCACACAGCTGCTCCGGAACGCACGCGCATCAAGCATTATCTCTCGCCTGAGGGCCTCGGCGACCACACAACCTAACTACTATAGCGCATGGCCCCACTCTGTGGCACGCGTTAGCACAACATGAATTACGCACCGCTGCGTGAGCTTTTACTTCTGCGCCTAACTTCAAACGTGCACATGGCTCTTGCCATTACCATAAATATGGACCTCCAGAATTTCGCCGGGCTAGTATACTAAATCATCGTGTAGCCACCCATTTTACTCAAGTAGTCGTAGTTGCATCCGCTAAGCCTCCGTCTCATCCATGCTCCACGAACGGGGTAGCTCCAGGGGAGTCCGCTTCTGCAGCTAGACACCACCGCCTTTACGAGTGTCTTGAGAACGTAATCTCTGCCGCCGCAACACAAACCGGTAGTTCACCACAACGTTCCCGTCAACTTCGTCCTTCGTCGTCGCAGCGGGGACGTCCAGAGCGGCCACGAAGTGGCTGGCCCGCCCATGGCATTTGCTGATATCACTGGTGCTTCTGCGATGATGGCCGCCACTACCGTCACCCCTGCACCTGGACTGGAAAAGGCATGGCTGAGAAGTAACGGCGACAAGCGATCTCGAATCTAGGGCCGATTGTCGCCTCTTTCACTTCGCGGACCCCAGCACAGGACACATTTGTCGTTGATACCGGTCTCCTGGTTAGAAATATGCTCTGTACGCCAGCGCAAAAAAACGTTCCTGCGTTTTTGCAGCGGCCCCTTTCCATAGGGGCGATTTCCCGTGCAAGTTGGGTGAACTTCCCAAGCGTTGTAGTCCCACACAAGGGCCGAGCGCCAGGCGGGGGAGTCGCTTGTAGCTATTTTACCGGTAGGTGCTCGGCGCCACCAAGGCACACGAATGCACATCGTGCCTTCCACAGCCACGGTGGACGCTCAACTCGCAACCGCCTTGGCAGGACATGCCGCCAGACTCTTTCACCCCCGGCAACGGCGCAACGCGGCATGATGGCCGGGAGCCCCAACAGATGGACATGGGTCAGGGGCCCTTCGCAAGGGTAAAGGCAGCTTTCCAGGCGAAAGGTCTGCACTCGACCAGGGACGCCTGTACCCGTTAAAGAAACCGGTGGGGGCCCGGCGCTACCAGGATTGGAACCCAGTACCTCCCGCATACGACGCGAGTGCTGTACCTCTGAGCCATGGCTGCGGTTAAAATGTTATGAGCATTTCCCGACAAAGTCGGGTAACTTTCCAAGCACGAGATCCCCTGTGCAGGGGTGCCTGTAGCAATTTTTCACTGGTTGGTGCCCAGCGGTACCGAAGTACCTCCCACATTCTCGTATCCAATGGTACAAACCGACGTGGTGGAACGGTTTTCAGTACAAGGGATCCCCCGTACGGGGGTCACCTGTCCCCATTTGTATTCTGGCGGGTGACCAGCGGCTCCAGAGGAACCTACCACGTCTGCCGCAGTGGTAGTGCGTGTCCAAGCCCTTCATCCCCCGCCGAGACAGGGGGCGCTTGCGCCCTTTGAATTTGTGGGTGCCCACACGTCCCAGTCCCCGCCCGAAGGGGTTCGAGGGACCTACCACATGGCCTCCCATGGCTGATTGTGGTCACGCTCCATTCATGTTTTGCACCGTCGAGACAAGCTACGGTACGGGGACGCTTGTATCCTTTAAAGAAATGGGTGGGTATCCGGCGGCCCAGGATTCGAACCTGGTACCTCCCGCTTACGATACGAGTGTTTTGCACTCCACCATCGCTGTCGGTGCTCGATGCGCTCACATCATTGTCGCCGTGCCATACCTCATTTACAAGCAGTTAACGGCATGCGTACACGAGTTCACAAGCAACGCTCACTGACTCATAAACTGGGCTTCGCCGAGTTTTCAGGTGGGTCTTTCACGACGCCGAATGTCACAATGCAATCCTCGCTGCTGATTTACTCGAAAAAAACAATCTTCTCGTCGAGGTTAAGCGGTAGGGACTCCTGGATTCTACGACATTCTTCCTCTCCGCGCAGTGTGTGTCTTCGTAGGCAGCTCCGAATGTGGGACGTCCTGTTCTACAGTTACCGATGGACGGTTTGCCATTTTGTTACGTGACGTCCTAGCGGCGACATATTTACCTGACTGCACTCAGCCTTTTGGTCACAAAAGGCTGCTCTTGCAGCCTTGCAGAGCTTGCTCTTGCTCTTGGTCACAAAAGGCCCACCACTTGCTCTCCCATTTTCTCCCGACCATGGCGACTCAATCCTGACAAATTTCCACTCGCCCGTGCGGAGTTCCAACATTCGATGAAAGTGGTGCATTATTCGTACATCATCCAGTAATCACGCATCACACTGAAAATGGTGCCAAAGAAAGTTGGGCACTGGCGTCCATGCGGCGATTACCGCACTTCAAACACAAAGACTGTTTCTGACCGATATCCGATACCCGACCTGAACACCTTACATCCATTGTGCAAGGGGCCACTATGTTCTCCAAAATAGACTCAGCCCGTGATTACCACGAGATCCATATCGCAGAAGAAGACATCCACAAAAGGTAAATCACAACCGAATCGATCCTGCAATATCAACGCGCCTAAATAAACGCGGGCGCCTACATTGACCACCGCTCCTCACGCAGCCACCCGAGCGACACGGCGTGACATGCTGCGAGGCCGCGCGATGCGCGAAGACACGGGGTCTTCCTCACCTCTCCCATACTATAATCTGCTTTGCTGCTCAAAAAGTCGCAGTACACAGAATATTGTTACTAAGCCAACGAAAATGCAGGTGTCTCGATAATTCTTCCTGCGAATTCTTCTTTCTACCGTTAAATTACATCGCGAACACTCGAGATCAAACGAGATTTTTCTACGCTATTAAGTTGAGGGACAAACACTCTCCATATCAAGTAAGATATCGCGTGCGAAGTTTTGAATAAAAGAAATGTCCCACGCGCTTCGCTGGAAACACCGAAAACACGGGCGGACGTCACCGGACAGTGCGATCCAAACAGAACTAAGTACACAGAATAGATGGTTTGCGGCAATATTGATGAATTTTCAACGCACGGCATATGTATTTTATCGGAGGAGTCGTTACGTATACATGCGGTATGTATACATTATATATACAAGCGCTTCATCACAGTAGATGTTGAAGGCATGCCAAAACGGACAAACGGGTAAACATGCGTCTAGGCACCGCGGTGCGGTGTTTTGTCAACCGAAAGATTGATTGCCCTAAACGAACCACTACAACCCAATTGGCGTTTTGTCAAGTCAATAGATTGCCACAATATATAACAATAATGGTTGTTATAAAAAAATATTGAGCAGTTACACAAGGTGAGAAACAAAAGGCCGTGAAAGTGACGACTCTGGGGTCAGTTAATAGCAGCTACCTCAGGATAGTGCAATAAGCACTTTCCGATAGGTGCGACCATCAAAAAAAGAGTGACGAAGTAAAGGCAATTGGCGCTGGCCTACAAAGAGCTAGATCTAAATAATGGCACAGATAAATCATCGGTAGAAGAGCCAACACTTTTATACCGCTTTCCGCACCGACCCTATGCGTCTCTTGTAAAGGTATGTATCAAAAATGTTTATTGTCGCCCAGTGTTTCTTTATTAATTTTGCAAACAGAATTGCTAGGGCAGGAATTTTGGTCTGCTGGATTATGAAGGATTATTCCTAAAATAAAGAAAAAAATGAAGTCCTTTTGAGCCCGATTTCCCTGTGGCATTTCTAATGTAATAGAAAGATAGTGTGAGAATACTTAACTAAGCTTACTAGGAAAAGTGTAATTATATAACGTACTAGCTTCTGTGTGCACAGAAACATTTACATAAAAGTGGATCTCAAACTAACACAACAGAGAATATATTTATAAATTAGAGAATACCCCAATCCCTTAATCGACGGCTACACAGATAATATCGCTACAAACACGCTATACATACTTACATACTTGTGTACATACATAAAATGCATACCTACTTGCGTACACACATACACACGCTGTGAGAAATATCCAATGGTCGCAGAAACACTTAAAATAGGTTGAGTAACATGCAGACACGCGTGGCAGTAATAACAAATTTGACGTGGCAATGACCTCCATATACCAACTTTACACATTAGGGCAATGACAATCTTTTCAGTCTTTTAATGTGTATTTGACACCTCCTTCTTATAGAGTTCTTTATCATTGTTTTGGAAGGCTGTGTACCCTTGCTCACCCATTCCTTATCACATTCCAAGTTGCGTAATTGAGCGCAGTATCACTTCGCTCTGCTTGTTTATTCCCCAGCCATTACTTTCTTCTTGCACTTTCGGGAGAGTGCGTTTCACCCGCTGTGAAGCGTGGTTCTCCCCAACCAATGCACAGACGTGAAATCCCTGTTCATCCATCGAAAGCAGGGCTCCCACTTGGTGTTCGTCTTACTCCACTCAGCACCCTTCCATGCAATGCTTTCCTCTCCATTTCGTCCGTGTGGGCGCCAACTGGGACATAAATATAGACAAGGAACACGGGTACCTTTGCATTTTTCTCTATTTGTTTTGCTACGATCGTTTATAAGCCAAGCTTCCAGCCCGGATTCCTCCAACGCCGCAGAACATACGCGGAAGAAGGTGTGTGCTGATTCTATTACCGGATTCAGTGCCATACGTTTTCCCTTCTTATTCTTTCCGGTTTACTTATAATTTTGACTTTTGTTGCTCTCTCCGTGGTGCACCGTAATCTCGTTTTGTCAATCTCGGAGACGCCGATTTTAGCCGGGGCACACCAGGCTGAATAGAAAGCCACGAAACGGAGCAACGGTGGCATGGTGAGGCTTTTGCTGAGACACAATGCTAATCATCTCTGTATAATTCCATTTTTAGTATATGTACTTTGGAAGTACCATGGAGAGAAACATGAAGAAAACTACGATGAATCCAATGCAAGAATATAATGAATCAAAAGCAAGAAGTGCAGACACTGACGAGGGAGGTAGGTGGAAAGGTGTGAAAAGACAGATTCGCATCGTGGTATCAACATTTCGACTGACGGCTTTTACAAGTTGAGTCTGAGAAAATATCTTGGGGGATAATCACTCCACCGGCTGTGTGAGGATAGGGGAGTAAGTTTCAAGAAGGTAACGCGTTGCGTATTTTTGGAATTTGGGTATCTCATTCACTAATACCAATCTCGCGACCCTCATAGACGTAGAGCCAATAAAAATACCCAGACAATGCGAATACCTTAGACAATTATTTGGAAACTATCTGGTTTCCTTAATTCTACTTTGTGAAAGAAACAATCTGCTAAAAGAATTCAGCAAAAGTTCTGTAAATTTTTGCTAAGTTCAAAGTGATAGTTAGTAGGGTAAACATCTGCAATACCTGTCGCAGTTTATTGGTGAGTACGCCAGCTTTCGTAAGCCTTAGTTTTCACCTTTATCTTTTGATACACACCGTATTTCACAGCCGTTGGCATTCGCGCTACAACCATATTAGAACTGCCTTAACAACGAATCAATTTCAGGGGCCAGCCTTAACCTGGAAGGCTTTAGAGGGACGTAAATTTTATATATGCCCAAATTTATTTTTAGCTATTCACCAAACATTGCTTCCGATAGGGGTGACATTTAATCAATTCTTTCACTCTGAAGACCTGTAGAATCTTCTCAGGTGTTGAAGTTTCGCACAAAGGGTTTAAATTACGCAATAACTGTACCAAGCACCTTTAAAAACCAGGGAAGACTATTGTTAACAAAACAACCGCGGCGACACAAACAAGCTGCTGATGGGAACCATCGCAAGGTGTGAGTACAGACGTGCCCGTCTTTTGGTGTTTCGCTGAAATATATTATTGTTGTTTTAAACCTCGGAATAAAAGCGTCTATTCTATGACTCGCGATCCAATGCACAGGCAAGATTTGAAAATACCTTCCGTGGCGCCTCAACCACAGAATGCCAGGATTTTATGTAATCCAAACATATATAAATGCGCTGAAAGGTTGAGAGCATTGCAACATCAAGGCAGTCCCCGGAAAGAAGTAATACTCTAAGCCAATTTCCAAAAGCTCCGCTTCCAACGGGTCTCCGATGTACACTGATGTGTCCGCAATATTTGGAAGCCAAAAGCAACGAAGAAACTCGAGAAAAGATCCTACTCACAAAAACACCGAACGTGAAAGGTTTTCCCGAAGTTCAAATGTCCTAAAAACTACAATAGGAAAAGCAACATATAATTATTAGTGCGGCGGACACAACAACGTGGTCGCACGTAACGTGCCGACATACGAGAAAATGTTTACCGTGATGTCAACTAAGATTTTGACCTCAGGAATTCGAGTAGGGAGATGAAAATCACTGCTGAGAATACTCAAGCCTAATAAGGTTTAAGAAAAAAAGGTGTACGCTGACTGAACGTTCCGAGCCCGAAGGACATTAGCGTTTTGTTATTTTTTGCCGATATTTTTCGCCAACCATTCGCCCCAGATTAGCTCTGTGGCGATTGATGACGCTGCGCAGGAGGCGCAATATATAATCATGTGTCACATAATGCGTATACCATGTGTGTTTCATTGCAGCAGCAGTAAGCAAAATATTCAAGCTAACCCTAGACAACCAGAAACCTAAGAATAACCAGCTGAAGCTTAGCTCACAGCTAGGTATATCCTGGCATAGCGGAGCTAAGCCACTTCTATTTTTTTGTGAGAGGTTCGAAAATCATCATTCACCCGTGAACAATCGCCAATGGAGTAGTAAGGAAAGAGTTAAGGTGTACCAGTCCAACCGAATAATGCAATGCTGTAACTTTTCGGGAAACTCGGGTGAGAGGAGGTTGCATGCAGAACGTACGCTGAAAAATTGCCTTGCAGCGTTTCATACAACTTTTACGCTCCTTTTTTGTTACTTCTGTAACTGTTTACTATCGGTGCAAATAACGCGATGGAATACTACTGCCCTAACGCGCGTACATGGCATCACCACTACGGGACGAAGTTTCACATTGGCGTGAAGGAGCGGCCTTATATGAAATATATTAACCGACGTTAATTTGAGAAGCATGTATTACTCGCTCTAAAAAAATTGAGGGGACTTGTTTGTGATTTTTTAACTAATTTTAAACACAATACCTACTCGTACATGTTGTGGCCGAGTCCGCGCGGTAACAATAACAAAAGGTAGCTCTGTTCGAGCAATCTTTCCGCGTTATGTGGGAGCGTAAAAGGCCTGTTCCATAGCTTCCGTTAGATTTTGCACACATACAAATGCGTGGGATTAATCAGCAGAATGATGAATTTAAAAGACGGCGGAAAAAGAACCCAGAAAGTCAAAGGGCCCTATCGAATGCGATGCCTGATGTGCAGAGACCTCAAATTAGCGTACGCACGCTAGCGGATGTTGTTAACGTCACCGAGAAGCGAGGCATCCTGGTCAGACTTCGAGCAGAGCGCTCGCTCGGTACTAGGAGAAACAGGAGAGAAGGGGGATAGGCACTGCTGGCGAAAATACGGTGTTTTGATCTGCAGTAACTCCAATAATACTCAACAAACAACAAAAAATTCATGAAGAAGGTTATTACTAGAGCTTTGGTTCACATTAAAATGTAAGCAACCACTATCGGCAGAATTTCTTTCAGGGATCCTTTTAACGTTAGATTTCCAAAAAGCATAAGGAAGAATAACTACATTTATTTGGAGGTTTTAGCTGAATAATGCTCTCTGGTGGCCACATGGTTGTCTCGTAATGGTGTGCTCTTTCTTGAAAAAGACTACATTTTGTGGTGGCTAAATCTATTTTTTGCTCCCTGTAATGCGATGAGCCATATTAGCCTTTATAATGCACCAGTAAGGACCCTATAACGGGGTCGGGGCCACATGTAATTAAGTTTAGAACTGGAATTCGACGAGAACAAGTTTTTAAAGAAGGCTAAGCTCGCGCCTCTAGAAGACCGCGTGAAACCATAATTCGCGGGTACAGAATATCTGCCTTTGATGATTGCTTCAGTTCTTCAAAGGCAGACCAATGTAGGTAGCTGCTTTACAAAACAATCTTGAACCAACTCACCTACCAACCACAAAATCAAGCTCAAAATACCTCCTAAAATAATTGTTAATAAAAACAATCCCACAATAAATTTTTTTATGTCTTCCTTTCTTATTAGCCATGCAGTAGGCACGACTACGGAATGTCAGAGCACACCAGGAGGTAAAGACTGCATCATTCATGGCTGCATGTACAAAACGCTGGCACGCAACGGGCTGCCTAGCCGAAATCGTGACATAGCCATCTTACGCGTAACAAAGGCTACGGTGTCATCAAAAGCATTACCAGAAGACGTTTTAGAAAAACCTTTTTAAAGCGAAGCTGTTCTTCGTCGCGAATTTGTTGTGACGAGGCATGTTAACGCGGTTGCAGCGATGTGAATAGGGCTTAGCTAGCGATGGAGATAGCAAGCGCAAGCACACTTGCGCCAAGATTGACATGTTTTTGAACTTAACGTTTGGTGAGGGAAAGCATTTGTTAACTACTAAACATGTACAATGTTTAGAGTTGTCAGGTGTCCTTGAGCAAAAAGAAGACACTAGAAATATTTGGGGCAACACGTACATTTATTAGTGCTATTCCCATGGTTCTTTTAATTGGCAATACATGCATGCGTTAGTTCTGAGGTAGGAATTCTAAAGGAAGGGTTCAGAAAGATGCCTGCACTTTACACACAAGTACACACAAAGCTCGCGGCGCCGCTTATTTCCCCCCCCCCTTCTCCTCCCTGGCCGTGTTCAAGTTAAATAGCACCAACAGCTTCCAGTAGATGGTGCGAGAAAATAATAACGGAAGAATTCAATTTCTCGCCAGCTGGATTCGAACTGCTGGTTTTGAGATGTTCCGTCGTGCTTATCCCCGTGTTTAGGCAACGCCAGGCAGCGTTGCTGTGAGCAGCAGCGTTTGCGATGTGGAGTAAAGCTGGGCTACTCTGTTTGCGAAATATCGTGTGTTGGTACACCACGGGCAAGCGAACGTCACTCTCTGAGAGAAAAAGACACAGCTGGGGGGGTTATTCCATTATAAAAGTACATTACGAGGGCGACATAATTTTTGCGTATTTCTTTAAACGATCGCCGTTCTGCACCTACACTTGATGTAGTCCCAAGAAGAATATAACCTTAACGTATGGTTCCAGTTCAGGGCACCAACATGGAAAAAAATTATTCGAAGGGGAAGCTTATTAAACAAAAAAACTTTTGTTTTTCTTTCTTTCATTCTGTTTCACCTCGCATATCACTTGGGAGTTCACAAAATTGAGCAAAGGCGTTATTTTCTACGTAATATAAAACTGGTATGCGCGAATCACTGTAAAAACAGGTTGAGAGTTTAACATATTTGTTTTAGTTAAGCAGCATATTTGGGAGCCGTACACGATTTTAACGCGACAAACGAAAAGAGAGAACGCCGCTATGGCAGATTTAAAAGCTCCACTCTTCCAACAGGCTGAGAACTAGAGCAACGGAGGATTTTTACATAACCAATTGCCACAGGAAAGCCCGTAACGCATCTGGAAGTTCCCTTTCAGTTCGTCGGAAGCCGCCGATATGCCATTTATTATGTTTGAAAAACCTTGTAAACGAAGCAATAACTAATTACCTTGCCCACCAATTCGAGCAATTATCTAGTAAACCGGCAGCATACTACGCTTCTATATATTATGTGCACATATCCAAAGCGTACGAAAGCATCATCAACTTCCATTGTTTCTGCCTAATTAGTTCCGCTATCAGTCTTTCTAAAGCTTGGCTGGCACCCTGCGCGGATACGTAGGCCAAACAAAATTTTGTCTCTAGTAGACCGCAGAGCGAATTATCGCTACGGCGGTACAATATGGTTGTCTTCTTCCCATTACCTCACAATGGCGGGGCAACATTTTTTTCTGCGCCAAAACGGTGCAGCCTGTTTCGATGTAATTTCCCCCTTTTTTGATACAAAACGCATGGTAGCATCAGCATATCAGAAAACATCATCATCCTACGCAGATGTGTTGCTGCACTGGAACACATTCTAAATAGTCAAAACACTATTAATAAAAACGCAAATATTCTTGGTAATCATGGCGTTTTTTTCCCTGCCATATTGACAGCTCTTCCCAGACATGCTGCCTATACTTTGAAGACTGTGGTCTGGATTCTTTGATTCTTTCCTTATCGCAATGCTTGCCGTTCGATCGATCGATTGTAGGGCTTAACGCGCCGACGCCACGCAGGCGATTAGGAGCACCGTAGTGGAGGGCTCCTGATTAATTTTGACCACCTGGGGATGTTTATCGTCCGCCGAAATCTCGTAGACACGGGCGTATTTGCTATTCGCCTCTACCAGAAAAGCTGCCGCCGCGACCAGGAATCGAGCCCGAGAAGTCGGGCTCAGCAGCGCAACGCCTAGACCACTGGGGCACCGCGGCTGGTCACGCCGTTCGGTCTTGCAGTAATTTGATCATGTCTTTAATTTTCATTGCCCATTCTGTCTCGTACATTACTTCGGATTAGTCAACAACAACTTTAGTTGGCGAAAAGTCCAGACTTGTACCCTAGCGTATGAAAATTATTGTAAGAACGAGCTCTACCACTAGGAAAAAGGTTGGTGACATATATATTCTGGTGGTCGTTCTGGCTAGATGTAATTTTTATTTCTACCAGTAAGTATGAAGAGCATGGGAGGGCCTTTGCGTAGTCCCCATCCCAATCACATGTAAGGTACTCACCACCACACGACACAAACACTTCAGAGAACTCTACTGACAACACATTCTGCTACACCCATCGTTGCGTTTGGGTGCCGATGACATGGTTTCTGTGAAACGCGTTTTTGGGTATTTGTCAGATGTTAAGTCTTTGAACCTCATTTCCTATAATGCATAATCAAAACTGGCGCGGTACACCAGCCATCCCCATTTTATTTTATTGATTTACCATTCGTCTGGCTTGCACGTTTTAACATCTACTTTTTTTGCTAACCACTTTTTTTTACTCTTGTTCTAGCTGGCCGTGCGCTAAAAGTACCCGACAATCATCATCAAGTATGACGAGCGTCACCATGTATCCTAATCAAGCGTCCTTCTCAGAATATGCGATTGGTCTTGTTTCTATGTCACAGTTTCTTCCATTCCTACTGCATTCCTATTGGCTGAAAGAAGAAGCACAAACGGAGGCTCACTTGAAAATAAAAAAGCTGCGCCCTTTCCTATTCCCCAAAGAATGGCTAGGCCTTCGCTTGGAATAGCATTCGTACGTTTTTTCCAGCAATGCTTAAAACGTCCGCCCAACATTAGCACTTACACGCCCAAAGCGAAGCAATGAGTGGGACACCACACGGCCCGGTTAGGTACGGGAAATCCGATTGTTCTTTGGTGACAGCCGAACGATCCCCATTTCGTCCTCCGTGACTTGTAACAGGCACTCGATACCTTCTCATTTGGCCTAGAGAGAAGACTATACATCGAACACGACGTGGCACCCTACCATGTCTCAACTAAGACCGCAACCGCTTCCTCCTTTAGTACAGTTTTCGCTTTCGACTCTGTTTTCTCCTTCCTTTTGTAAATGCAGAGTTTCTCCATGGAAGCACGTTTTCCGTGCTTTCCTGTATATATACAAGAACAACTTTGCACATTAAAATCTTTCCGCCTAACATTGCGAATCAGAATGTTGTGTGCTCCCCCAGATATAGTAGGTGAAAAGGTAGAACACAAAATGAGATGATGTAGTGGAAGTGTTTTCGCTTACCCTTATTTCCAATTCTGCTGGACAGAGTAAGAAAACTGTGACCGCAAGCAATTAGTGAATAAAAATTAACGGGGAAAGATTAATCTTTCTTCTTTAACTAGCCCTTTGAAAGTTTCAAAAACAACAGTAAGGTGGGAAAAGGCAGAAGTATTTGCGGGTGAACGGCACCAAAACGCAGGTGCCTCGGCATGAATGCTTTGTTTGCTATGCAAACATGTTCGAAATTTTCTCAGAACTCTTTGCGTATAGGCAGTTTTGCCCATTTGATTTTTGGGTTAAGCACTGGCTCTCGTTTTACTTTCGTCTTGCAGTGAAGTTGTATACCACTAAGCGTGTACGTGTACGAATGAGATGTGAACGAGCGTAATTGCTCCCCTAATTACGCTCCCCTAAGAGTGGGCGTGGGAGCAGTGCTTCAGGCACGATGGCTCACGAACGTCGTTTTCACCTGTTACAGGTTGGTTCAAAACCCTCCCTTTACGCTAGGAAGTCCAACAATGTCTGCTTGCTACTGTTCCCAAGCCCACAAGTGCTGTGTAACTTGATTATTGAGTGTGTGGATCTTGGTTATCTATTGCTGTGCGCGGGAGACATTGAATCAAATCCTGGGCCTAATAAGCAGCAGCGTATTAGAGGTGAGCCTTCTAGTAAACCAGGAGAAGTTGACACTAGTTTGAGTGCAGTGGACGCTGTTGATCAGGGTTCAACATCTTCTGCCGAGTATGGGGAAATCATTCGGCTACTATCAGGCTTGCAGACCAGTTTTGCAGTACAAGCTTCAAAACAGGACGAACTCGCTAAAGACATTGCAGAAATTAAAGGTAATCAAAACAGCATTAAGCTGAAACTGGATGATATTGGCCGACGACTATCAACTGTTGAAAAAAAAAACGGAAGCCATTGAAACTCTAGAAGCAGATATTAATGATACACGTGTTATGCTTAATAATGTAGCCGAACAATGCAATGTTATTTTGACCAGGGCAGACGACCTAGAAGGCAGGTCCCGGAGGAATAACTTAATACTGCATGGAATACCTGATTGCGAAGAAAAATGGGAAGAAACAGAGCAAAAAGTATTGAGCTTGTTATCACGGTGCTGCGACGAAAGTTTTTCTGCTGACAGCATCGAGCGTGCGAATAGGCTCGGCTCGTTTGCAGAAGGGCGTTGCCGACCCGTTATCGTGAAATTTCTCAGCTTTAAAGTTAAAGAAAAGGTGTCGGCGGCCCGTTCGTGTTTCAAAGAAAACAACGTAACCATATCGGATGATTTTTCAGTCGGCACACGTGTGGCCAGAAGCAAACTCTTGGAATTCGCTAAATCTCTGCCAGACTCCCCTTCTTTTAAACTGAGACATAACAAATTGTTTATTAATAGAGCATGTTACGTTTACGACTCCATAAATTCCACTATTGTAAAAGTACATAACCAGACTCATCCCACCGTGCCTAGTAACCCTAGTAATCCTGTTAGACCATCTACCTCAAACGAAAGCCCTCCTCCGTCATAGCAGGTAGCTAAAAAATCGGCCATAATGCTTTCCCAAATTATCTTTACTATATTCAAACATAAGAAGTATCGTAAATAAGCGAGTTGGAGTTCACTCCATTATCGATACATGCCAAGCTGACATCGTGGTTTTCACCGAGACATGGCTGCATCGTAACATACTGGACACTGAAGTTTTAGAATCTTCGAATAACTTTAACTTGTACCGATGTGATCGCGTGTCTAAAAGGGGCGGCGGAACACTAATCGCAGTTAGCAAAAAAATTAAGTCGGCACCCATTCACATACCTACTTCTCTTGAAAACAACTGGGTTTGCATCGACACAACTACAAAAAAGATCGTTCTAGGAGTCTGTTATAGGCCCCCCAAGTCACCTGCAACTTTTACTAGTGAACTTCAAGATGTAATCAACCTTGTCATTACCCGATTTCAACGGTCACCTGTATTTCTCTTAGGAGACTTCAATTTTCCGCACATAAATTGGTCGCCAAACGGAGCAACTTCGCAGTCGTGTGCAACGCTAGAAAGGGATTTTCTTGACATGTGTACCTTTTTTAACTTAAGTCAACTAGTTTATGAGCCAACGAGAATAGCTGAAAACGTTCAAAGTGTTCTTGATTTAGTTTTAACCTCAGCTCCTGATCTGTGTTCTGACATAACTTATTTACCTGGTCTGAGTGATCACCTTTTTCTACATTTTTGCTTGGATGTCAAAGCCCAACGCTCTAAAAATAAAACGAAAGACATTAGAGATTATAAGCGTGCAAATTTTGACGCTATAAATGCTGAATTATGTTTATTTATTGACGCTTTCCATGATGAGTTTGATAATCGCTCTGTTCAGGAAAACTGGGAAATGTATGTGAACAAAGTTCGAAAGTTGTCCGAACAATACATACCATTACGACGTGTTTTTTCAAACCCCAGTGCTCCATGGTACAATCGGAGAATCCGCAGGTTATCTAACAAAAAGAAAAGACTTTACCGCGCGGCAAAAGCTTCCCCATCGGAACATCGTTGGCAGGCTTATCGAACTGCGGCTGATGCTTACACTAATGCTGTCAGTACAGCTAAAGAATTTTTTCAGAGAAATACGCTACCCTCTATGCTTTTAGACGACCCAAAAAAGTTCTGGAATTGTGTAAACCCGAGTGCATCACGCCTGGTTTGTCTTGCCGACGCCAATGGCGAAGCAATTGCAGATAATGACTGTCCCATTGTGTTAAACACCTCGTTCGCATTGAACTTTTCTTGTTCCGATTCTTCCGACATTCCATTGTTTAATGCTTATTATTATCATGATATGCTTCCCATAACAGTTGATTCATTTGGCGTTGAGAAAATTATAGGCTCTTTAAAGACTTATTCTGCTGCTGGTGTCGATGGAATTAACGCGAAATTTTTGAAAAGTACTTGCACCTACTCATCAATAATTCTCTCAAATATTTTTCAACAGTCTTTGCAGTCAGGAACTCTTCCAGATGATTGGATAATTGGGAAGGTAGTTCCAGTATTTAAATCTGGCAACAAACAGTCTCCTCTTAATTACCGACCTATATCCCTCACAAGCATTCCTTGTAAAATATTTGAGCATGTCATATTCTCTAACCTCGTTAATTTTCTTGATTCAAACTCATTTTTTACTGAAGCACAACACGGATTTCGTAAGCACTACTCCTGTGAAACGCAGCTTGTATCTTTAACACACAAAATACACGCCATTCTTGATAACCATTCCACTGTAGATTGCATATTTTTGGACTTTTCAAAGGCGTTCGACAAAGTATGTCATAAATTACTACTCCATAAACTCAGTTGCCTTAATATAAATCACCACCTTTTAAAATGGATCGAATTCTTCTTACTTATTCGACAGCAGTTTGTTACCGTTAACAACTATGACTCACCCCCAATTACTGTCACTTCTGGAGTTCCCCAAGGCTCCGTGCTTGGCCCATTATTATTCCTTATATATGTTAACGACCTTCCCAACTGCGTTAAATCCAATATCCACTTGTACGCCGATGACTGCGTTCTTTTTCGTGAAGTTACGAACAATAATGACATGCATGCACTACAATCAGACCTAGATAACATTTCCACCTGGTGCGAAAATTGGCTCATGAATTTAAATATCGCGAAATGTAAGGCAATGAGGATAACACGTACATCGAGCGCCATACCTTCTTACTTCATTAAAGGACAACAATTGGGAGTAGTAAACAATTATAGATATCTTGGGGTCCACATTTATCACATCATTAATAACGCTAACCGGACCTTAGGATACATTAGGCGAAACTTTCCTCTGGCACCCTCCTCCTTAAAGTTACTTCTTTATAAACACTAGTTAGAAACAAGCTTGAATACGGAGCCGCGATATGGGACCCAGACCAAACATACTTAATCAATAGACTTGAAATGGTACAAAATAACTCTGCTCGTTTTATTCTCTCCAACTTCCATCGAACCGCCAGTATATCATCTATGAAAGCTAGCCTCAATTTACCTGACTTAGTTACCCGTCGCAAAATAAAACGACTTTGCTTATTCCACAAACTTTTTTATAATCCCACATTAAGCAACAACCTAATTTCTCCACCAAACTATGTATCATCACGTTGTGATCATGTCCATAAAGTTGCCATCCCTATGAGTCACACGCGTTCGTACGCATGTTCATTCATCCCACGAACATCACGCGACTGGAACGGCCTTCCGGCAGCAACTGCGACTATCGTAAGCAATGACGCTTTCCGATCAGTTATCAGCAATCAAAACCACTCGAATAACTATGAATGAATAATTTTCTCTTTGTGTTGGTTTGATCTTTTTCGTAAAAAAGTGTTGGCTTCTTCGTGTAGTTATTGACCTTTTGTGCACAGAAGTTGTGAACTTTTTTTTTTGTGGTGTGTTCTCCCGCAACTCCTCTTTTTTGTATGTTTGCTTGATATGCACTGTAAGCTGTACTTTTTCGTGAATCTTAAACCCACTCCCCTCTATAATGCTTCGGCCCTGAGGGTACCTGTAAATAAATAAATAAATAAATAATCCAAGGAAGAGAAGTGGTGTGGAGAAATTAGTAGGGCTGGAGACTTAGGACGCCTGCCATAAAAACATGGCACCATCCCCACTCCGCGTACAATGGCGAGGTTGCGGAGTACGGGAACTTGAAATGACATCCAAGTTGCTCCGCGAGTGACATTCTATTTGCGCCGCGACCGACATTCGATTTGAGCGGTGAGTTGCACCTTGATTATTCCCTAAATCGCTTGATGGTGGTGTGTGCGCGGATAAACGCGGACGGATATTTGGAGGTCCGAAAGTACTCTGCACCATTTCAGGCGAGCGAGTAAGCCGTTTTACTCTCGGGCACTAACTCACGGTCGTAGCCCAGTCAATAAAAAAAACGGTCGTAGCCCAGTGGGTAAGACGACTGACACTAAATCTGTCGGGTCTACCAGACACAGGTTCGAATCGTGCCTGTGCCTCTGTGTTTTCTTCCGATTGTAAAGGCTATGCGCACGGACGCGGACGGACATTCTGCGGTCCTAAGGTGCTCCGCACCTAAAAAAAAAAAATGTCCACCTCCCCTCGTGCGAACCCCTTTGTAGATGCGACGCATAGGCGGAGCGGCGAAGGGACCGCGTTTTATAGCGCGCATAACATTGAGGGGACTGCGGAAGCCGGTCCCAGTCGATGACGACGTTGGCGTACGTGTAAAGCGGCGTGGACTCCAGGTGTTTGAGCCAAGCGTGGATGTTGCTTCACCGGAGAACAGCACACCGGTTATATGCGCAGCGCGCTCGAAGGAGAGGAAACCGCGGAAGAGAGACTACTGCACATGCGCCGGCCCCAGCGTGTCTGCCGCGGCTATGACGCAACGTGCCGCGGCTATGACGCAACACAATCCAACACAATCCACTTTAATCCAATCGAATCCAATCCAATGCCCCTCGCGAGAGAGTGTTCGCTATCGGAGAGGAGAGGGGTGAGCGGCGGAGAGCGCAGCTGGCGCGGCGAGGAGAATGGGGGAGGGGTGGACAACGCCGACGACGACGAGGACGACGACAACAACGACGATGACGCCGTAGGGACAAGGCGAGGGAATGAGATGCTCTGCATCTAAAAAGTGAGGGTTCACTAGCAGTCTCGGCAAGAAAAACTATCGCTTGACGAACTTTGGCCTCACACCGCTCTCTACGTGTTCACTGCGCAGTTTAAGCTTGCCCGCACCGGCGCTGCCGAGCAGCGTGTTTGTTTTGGGTGTCGTCTAATTGTAGATGCGACAGTTACTGCTACTTCCGATGCTAGTCGCCGTATGCACAATCCGCCTTAGCGGCTTACTGCTACCGGCGCACCCATTCCCGCTGTAGTCGTTGTTTTGCATACTTTTACCATTTATAACATCTTAACAGCTTCGTTGCAAGTTTTTTTGAGAGAGGAGAAGGCTCGATAAAGTTTTAAACAATAAAATTCGTGTTTTCTGATTTACCGCGTTCCTGCTTACAAAACAAACGTCTTGAGACGAGTAGACTGTGTAGCTGCAACGACAGACAACAAGCTGTTTCCTGGTCCCATCAATAAGTTATCGCTATCCGCAACTGTGCACGACGCCAGATTTTCGCGATAGAATAGTACCGCTGAAACGATGGCGGTTCCCTAGCATCGATGATATTGATCGTCCTTGACGCTTGTGCTTCCGTATTACCGCAGTGCCAGCAGAGATTCTTATTTTTCTTTTCGTATCACGCAAATCGTTTATTCCTGCATTATTCCTGAGGTTCCCAGTCTCCCCTATTCCAGGAGCATAAAGGTCACGCCTGCCACGTCCTGAGAAGATGTCGTTAGGTTGCGTTGCACTTCTGTATTTTCTAACGTTTTTCTCCACTTTCTCAGCCGCCGCTTCTGTCCCCCACCCACGCCTAGCCGTGATCGCACACTCCTGACGTCTTTTACGCTCACGTCGATGCGACAACCATTTATCTCGAGCGGTTATTCGATACGCCTGAGTCGGTCTTCCTGTATCAGTGCCTCACGTCCCTATGTTGCTTTCCTGTACACAAATTCTTGCTTCTCGTCCTTCTCGTCGCGCTTTTTGCGAGAATATTGTTGTCTGGTGGTCCTTTAGCCTAAGGGCTCCACTTCTTTGGCTTTATGCTCACCCACCGATGGTAACCACGTAAGAAGAATGAATGAAGATTCCCTCCTTGCAGATGGTCGGAGAGACGAGAGTAAAGAACGGGACGAAATACGCTGAAAATTTAGCTGAGAATTGAACGCCTGCGGCGACTCATGATAGCTGGCAAAAAGCTGGTCCCTTGAGTATATTTCTTTGAAATTTAAAATCGTTTCTTCGGTTGCTCCTACGTTTCATTCTATAAATGTCGGTCTTTCCTTCAAGCTGCACGAAACGCAGATATTTTCTTTGTATCTGGACTTTTGTGTCCACCGTGTGGTGTGTCGTATGTTTCTACTACAACGCTACCACAGCGTGTTTCTACAACGTGTTTCTACAACGCTACTTTGTGTTTCTACAGTTGCAGCGTTGTTTTTTTTTTTGGTGAAGGGTCTCCTGTTTGGTATGCAGCTCTCTGAGCAGCGTAGTAGTTTGCTCGCAAGAATGAGTTTTAATTTACTGCTGTGGGGGTCTTGCTAAGCAGCGACGGTTGTGATGTCATACTAGAGAAGCAACTACAATGACGTCTTTACACGTTTCGGTCGGTATTGGGTGAGGGATTTATGTTCGGGGTAAGCGGACACAGCGGAACGGGATAGCTACAAATTAAGGGGTTGTGCTGCTGCCATGGGTGGGTCATAGGCAAGTCAATGCAGTCTCTCTCATAAGCTATCAGATTGTAGCCTCAGTGTCATAGGTACAGGCCCAGCCAAAAAGGCGTCAAGGGGTTTGAAGGAATGCTGCAGTGACTAGGAACGCAGATTCTTCAGCAGGATGCGTAGAAAGGGAAAATAATTGTAATTGTTTCAGGACACGAGTAATCGAATGCGAAAAAAAAAACAATACTTCCTCTTGTTCGGCATAATGGTTTGGTTTTTGTTCCCGAGAATATTTTGTTTGTTGAGTGTTTAATGAAGCTCCAGATTTTGTTCTTACCACACACCGGAGCGGCGTGGAAAGCAACGAAAGCGTGTTTTTTTTAAGTATAGCCGGAGCGTTTGGCAGTGCAAGTTCGAGCAAATCTGTAAAAAGTCTTATATTTCCAAGAGTGCGTTACAGTTACGGGCACGCGTTGAGGGCTGCCATAAGTGCATCGGAACTTCGTTTTTATCAATCGTAAATTTGATAAAATCAAAGCCACTTACAAAACAAAAAGAGGGTAAAATTGCGAAGGTTACTCCCATGTAACCGGAGTCAATGTGAAATTATAAAATTCCAACAGCTTCGACCATGTCGCAAATGGATAGACGTGGGCTAGACGTCTTTTGCAATTGCGCAGCAGAGCAGCAAAGTTTCATTACGTACTATCTTTGTTCAAATTGTGCATCTCACGGCGACCGTGGCAGGAGGAGACGCACGGCCAAGCACGAGCGCTGCGTTTCCGGCTGCATGCTGGTTTCGTGGCTAAGCAGATGGAGCTGATCTTTCGCTCTTGCTTTCGGGTGGCTTCTGCGGCTTGCGGGAGAAGTGCGCCGCAAAATGCCTTAGCTAAAGCGAAGAGCGTGGTCCGAGAAAGTGACCAAGCATTCCACTTATCGCGCTTATCGTGCAGGCGAATCTACCAAAGAAAGAGCGAAACTTTCTCTCGCTCTCTCTAGCATCGCAACCACGTGACAGTGCCCATCGCAGTGCCTCTCCTTGGCCGCGCTCCTTGCTCTAGCCATGATCGCCGTGACGTACAAAATTTTGGCAAAGACTGCATGCGTACATCATTCTGTGCAGCGAAAAAAAAAACGATGTGTTTGAAACCTTGAAACATGATATGTGAAAAAACATCAAATCTCATGTTTTTTATTCTTCATGGTTTGGCGAAGGGGTCTTCCTGTTACCCGTATTTTTTTCCTTGTTATCTAGAAACAGCCGTTGGGTGTTAGCACGCATTTTTTAGAAGTGCTTCAAATCAATTCGTTTTACGTTGTTTGGCGTCATGACGATCTTCACCCATCGGTGTTAATACTTGTGTTTTACTTCTTAGAGTTAATAACTTCAGCGGAGTAGCGGCAGCTTGCAGGGAATCTGGCCCTGGCGAAACTTGCCTTTTTAACCGCCGCTTAGGCTTTTTTTGCGTTCCCGTATGACGCGCCGGGAACGCTCAAGGGATTGCTAATCACACACGTCCGTGCAGACAAGATGTGGAGATGAAAAAAAAAGCGAACGTTGGAAACAATTTTATGAATCCGAAGCAGCTGGTGTTTCGCTTTTTGGGAATACAGAAGAAATTAAAGGTCGCACAGTGTTTCTTTTACCGCAATGATTTTTAGAGGGAATATACGGTATTGTAGCTCAAACCTTAACATCGTGCGTCACTGTAGTCATTTGCTGGTTTTTTAAACTAATATGTCTAGGAGGAACAGATTTCTCTAAATGAAAGCAAAGCTCGTACTTTTGCTACCTTTGAATGGTTTGGCTTGCATCTTTCCACAGATAAGCACTACAAAAGCTTTGCGCTTAAGGTGCTTCCGTGCGGTAAATAATAAATGTTGTACAAGAATTACAACTCGCCGTGATTGCCGAAACACCTTGTCTTGGTTATGCGTGTACGTGGTTTGGAGGTAGGTTGTTTAAAAACGTTTATTGCCGTTCAAACATGGTGCCTACATGAACAAATGGTGACACAACTGGTTGTGTGCGTCTACCAGATTTCAGAGTGCATTAGCTTGTCAGCCGCGCTATATGGCCCAAGTACTTATGCACAGAATGCATGCGTAAATTATGAACAATATAGAGATGCGCAGCAGGGAAGAAGATCAGGTGGAACCACGCTGTGAGGGCAAGCTAGCATTAGACTCGAGGTGCTGTTCTCAGCCAGCGCATAGCAAGAACTCTTAAGAAAATGAATGGCGTCTACAATATGCAAAATGCAGTGTTCGACAAAAAGACAATCATAAATTTACGCGTTCCACACTCACAATAAAGATACGTATCCAAATGAAGGATAAATATTGAAGCATAGCTAAATCGCTTCGGCACAATTTCAAAAGCCACATATATAAAACACCTGGTTGTAAAACAAACTGCGAACTTTTTTATAAATATAAAGGGCGTTTTGAGACTTCCTCGTATTTTATTTTTCCTTGTTGAATTTTATTTGGTTGCTTTCTTCCCTGTTTCGTTCAGTTAGAAATGGGCTAACTAAATTAATTATTGCTGTAAAAAGCAAATAAATGGGCTAAATGTCTGCGTATTTACAATGCGAAAGTTTCTCAAAGTACTGTAGTTTTTATTTTCTAAGGCTCTCCTGATTCTATGCATTTGCCCCTACTTTCGGAAAAAAAAATTTCAAAAAAGTCTCCATGCGAGTTTGAGGACCGCCTTTTCTAAGCAACATTCCCAAGGTGGATTTCTGACGCGTGTTTGCGAGTCCACGTTAATGTTGTGACAAGATCCCTAATGAAGTGCTCAGTTACAAACCACTTCGACGTAACACAAGACGGCCTGCTGTTGGCTACAGACAGCGGCGGCTCATACGGTGCATAGAACTGGAGGTTCATTGAAGGTGAGTTAGTATCAGACGAAAGCAGCGCGATCACTTTCCGCACAAATTTTTCAGTTGATTGTTTGCCAAATGAAACATTATTACTTGCGCCGGTCTTGTCGAAATACCGCCGCAAAACGTGCGTGTTTGTGCGGGAAGGAGGGGGAGGGGGGGAAGCTTTAATTTATATTTTTCAAATCAAGGCGCACCGCGTCACTTTGGGCACCGCTATCATGAAAAAATCGGGGTGCTTAGCATCGAGTAAATACAGAAATTTCAAATAACTTCATTTTATTTTGTCTCATTTCTTTAGCTACTTATTGAGAGCTCTTTTTAATTTTGCAGTGTTTACAGAATTTCAAGATTAATGCTGTACTCCGGTGTCGTTATCAGCAATAAAAAAATAAGGCAGCTAACCTTGAGCAAACTAGGATTTTCTTTGCTATGTTCCCGCAGGTTCCTCGGGATAGGAGTTATTTCTTCTGCGTTCTAGAAAGATATACTCTGAATGTACTCCTATAATTACCGATAAATATATTCTAATGGACTGTACACGTGAGCAAAAAGGACCCTTCTACCAAAAAACTAATCTCGCTGATATGTACAAAAGTTGAAATAAAATATTAAAATATACAGAGATCTTCATTGTCTGATTTGCAGGCACTACATGAAAGTAAAACAGCATCCGCTCAAAATAACAGTTCGATATTAGGGCAGTTTTACTGCACTAAAAACATATAATTTTCGTGTTGATGGCAACATTTAGGCAAAGCATGTGCATATCCTTCCTCGTATTTTGTGACCTGATCAAGGACGCTAAAGTTGACTGGTTGTACCCCCATTTGAGCAACAGACCCAGAAAGATGTCTACACAAAGATAAATTTAATAATAATTTAATACATTTTACATGCCCGCAGTACGGCGTACAGTAAGGGAGAACTTCCTTATACACAATTAAAAAACAGAAATACGAACATAAATTAATTCATATATTTGCATTGAAACAAAAAAATCATTTTTTCTTAGTCTGAGCGAGAAGAGACTCGCACTAACGGCACAGACGGCCTGACCAACATATCTCGTCAGCCCCTTGTTGCGAAGTTTCCATCCCACCACTGGCTACCCGTTTTTGCAGTCGGGAAGGCGTCCTAGCCACGACTTCACCAGCTCAGTTATGCGTGTGTAGCGTGGTGGTGAGCGGGCAGCAATGTTCTGCATCGGTGACGACGACAATAACGGTAAGGCAAACATAACTGGTTTACCTTAAGCGCAGAAAACACAGGGGCACAGTAGACAAGGAGAGGCGCTGAAAAAACAGGGACTTGAAAAAAACAGGGACTAGGACTGTTGAAGATACAGAGCGCTTGTCCTTGTCTACTGTGTCCCTGTTTTTTCGGCGCTTAAGATGAACGTTATAGAATACCGACTAGCCCGAAAGCAAGCCCTTCTTCAAATAACTGGTTTATTACATTGCGAGAAATGAGCCGAAGCAATATATAAAAATACCCTTACGCGCGAGGTCACTGTACAGGAAGTAGAGCGGAGTGCTAGCAATGACTTGCTGCCGCAAAATAAACGAACTTCTGCACTGGGTGCCCCCTGTATTTATACCCAAAGCGCTAATGGTGAAACAAGTTTTGTTTATGATGTTTTCCCATGGCACGATATGGTACAGACACACAAAATACTTTTTCCCGAGTTCGTGAGGGGCCGTAGCAGCGGCGTACGCTGAGTCCGTGAGAGTAAAGAGAGGAAGTCTCTGGAACGGCGTCTGCGTCCTTCGGACAAGCCTCTGCGTGCCGCGTCTGCTGCCGCGGAAGTTTGAACCACGCAGATAAAGAGGCGCTCGCGATCCGGCCGTTCCCAGGCAAGTTGGGGAATGTTGGAACCTTTCGGCTTTCGCTGCAAGCTTGAGTCATAACATGGTTTGTAACATTGATTCGCTGCAAGCTTGAGTCGTATCGCTGATTCGTAACACACGGCACACTGTGTCAGCCATGTATATGTCAGTAGAATTTTCCTTGTATGCAGTCCCACAGAGCAAATTTGTTTTACAGATGCAGGAATAGAACTAATGTGATAAAGCAACTTTGAAAAGAGTAGGACAATTGAGGTGAGCAAAGAAAACAAATAATTCCAGTAAAATGTACGGAGAATTTTGAGTGATCAAGTGATAAATAATATCATGATTGTCGACGTATACATATATACACACTTATACGCACTTCCACACAGGAGAAAGACGCGCTCAAATACTAACTGGAATACAAAGAGCACAATATGAAAACATGTGGTCAAATTAATAATTACCGTTTTACAATCAGAGCCAGGGTCAGCAGATCTCATTCGAATGCTTTGTTTTACAGAGAACAAAAAACAATGCTCATCAATATATAGGTGGTATCTTATTCACTCAGAAAACAAACACATAAAAAAGTAACCTATTAAGGAAACACCACTTTGCCAGTCCTGTTACCCGTATTTTTTTCTTTGTTTTTTTGTATTTTTTTCCGCGGCTTACTGTTTCTATTTCAGAATGTTTTCTGTGTGCACACAAGACCATACATATTCCGCTCCGGCTTTCTTCCTTGTGGGGGCGCTGAGCACAGACAATGTTACAGAGATCGTTATAATCTCCTTGTTACTGGAGCGTTTCGTTATCAATGCTGAGCACAGAGGTGGAGAACGACTCTTTATGAAAGAATAAAATGCAGGGTGATTTGCCAAAATGTGTTAATCGACGTCCTACTCTTCGTGTAAAGGATGAGAGGGAAAAGAAGTATGTGTCGTTTGGAAGAGTACAGTTGATAAAAAAAAGAATAATGCCCCTTCCTGCTAGCATATTGCAGATTACTCAAGTTTCATTAAAAATTATTTTTAGCCTTACAGCCCTCTTTCTGAATATATTTTCTGTAGCATTTTTCCACGTGTCATGCGGACTCTCTCCGAAAGACCATCTGGTCTGCAAACCTTAAACGCCTAAGCGATTCTACGTTTTTCCGTTTTACTCGGTTTTCCCACTCAGGCATCCAGCACCCCCTTCATTCAAGATGTGAAGACTTTCAGCGAGATGGTATCATCCTGCCTCACGCCCATCCGGATCGGGAAGTTCTCGCTTTGATCGCGAAAAATATTCGTGTCCCTACGTTTTTTCATAGGAGTCGTGTAAAATCTTATGGATGTTTTCTATATTGCCTGGTATTTACTGCTTCGAGCAATGCTGCAGGGCGCACTGAATCACATTCTTTTTCTCGGTCTTTAAATGCCATGTAAAGAGGTTTATAACATTATGCATACTTTTTACCACTAGAGAATGACATGGTTGCAATGTATTCATCCATTGTTGAGTTTCCTTTCCTCAAACTAGCCTACCTATTGTAATAGAGAACCAAGTTGGTCCCTTACTTGGCTAACTCTTTCTTCAGGAAAGAGCGTGTGCAAAATTACTTTCGGTCGATGCGGATCTTTACTGTATTGAGGCAATCTGAAAAAAGAGCAGCAAGAATTTCGAGTACAATTGTTCATCCCTCCTTTAATATATCTACTGTTAATATGCTGTCTTCACGTGCAGCCTTAACTCGTTTCATGCCTATAAGGACCCTTTCGACTTCATGTCTGGTTATCAGAGAGCACCGTGAGCTATGGTTTTAGGTTACCTAGTTTTACTGAATTAGACTCGCCGGCGTACACATTGTGTTCGATCTCTCTAGTAACTTTATTCTCTAGTACATTTTGCATGTAATGTTACTGTGCTAGTCTTGGTAGGCTTAAATTTCATCTTCCTGATACCTACGTAATTTGTATTAACAGGAAAAGGCAGAAAAAGTAAAAAAATAAGAAAAAACAAATTATTTTAAAAGCAAGCACACACAATACACGCTTTATGGCTCTGGTAATTTCAGCTGCATGTACATAAAAAAAACCCTTGAAATGGCTTACAAACATCTCTAGGAGGAATTGTTAAATTATATTTTGGTAATCGGTTGCTATGAAAAATAGCCAAACACAGACGGACGAAGAAAATTAGTACGGAATAACAAGGGGTGCACGCTAAAAGATTCAACTAGACGCGGAAAATGCGATGGGCAGGCTTCATACGTGATGTCGCAAACCACGACGAGTATGATAGAGCCGGTGGAAGCAAACAGGTAATGCTAGTAATGTTTTTTGAGAGCAGGGCGGGTGTACTTAATCACTTAATAAAGTTACGCGACATTTTAGGAAATACTTCTTAGGGATGAAATGTTCGGTGTTATTTCGCGACGCCTCCAATTTATTTGTCAGGTACCTCTGCTTTGGGTTGGCAATATCGGACAAGTGAACAATTTCAGATCGAACTACTTTAGTATAAGCTCAGGGTTTAGCTTACCGACTATCTAAAAACAGGTTTTCTTTGAAGAAGACTAGTGTTTTACTTTCCTTTGAAGTCAGAGCATCGATATGTTCACTACAGGTAAGGTTTAAGACAAAATAGACACCCAGATATTTCATTTTAGAAACAATTTGGATAACGTTGTTTTCAGCAGAATAAATATTAAGGGACACATTAGAAATTCCGGCAGATTTTACAGCGTTCGTTTTGAATGCATTTATTTTCATTTGGCCCTCCTCCCAACAGCTCGTAATATTTGTGCATGTCTGTCTGTACTCTGTTCAAGTCGTCATAGCTAATGTTCTGTTAATTACTGAATCACAAGCGAATAACCACATATTAGAACTTAAGATATTGCTTATGTCATTAGGGGTTCTAAAACCAAAATTTGTCCCGGTACAGAGCCTAGACGCAGTTCTGTTTAGACTCCTGTAAATCTGCACTTCTGGTTAATTCTTAAAACGCATTGATAGCGCTTTGTTCAAATTCGCTTAATACAAAATACCACCACATGTATGAGCGATGCTGTACTGGTACTGCTAAGCTTCCCCTCTAGACGGGATTCACGTTGAGCGTTTCCATAATCAAGTCTAAAGGTTTCCTGCGAGAACCCAGACATTCTAACATCCTCTGCTACATCAGTGGCCTTACCGACACCGCGGTGATAGCTAGTGGTTGCGGCAAAAGGTATTCGTAATTTCTGCGCTATTTTTTGCCATTCCTGGTTCGAATGAAAAATTGCGCAATCTGCAGCAACAGGCGCTAGATATGTCATCGCACAATGGCTAAACCACCTTGAGCATGTGCTCGGAGAATTACACCTGATAGTCAATGTTAAGCCCCAAGCGGAAATATTACATGCGGCTGAGAGCAAATTTCTTCTGCCGTGTCCTCGAGATATCCTCCTAAGCGTTGTTTTTCGTGGCTGAGTCTCCTTAGGAAGCGATAATATGTCAATTACGGACTAAAGACGATGCCGAAGATAACTTTGGAGTGAATCACATTACTGAAACATGCTTAGAGCGACAAGCACACCAACTCATGAATTCTTTTGTTCAATAAGCTACAACAGAATAAACATAAAACGGTTTGAGCCATTCTCTGGTTTCAGTTTTTCTATGGCCACTTAAAAAAACCCTCTACACTATTAAACCGCACCGAAACACTTGGAAGTTACGAAACATACAGGGACAAAATGGGCTTCTTATAAACCCTTCTATTCGTGCCTAACCGTAAGTATTCGGACCTATATAGTGACGTGGGTAATTTTTTGTAGGCACACTGTGGAGCCCAAGGATTGGAACAATAGGTCCCTTCACTTTCTTACCTTGCTGTCATCGATGCGGTCTGCGTTATGATGTTGCTTTCTGTCGCATCTCGTTAACCAACATTTGCTGCAACCGTTTTTTAAAGCTTCCATGAAGTGTCTTTCTGTAAAGAAAGTTTGTTTTCGTTCATTATTTCCACCTTTCACATTTAGTGGGCAGCTTTCCCACAACCACCGCACTTGGAGGCCGTCTCCCATACCTTGTTTTCAACGTGAACGCACTTCATCTCCGTGGTGCACTTCACGTGTATAAGAAAAATTGCCACATATGTGCTATAAATGTCGCACATCGAAATGCCAACAAGAAGTGCATTCTTTGCTGCCGGTTCCACCCAGCATATAGACCCCCTCTCCTTTTTCTCGTGTTTAAGTTTTTAGCACAAATAGCTTTGTCACTTAAAGTGACACTGAAGTGAATTTGTCAAGCTCCCGTTTTTGCTTTCACTGCGTAGACTGGCTCCAATTAGCACACTTTTCATCGTTTATCCTGTTGACAAATCGGTAATTATTTTACAAAGCGCGAAATAAGAAAAACTACCATGCGCGGTTTGCGGCGGCCGCAACAACTAAAGCTGTGACGTTAGGAGGCGCGGGCACCGTGATTGGACGATGCCCAAGGTGAGCAACCAAACAAGTTTCGGTTTCGGTTTCGGTTCTGTAAAAAACAACCGGTGGCGTTGTTGGATAGGCATTCTCAATAACTCAATAATCATCGTACCGCGCTTCTGCCATGTTGTCAGCTGTAAAAATGCATAAAGATAAGCCTCCCAGGACGGCTTGGAATCGTAGCATTCACTAGCCGAGACCTACGCAGTGCATGAACGCCCTCCGCGTACCCGTAGACGCCCAAATGTCATGCGCTTTTCCCCCATATTTGGAGCTTGCCTCCCTCATGCCTGTATCGTAAAAAGCGTGTTCGCACCACGCCAAGGGTCTGTTCATTCTGGCCTGTGCCCACTGCCTGCAAGAGTCGGTGCTTATGGCAACAGCACGCCAACGAGAACTCGCTAGCCCACCAGTGCCAGCCTGCGCGCGTTTTGTGAACTAGTTCGTGGAGCCATGAACGTTGCGGCCCAAAAAAAGGTGAACTCAATGTAGAAAACATCGCGGAAAACGAAAAAGTTAACTTACAAAAAAAGCACGTACCCGCGGGGATTCAAACTCGTGACTTGCAAAATAATTGCGGTGGCATACCTAGCGCCCGAGCCAACTCGGCCACGGGTCGGGCTCCTCAGCCCTTGGTAATATAGGGTATATATTGTACAACCAGTTTACACTTTTATTTAGTTTTGGCATTTCAAGCAGCTTAGGTGACTATTTGTTGTATTGCGCTCGTGCAGTAAGCGTCGCCCGAGTTTCCACAATAGCTCACGTCTAGCAATTGCATTTTGTAGGCGGAAAAGCGTTCGCAGATGCGTAGTCGTGCTGCTGACCGCTGTGCTTGTTCGCCCAGCGCAAAAAAGTGCTTCCCGCACCCTAGTTTTACGCTGTACGGTAAAAATATCAGTTGATTTTATTTCCTTAGTACCTATATTGACTTTGCTGACTCTTCTCCCGCCTTCAAGAGGCCTTATATTTTCCTACTGGCGTACCAGTCAGCGAAGCGTCGCATGTGCGCTTGTGCAGCGCTTGTGTGAAGCGACCTTGACTTGGAGCTAGATACAGTGTACAAACTAACCAAGTAAAGAAAGGCAGATTGTTCCATTCACAAACGTGTATTGGCTTCGTTTTAACTGAACGAACGAATTGCGACGACCCGTCGGCGGCCGGCGGACGAAACGCTGGGCCGACTGAAGGCCGGGGAGCCGTGCACTAGCGCCGCCAATTGCGAGCTTGGCTCCTCTCGACATCACACGAAAACGCCGCAGAAAATGGGCGAGCGTAAAGAGAGGAGGACAGCATTTTCGAATTAATTTTTCTACTAACTAAAATCGCGTAAACGCGCCCAGGGTGGTCGAAACATGGTCTGGGGACTCCGGACTACAATTTGCGCAAGTAATCCCGCAATGTTTACATATCACTTCAGTGTCCCTTTAAAAAGTAATATGATGATAAGGGCATGAGTTCCAACAAAAGACGTTAGCAAATTATCCCTTTTTGGCGAATAATGATTGTTTGCTGATTTTCTATGTTTTGCTTCGTGACGTAGGATCATGAAAGTGTGATGTATCCTGAATCTGGCATGCAGGCCTTGGCTGGAGGTTATTAATATTTCTGCAGCGCATGCACGCCTCCGCGCATATCGTATACCGGGCATATCGCAAACCGGGCTGACCGTGCTCAAAAAATGTTAATTTTTTCGGGCACGATCAACAGAAACAGCATTGTTGTTGCCAAAAGGCCGCACTTCGTTAACTTAGTTCGCATCTTGTTTTGGGAGGCCCCTCCGACTTCACGCAGTGATGTTTCACTTTGTTTTGGTAGCCTTGTAGATATTCAGGAATTGGGGCAAATATCCGGTGATTGCTCGATACAAAGCTTACGAATATACGCAGTGCTTGACACATACTCAATACAGTGTATACGCTCCCGCAATTCCTGGTGTTGATTAAAATTATTGTTACATAATTAGAAATACAGGACGCTTAATCCTTATTTTCTGTAGGCCTTGCAGGATATAGGAAGCGCGACCGTGAGGAATTATTGGCGGTAGATATTGGGCGCAATAATTGTTGAGACTTCAGGGAAAGGGGAAGTGAAACAATTCTTTTGCTTACAGCCCTGAGGATAACATAAATTGGTTACTTGTTGTTCACGAATAGTCTGCAAGAGACCCCTTTCATTTGAGACAACTGAATACGATGTACCCATTAAGATATACTGTTTCAAAACATCTAATGAGAAAACGACAACTAATATCAAATGCCAATATATAACAACTGTTAATAAAGCAAAGCCTCCCTCGCCGGTATGTACGCCTATCGCGTCGATGTGGACGTGAGAAATATGTTACAAGCATTAAGTACACATGCGTTATTGTAAAAATTCAAGGCCTTTAGTAATCGTTTGAGCAAAATCACTGCAATTACCTCACTACAATTGCAAATACTGCTAAAAAGTAGCTGTTTGGCTTTCCTAAGAAGTGACACTTTAGTGCAAGTGAGAGTCCCGGGGAGTGAGAGAGGGAAACAAATGCGTGATGAAGACGTAGTACGTGTGTGGCATTAGTGCTGGGACCTTTACGTGAATGATTGGAACTTACATCACGTCAATGCACGGAACTCACGATTATTCCGTGATTGAGTGACACTATATATTAAAAATGGTCCTTGTTGCCTCCATTCTTACAACCCAGGGAGAAAAATAAGGATATGGTTTAGAGTATAAAAAGGGAAGAATTGACACAATGAATATCGTTCCAGTATTGATGACTTATTTTATTGACAAAATCAACACAGTTTATTCGGACAGTGACAAAAAATGCACAGTCCGCAATGAACACATAAAAGGTGAAATAAAGTGGTCTGTACGGAACAGTCGGTAGGACCGCTACTACAATTTGGAAAGGCCATTATCAAAGACTTACTTGTTTATTACTTGCTTGGAGTGCTTTAGCTTATGGTTTCTTGCAGTTTACGCAGTTTCACGCAGATTATTTTTAAAGTACTACCAGGAGGAACGCGTTGGCAAGATGAGCTACAAAAATTTGGTGGAAAAACACGAACTCATCTGGCACCCGATAGGCGTGCATGCAACTCTTTGGGAGAGGATTTCATCCTGCAGTGGACACAAACGTGCCCATGACGATGATGATGATGACTACCAGCAGTATGCTATTTTTTGCATTTTTGCATTGTCGTGGCAATGGTGTTTTCCACTGCATCGTCCATTCACTTGGGCATGTCACCGTAAGAATAGTTCCTTTGTGTGAAATTTCGAAAACGGTGCCGCCATTGTAGCGGCATTGAAGTATTAAGAAAACGCGCAAAATATTTAAGCACCAAAGCGCATGGAAACTGACAAGTTACACTTTCTTTGGCCACAAATATAAATATACGCTGGCAACACCTTTTTGGTACATTAGTGCTGGATTTATTAACACTGTCCACAATGCGAAATCGTCGTGACGCACCCACCGACCAAAAATTCAACGACTCTATGGTACGGGTAAAAGTGGTATGTATAATCATAGATGCAGACTTATTTTAACCTGTACCCGTTCTTCCCGTTCCGTCTAAAAATAGAAATGTTCTACAACAAAAAGATAAACAAGTCTATTCAATGCTGCCCCCCCTTTATTGATATAACCAAGCACGGCCATTCGCTCACTACAAAACATAAACAAACCATCAACGGAATGTGAATCGCAGCGATACACCTGACAAACATTGTAAGATTGTGATTTTACCGTGAGCGCATTCTCTGAGTAGAGCAAAAAAGACGCAACGTGGAAAAGAACACACAGGACCACGCGCTGTCCTGTGTGTTCTTCTCTACGTGTTTTATGTTTTCGCGCTTATATCGTCTTATATCGCGCTTATATCAGCGCCTAGAGATTAAACGCAAACCGAGAGATGAATGCGCCTCTCTTACTTCAGTGGGGCTGCCTTCCAAACACATAGAAAAACTTCGCCCCGCAATAAATTGTAGCTCCACATTTTCCTTAGGTTCTGCAAACTCTTAGGAAGCCATTTGGCATGAGTCTCTCAGCTTGTGTTGTTATTTCCAGACAGCAGACCTCCAGGCATGTTTTAGGAACTGCAGAAGAATGTCGAAAGAAAATGGTGTCTACATGTGTTGACTTGCAAACATCTCCAGGTAATATCAAGATTGAAATCGCCCATCCCTTGTCCCACTCGTCTCCCAGACATCCAGTTTGCTGCGCCGCTGAATGCAAACAAACCGGGGACCTCAGATTGCTTACATTTTATCTGAAGAAGTTATGTCGCTTCTACCTTCATATTGGTTGCTTACCTATTGATTATAAGAATATTTGTTATGCCAAGTGTGCGACAAATATGTTCCATCGTGTACAGCTTCGGCGGCACATTCTCAATGTTGCAATTTTAGTCAGTGTGTTGGATATGTTCACTTGCATTCTTCTGCATCGTTTTATTGAACTCCGCCCTGCCCCATTTTTGAGAAGAATTTTTTCGTTGCTTCTTCTGAAGCTCTCCACAAACTCCTTAGCGCTCGCTCAGCCGTCAAGGCCAAGGGCAGCTCCGTTGTCTCATTAAAATTCACGAGCATAGAACTGGCTTTATTTAACAGCAGAGCTTTTTAAGCTTGAGCTCGGTCCGCTGGCGATAGCAAAAAAACGAACAAAAACTTTAGGGAAGTTTGCACCCAAGCGGAGCACTTGAATGGAATAACTGTTGTAGTTGATAAACGCAGGAAACATAGGTAAGTTTCTGTGTGTTTTTTTATTTGCATAGTGGCGGGGCTAGAAAGTTTTGTCATATGCAGCCAAGAGGTCCTCGATTTCTTTGTGGCAAGTGGTGGATGGAAAATCGTCTTCAGTACTGTAGTCTTCCCCCAGAAATTTGTCCAGTGGCGGGAAATGCATGTCGTCTCGGGGAGCAGTTGCTCACTCGAAGCCACATCTCTATTAGGCGTAATCACTCATCTCCACAAGAGTTGCTGGATGGAGCTTCGAGCTCACCGGCTCGCGGCCGCCGGAAGTTCGAGCACTCGTCCAGGAAGTCGGGCAAATCTCTGCCGTTCCAGCATAGCGGATGGTACGTATGGGCTGGTTTCGCACGCTTTCCGCCAAAAATGCCTGCTTGTTGCGCCGTCAACTGCACAAGCAGACCAGAGAAGTCGTCTGGGAAGACGTTGCACTTGGAAGTATTACAATATTCTGTATAGATGTGCGTGATACGCAGCAAACGCAAATGTCATATCTGTGTGGTAGCTGTGGCTCTTGTTACGCAGATTCCCTCGCTCTAAGCCGGATTTATACCGGCGTTGGGTGGTTATAGAAGCCCTAAGCCGAATTTATACCGGCGTTGGGGGGTTATAGCCTAGCTACACGGCGAAAGTAACCGCAGTTAACTTTAACCGTGGTTACTAAACTTTAACCGCGGTTATCGCGAACTGCGGTTTTAGCTGTTACACGCGAAATTGCAAGTTTGGTGACCATGGTCACTTGATTGTGAGCGTAACAAAAATAAATTACCACACTTTTAGCTTCACGATAAAAAACAAAAGAGAAACAGTGTAGACAAAAAAATATCGTTAAAGCAGTCGCTTCTCGCCCAAACGCAACGCACTCACATGCAGCAAGGAGAGGCGCTTCCCCAACACCTCGCCACCGGCTTGGTTTGCTTAGGGACTTCGTGTTGGGAACTTTCGGCTTAGCATCGCGGTAGATATTTGGCCGCCGCTATCTCTACAACTGCGAATTAAAATTCATTGCACAATTTTTCACCGTACTAACACCCATTTTCTCGCATGTGGAAGTTCTTTTTGCGCGATCAGATTGATTTCGAAGAGCGGCGATAAGCTGTTGCTGTCGTGGTCTGGGCCGATTCGGGTTGCTAGCAGTGCCGTGCGGGAAGGCGCGCCGCCGTGTTTACAGGCAAGGCCGACGCGCGCGCCGATCGTTTCCGAGTGCTGAAAACGCTTCAGGGTTGCCTGCTATATTTATTTTTGGCGGACAACGCCCGGAATTTACAAATTTAGCACAGCTTTTGTCGTAGTTGATTGGGCGGATCGGGAAACGAGCCGCTGCTGATGGGCAGTCGCGCTGATTGCGAGGGAGATGCAAAGAACGCAATAAGCGCGTCTTTGGGACAGCTTTGGTGCGCCCGAATGTGAGAACCTTCTCTTTCGAACGGCAGGTGATTTTTTTTTCGCCTCCGCTGATGCGGCGCCACTTGCGTCCGAACTGACTTGTGCGATTTTGAGCAATGCGGCTGCGGAAACTGCGGTTAGCGTGACTGAACTGACGTGGCCAAGCTCAGTTTGCGTTAACCATGGTTAGCGACGTAACCGCAGTTTCGTCTGTCATATAACGCAGCAAACTGCGGTTCGCTTAACCATGGTTAACTGTGCCCGTGTAACTAGAGTATTAAGAAGGGACAAATAGGCTCCATCCACAGGCAGCAGGCTTTGCAGTGACCGCTTTACTGACAACTCTTTTGACAAAAACGGCGCACAAACTCTGCTACAGCCTGACGCCGTGCCCAGGTTGTTTTCTTTCAATAGCATAAATCCGAGCTGCGTTGTCTCCTCTCAAACCAAGACCCAAGTGACATTTTCGTTCTCCTTCGCAATTAAAGTCTGCTTCATAATAACGTCGCACGTTTCGGTATAGCATAAGTTGCGATCTGAACGCGATGTGTATGGCCAAAATGCAATAAAGTGAGAAGAAAATGCCAAAATGCGCCAATGGGGACGCTTATCAGCGGTTGAGAAGCGTTGCAGACGCCCGATTTCAGGGACGAGCCTTTACAGCGGCGAAGGGCCCTCCAGCAACAAAGTGGAGATCACTGGGCGTAATGGCTTGTAGAAAATAGCCGGCTTCAGGGACCTATTCCAAACAGGGTGCCTTCCCACCGTTATCCTTATTGCTGCAGTTATTTTAACATGCGCGGTATTCCTTGAAGTGAGGTATGGAGTTTCTGTTTTTGTCTTTTTTTGTTTTTGTTAAAACCACTGCGCGAGGCGGGAACGGCGCTCTCGCGGCGATGCAGGCGCTCTTGAGCGCTCGCCATTTTCTCGTGCCTAGGGTTGTTGACACTTTTTTGTTTCGCTAAGGCCACTACGTGTGCCAAGGACGCTCGGCGGTCGCAGAGAGGAAGTTCTTGGTATTTCTTGGTGGTCGGCATTTTCTTGGTATTTTTTTCCTGCAACGGTAAACTTGTGGCTTGTACTGCGGCTCCGCTGTTAAAATACCACGCGCACGTCTGCGGGCGCCTCGTGAGGAGCGTGCGGAGTCGTGCAGGCTTGCGCGGGGGCTTGCGCCACGTGGGAAGCCGACAAAAAGTAGAAAAAAATTCGGAGCGCACGAGAGCATACCCCTCGTGAGGAGAGCCCGCCGTCGTCGGACCTAATCTTTAAGAACACTCTGTCCAGCGTTTGTGGCGTTGTCTCAACAGTGCTCTTATACTCGCCAATTCACACGCGTTCGCCCCGTAGCTGGGCAGCACAGAACAGCTCCCACCCCAGACGCCGAGGATGCCCCAGATGCGCCCCAGACACCCATGTTCTAGAACCCGCTGCCGCCACCCACTTTCCCAGAGATGCAAAAGCCTGCGACCAAAACGATAAGGGCCAGCCAGTCATGAAGAAATTTCAGCTGATACTTCGGAAATGTATGTCAGGTGCAACTGCCGGGTCGCCCACTAAGGAAGAGGGGTTGCCAGCTCTGCTGTTTCTCATTTCTTGCGACATTTTTAAAGCGAAGGCTTTTTAGTAGGACCAATGGCGTTCTGTCAAAAAAACTCATGCATTTCCGATAAACAGTTGGGATACGGAAAAGGCCTGATATGATCTTTGCCCACACGGCGCGTGCGTAAACCCAGGCCTCCACTGTGTCAAAACGGCTACTTGAAAATCTTAAAAACCTATCGCCCCAGTGAAGATATTACAAGGATAAATCATGAATAAGTTGTACAATATTGTACTTTGATGTCATAAACGACGTAGTTGCATACATTTAGATTTCATGTAGATGCCTTTTCATAGTGCGCCAGAAATCCAGGCGTGTGTACCTCCTTTTAGATGTCGGTTTTGGAAGTTTGACGATCCATTGAAAGCACTATCGGCGCAGGTGGGAAGCACTTTTAGCTTTTCTGCTTTCCTCAAACTTCTTTATGAAGGCATGGTAAATGTTTCTGTTCTTCCCCATACTAGTGCGAATGGCTCCATGAACATTGCGGGAGACAAATTCTCTATGTGTTTTAGTGTGAGTTGTGCCTTTTTTGTTTCGCTCGTAATCTTTTCCGGTTTCGTTTCTTTCCCTTATTAGGTATATAAGCGAAAGATGTCTGAGTCCCACTATTGCCATACTGCCAAAAAATATAATGCATCTCCCCATAAACGATTGTCCTCGAACAAACTAAAACAAGAACTATGAACTCGTGACGCGTAAGTAAAACCAGGTTTCCATAGTTTGAAAACGCTTACTTGAAAATCTAGAAAAAGGAACGGTTCTAGATAGGACAACACATGCATCGATCATGAAGTTTAGTGCAAAAGTGTACGGCTATCTCGTGAACCACGGATGCGTATACATTTGGATCATTCGTAAAGGCGTTTATTTACGCCACGAGAAATCTTCGCGATGGTTTTTTCTTCATTTGCGATTCTTTTTTCTTTACTGCATGATCGATTGGACTTACTTTCAGGTGAGGCTGGACGCACTTTTATCATCCGCGCTTCTTCCAAGTTGCTTTAGGAAGGGAATGTAATTTCTTTGCTATTTATATTTTTTCAAGTTATTCCCCTTCTTCGTTTCCAGTATGCGAGGTTGCAAGATGGACTTTTCCTTCGCTACTATTCTCAAATTTCAGCTGCTGTTGGTCCATAGCGTTTAAAAAATATGGTGAAATGGGCCCCAAGATAAATTCCTTCGAGTAACTTTGAAGGATAATTTCGGCCTCGCGAAAAGCTTTCCGGAGCATTCTCCCGAAAGCCTATTTATGTCGCACAAAAGGCCACTCCAAAAGGGATTGCGCACCCCATTTTCTTTTCGCAGCCACGATGGCTGTTGACATAAAAACGCTGTTGATTGCTTTCTTCCCCCCTAAAAAAAATCTGCCGCATTTCGCACACCATTTCCCACCACTTATCCGTTCATCATCTGCAAAAAGAGCTTCTCTGAGCTTGCTATATATTACGGGGAAGTAGCAGTTGACATTCCATATTTCCTTCACTACATCCTTCCAGCTGCGCAATATCGTCCTCATCCTCAAGGGACAATGTTGCGCCGGTAGTTACATCGTTGCTTTTCTAGATCAAACCGAAACTTCACATTCCTCCACAAGTGAAGGCACACACGCAAGGGGAAGAAATAGTAGCGAGAGTTGTAGGATAGCTTTGAAGACACGTTACCTTTTAGCAGAGAAGAAAAACAAAGAGAAATTACCAAGACAGGAGGGACCGGCAAATGGCCCTGGCGTGGCTCGAATATAGCTGAATTGCGCAGGTTTAAGGTGGAGGATGAAAAACGTGATTACGAATGGCCCCAGTGGAGCCAGAGTGACAAGGAAACAAAAGAAAACCGAAAAAAGAGAACTACAGCCCATGCGCAAGAGCAGTATCAAGAAACAAAAAAATATTCGAAAAACAGTGAGAGCTTAGTGTAGAAAGGGCGGAAAATTCTAGGGTCGACGGGTCACGTTCAGGCAAGGAACAAAGGGTGGGAGCGGTCAATATTGGGATAATACCGTTAGAAGAAACGCTTTGCTTCGTTGACCTCTAGTTATAAAGGTAGGGGATGTTATGCGCTCTGCCAAGCACCTTTCATTTTCATTGTCATCTCATTATTGTTTTGTTGCGAGCCCAAGGTTTCACAGATTTTTTTTTCTTTCACTTCTATAGCAAGAAATTGGTATTTATATCTGTCATCTGTATTTGTATTTCCTCTTGGCTGTTTACATATTCGGCTAGATGTGTTCAGTAATGATGAGTGGACGCTGTACTATACGAATGTCCCCTGGGTGATTCCTTCCTATTAGAGCCCGCAACTAAATAGAAATGCTACTGATACAAGCCTTCAAGAAATCAAAGAAAACGTTTTTAGCACATATTCATTTGTTAGAGTTGACATAAAGTAAATCAGTTTCACAGGAGCACTGCAAATTTTCAGCAATCAACGGCAAAACATTAGCGTGACTACTAGAGTGTAATACAAAAGGCGTTAACCTGCGGCGCTGATATTACCTGCGGTGCGTATTTTTCGTCTTTCTTTCATACTTTTGTGTATTCTGAAATAATCGCGACCAGCATATAAGCACGGCTGAGGCTTTAATGCGGAAACCGGGTTCCATGAAAATGAATTTTAGTTATCACATTGAATTTTAGTTATCACATACATTACAGCCAGCCTTGCAATTTCTTCTTGTAGAAGCAAGCCCGTTTTCTTTTTATTGTCTTCGGGTGTTTGGCGAAAGGAGGTCCTTCTGCGTCTGAAGTAAGTCATGCGTGCAGAGATTACGGTATTGGAAATTATACATTCATATTACAACGCCGATTTATTTATAAAGCTTATTTACTTTGTACAGTTGCTGACCATGTATCTTCGTTTCCATCTAACAAGCGCTACACGCCATAGAAACATCCAGACAGGCGTGATCTTGTTTTATTTTCTCGGCCCGACAAGCCAGGAGATGATACTCAGCTTTCAATACCTTGAGCAATAAGAGCAACATGCCACAACGCCGATAGCGCTGCGAAGGTCATAGAAGCGGCACGTAAAATAAAAAGAAAAAATTCAAGCGGTTCCATAAACGTGACAGCTGTCACTAGTGCACGGTAGTGATTCGTCATAGGAGCTGTGGCCCCGTATCCCGCTCCTGTCTACCACCCCTCACCACGCCTCACACTATTGCGCCCACTGTTTCACTCCTGTTTTGATGAATGTAACGGAGGTATGATCAAGGCAATTCAATTTTCCCGCCGGGCCCCTTCTCCCGAGACAGTTCGCATCAATTACTCTATCTTTTGTTTCCACGTTCGGCGTAGAACAGCACGAGCTGGAATACTCTTCTTTTTATACTACCTTTTATATCACACCTGCTGGAACGTTTGTGCCCCGTTTTGAAAGCGCGGTTTTAAAAGCTAAGCTTTATGAGCCTGTTATACGCCAAACACGCTGCAGGAAAGCCACCTTTCTCTGACGATATTGATGAAAGATGTTGCGCAACTGAAAAAAAAAAGAACGCTACCTGTGGGCGGAACTAGGCCTCGGTTCCTCAAGTTACGAAGCCGGCGTCTATACAACGGCTTGATTTCTACACGGTTGAAGCGGCTTGGAAATCTGAGCCTACACGAATCCGTCATGAGAATCCGTAGCGAGAATAGTAATACTCTGCGGGCCGTAAGGCTGAAGCCGCTAGGAGTTAGGCGTAACTTTCTATATAGTCGTTTAGTGCTTTAGGTATAGCGTCACATTCAGGGTAATCGGCACCTCAAATCGGCACCCATTCAACTAATTGCTCACTGAACGCCAAGGAGCGGTACCGATTGGCGCGGCCACACCCCAGATATAAATGTTAGGTCTACGATGTGCACACGCGAAAGTTGCTATGGGTATTCTAGAATGGTGGTGCGGACCACCAGAGTAGCAGATACCGGCAGCGGGAGATCGGCCATGCAGATAATCTACCAGGAGAAAGCTTAGCATTCAACGATCGGTGTCGTCAGACGAAGGGGTGCATGATATCTTCTTTAGGCGGCCGCATCTTTTGCTTACTATCATACACACCAACCTAATGAGCATTCTTAACCAAATATACACGGGGACTGTCGGTTAATTACATATATTTTGCCTCTAATCTACCAGCAGTTTTTTTACCTAAATAATGGAGACATTTATCAGTAGTGCAAGCGTGTCTAGAAGTTTGGATCGGTTATGCGCATAGAAACCTCTTGTTCTAGTATCCTCTTTACCTTTGCCCGGAAGACAGATTCGACGGACAAGTGGGTATCTTGTGGAAGCCTCTGTGTGGTTGGGCGACGCTGCAAAAGTTTGTTTGGGTCCGTGACACCGCCTCATTGTGGTGGTGAGATGACATGACCGCGGACTAGGTACGAAGAAAAGCCCGGCTCTAAAGTGCCTTGCACGCAATAGTATGTACCCCCCACTCGGCTTCACGGACCAGCACTACATCTCTGAACACTGTTAAAAAAATTAATGGAAGCTTGAACACACGCGCAAGACTTGAATGGTGAAGCTGTGGTAGGCGATCATTGACGGACACAATGTTGAGTTATATTATTGTTGTGGTGTCGTGGTTTGCGTCGGCGGTATGGCATATCAATGTCGTTATGTTTAAAAAGTCCACAGTAGACTCTACATTTACGTCGACAATATTGCACGCCCCTCTTCAAGCACGACTTATCGACTCCAGCGGATGCTTTGCACGCCGAGCCTCTGGAAGCCCGGTCATTTTCTCAGCCGTGTCGATTATCCCCGCCCGTGCCACGTGGAGTCAATAATCTCTTACGCCAGCTTTGAAATTCAAGTCACGGCTCCTCAACGGTATAGAGCGCACGCGTACAATGGCTAACGAGCGAGTGACGTACGCTATGACATGTCTTTCTCCTTCCGAGCAAGTTGTTTGAGTGTACGGCGATGCTCAATTTTTGTCGCCCATATTGGCCCATCACCCAAGTGGCTATGCCTAGATTGAAGAACGTGCGCTCGAGGCACGCGTGCAAGATCATTATGTGAAAACTGCGGACACTATACACGAAGGATGTCCTCAACAGCATCGCTGAAACAAGGCTCATGAGCCAAACATAATTTAATTGCGACACTCACGTTTACCGTAATGCAATTCAGCCGCGCTCATACAATTATATACGGCATTTTTGAAATATCGATTGCTGATCTAAGAGCTCCAGTGGATCATGCTTGGTATATGACATGAAGGCTTCACAGTGCTAGTAATTTTGAAAGGTGGGTAAACATATGCGTCGTTCCATGGTGGGCGCAATGGTTGTGAAATTTGTAACAATTGCTATTCGTGTAGATGTCGCTATCTGCGTAATATTTTTGCCACGCGTGAATTTTAAAACTCTGAGTGCTAATTATTTCTGAGTCCATCTGAGCCCGAGTAAATTCCAAGCACGCGGGAGTTGTGAGTCCATTTGAGTTCTCAATTCCTTTAGGTTTTCAGTCAATTTTGAGTTACGAGTTCATTTTGAGTTTTCTGCATATTTTGCGTTCTGAGTACATTTTAAGTTTTGAGTACCTTTTGAGTTCGAGTACATTTTCAGTTCTCAGTACATTCTGAGTTCTGGGTATATTTTGCGCTTGGGTTCATTTTCACTTTTGATTGAATTTCGGGTTCTGAGTACATTTCTTGTTTTGTGTACATTTTGAGTTTGACTCCATTTTGAGGTTTGAGTAAATTTTGAGTTGTAACCACATTCTGAGTTTGAGTACATTTTGAGGTTTGAGTAGATTTTGAATTCCGAGTAAATTTTGACTTTTGAGTCGGATTGAGTTCTGAGAACTGAAAATGTAAAGCTGTTATCCCCTTTCTTTGTCCGTGTCTAATTTGCGCTTCCAGTTCCAAGTATGCATCACCAACAGGCCCGAACCATGAACCTTTTTGAGTTCTGAGTTTTGCTCTCGCTGGAGTTTTAGTTTAAGTGGATTTTTAGTTTGATTGAGTGCAGATGTGCTGCTCAGCAATCAGTCTGAGTTGGAGTTAGTTGTGATTCGAAAATAAATTTGTGACAAGTTTGAGTGAGGCGTGCCAACTTTCCCAAGGTATGGCACCTAAACCGATGCGCCCGGCCATGTTTTTCTCCTCCCTTCGAACCTGCAAGCACAGACGACTCGCAAACCTTTCTTACTTTTCTCTGTTTTTGTGGCTACGGGGAGCTCTAAGCTAGAGGTCCAGCCCAGATACTCCGAACCTTGCTGAACGTACACAAACTGAGGTGTAGGCTGATCCTATTCGGGAATTCGGCCACATATGTTTTGCCTTCTTTTTTTGTGCCGCTTTGTCTAATATATTTCTTAATTTTTGTTGCTCTCTCCGTGCGGTGTAGTAATCTCATTGTGTATGTCTCGGAGCGTTCGCTTGCACGCGGGGCACCCCAGACTGCACGGAAAGCCGCAAAACACATAAACGAAGACATTCAGACAGGCAGAGAAAAGACTACAATGAATCAAATCCAAAATAACCAGACGAAGATGGGGTAAGCCTATGAAAAGACATACTGACATCGTCGTATCGACATTTCGCCTGACGGCTGGTACCAGCTGAATCTGAAAAAAAAAACTTAGGGCAATGATGACTGCTTGGGATGAGTGAGGAGAGTCGAGGAAGTTTTAAGAGGGCCATGCCCATTCTAATACTTGGCATTTTGTTATCGCTTTCATTGATGGTATTCGCGCAATTACCTTGAACATAAAACGTGTTACAGAATACCGAAACACTGCAAATAAACCTGGAACAGACTCGGAATATAGCTACTCTGTTTGATTTCTTTTTCAAAAAAGGAACGAACCTCAATAACACTTGCGGCAAAGTGTTCCGCAACATTTTCCACAACCAAAGTGCGAGATGTAGCCAGATGTTTCTAAAAAATTGCAGCCGGTGTCTTGCGTGTTTCATCGAGTTTCAGTGGCGTAGTCGTTCAACATGATAAGGTAATATATTCTGTAATCTGCAGCAGCAAAAATTTCTCTTACTACCCAATCGGACCTGCATTAGGAACGGATGAATTTTAGATGCAAGCCTTTACCTAGAGTGCTAGCTAAGAACGGAAAATTGTAAAAATTTCTAACGTGCCACCGCGGTACCTCAATGGCTAAGGCATTGCGATGCCGAGCACGAGGACGCGGATTCGATTCCCGACCCCAGTGGCCGCTTTTCTGAATTGAGGTTAAACGCAGAAACACCCGGGTGTAGGAGATTTCGGCGCACGCTAAATATGCCCAGATGGTCAAAATTAATCCGGAGCCCTCCACTACGGCGTGCCTAATCGCCTACAATCTACAATCAACGGTGCATTAACCCTGCAAATAATCAATCAAATGTTCCGAAAGATATTGTATAGTAGCCTACTAACGTCACCCATTAGGCATGTTTTCATTGAGGAGTGCTGTCGAGTCACTCCTATTTTTCACATAGTGCACATAGCAATATTTTTATTACTCAAAAACCACCTCATGATCTTTAATCATTCGCATCATGCGGTGACCTAAAAACTTCAGGTGATGGAATTGAAGCCCGTGAATAAAAACTTGTTTGGTTTTCAGGTATATGCTTCGACTACTTTATTGTTGTTCTGAACATCTGAATAAAAGCAGGCATTCTATTATTCGCCACCAAGTGCGCCAGAGACAATTTTGCGGCTGACCGCTAGATTGACATGTGAACCAAGTGCACTCTCGAGCGGAGAACCTTGGGATGCCGCGTCGAGGCTTCGGATTCAAAATAGTACTCTGAGCCGAGCCGGACAACTACCGCTTCTAGAAGGTCTCAAGCATACACTAATGTATGTACAAGGGTTGATAAACCCGAACCATCAAATGATGAGGACCAAGAGTAGTAAACTTCGTTTAGGCAGACCATATGGGCTAATGTCTGGGACATGAAAAAATTGGACTCCAAGATAGAGCGAATGTGAAATGATTACCCGGAGGGTGGATACCTCTCGAAGACGACACTACAAATAGTGACATCGATTACGTAGTGCGGTGCACAACGGAAGCGATCGCACCGAACGTTGAGAAATCTGAAAAGGAGGTTTCAATATAAACTTATAATATATTCTCCGTAGTTCGAGAAGGCAAAAAAAAATTAGGGTCTGAATTGATAGGAAAGCATAATGACGCATGAAACAGGCATGCACCCAATCAACAGTACGGTGCGTGATAACAACGGCAAACGTGTCCAGCGACACGCGCGTGTGGGGCGTTCTTAATATGGCTGCGCATGCCTGCTGTGTGTTTTCGCCTTTCCAGTGTAGTCCACCATTTCCCAATTTATGCCATAGAACTGGCCGTCAAATAAACCCAACGACTTTTCTCGTAGAAACTTGGCTTCACAATCAGCGGTGGTCAGGCCACGATCATCAGCGTTTAGAGCCTGGATTACACTCGTGTTGATTTCTTCTTTTTTGGGGTTAATATGTTTGTATCTTTCTGTGAACTTCCCGGGGGTGTTTTTATGTTTCTGTGCTGTAAAAACAAAACCAAGGTATGACAGCGTGCACGCGCATAGTAACCGAGCGAACGAAGGGAACATTTAAAACAAAACGGAAATCGGTGCGATAAAGTGTAGTAAAAGTGTGAGGAGCAGGGCGGCATCCCCACGCGGCTCGAGACGACCCCCGGTGGGGACGCCCTACGGAAAACTAAAACGACAGAATGAAGACCACCGAAAATGAGTCAGCTAGAAGGCGGATTATGAAACTATGGCGAAAGTAGAGGGGGGGGGGGGGGGGCAGTATACCGAGGCTTTTCGACAGAAGCCCAGCACGCGCGTAGTGCCGCAAATACGTGCGATTTTATTGTCCTCCGCGTTACGGGGATTATCAAATCCACGTGGCATTTGCGAGAAGTTAACACACGATTTACAAAAACAAGCTCGGCGGCGACTCGCCGAGCCAAAACGGCAAAGTAGTGCGCAGTGCTGTGCGTTCTCTGATCACGTATCTCTTCCTGACACGCAGTTGCAAGGCTCCATGACCGAGAAGGCTGGAGGTCGCTCTCGGCACAAATTTCGTATAGGGAGTATCCTGACGAAAAAAACATACGCTGACCAGCCTAGACAAAATGTACCGACGTTTCTACCTTGCGATGTCCTATGGCGCCATTAGAGCTCTGCATTTTCTAACACTTTTCTTTACTGCCTTACCAGACGTTTTAATAGATCTGACGCCTTCCCGTATTCGTTTACTCCTGGCCTCATTCTCACACACAGGCCCATGCGATCACCATTTATCAAGAGGGGTTATCCGATACACCTGAACCGCTTCTCTAATAACAGTGTCTCACTCTTGCGTTCGCTTTTTGTGTAGTCAACTACGCTCTTGTTGTCTTTGCTTTCCCGCTTTCCCGGGAGATATGCTTGTTGTGTTACTCTTCCAGCTCGCGGCTGTACACCACACTTCCTTGGCCATCTGCTTATACATCAACGGTGGCCACGCGAGACTAATGAATGGGGATAGTCTTTGCCGATGACCATAAAGAAGAAAGTAAACAGCGGGGCGAAATAAGTGGAGACTTTAGAAGAGAGGTGAAGGCCAGCTACGACTTCCGACATATGTGAAGAAGCTTGTGTTTTGCGTACATTCTTTGAAACTTTACATTATTCCTTGTGTTGCTCATACATTACTTTCTGTAGTCTCATGCACACTAATCTGACCCTAAGTTCCGATAAAAAAACATGGCCTGTTTACCCCGTTTCTCTGCGTTTTTGTCCTATGTGTTGTGTCTCTCATGCATCTGCGCTACTTGTAGCTTCTGCACGTCATTGCATTACATTATTGAAGTCAATATTTCAGTTTTTTCCGTAGTGCTAAGCGCATTTGGGAGCGGCCTAGTTATGTCTTTCCAAGATTACATTTAAACATATAGGTGTGGATGGCTTGGGGACGCAGCTACGGTGGTGATGCCATGGCAGCGGAAAAAGTATAATGGTTGCTTTACACGTTGTGGCCAGTATTGAATTAAAAATGGTATCCTACGGGGTATCTGGATACGCGTAAAAGGGATGGCAGGCAGTTAGGGTGTTTCGTGGATCCACTGGGAGTTTTGTTGGGGGTCACTTTGATAGGTTACTTTGATAGGTGACCGGATTCTGACATTTGTTTTAGTGCACATGCCTACAAGCTAGTTTAGCCAGGCGTTTAGGGATTACAATGCGTGCGGTGGTGCATAGAAACGGAAATTCCTTAGCAGGATACTAAGAGAAACATTATATATTGGTACGTTTAGCGCGATTAGAGTCTTGAAAGGCAGGACAAACTTCAATATGGGCTCTTAGTAAGATAAAAGTTTCCTGTTTTTTTTTCGGTCATATTTCGCTTGTCCTGTGTAATGCAACTTAACTTCTTAAAATTAAATTTCAAACTTGTAAAATTTTCAAGTTTAAAGTTATTACCAAATTTAGGAGAGGCGTAAAAAGCCACAGCAATGCGCTTCTGTGAGTCCATCCCGAGCGACAATTTCTGGCATAAGTACAATGATTTGCATAAGTGAGATGCGGTCCAGGGTAATAGTTGTAGGGTAGCATAAATTGGCTAACACTTAGTTTTATCGATCGCAGCCCCTTCCATCTTGTTAAAATCAAAGCCTGTTTCAAAATTGAAAGATGGTTTAAATTCGAAGATTTGTCCCCTCCCCTGCAACCGGCGTCACTTCAAACTTTAAAACCCATACTACTTCAACCGTGTCGCAATCGGATAGACATCGGCAGGACGTGTCGCCGGATAGACGCAATTGAGAAAATTCTGCATTGGCGTAGACTTCGGCTTTGCTTCACAACTCTAGGGACCTTGGTTTTCTTCCAACCACGAGGAGCCTGCTTTTATATGAAGCTTTTCATAAGCCTTTGATTATCACCATCTTTTATCAAATATATTGTGCAAAGCTGGGTTTCCTGCAGCTGATTGTGTTGACACGGCGCCGCTTCGTTTTGTATATATAGTTGATGGTCACAAGTTAAAGATGTAATCACATGGAGCGTGTTATGGCGTAAACTGTTACTACTATGCGTCACCGGTGCGACGACAGGACAATTAGCTATAACAGGAAGGAAGCTTCACGGCAGTGTTTAGGCCATTTTTTATAATAGGTCAGGTGAAAGGCGATGGACGCAAATCTAGTCGAGTTCATCTTCACCCGTGAACTAGACGTCACACAGTATATGTTCTTTCGCAGATGAGAAGTGCCAACATCCGGATTTTCATCTCTGTGAAGAACCTATGCCCTCACCTTTTTCCTGTCATTTGTAGTTGTGCGTGCCCACTCTTATTTCGAGCGTCTAACAATGATTTTTTCTGCAACGATAACTCCAGTTTCGGACTCCGTTTTTCTACGCACAACAACAGACATATACTGATAACTCATCTGCTTCGATTATGTTTGCAAAAATGACCACTAAGTTGTTAAGTAACTTTAGAGATTTTCACTATCCAGAATGGCCTATTAGGAGAAATTAATCTCACGTAAGATAGCTGAGATACTGGAATCTGCCAAAGCAAGCGTTGGTTTGGCAGAATCCAGAAAGGAAGGGGCCTTCATGCTCCTCGTACTGGAGCGAGCTGCAACTAGCTCCCGTAAATAATCAAATACTTTCCTGAAACTTCCATTTTTTTCCACGCTTCTCAGATATACCTGCCTGCACGTGCGCAATTTGTCCAGCAGATTGAAAAAAAAAAATAGAAACATTAAATTTCATGTTTTTTTTCTGCCATCAGGGTTCCACAGGGTTTTCCTGTTCACCGTAATTTCGTTTTTCTTTGTTGTCTTGAAAGGAGTGACGGGTGTCAAAACACATTGTCCTTATGTATTTTGCAACGTTATATTTACGGCGTTATGGGTAATAACTGCCGTCAGCCATCCCCGTTAATTCTGATGGTTTTCTTCGTAGAGCTGATGCTGCCGGAAGTGGCAGAAGCTTGCAGGAAATTAGGCGTTTGCGAAACTTGCCTTCCTAACAGCTTTAAGCTTCTGCTGCGCGTACCGGCAAAGTCACGTGCATAATCTATGCGTCGCTGACGCTCATATTTCTGTGCAGACAAAACGCGGAGGTGAAGAAAAATCCATAGCATCGAAAACTTTTAATTACTCCATGGCAGCTGCTGCAATGAGGATGGGGAAGCACCCCGTGTTAACTGTTCCCCATGTTTCTTTTATGTCGGCATTAATAGTTGCGGGCAGAGAATAAGACAGTTTAGTTAGAAGGTGGGCGTATGGCCATGCAATGGGTTGCTGCGGTTCGGTAAATAATATAATAAACATCAATATTTTTACAATTTCAGAAGCGACACCCATAACTTGTGTAGCTTCCATTTTTTTCTTGCTCAATACTATAGGTAAACCCTGTAAGAGTATGGCGGAATACTAACGGTTTCTACTAGGAATACAACAAGCCGTAAAAGAATCACGTTTTCTTGTTTGTGAGGTTGAGGGGGTCGGCCGCTAGGTCGTGGAAAAGGCTCATTTGCGCGGCCAAACAAGGGATTCACATAGAAGAATCGGAAATAACTAATTATGTGCTTGCAACACGTTGGCGAGGATTATCAGCGCGTCAGCAGCGAAAAATTTCCAGGTAAAATACCCATAATTTATGCGTTATATTAAGGACGTAGGAATAGTGGACGGTAAAAGAACACCAATTCGAGGTACGTTATGAGGAAAACCCAGCAATAAATTTACGGTGCTCTTCTTGGTTAGCTAACCGCGAAATTTCAGGAAATATTTAAAGCCAGCAAATATATAAACTAGACTTTGTGCAAAAAGATCTTCACATATTACGTCGTTTCAATCACAGGTCTCCCAGTCGAATAACAATATTATAATTACTGTATCGAACGCGAAAAAGCCAGGGCTGTTCAAATAATCGGGAAATATTGTTGAGATAGTATCTCGCTTGGAAATATATAAATAAAACATTATAGGCGACTCAACATCGTACAAAACAACACTTTTAAAAACTTTAGATAGTTTTTGGCTATACTTTTATTTGTTCCTCGCTGATTTTAATACAAGATAATTTCCTGGGCTTTAATTAGGGTAAAATGCATGCACGGAAATTAATTAGTGCATGCCAAATGTACCTGATCACGCTAAACATTCTGTGAGCTACACATCCAACGTTTGGCGAAGTAATGAACAAGTTACATCTTCAAATTGTATCGTCATTATTTAGCAAAGAATTGAGAAATTATACCGGAGTTTTCAAGGAGTTGTATTACATGAAATATTTTAGCAAATAATACAGTCGTTTTATGCCTTTCCCAGTCTTTTACAGACTTGCGAGAAAAACGCTCTGTTCCGCTGTTACCGCAAGAAATAACACAGCGACGCTGGAGTAAATTGGCCGCGACATTGTCTGTTTCTTTTTTTCTGCGAAGTACGATTTGGTTGGTATCTATGTTACCAGTTAAGGGTTTCTTATTTTTTTTCGGAGTATACTAGTCAATTTCGCCATAACACTCTTCCATTTTAGAAGCTGGCTGTGTTCCTTGGCAGTTTTATTGCATTAGGACATTTCTAATTTATGCGTTGCTGGGAATTCAATTGTTCAGGAAGGTGTATAGAGTAACTGCTTGCGTTTTTGTGACAAATGTCGCCCAATTTTAGCTGTTACACAAAAATTTGTGACGGATCCCCGAAAGAATTATAATAGGCAGAATCTTATCTAGTTGGATCATAATTGTTTAAGTGCTTCTAAGCCTAAATATAAATCAATACACAAACAAAGGCGCAAACTAAGTACGAACTATGGCACTGCCAAATGAATTTTTATTACGCCTCGTCTTGTACACTTGCGCCTCGCTTTGCCTTGTCTCCAGAGTTAAATTTAGGCTGAGTAGTATTTAAACACTGAAAGTAGGCTACGGGGGAGTAATTACTGTATTTATTTAATAATTCAAAATACCTCACAGCCTATTGGTAGGGCGCGGAGGTAAGGGGATGTTCTCAGAACGTTGGCTAAGTACAAAACTGCAAAAACGTAAATACAAAAATACAATGATGACCATTCTTATAGGCTCTCATTGGAAGAGTGATGTAGGCAGAACCCGGCCGGCCCAGGCTACAGTTAATTAAAATTTATGTATCACCTGTTCTGCTCTGCGTACATTCAAGCAAAGCTCGCGCATGCTATTTCGATATATGTTAGGGCACACACGAGGCCAGAGTGAAAACACAAAATAAACAAGTAAAGCCTACGAAGACGGTGACACACTACATCAATGGTAGTGTGTCAACTGTTTGCATATGTTCACGCAATCTTGTGCGTAAATACCTAACATAAAGTGCTGCTCCTTTTTCACAATTGCTTCCCAGCCTGCAACCCTTTTCAAGCCTCATTATAGACTGGTGTTCACGTTTGCATGTGTACAAATACTCATAAAGTGGCGTTTTTTTGTAATTTCGTTTGATATTTATTCTATAACATGACCAAACTACTGCTTCGATCCCGAGAAAATATTCTGCACCTTAGTAGAGAATGCAAGAAATGCAAGAGAATGCCAGACAAGTGAGCAGGATGTCCACACACGAAATTCATGCACACGCGTTAAAATTACAGCGAACATAAAGAGGGTGACCGATAAATGAGACAACAAGGTGTATTTCATGTGGTCTACTATAACTTTGAGGATACTGTAGGCTCAGCTACGCATATAGTGCAAGATGTGGTATTCTACCCTACGTTTGATGTTTTTGCAATCAACGTGTGTTGTTATTGCATGGTACCTGTCTCCCTCTAAATCCATGTGTTAGTGAAGTTTCACTCAACTATACTCAAGTGTTGTATTGAGCGTTTTTTTAGTATAAATGGAACCTCAACAATATGTGTTATGAATGTGCGCTTTTGGTGGCCCTGTGTTACTAGACGGTTTCGTATATATATATATATATATATATATATATATATATGTTATCGAAAGGCGTGTAATCGACATGTAATCGAAAGGCGTGGGTTCGGTCCCCACTCTGGGCGCGTGTTTTTCTTTCTTTCTTCTGTATATTTAAAAAAATGTTTACTTCATTAACCGTAGTGAAAAAGAAAGAGCCCAACCACACCCCTATGCCTCCTTTGGCGTTGTAGACTGCTGACCTATCTTTCTGTATTTCCTCAACGAGCCCCTCATTTCCTTACTATATTATTCTGCGAAAGCCTAGCGAGGGTCTCGGTTCTGGCAGCCTTGATGCCTAGGTAGCATAAGAGGGCTTCCCGCCAGTTACCCGCTCATGACAGGCTGTAGACGTTTGAGTCACGCCCCGGGGGTTGAAAAGAAGGTCCCCTTCTCCCCGTGTAGTCAGAGTGGCGCTGGCTACCACCCTCAAGTTCAGATACACTTCTAGTAAATATAAATAGCCCAGAAAGTGAAGGAGAACACAGTCGCCCAGATAGCCGAATTGGTAAGGCATTCGACATGTAATCGAAAGGCGTGGGTTCGGTCCCCACTCTGGGCGCGTGTTTTTCTTTCTTTCTTCTGTATATTAAAAAAATGTTTACTTCATAACCGTAGTGAAAAAGAAAAGAGCCCAACCACACCCCTATGCCTCCTTTGGCGTTGTAGACTGCTGACCTATCTTTCTGTATTTCCTCAACGAGCCCCTCATTTCCTTACTATAATATTCTGCGAAAGCCTAGCGAGGGTCTCGGTTCTGGCAGCCTTGATGCCTAGGTAGCATAAGAGGGCTTCCCGCAGGTTACCCGCTCATGACAGCCTGTAGACGTTCGAGTGACGCCACGGGGGTTGAAAAGAAGGTCCCCTTCTCCCCGTGTAGTCAGAGTGGCGCTGGCTACCACCCTCAAGCATCAGATACACTTCTAGTAAATATAAATAGCCCAGAAAGTGAAGGAGAACACAGTCGCCCAGATAGCCGAATTGGTAAGGCATTCGACATGTAATCGAAAGGCGTGGGTTCGGTCCCCACTCTGGGCGCGTGTTTTTCTTTCTTCTGTATATTTAAAAGAAATGTTTACTTCATTAACCGCAGTGAAAAAGAAAACAGCCCAACACCCCTATACCTCCTTTGGCGTTGTAGACTGCTGACCTATCTTTCTGTATATATATATATATATATATATATATATATATATATATATATATATATATATATATATATATATATATATATATATATATATATATATATATATATATATATATATATATATATAATATGTGGGTACGAATGTGTGTATATACATACCTTGTTTATTATAACATTGCAAGTTTTGGACGCGTGTGTGTGTGTGTTTAGGCGTCATTTTGATTTGATAGCAGAATGTATTGTGCCTTTATTGTCTTCTTTTTCCCGAACCGACTGCCAGGCCAAGCATAAAAGCAGAGGTTGCTTACGCGTGCTGGCACTTGTATCCGTTTGTCATGAAGATGAAATAAAATGTATGTATGAATGTATTTATGTATAAGCCGAAAAAAAACATAGATAGCCAAGTACATGGACGGTACACGCAACAATTAGTTGCTACAGTTTGGTGTACGCACAAGAAAAAAACGCACACTGTATTCGAGCGTACGATTTTTTTTCAGTACAAAAAATTTATAATCTTGCACAAAATGTCAAACACAAACAAATACAAGTACACACTTGCTGTTCTACAGAAACGTCATTTTCATTTGGTCTTCAAGGAGTACAAATATAGAAGTACATTAAAAGGGTAGAGGAAATGGCACAAGTAAAGGAACGTGTTGCAATTATATGATATGACAAAGTACACAGGGCTTTGGAGGAAACGTATTCTCTGAAAATATATTGACGTAATAGTCTGAAGAGAAACAATACTCATAGCAGTTGGTTGGATGGCTCTATTTTATGATCCTGCTTTCGAGCTATGATTGTTTGTCACCTTGTTTTTGTAAGAGAAAATATCCAGACAGGAAAGAAAGTGGGGTTATTTTAAAGCACCTTTATTCGCATTCATAATGATTCAACAAGCGTTCGAGAAAATTACCACGCGGCGTGTTCAAAAACCGCTTCACCAAAGGGTATTTGCCTAAAGGGGAACAAATTAAGTATGAGCAAACCTGTCTGTTTTTCTAGCACAATAAACCGATGTCATTTTAAAATATTTCATTTCTTGGCAGCTACTTCAGCACAGTTAGCACAGAAGGTGTATTCACATGAAAGCACCGTTTATGTCCATTATTTGTTTTCGCAATGTTCTGCTTTGCTTGATCAATTGATGCCTCTAGAAAAGTTGGGCACCTCGAAAACTGTCAAAGGTTTTTTGTTATCCTAAAAACGCGTATTACCAACCCAAACTCCCTTTTCCTGATGCGACTGCACATACAATGACGGATAATTTCATGCTTAGGAGCGGGAAGCATCCGTGCAAAGCGTCTTTCCTAGTTGGCTTTACACTTTTTTTAGGAATGGTTTGTATTTTTTACTTCGTCCAAGAACACGGCGAAATATTTAGAGTTTTTGCGATGCACTTGCGATAAAGTAACACTGACGTGCCACAGCGCAGAAACAACTGGCCTACGCAAGCAAAGCCTGGCAGTTTGAAGTGATGGCGCCGAAGCCTTTTACATCCATCAGAGAGAAAATTTAGCACGGCAGCAGTGGCGCCGGCAATACAAAGCAGTTCCCGGAAACACAATACCAGGAAGCACAGAGGCATGAAAAAAACATCCCCTCATTCCACTGAGTGGTCAAGAATGAGGTAAATAAAACGAAAAGCGAAAAGAAACATTCATAAAGAAAGGTAGCGCTGTACTCGCTTTCAAAATGTATTGACGAGATGCGAAGAAGAGCGGCCTCATAGAAGCGCACCTAATTCTCTGCCGAAAGCGTACATTGCCATCGTGTGGCCGTCTCCCCATTGTTTTAAATATTGGGCGTTCTTTGGAGATGTCTATTTTACATAACTTTCTTGGTTTTTCTTTCAAGAACAAGCTGCGGAACCACGTATTTTTTATCGTAAGGGCGTGAAAAGTTTTTTTGTTTCATCTGGACCTGTACAAGAAAGATTCCGCGATAAAATATCTTTTTGTCTTTTTGAGTTGGTATTTTTTCGCTGTTTGGAAGTCTGAAAGTTCTGCTTTTCTATTTAATTTTTTCCCTATCGCCTCATTGGGGAATGTCTCACGGTCGGCACTGGGAAAGATGAAGCGAATGTTGTCGGGGGACAGTAGTGACCTGAGAGGAACAAAGTTGACAAAAGTTCCTCTTAGTGTACTTTACGGATAGTCCTTTACTGCACGCTTGATAAGAATCTCTACAGAGCTTTCAAATATCTACAAATCTGATGCATCCTTTCTATATTAGAAAATCGAGTTCTTTGAAATTGATTTGTTGGGTTTGGGGATCTTTATCAGACCTTTCTTGTTCTTCGTTTAGTTTGGTTCCAGAACTTCACAAGTTTATTTCGACGACACCATAAACCTTTGCACTTTTTATTATCACAAAATCAAAACAAAAAAGCTGATGTACCCGAAAATAGGCGACTTTTAACTTGGCTTTTCACAGAAAGGTAGTCCAGTTGCAAGAGGAAAGCAGTTTTAGGAGCGGAGCAACTTAGCGCCGCAGAATGTCCGTCCCCGTCCATGCGCTAGCATTCACAATCACAAAAACTCACACAGGCACCGGCAGGATTCGAGACTGTGTCTGCTATACCAGACAGAGTTATTGTCAGCCGTCTTACCCATTGGGGTACGACGGCGAGTTAGCACCGGTGAGTCAAAGGGCGTACTGACTCGCCTGTAACGGGGCGGAGTACCTTAGGACCTCCCTATGTCCGTTCGCGTCCACCCGTGCACACACCATCATCAAGCGAAAATCAAGCGAAATTCGATTTGAGCCGTTAGTTGCAGTTTCATTTCGGGAATAATTAAGGTGCAACTCACGGGTCAAATCGAATGACGGTCAGGGCGAAAATCGGATGTCACTCAGGGCGCAACTTGGATATCAATTCGAGTTCTCGTACTCCACACCCTCGCCATAATCTGCCATTTTTTCCAACTGTTTTGCAAAAAATAACAAGGCTTCAAGTATTTTATTTCGAAATGTATTTAGTACACAACCAGAGTCTATTGTATGAATGGCTAGAGAGGGAAAGGTTGAAAGACTACAGAAGGCTTACATCTTCCTATCGCTATCAGTAAAATTTTGTTTTCTGAGTAAGGTCGTTTTAAAAAGGTTCAGTAATAAATGCGGCAAATGCATTCAATATATGTTAGCATGATGAGCTACAGATGTATGAACCTGACACCCTCAAAATCATGGAAGAGTAACTTTCAGAAATCGCGTTTCGGGGGGTTTATCGCAACTAAGATACATATGGGCATCGTAAAAGGTGCAGTAGACGGGGACACAAGAGAAGACTGTGACACGGGACGAGCGCTCGTCCGGTGTCACTGTCTTTTCTTATGTCCCCGCCTAGTGCGCCTTTTACCATGTCGAAGTCGTAACACCAACTAGCCAAAATTTCTGAGTTTAATATGCATATGGTCTTTAATGAGCGCCTAATAGGAGAGCTTGGTATTTTAGGACGACCTGGTAATCTTTAACGTCCTCCGAAGTCTCGACATGCGGGTGTTCTCTCTTTTTGCCTCAGCGTGAAGAGCAACACAGGTGGGCGGCATCGATTTTGGTTCCTTGGCTCGTCACCGCGGTGTCTTAGCTCATGAGCAACCGCAGCAAGTTGCGCTAACAACAGAGTTCTGTGGACTAATCACAATATCTCATAGAGTAGAAATAACTAGGAAAAGAATACTTACCGTATCGTCTTTTTGGCAATTGTAGTGTTCTTACCCAAATCTAACTTATTTTACCTAAAACAAACCCACTCACCTGATCTGCCAATTGTCGTCGCGATGTGAAATACACAAACTACATGTGAGGTGCTAAAGTTTTTGTTCAGTTCAAATTGAGAGATCGCATAATATCTCACTGCTAACATCTGAGGTGCGCCGCATTCATTGGTTTGATCATCTAGTTTAATAAATACTGCATACCGCTACACTCATTACACACAGTATTTATTGTTTGCTTTTACATTTGTCTTTCAAGCAATTGGAACGCACAAAAAAAAAGAACACAGCGATACCGACCTTCGCTTCAGACACTCTACCTCCAAGCTTAATGAACAATTCGCTCGTCCAGACGTACAGACGCTTGCTGCAATTTCATCCATGGCCTTTCAGGGCATCACAAGAATTCCCTTGTGACTGGCCCCATCAACATCATAAAGGGTCTCTCTTCATCGGTGTATATTCCCGGTGCTACAATAAACGTCCTCTCGCAAAAGAACTGTCAACATGTCAGTTCCAGCGACATCCCGAGAGTGTTGAAGCTGATTCGCTGACCCTTACCCATCTGCAGTTGTGAACGCGCGCCTGGTGTTGTTATTGTGCCGCTCTCCAGCTGTCACGACCCACTTAGCCAGCGAGAGAATGTTTTGTCCTATAGAAACAGACCTGTCACGAAGGTGGACAGGCTTCAATTATCTCGGATCTGAGGCGAAAATCTTTACAAGTTCTGCCCGGCGAGGCAGAGTTCGATTGGCATCTGGCGTTTGGCCAAGAGGAATTGGCGGCATTATCCACAACGGGGTGAACGTACCGGTGATTTCAAATCGATAAGACGTACAGAGGGAAAAAGACACGGCGCCCGTGACGGTGAGCCGTCGCGGAGCTTTATTTAAAATCACGTGTTCGGCAAAACAAAGCAGCGCAATGGTAGAGCCGATTCGTTTGAAGTGTGGTTTGATTCCCCCAACGTCCAGGGCACAAGCCATTAGTCTTATGCGCTCAAATCTGTTCGGGCGGCGCCGACAAAGGCCCCACGTGAGTTCATACAAAATGAGGCCTGCCGAACCACTCATTGAAACTTTAGCGTCGCTTGCTCTGACAGGGTTATTATGGCTTGCATTAAGCAGTCAACCTGTGCCTCCTGTAATCTAATTACCATGACTCTTTCTGTGCTTGTTTTTCAAAATGCACTTACATGAATATAAACTACGAGGGTATCCCAAGTTTGCTTGTATATTTAAATAACTGCTCTTACACTCTTTAATGAAGTGATGTTATATTGAACCCCAAGGGTAACAAGAGTAACTTCAATGCGATACAGCCGCCATTGCTCCGAGGATGTTCCAACTTTATCCCGCATTGCAAGCAGGTGCAACTCATTCATGAAACTTTCATGGTGGTCCGGTGCGTTGTAATTAGTAAGAAGGTACGGAGTTGTCGCAAGATAAGTGCCTACTTTTGTCTCCCAAGGGCATGTGGGGTTTCCTTCACAGCTGCCCTGAAGATAGCAAAGTGTTAAATTCTGTGCCAACTGGCCATGGCGTAAATATAATCCCTGTATCTCGAATGGCAGTAGCGAATGTAGGTTTCTCCAAAACTACCGTTTCGCCCGCCTTTCTCTTTTACGCTTATCTAGCAATATCCTGGTCCCGAATATCTACACTTGCGGCATAAAGTAGCGGAAGCCTTATTTTTGGGCGACTGAGAGAAAGAAAGAGCGTAAAATTTGGCTTCTCAAGTAGGAGCCGCAACGTTATTATGCCTCTTGACACCACAGCGACGGTCAGGACGGTGGCTGTTCCACAGTCCTCCGAATTTGGGCTTACACGTTGTGGCTACATCTGAAAAAACTCCTTCTTATTAGTTCGTAAGGAAGCGGACCACAACCTTTAGTAATACTTGACTTTCCCCATAAAGTGACATTGAATACACTGCGTCCAAGTTTACTACCAGAAATCCAGAAATCATGTGTGCTGACGTCAATGTTTTTTATATTCTCACGAACAGAGGAAAGAAATGTCGTTGTTTGAACTCTCACAGATCCAGAGAGCAAACACACTGGCAATAACGGCCATGTCAGCTGTGTGCACGTCCGTCTCAAGACGCCGTGCCCTGATTTCGCATTGTAGAATTGCTACTTATGAAATTTATGGCAAGACTGAAATTCAAGGTGTACGAAGAAATAAGACCAGCAAAACGTACGCGTGTAATCTTAGCAAAAATGAATGGGTACCGAAACCAAGGTATTTCGGTAATCAAGAAGAAAAAAATAAACGACATTTTTTGAGACCCCGTACATCATTGCAACGAAAAATCAAAATAAACCCCATCTTACTGCTGCTGTGAAACCTATTCCAAAAACTTTTAAATGTCCTCGGGGGCTGCTGTAATTCCACTAATTCATTTTACTCGAAACAAACGGAGCCATTGCAATTACTAAACGCAGAATGCCAATGGCCTGCGTGGATTCTTTGTGCCCTAGGCTTTTTGCACGTGTAGTGCCAAAAATGTCCATCACATCACATTTATTTTTGCATCGGTGCTTCTTTAAAAATGTGCTTTTGTGGAAATCAGTTTTTTTTTATCCCGCAGAAACCAGGTTTTTCATGCAGTTCGAACGAAGGTTTCATTGAAGCGGCAAAAAGCGCGGTAACCATCATGACCCGTGTGTGGCATTCAACCAAAACTACTCAACCAAAACTACTCACACGCCCCAAAAAAGGTTTACCGGCCTGATACCCTAATTAAACACACGTAGTGACGGTTAGCTAGACGTTTAGGTTTTTGACGTAATTTTAAACTAGCGGCAATCTCTGTGCTTTAATGTATTCTTTTTTCACTGGCTGTCCGTGCGACCCATTTCATCGCGTTGCAAACAAGCGGATTTTTTAATGATGCACACAGCAAATGATTACGTTCACCAAGCTTGTACAATAGATTTAATGTTACCTAATAAGACTAGCATAGATATAACAAAAAGGTTAAAATTCGCAGCACTGCAATATGGATCACCACAAGCGAACAAATAGAACCCTACTTTACCGAAACCACTCCTTTAATGGAGTCTTCCTTCCCGCCACTGCCCTCTTTGCACGTACACCAGCCCACACTCCACATCAAACACAAGTAATAGCACTTCGGCCGGGTGGTGCTAAACGCGGCGTAGCCGATTGTTCTTCCAGCGGTCTCGTGCAAGAAAGACGGCAATAGGGAAAACAAGGACAACAATAGGGACAAGACCTGCAGACCAAATGTGTCAGTCCCCCCGCTTTCCCGCAGGACGCGTGCCGCCGTACGGAGATGGTCATGTGGCGGGATTCTTCACGCCAGCTCCGGCCGATCACTCCCAAAAGATAACTACACTGACACTCGCGTGCACTGCGGTGTCTGGTTTATGATGCGACTATAACAACAAGATGTCTTTTTTGTCTGTTCGAACGCCACAGGCGCGGCACATCTCTACTTCTTGCACGACGTTTGTGCTGTTAGACAAGTATAAAAGTAAATATCGTTCCCCATTGCGTTGTACACTTTTTGCCTTCGTCCAGTGAGGGATACACAATTTTAGATTCTCTTCGCATCTCCAGGGGGTTGCGTCGTTGCTATAGCGTAAGAAAAACGTGCCGCTGCTTACAAACGTAAGAGCCTTCTCGTGTAGCGACCTTTCTCGTTGTTTCTTCTTACGTTATGTTGACAACAGTCACTCGCGGAATAGTTCGCCGGAGTAAAATTGGAGGCGAACGAACGGCACCACGTTACACTATCAGAATTCAGCGAGCGACAACCGCGTCGCAAATCACTGAAGGGTCGCAAAATTTTGGATTCCAGTTTATGTCTTTTCTGCTCCTTCCAAATACCAGAGATTTTTCTAAGACGTTTCATGTCTGTCGTGAAAGCGATCTGTCACTGCTATAGCCTCCTCGTGAAACGTCACCATTTAAATGTATTTGGTATTTCTGCAATGTTTCGCATTCTTTGGTTTTTTCTTCCGATTTGCTCCGAAGGAAGCCGTTTGTCATCTAGTTTCCGTTTCTTCTAATTTCAGAGGAAGCTTCATGCTAATGTCAAGTTTTCGTACCCGAACGCTGCCCAGTGAATGCGAAGGATAGACATAGTTTTTCACCCCGTGCTTGAGACAGATTATAGCCAAGCTTTTTCGGTATTCATATTAAATACCGATCTTTGGAGCGCCGCATGCTAGAAAGATTTCATCTTGAGGTCTTTCGGCAGGCTGAAAAAAAAATGTATTTGAATCATAAGAATCGGCGCTCTTCACGCATATGTAAAATCGCACTTTAGTGCACTGCACATTTGCTGCACTAAAATAAACATTCTCTTGAGTATGTAACAATGTCTATATTACACCACCACACAATCGAAATCTCTTATCATTTTTAACTTAGTGCTCGATGATTACCTTTCTTGGCTCGAATCTCTGTCGTCTAAGCGCCTTCTTCGGAGCGAGAGGTCATTCGTCTACTGCTGACTCCAATGGTGGCTCAAATGGTGACCTCGATGAACTCCATTTGTTACTTCGACGTTCAGCCCAATGGACTCAAAAGACGAAGAGAAGTGTGCTTTCATGAACTTCAATATTTACTTAATGGTCATCACCAGTAGTCTGCAATCGTGACCCCAATTGTCGTCAAATACACTCGAATGGTCACGGCAATGGGGATAACAAGTGGGCTCAAATGGCAACTTTATCATTGACCACCTGTGGCACGTAGAGGATTTAGTTTTGGATGGAGCCGGACTAGACAAAAAAGAAGACGGAAAACATGGCACTAAAAAAGAGAATTATCCATAAACGTAAAATAATTAGGCCAAAGTAAGCATTTGTAGGCGCATTCGGCAGGCGTTCTCTAAAGTTGTGATTGACTGTGCTTCGTTATCCAATTTTGATTTTCGTCGGTGGTATTACCAAATTACTGATTGTTTGGCAATTCGAAGATGTCCTATTCATTAAAACCCTGCTGAAAATATGGCAACAATATCCATGCGACATGAGTGATACCGCGAAGATTTCAACGACATGTCTTCGATATTGTAGAGATATCAATGACATGTCGAAGAAGTTTTATGACATGTCATTGACATTGGAAGAATTTCAATTGCATATCCTTATCCTCTAACATCGCAAAGGCTCGATGTCGCCAAGACTTCAACGACATTTGAAATATGTGTTACGGCATGTTTGTGATATCATGAGGCCTTCTACAACATGTCAATATTCTCCAACATTATAAAAGTCTGATATAGTATGGAATGTAACATGTCAAAAAAGATGGACAACATGTTTATGATATAAGTATTTCAACGATGAGTAGTAGAATTTCTGCAGTATGTCTTCAAGGTATTCTTACGATGTTTGAGATGTCACACAATCAGGCCAGTGTGCCCTGTGGTTTCTGTAACATATTCCAGACATCATATGTTTTGCCTTGTCAGCACTGGAAGGCCGCAAAGTACAAGGTACAGTGCAAATAAAGTACAGCACAAATGCTGACACTTTGAAATCTAAGTTTACTTAAACAAAATACAAATTCTTGTTTAACCTGTTCTGTCAATGTTTCTACGGGAGGCAAATCGGTCATTCAGTTAGTTCATAAATTGCCCTTGTCCGCCCTAAAAAACTATCTGCTGCTTCATTACCCCCAGATAAAGTTTTGTGCCCAAATATCACTAAATAGTTGAATTTTTTTTTACAAGAATGTCAAGGCTTTAAAAAAGACTTAAGAAAGTGTAAAAGTTTTGCTACAAAACAAACGTTCGAAATAAAGCAAAACGTTAGTGCAGGCAAAGTTCTTATCCGTGCTAAGTATTCAGAGCAGACCGTATAAGGAGGCGTCATATACAAAACCCTCATTTTTGATGTGAACCAATTTGTTGAAATTGACCAATCTTGTTATATGAGCCCTGAAAGTTCCGATCAGCAGTGGAAGATAAAATAACCAGTTTTGGACTTTGTTTGTTTTGTTTGTTTGGTGTAGTTTAACTTTGAAAATGCTAACAAATGTCCTTAAAATTCATGTCCAAACATAACGTGCACTTTTGTCTTGCCCAGAGTGATATCTGGGCATAATGAGTGATAATGCCTTCTGCTCATTCGAACTCTCAATGTCCAGTCAAGTTTGCAACATTGAGAGTTGACTATGTCCGTAAAGTCTGCAACAAGAAGAGTTTACTATGTGCAACGTGGAGTCATTGAATACAGCTTTTTTTGCCATATTACAAAAAACAAAGATATGAGCAACCGCAATTTCTGATCGTCATGGATAACCTTGTTGGCTTTTCACAATAAGGGTTTCATAGTAAATTGCAGCGCTTAAGTTTCTATTGCCCTCTTTTTTTGGTTCTTGGATAAGTGTTCATCTGTACTTGTCATAAACGGCGTAGAGACTGCTTTTAAATCGCAGTGTAATCGCCCCCCGCGCCCCAGCACTCTTTATTTTTTACCTATTGTATCTCTTAGTGGTAGTCATTGTCATAGTTTTATACGCACAGAAAGTTTGTCCACCACGTGGTGTGAATGGCTAGACTGAAGGGTGGATGTGTTTCTTGGGCACGTTCTCTTTTGCGGTGTTGCTGCACCCCCTGACAACTGCGTACAGATTTCTGGTGAATGACACTGAAGATTCTCCACACCTGTTTTTTTTTTCTGTTGTATGTCTTGAAAGTAATTTCTTTTACGATGTATTTTGTGAGTGTAGCTGTGCTTGCTGCACACCATGTAAGCCTTGCGTCAAAATTTCCGTGTTTATTGACATCATTTTGTTTCTTAATCATTATTCGTTGTGTGTTAGGTTGTAGTTTATGCCCTCTCCCTTTACTTCTTCAGTTTGCTACCCTTATCCTCCCTACACAAACAACAGCAGGCATGCGTATAATTGCCCCAGGGCACAAACTGGTACGTGGACTATGTAGTCGACTGTTCAACCAACCATTCAGTAACAATACTTAAAACTGGGCAATGTAAACACACAGCACTTCCACTCTGTTGAAACGTGAACTGACAGCAATATTAAAGGAGTACTGACACGAAATTTCAAAGCTGAGATAACTATGTAAAACGCTTCCTTTTTATCAGGAGATATCTCCCAGCAAGTTTCAGCAGCAACCGTTCAGCGAAACATATTTAAAATCCATTTTAATCTTCGCCCGCAGGAGAAAGCCCAGAGCGGGCCGACGTGACATTATCTGCTACGTGCCCCAAACTGCCGACGTCGGGGCTCCCGTGACGAAGCCGACGCGCTGACTGTGGTTGGCGCGCGCTGCTCGGGCGTGTGTACACGTCATGGTTTTGGGGACTGACGTCATGCTGCCCGGGCCTGTGGGGACGGCGAAAACCTCGGCCGGTCTGGGCGCGCGCGTGCGCTCGCTCGCGCGCGCTTCCAGAGAGGCAGCGATACGGCAAGAATGGTGACGACATGTGATACATGCTGTCATGGCGGCCGCTCGGTGTTTTTTTGTCGAAACCGAAACTAGCACGAATAAACGACGCCGTAAATGAATGTTTACGCTGCGCTCGGCCGTCTAATCTGTCATTCTATGATTAGTGGGCTGGTAGGCACGCATAGCAGCGAAAAAAACGTAACATAAAAATTTTCGTCAGTACTCCTTTAACTGACATATAAACGTTACACATAAAAACACACTCAGTCATATCTACTAATAGCATCTTTGACAAACTACACCGGTGCACACCGGTGCGCATCGGTGTGCCTTGTCAATTTCGATAAACTGCACCACTGTGCTACATCTGTCCTCGGTAAACCGGGGCAAACCATCGCCGGGCACTTTTTGGTTGGCCCGCTGCACATCGAGGGAGTCCATGGGGCTCCGGGGTGCAGTCCCAAGATACATCGCGCTTGACGCCAAGGAAACGGCTTCCTCCGCCGTCTGTTTCAGCGTCGGTGGTGACGGCGCCTCGATGCACTTGTGTTAAGGTTGACAAAGCTGTATGTTGTTGCTGACAAGGATGCCTTGCTGGCGAATTCATCGGACAACGATTCGATAGGCTCCTGGCAACAACGGCCAGATATTGTAAATGAGGACGCGAACCTCGTGTACTCCAAAAATGCTGTATGAATTCCCAGCCAGTCGGAGATTTGCAATCGCTTCGTTCGATTGAATTATCATGAACAGTAAATGGAGTGCCTAGACCATGAAGACAATCATGCTTTGCTGTAGCGGAACGGCGGAGCAAAATATCACTTTCTAGTACCTCTCTTTCACGTTGCGCTGCTTTATCGCCACTTGTGAATGTTTATATGAATTGATTTTTAGATTAAAAGAAGGCACTTTGGTAGAACTGCTCAATTTGTTCTCGAGCAATGTTACGTACCGGTGCGCACCATCACAGGGCGCTGTGCATCGCGCCGGTTTTGGGGACAACCCGGGTGCATGTCTATCGAGGACGTCATACGCTGAGAACAGACCAACGCTAAAAAGCACTACTTGTCATTTTCGTGACATTTACAACCTCCGTTCCTTCAGGGATTGCTAATATAGAGCTTTCTGTAAGATGCAAAAATTGAGTTTAAAGAGGGGTTTATCGAGAATTTCGTTTTCGGGGGGTTGTAAAAGTTTGCCTAGTGGGGTTTCGGGGGGATGCTGAAGGGCGGGGGGGGGGGGGTGAAGAAACTCCTGAGTTTAAATTTTACAATGCTTTTCAAAGAATTTAAGTATTTGAAAACCGCTGCTGATGGGACGAGCTTAATCCATAAAAGCACTGGGGTGAAGTAACAAACTGTTAAACATAGCAAGATAGGGCTAGCCACGCTTTTAGGTTTTTTCTTTTTTTTTCAATGAAGGGTACCATCCACAGCCAAACTCTTTACTCTGAAGTATTTGTTTCCGTGTAACAGCACGTTGCACCGCATCCACCAAAACAGGGTATCAGAGACGCTAGACGTACGCGTTTGTGTCCTGGCTATCCACCCTGTGTTTCCCTTCTTTAGGTAACTTTCAGAAGTGCTACCAAATAGCGACGTCAAGACATGCTTTGGCTGATACCAAGACAAGCACAGTTTATTGCTGCAGCCTTCGCGGATTTTGGTTAGCGACAAACTCATTCGGCTGTACAGATGTATTTGAGGGCGTGTAGGCCGAGATTCTATTTTCTATTTATACACGAGCTGTTGGGAGCGGCCTGTAACATTTTTTCTGCTCGTCGCTGCCAGCCACAGTACCTGTTTGCTGTACGCATTAGGGGTTTCGCGACGCTCGCCGCTTAGGTTGGTTTCTATGCTGCATTCCACTATCCCCACGTACTCTAACAACTTCAGATGTTTTCTCTACTCTCGGCAGTCGTTTTACACAACGGGATTACTGTGATCAATTGTCGTAGCAGCGAGATGTGGCTTGTCTGCAAGTTCGGTGCGTGACAAACAAGCGTTACCAAACAAGCGTTACTAGTTCATTTCAAATTTGGGTTAGCTTAATTCACTGCTTAGGCTTTTGATACAAGGATTGAAATGAAGAAAAAAACAACGCAAACGGGAAACGGCAAACAAAAAACTGTGGATTCCTTCGAATTCCTCCTACGGCTCTCCACAAAAGACAAGAAGCACACACTCAAAAATGGGTAATACCGGGGGAACAGTCAAGACTAAGTAACGAATGTCGAAATACAGCAAGTTTTTCTGAACTATTTAAAGGAATGAGCAGCGGCTTCACCATCAGAATCTTCCGCGCACAGGCAGTTACAGTGGCCAGGGTGCGTACTTTAAAAAGGCGATTTTGCAAGAATTTAAAGACAATGACGGCGTCCTCACGCGTTCTCCGAATGTGCTTGATTCCATGCAATACGACTTCCAATTTTTCTCTTCTCCTGCTTGGGTCATCTGAACAAAACCTCGGTTTTCTCGAATAAAACCTTCTATTCGCACGCCTTGCAGTGTGCGACCAAGGCCACCTCGCCCACTCACTTGTGTAGCGGTGCTCCTCAGTTTGCTGGAATAAAACCTCCTACCCACACGCTTTGCAGTGTGCGGCCAGGTTACAAGGCCCGCTCGTCCGCTCACCTGTGTAGCAGTAAACACCTGCCTGTCTGTCCGACACAGCTTCTTTCGCAGTTCAAGGGGATGCGGTAAAGTGCACCAACAGAGCGTTCAACAAATGTTGTTTTTTGCCTTGTGTCACACTAATATTTTAGCGTCGTGTTTCCATCCTTATTACCCCTTTTGCAAAGGCCTTTAATTTCAATGCCAGCTTTTTTTTCTTTTTTTGCCTGCTGTTCTCTGCGACCGTGCTTGATTTAACCCCCTTAGGCACTTCTCGGCAGTGGTCACAAGAATTTGCGTGGGAAGCCCACTAGCTGAAGTGTGCCCACTGTTTTCGGAGACTGTCTGCTGTGTGGTGGGGCCAGGACATGTTCTTAGGGCTTCGAGGAAACAACCTGCAGCATTGCTTCTCTTTACTAGCTTTGGATGTCCAAAGTCAAAAGGAAGCGTGGGTATTTTTCTCTCGTTTGGTAAGACCCGCAGGTTTGGGATGCTCCAACCTAGATTTGAATGTCTAAATACCGCAGCCCCTCAAGTGCAGTGTTAAACTGTTCAAGTTTCGTGGTGCGCTCTGCTTCGAGACCCTTTCCTAACGATAGGAACAAAATCTAGTCGTCGACGTATCGGAACCACCTCAAAACCCCACGGTTGCCCAACAGGTCTAGAAGTTGTCTGTGCTCTTTGCAAAGTACAGGTCACAAAGATTAGGCGCAATGCATGACCCTAAAGAATTCCCATCGTTCTGTCCAGGCAGAGTTACCGGGAACGTAACAGAGGTAGGTACATACAGACGCTAGGTACACACGAAGGAGCTCTCTGAGGTCGGCAACACTCACTCTGCAAAACTTCTGGAATTTACCACTTCTCTAAAGGGTCTATGTACTCCTCCACTGCCAGAAGCACATAAGGTTACGGTACGTTGTAGAAGATGTCTTTGACATAAGCCGAGATGTACATCATGGCTGGACTGATCTTCAAGAATGCTACTACCTACGCTCAGTCCCTACTCAGATACAAGTATTCAACCGCTATTGGAGGCGTCTTGAAAGAAACGTTCCTCATCTTTGCCAGGTTCATTTGTCTTTACAATCACTCTAAAAGAGATGTCATCTTCGTCTGTTTTGGCAGTGAAGAACGGATTAAGGCTAATGTTCTTGCTTTCCTTGATACTTTTTATGGTTCTTTCCAAGCCCGCCTCTTCGAATACCTTGATAGCATAGGTTCGAGTAGCTTTTCGCTTCCATTCATCTGAAACAATCTTTGCCTATGATTCTATATAATGGCTTCTGTTGCCTTCTTGAGGTGATACGTCGACGACTACATTGTGTTCCTAGCGTTAGGCAAAGATCCGAATGCGGATTGCCCCACCATACTTGATCACTTTCACAGTGCATTTGAGGGGTTACAGTTCACACATGAGACACCTCATGGTGGCGTAGTGTGGTATTTAAATAATTCAATCCGGGTTGAACCGTCCAACACATGCGGGTCTTACGAAACGAGGGGTAAAATATCCACGGTTCATTTTGACTCTGGACATCCAAAGCTAGTAAAGTGAAGCATTCCTCCAAGCCCTAAAAAATGTCCTCTCCACGTCGTACAGAACACAGCCTTCGAAAACAGTAACTCGCCTAAGATCTAGCGGATTTCCCACTCAAGTTTCTGTGTTCACTGCTGAGAAGTGCCTAAGGGGGTTTAACGAAGCAAGGGCCCAGAGAACGTCAGGCTAAGAAAAAAAAAACGGCCGGCTGTGGCCCCGCACATAAACACAATAAAGAAGGTAAAAGCGAAGCGAAATGTTGGAGTCCTTTTCTCAGCCCCCATCAAAGCAAAAAACTCTATAAAGGGCTTAATGAGGATGGAAACACGGCGGGAAAATAACAGTGTGACACAACACTTAACAAAATTTGTTGTATGCTCTATCGGCGTTGTTTACAGCCCCCTCGAACTGCAAAAGAAGCGGCATCGGACAGACTGGCGAGTGCTTAAACACGAGGCTCAGGGAGAATCGCTACGCAGGTGAGAACACCAATGTAACTGGAAACTTGGCCTAACACTGCGAAGTGTCTGGATAGAAGGCTTTATTCGAGCAGACTGAGGTTTTGTTCATATAATCCAAACAACAGAAGAGGAAAATTTTGCAGTCATATTGCATAAGATCAGGCTTATTTGGGTATGCATGAGCATGCCGTCAGTCTTTAGGCTGTTGCGAAATTGCCTTTTTAAAAAATAGACCTTGGCCTGTCTAAATGCGCGTGCGACGAATATTCTGTTGATTGGGCCGCTGGGCATTCCATTTGAACGGTTCAGAGTGAAAACGTATGTATTTCGCCGCTTCTGTTTTCTTGTTAACTGTTCCCCAACCCGCCCTTTTTTTGAGTGTTTCCTTCTTCACTTTTCTCTAAAGCCGTAGGAGGCGTTCCAAAGAAAAAACAGTTGCTGATTTTGGCTTTCCCATTTATCTTGTGTGGTTATTCATCGCCGTCCGTGAGCAGCGCCTAAGCAGTGTATTATTCAATTTCAAGTTTCAGCTCAATGTTAACGTAAACACCTCATAGTGCCGTAAATGGCTGTCACTTATTACGTCTGAAACAAAGTGCGTAACAGCCGCAGTTCTCGAATTGTATATTCTTGCTGCATTAACAATGATTACTTCTCGAGCCAAAGGGGCTTTGGCGGGGGTAGAGAAGGGGCGATTTTATTGCAGTTTTAAACAGGTAGATAGATAGTGAAGGTAACACGTGTGCTTAATATTTTCATTTGCACTCCAAAACTTGCTTTGTGTCATAAGTTTGACCCGATGCGGTAGCTCAGTTGCTACGGTTTTGTGGAGTCGAGGCCAATGTCGATACCAGCGGTGTGGCCAATTTTGATAGGGAGGCAACACATGAAGACGCCCGTGTGTCCCGATTTCGGTGCTACCAAAAGGTGGTAACAATTAATTTGGACTTTTCCCCTACGTCGATCCCCGTAGCCTAGGTGTAGCTTCGGCGTTTAAAACCACTGATATTTTTTTCCATTTATTTTTAATGTTATCTGCCGCTGTAGCAGGTGCATCGAGGTGAAATTGTACTTAACGGCAAAAAAAAATATTTGTAAGGGCTAGTTTTACAGGCCACTTTGAAGTGCGTTTATGCGTTTATCTCATGGCAGTAGGGAAAGGCTATGCACTCCGGTAGAAGATAAGCACGGCAATAGCTCATCTACTGTATCTCCTTACTGAAACGACGGACCCGGACGTCAACATACGCGCTGTTTGAAATGACATGGTGCTTATGCATGTAATTGTCTTTTTGTAATGTATTGCTCAGTTTAGCACGTGCTGATAAGGCCCATTTCACCGAAACGAGCTCATCTAAATCGTTTAGAGCCTGGGTGAGGGCATGCTATAGCAGGCAGTTTGCCAATAATTTTCACGTTTTAGGCCGTTCCATTTGTTGGAGATTCAGCTCATTGGAATGCTTGACAAGCACGCTTGCAACGTTGCATATTAACATTCGATCAGGGTACATGGCTTCCCATGGTTGCCTACTTGCACACCAGCCTCGCAGATGTTGCCGTTCTTCTAAAATATATTTTGTGGCACTGGACACAGGCATAAATATCAAGTTGCTACTTCAATTTCTTGATCCAGTATTTGTGGTGACCAGTCTACAATATTCTGCTTTATCTACAGTGTTCTGTATGCAAATCAACGGTTCGAGAAGCACTCGCGCCGAGGGATAAAGGCCCGCAGAGCAGACGTCGCGGTATTCGTTTCACCGGCACTCGCCTGCGCACGTCTCTTTTTTCACTGCTGCTTCGCCGCCTCGGTATTCTTTGAATTGTTATGGGCGCACATGTTATCTGGGATAAAGTTGTTTTTCCTTCAAGACAACTGCGTCATCTTTGGCCTCATGACATCTGGGGTTAGTGCAGGGTACATGCACCCTAAACCCTGTGAAAGTCGACAAGCAAGCCCCACTCGTACCAACTGCCTACAGCAAGGCCTCCCACAAGAGCTCTGTCTACTAGCGGAGAAACGGAAGACGGAATATGTAGCAACCAGAACCATGGTCAACCAAACCAATCCTCCTGTCGTTTTTGCTGCAACCGCCGGAGCCCCCCCCCCCCCCCCCCCCATCGTTTCGAGGATCCCCTGGTGAAGACCAGGAAGAGTGGCTGGAGAAGCTGCAGCGCGTTCGAATTTTCAACCGGTGGGATGACAAAGAAACTTTGAGGCGAGTGTTTTTCTACCTTTAAGACTCCGCTCGAGTCTCGTTCAAAATTCATGAGACCTTGCTAACATCGTGGACCACGTTCAAGAGTGAATTTTCTGCATTATCACAGGTCTACATCAGCCACTCTCACTGTAAGTATATTTCGTAGAGGTGATGCAGCGCGACCTTTACTTTTAATGCGGAAGCATGAGTTGGCTTTGTAGCAAGAAAGAAATGTTACACAAATTGACCGAAATCGGCTACGGAAAAGAAAGGTACTGACTTCCTAAAAAAAGGCTGCGGCTTAGCTCAGCTAACCATCGATATGCAAAGCAAAAGCTTGACTTAGTTTGGTTGCGTCTTTGTTGCTCTTGGTTTACTTTGGGTTTCGCTGTATCGCCGGCGATGGCTCAAAGACGTTCGTTGCAGGACAACGCTCACAGAAGGAGGCCCGTCTCGCTTTGATTCACGGCGAACGCGGCGTTCGTCTTTCACGGCAAATGCGGCAGAAGTAACGTATATATAGCCTAATACAGCTGCGTGGTGCATGCGTGAGAGATAGCGGGGTAGTTCGGCTGTCTATCAGCTAAGCGGCTGCAACCGCGTTGTCCGACGCCACTGGTTGAACAAAATGACTGACTTGTGGGCTTGTGCGCAGCACTGAAAGCGGGCTCGGCGAATAACGCGATTCTCTTCAAAGGGTGTGTCGCAGGGGCGCTCAGCGGTAAAAGGTGAACTTGCGCGTCCAGGGCGAAACCACCGAAAAAAAGTTGTGAAGCTTTGCTTTAAAAATGAGATAACCTACGTCTGGACGAAGATTTGACGTATGTAAACCGCAAACAAACTCGAACGCCTTTCCCTTGGCGTCTACGACATCGTGGCTCTATTTCAATCACGGTTTAAGAGGTGAATATTTTGTTCCCCCTGACCTTGAAAGATTCCTAGAGGCGCGTAATAAAAATGCCTACATCAGTCATTTGAACACGCTAAGTGAAGAAGTCGCTCTAAAGCGAACACAAATGTACGTTTCCTCTACCGATCCACTTGCTTACAAATGTGAACGCGCGTAGGTACCGGCGTAACGGTACAGCCTAGCTTTAAACTTTTAGCACAGGCAAAGTCAGTAGCTGTACCTGCACGTACAATAAATTGTACGTTTCTTGACTAGTTGTGAATGCCAGCATTACGGCTACGTAATATTAAGCCTAATAAAGTCACACGCGGGAGTTTGACCTAACCTCGGAATCCTGGGAGCGGTGAAGGGTACAACAGAAAATTAGAAAATGGCGATAATTTGAACGGCACAGTGCCTTGAACCATATTACGCTACTGATTTCCCATCCCAAACACTACTTACCGCCTCCATTCTTTGTGTGAATGACCTTCCGCAGGAATAGCGCTGAAGGCTCGAGTACCATATTAGTATTTTATGCAGAAAAACTGCTAGTCGGGGCAGGAGAATACGCAAAACCAAAACCCCTGTTAAGAGAAAAACACGAAATTCTACTAGCACGAAAGCTTAACATTTGCGTGTTTTTGCGGTTTCACCAACTGGAACGTGATAGTACAGCTCCCGTATGCGTTACAAAATATTTGTTTTTCTCGGCAGAGATTTCTTGGAGCCTGGGAAGGGACCACGCAAATGAATTTATTTTTCGAAAGTATAGAAAAAACAACACGTACAGGTTGCATTTACCGAGAGTCGACATGACACACGCTAAAAATCATGACTGCCTATGGTGGTGTGTCCAGAGGACGCGCTTCTTGATGCTCTGCCCTACACGGATTTTCTTTAAAAATCCCCGGCGGGGTTCCTACAGCAGCGACAATGTTTCCCAAAAATACTGAAAGCAGTCTCGACGCAAAAGAAAAGAGACGAGTAAACGTAAGAATGCGGAAAAGAAGAAGTTCTGGGAAGCGATCGGAAATAAGGCCATGCCTTTAGAAAACGCTGATAAAGCTTGATGCCCACGGAAAAACACACCAAATGTTGAGGCCTTGCCGTGGCACGGCCAAACATTGTTGCCCGCATTGACAAATGAATTCGAAAAAAGAAAAACAGCTCGAGATTGCTAGACCAGGACAAGAGCGACTGCTGTTCAATTGAAACCGATCCCAAGCCTAAAAGATGTAGCATTTTACTTTACAGGGCGCACCGCAGTAAGGTCGGTCCGTGCTTTTTGTAATTCTGTCCTTCATTCGACTCGTGCTGTGCAGGTAATTGGCCGGGTGGAGTGAATGAGTTGTTTACTGGCAGAGCAAAAGCTTTTCCGCACGATAAATTGAATTTTCCGGGTTGAGAAATCACTCGAAAAGTGCTCAATCCTTGGAGGTCGGTACAACGCACCCGTTACAAAAACGACTGGAAAAACGCCAGGTTTTGTTGTCTTGCGATCCACCGCAACATGCACACTGCCCAGGAGAAATCATCTGAAGGGACGCTATCTAGCTTAATCGGGTCGGTATATTTTTAGTGCGTGCGTTTCTTCCGGATGTTGCCTCCTCGCTTGTGTGTTCCTTTTGCAAGTATGCCATCTTCGAAGTCGAGCACCCACCTTGGTTCCGCAGTCACTAACAGTAAAATTTACAAAGAATGTGCAACACTTTCTACAAAAGTTTTTTTGCCATTTCCTTCGCGCCTATGAAGACTGCAAAAGCTATGCTTATCTCGCGCACGGCGCGGCACTCCATGATTTGCTCGTCGTGGCAGATACGCCTTTCTTTCTCCTTCGGTTCTGTGGTTTTATTTTTAAAGTGGCTATGGTATGCGCCCGTCCCCGCAAGTGAAGGGAAGAAGGCAAATAGCCGCAACATTCCTGTAATGACGTAATTACAGCAGTCGAAGAAACCCAAGACCGGAAAAAAGCGAAAATTATTTGAGCCAGTCTAATTTATCTGATGGCAATAAAATATTTTTTACTGATGTACCTGTCGACCGCCTAGTCTATGTACTGGATGTGTTTGTTGACCATGCTTTGCTAGAATTTGCAATTTCGAACAAAGTTATAAAAACTGTTGCGCTGTCCTTTCAAGTTAAACAACACTGCGCTTAACTAACGCACGCAGTGACTCCCGTGCTCCACAAAGTGAAGTTGTGTAACTGAGCACGCAGACTTCCATTTAAAGGCGTTTTAGCGGCCATACGAGAGTAACGGTTGCACTGATTTGATACGAAGGGTTGGTGCAGTAGTTACTCTATACGAAACACGAGAGCCATTGGCGATAAAAACATGGGCAACATTTCGCAAGAGATCGCGCGCTAAGCGGATTGGTGGCGTGGAATGTTTACGACCACTCGGTTCAGCCCAATGAACGTGCCATTGCACATAGAGTGTAACAGGACAGATACGCTGGCAGACGTCGCACGTCATTGTCGTTCTGATGCCGGTGGGAACATTTCTAAAATCAGGGATTGCAAACTTACAGAAGTCAGAAATTTCAAAAACAAGTCTGATTCATTGAACAGACTGCTTTGTCTTGATAGCGGTGATGCGATTTTCATAAGAGATTTCAGACAAAATCATATCAAGAAAAAGAAGCGAACTACCTACAGTTCTCAAGACCCATTCAGGCATTTTCCGGAGGACATCAGGAGACCTTGCCATTGGGGCCTTTAACCTAAGCCATAGCAGTGACCATGACTCGACATTTTAGTGCTACCTCGAGTTCCATTTGATCATATGACTTTAACGGTGCTGGCCTCCATTGCATCACTGTAGCGGTAACTGGGAAACGTTTTTTTAAATTGCGATTTGTGGGTTACATAACGGATAGCATGGCTCGCTAATAAATGCGGCAAGCGGAACACTGACTCCCCAGTACCCATCTACCGACAGCCCCGACGTTGTTTCGATGCCGTGCACATTGCTGCTACTGGCACCCGAAATGACTGAATGCTACGACAAGCATTGGCTTGGATTGCCATAATACAGCGCGCCATCGAAGCTCAGAAGGTGAGAATTCGAAAACGGAGGGTGCTCGCTCGCTAAACATGAACGTGTGACTTCATGTCTGCTGGTGCAGTTTTTCTGCTCCCTTCCCTCTTTGCAGCACGGCCCACAATGCGACCGCTAGGCCCGACTTCTCGCCATTGGGCTCTTCCCCTATGTTCACTTGGATTGCCATTTGGCTGCATCCAATTTTTCCAATTTTTCGGTTTCACTTTGCCAAATGATCCCGTAATCAAATATAAACACCTCGAAAACTGATACATACTCCTCTTATCTAACAAGTTCGTTTTATGAAATGAAGCTCGCCATCCCTTATGCGGGTGTGTTTACAGAGATGTGGAATTTCAAAGCTTTTGATAGGGGAAAAACCATGCCAATTATCTCTTGCAAGTTGCTCTCAGCTCTCTTGAATGTGGCGTTTTTGTTTTTTAAAAGTCATACAGGAAGACTTGGTTTTTCGAGCATTTGCGCTACACTTGCGATACAGTACGCTGACGCGTGAGAGCAAACACAACACCTGAGATATGTCAACTAAGGATGGCACTTTGAAGTATGGTGCCGACGCCTTTTACACCCATAAGAACAAAACGTAAGCAGGGCGAAATTGGCGCCCACGGTATTTCTCGAAAGCACAAGAAGGGGAGCCGCATAGGCAAGCGCAATGTGTATTCTCATTCCACTGAGTGGCTCAAGTGTATCAGATGAATGGTTTGTTTTAAAAGTCGCAAACGTGGTAAAAACGGGAAAAACATTTCTGAAGAAACGAAGCCCTATATTTTCGTTAAAAGTGTATTGACAAGACGCGGTCACCTAAAAACGCACTCAATGCCCTTCTCAAAGCGTCCATTACGATTGTGCGCCTGTTTCCCCTTTGTTCCAGAATAACGGGCATTACATTGGAGGTGTTTATTATACATAATTTGTTTGGTATTTTCTTCAAAAACGTGCTGCCAAAACCGTCTTTTAAATAATGAGGGTTTAAAAAATGTTTGTTTTGTTTCCTGTAAACCACAGCTCAATAAAGCTGACGGCATAAAGTAATTTTCAAGTTGGTCTTCTTTAATTGATTTTTCGTTCCATTGCGGTTTTGGGGGTATTGGGTGCCGGCGTTCAGCCAAAATGATTTGCGGCATTAACCAACACGGGGTGAAGGTGGATGATAATACAACGATATAAACGATAGCGAGTGAAGACGAGGCGCCGCCCGTCACGGTGAGGGGAGGGGAAAATCACGTTTCCGACAGGACAAGGCTGCGTCATTTCGATCGGGTTCATTTAAAGTGCGTTTAAATTCCCCGGCGTCCGGGCCAGAACTCATTATTCCTACCCGCGAAAATCGGTTCAGGGGACGCCAAGGAAGGCCCCTCGTGAGTTAGAGCAAAATGGAGTCTGTCTGGACCACTTATTAAAACACCGGCGCCGCTTGCTAGGACATAATATTTATGGCTAGCATTAGGCAGTCCACCTGTGCCGCTTCTAATCTAATCTCTGTGACTTTCTTTCTCGGTTTGCTTGTCAGATTCTCTTCTATGTGAACTCCGAGTGTTCTTGAACGAAGCCACGAAACTGAATGTATCTTTATATAGTATATAATTGCGCTGACGTGCTACTAATGACGTAATGTTACATCGAACCTCAGGGGAGACCCGAGTAACTTTAACGCGAGGCAGTTGCCTATTGCCTGAAGGTGCTCCGACTCTAACCCGCATCTCAAGCAGGTGTTTCTCCGTCAGGAAAGTTTCGTGGTGGTTCATGTAGTTGTTATTATAAGGTTACTCAGCTGTCCCAGCATAACGATTCAGCAATCCGTATCACCCAAGGGTATGTGGCGTTGTCCTCACTGCTGCTATGGTGGCACTGAGGGGTTTTAATCTAGGCCAGCGGATAAGGACGTATTTACGATCCCAGTTCTCGAATGGCAGTACAAAAGCTAGGATCATCAACTAATATTTCGCCTGTCCTCCTGTTCTGAGCTTCTTTAGCGATGTGCCGGACGCCAAACTCCACATATTGGGCATAAAATAGGCGAAGCCTTATTTCTGAGTGCAGGGAGAAAAAAAGAGAGTAAAATTTGTTTGACTTCTCAAGTCCAAGACACAGCGTTATTATGCCTCTTTACACTAGACAGATTAAGAAAGGGCGAGTTGTTCCATGGTCCTCCGAAGGTAAGGCTAGTCGTTGTAGCTACAGCTGAAAAATCTGCTTCTTGTTAGGCCATAAGGAATCGGGTCTCAAACGGAAATATTTGACATATAATATAAAGGGACATTGTATTAGTTTCATCCAAGATTACTAGCCTAAATCATGGCTGCTGAAGATATCCTTGTTTGTCTTGTCACCAAGGTAGAAAATAACCGCCAGTGTTTTAGCTCCGGCCTATCCATAGAGAAAACGCAATGGCAATAACTGCAATGTTAGATGTGAACACATCCTCGTCCAGACGCGGTGCACCAATTTCTCGCGAGAAATTGTACAAACCGCGGTTTGTACAAACGCGGTTGGAATTACTCCGTGAGAAATTCTTAGCGAGACTTAAATCCAACTGGAAGACCAGAGAAGACACTCGCGTAATGCGCCAAAACACGAGTCGCTACGGAAACGAATGCAGTTTCAGTAATGACAAATAAAACGGATGAAGAAAACTTTTCTTCAGCCCCCTTCCATTATTACAAAAAAAATAAAATAAAGCCCATCGTACCGATGCGGCAAAACGCTATCGAAAGAACGTTAAAATTCATCGAGTTGTTGCTGTAATGCCACTAACGGCTTTCACTCAGAAACACACCGAGCCAATGCGACTAGTGCACAACGTCAACGTGCCGCGTGCGTTCTTTGAACCGTACGGTTTTTGCATGAGTAGTGCCAGTAATTTGAATACAGTACGTTAATCATTTCCTCCGCGCTTAGCTACAAATACGTTTTCTAGGGTGGCTCAGTGGCTAAGGCGTTTCGCTGCTGAGCACGAGGTCGCGGGTGCAATTCCCGGCCGCGGCGGCCGCTTTTCTGATGGAGGCGAAAAGCAAAAACGCCCGTGTGTACGAGATTTCGGCGCACAATAAAGATCCCCAGGTGGTCAAAATTAATCCGGAGCCCTCCACTACAGCGCGCCTCATCGCCAGCGTTGCGTCGGCGCGTTAAACCCTACAATCAATCAATCACGTTTTCTAGGACGTCAAGCTTTTTATCATCGAAATACCAGTTTTTTCACTCAGTTCCAGTCATTGTTTCTTTCAAAGGAACAAAAGAGCTGAAACCATCATGACATGCGATGCCATCAAGGAGAACCATTCCAATGCCCCAAAACGTTTAAGCGTTTGATAACATAAATTGGACAAGCAAAACAGACTATACCCGAAACTTATATTGAACCCCCCCCCCCCCCCCCTAAAAAGCGTTTCCCCGCCTGATATACTGGACTGGACACGCGTCTTACAGCAAAACTACAATTTAACGTTATTGACCGCAATTTAAACTACTGCCGATTTCAATGCTTTGGTATTTTATTTTTTCCCCTGGCAGTCCTGTTACACCTTTTTTAGTCGCGTGGCAAACCAGACACAGCTCATGATGAGCTGTTTGGTGAACTCTATCATGAGCTCTCTTTGGTGAACTCCATCATGAGCTGCCTCCCGCGTGGAAACGCGGTAGACAGCTCATGATGGAGTTCACCAAACACGTACAGTACAGCTACCATTTACTGAAAAGACTAGCGTGCATACAATATGAAAGGTAAACAATTCACCGCAGCGGAATCATCAGAAGCGTACTGAAACAAGCATACTTTGCCAGAAGCACTCCCTTTCATGTAATCTTGCTTTCTGTCATTGCACTCTTTCGACGTACACGAGCCCACACTCCACCTAGACGCCAAGGGGAACGAGTTCCGCCAGGAGGTGCTAAACACGCCGTGGTCGATTGTTCTTCCAGCAGTGTCGGGCAAGCAAGACCGCTATACGGAAAAGAAGGACAACAATAGGGACAAGACCTGCAGACCAAACGGGTCAGTCTCCATGTTTTCCCGCCGGGCGCGTGCCGCCGTTCGGAGATGGCTGTCTGGCGCCATTCTTCACGCCCTGTCCGGGGGAGCACGCGCGAAAGACTAGCTACTCCCACTATCAAGCCCGCCGGCGTTCGGTATCTGATGCGGCTAGAACAACCACGCGTCTCTCTGCGTTTGAACTCATCTGCCGGCAGTACATCTCTACTTCTTGCATGGCATCTGTCCTTTAGAAGAATATTGTTTTTTTATTGCCTTGTATACTTCACTCCATCCTCCACTGATGTTTCTGTACAAAATACACAAGTTGGGATCCCATTCGCATCTCACGGAGGTTGCTTCGTGGTACAGCTTAAGAAAAACGCACCGCTGCTGGTTTAATTTCTAGGAGGATTCTCGTGCAGGGACATTTCACGTTGTTTCTTGTTACGTTATGTTTACGGCTGTCACTCGCGGAATACTTCGCCGATGATAAAAAAGGCAGCCAAAAAACGGGAACAGGTTATAGCATTAAAGGGGCACTGACACAAAAATTTAGCATCTTGTTTTTTTCGTTGCGATAAGTAGCTAGTGACCTACTTATAACCTGTAGAAACCTCATTTGCTTCAGCGTGCGACAGTTGTTTAATTAGAGGGATTTTAAATGCGGCCAGTCGCAGTTTCGGTTCCAGCGAGTGCCGCGAAACGATGGATTTTGTGGATTTTGTGTGAACAAAGCTGACCACGTGACCATCGGAGGGATATCACAGAGCAGAGCCGCCGTAGCACTGTCGAATCCGCATCGACGGCAGTTTCTGCGAATGCCCCCACGTACTGATCTCGTGAGGCGCTTAATTAAAAAGCGACCGTGGATGTGACGCAGGCGCTGCGAGTGCAAATGCTACCGCGGCTAAAGAATGACGCGCGACGCTCGAGACGGTGGGTGGCAAGACGCGCGCTGGGAGCAGCCGGCCGGTCTGCCTACAGGTCCGCCTACAGATGTGTTCGGCTCAGCACTGCGGCGGATATTTGAGTGCCGCTCTCGTAAGCGGTGCAGATGACAATTTTTAATGCAACCCGCCATCACATCATTAACTCCTTTCTCATTTAAGCCACTATGGTCGGGACTTGGGGACAATTTCGTGCAGCGGTAACAAGCTATCACTAGAGCTACCTGCGCCGGCCTGGGCCACTTCGCGGCCGTGGCCGCCGCCTGCACAGCGACCGTGCGGCTAGCTCAGTGGGCTTTTCGTGCCTCCGGCGCGTTTTCGCATCCAAGGGTAACAAACAGTAATAGAAACAGAGTGCCTGGAATCGCTGTAGAACTTTGGTCGCGGCCAGCTGCCCGATTAGCTGACGAAATCACGGCGCCTCCGCCGCCAACGATCGGGTCGTTCGTTCTCGAGAGCAGAAGCTCCGCCCTCCGGCCCTCCGATTGGAGCGGCGAGCCGGGCGAGCCCGCGTAAAACGCCGGTAGTGCGGAAGCGGCAAACACAAACTCGTGACGTGTTTGGATGTTGTTTATTTACAATTGCGCGTGGTCCTCTGCTGGCTGCTCGGTTGCGTTTCGCACACTTCAAAATTGATTTTAAATATGTTCTAGGCTGTATTCGCCGCTGATATTTTGCAGATGATGTATATGTGTTCCCACCAATCTATCTCCGACGTTATCTCGCCTTCAAAATTTTGTCAGTGCCCCTTTAAAACTTGGAGACGAAAAACAGCTTCCCAAATCACTGAATGCTCGCAAAGGTTTTTAGTGACGTTTAGGTCCATTCTGCTCCTCCGAGGTTACATACACTCTTCTAAGACGTTTTATGTCTTTAGTAAAACCGTACGTAAACGCTATAGGCTCTTCAAAAATAATACCTTATATTAACGTCCTTGATATTTCTCCAAGGTTTATCATTGCTTGGTTCTTTTCCTCCAGTTTGACTTGGAAGGACGCGGCTTGTCGTCCCGTGTGCATTTGCCCTCATTGAAGAACCGAAAGCCCAGCAATTTGAAGTTTTTGCCACCAAGTGCTGCAGTTTGATTGCCAAAGGTCGGCATAGTTGTTCTCTCCGCCTTTAAGACAAATCAGGGCCACGCCTTTCTGCAGTCGTTATGAAAAGCGGGTATTAGGAGCGGCGCAATCCGAAAAGATTTGGTCTTCGTTTCTTCATTCGCAAATCTGATATTGCTGTGGTTTGTCCATGAAGTCTTACACCCACCTGTTCCCAATCGAATGTTCTGGATACCTCTTGTAAACCTGCTGGGAATAACATAATAAAACCTCAAACCCCACATTAAATCACAAGATTCCTTCCCTAGTCGTTTGTACACGTTTACATTATTCCTACTGGAGATATTGATTGAGTTATAACTCTATCATTATGCGAACTTGGCAGCAAAACATGAATAGAGGAAACGCGTAAAAGATGGAGTGGCGTTTTTATATCGTCCTTGTAGGTAATCTGTGATACATTATATATAAATGCTGTAATAAAGATACAAGTGGAGCAAACGTAAAGGAAGACGTAGAAGAATCAAGAAATGACAGCAACTGAAAAATGGTTTTCTTTGGCTAAGGCCTCTAGTAGAAAAAGGAAACTTGTTCTAAGCTTGGTAAAAAAACCGTGATGCAGATGAAAATTCGCAGTTGGAATTTTCTTTTCCTGGGAAGAAATTTTTCGGAGTATATTTTTGTTCTTTCGTGTGTGTTTCAAACCTTTTCATGCAACCTTCCGTCCAAAGCTCCTGATATCACAAATTTGCTGTGGACCAACGAAAAACTCCCGGATTTACCACCACAGTTAGAATGCGAGACGATAAAGAGTCCTTTGGTCATATGGATAATTGATTACCACTGTGACAAGCAGCGACAGCAACTAGTCCACGCAGTATTACCGCGAGGAAGATGGCGGTTCTTTAAAGTTGATCAAACTGACCGTCCTTCGAGCTGTTGCTTCAATGTTGCCTTAAATCCAGCCACGTCGTTCTCTTTTTTGTGCAGATGTAAACGATTTTTTTTTACATTACTCTGGTGTTTCTTCTCTTTCCTATTCCGGAGTTGTAAAGGTACGGCGTACTACGCACAGCGATATCATGTAGCCCCGATGCCCGAAAGCATTTTCTGGCGCTTTTATCCTCTGCCTCACACGCAACTTACAAGCTGCGGTCGTGTTCTCGCGGCATCATTTACATCCTGGTCGATGCGAAGGCCACATATACCTAGGAGTTATCCGATACGCCCCACCCGCTTCTCCTTTCACAACACACAGTTTGCATGTGGATACGGCGTAGGGAAGGGCACGCGCTAACAGCTTTTTATCGCTGCTTGTAGGCGTTTGGTGACGGGGGGGAGCCCCGTTTGGCCTCCGACATGCGGCGTCTTTTGTTGTCGTTGTCGTGCTCGGTACACGAAGGGGACCCCACCGGGGCACTCGTTCTCACACTCCTCGCGCTAGAACGTAACGCGCACTGAAAGGACACACCAGGACACTCGGTTTCCAACAACTCACGCTTGAATGTAACATGTACTAAAATAATACAACAGGACAGTCGTTCTTCAACGCCTCGTTTTAGACCATTTCATCTCCGTGGGCAAAAACGAGCACTGAAAGACCACACCGGAACCCTCGTTTTCCAACGCCTCACGCTAGAACGCTTCGCGCTTAATTGGCACGAGACCCTCACAACAAAGCTGTATACCTCGATCCACCCCAACTGCTTCATCTCCGTGGGTAAAAGCGCCAAGGGATTCTTCGCCTCTGAATAGGCTTCGCGTGAGTGGAGACAGCCAAGGATTGTGTATTTTTCACGCTGGTCAGTTTTCTTTGCTGAATAATATAATAATTACCAGTTCACAATAATAACTTGTGTTTGATTGTCTCATGCACGAATAAAGGTAGGGAATGGTATAAAGGTATTGCGGTCTTAGACACATTGCTATGGTGAATAGGTGACCAATCTTTATAACCTTATTAGTGAAACAGGTTTGACGAATGCGCGCTCGATGACGTTACATTACGAAAACTGGAAAAAGGATGGAAAAAGAGCTCTCAGTAGCGAAAACTTTAAAATGCTTTCGACTATTAAGTCAGGTACTAGTTTTAAGTCTTTCCACAACACAAGCTCACACAGAAGCAGCAGATGAGCGTAACCTGTTTAAAGCAATCCGGCACTATTTAACCCTAAGAGGCCAAAATTGCACTGCTGGTTTGAAGAATTTGCCTGCGTAAGTCCCTGCTTCCGGCTAGTGTTAGAGGCCAGCTTCAATGCACCATCCACCGGTTCATGCACACTGAAGCTTTGACAAAGCTCTCGCAATTTTTGGTAAAGGCACCTTGCAGCGTTGCGCTCTAAAAATGTCAAGGGAATGGCTTCGTTGGTAGAATTTATTCGACATCACACAGTCGTTACCTACAAATACGGAAGGGGACTGCCTGCCTTTTAATCCTTTTGACCACCATGTTCAGGCTGGATTTCACGAGTACACCAGCTATTTTCTCTGCCGGATACGTTCTACATTGGTGACCGCCTTCGCCTCGATCCTCCTGTCAGTGAAACCCCATCTGCTCCACTTCGGAGGCAGTCGACGTTAGTGTAAATGAGTTCACCCTCCCTGACGTGTTCTCGTTCTGCATATCTGCTGTGCGTGTTGTCATGACACGGTTATTTCTCGGCTTCTACAGTGATACTCTCACACAGTACACTAGCTTCCCACTGCAACTAGTGCAGGTCATCTAGGCGATGCCCATAGTTATGACCTTGTTGCGTTGACAACTCTTGACTCCTGCCAACGTCGAAGTACACTCACTTCTTTGAGCTGGCCCACTTCAACAACTCTACTTTCATGGGGAGCGAATCACTAGAGCAGAATTATTCAGTCTTGGTAGTATTGTTGAACCAATCATTTGCGCCGGATTGTCCCGTGTGATCCATAGTATTTCCATAATCCATAGGAATCCATAATCTCTCGAGCGAATGTCGAGAGGACCATGCATGGTCTAGCGGGAAAGGATTGCCACCCACCTCTCATTAGTCTTTCTCCCCCTCCCCTTTTGTAAATACCCGTTGTTCCCTCACTCAATTCCATGAAGGCACTACGCGTGTTGAGGAAGCTCGGTGGTGTCCCCAGGCACGCGCTCACGATAGCTTAGCCTTTTCTTGGAACTTTATTCCTGCAACGTAGAACTGGCACATTTCGTTTAGCAGAAGTTACTTGTGAAAAGAAACGCTGAAACAACAAGCATCAAAGGCGAAAGCAAAGGTGTCTTCCCTGGCGTCTAGTAGAAATTGTTGACCATTTAATGCAAGACTACGCACGGCTCCAATGTTGCCTCAAAAGGGTGGGCGTACACCTTTAAAGTCTCTGTTGGCTTTCTACTGTAGTACAGTCAGCGTTATTATAGCACAGAAGGTGATTTCAAACAAGTAGCTGCAAAACCGTACTACAGAAGTATTGTACGCAAACATGGCGTATTCAGACAACGTTTACCCACCACTGGTGTTTTCGAAGGATACATACTATACAGCTAAGTTGCAAGCTACTACAGCATTATTTCCAAAAATAATTAAAACATAAAAAAAATTTTAACTTTTTTGAAATTTGCAAAACGAGTTTTTTTTGTGTACACTAACCAAAAATAAACGTTTAAGATTTACAGTTTGTTGTTAGTTCAAAATGAGCAATTTTACAACTGGTTTTTAATATGACAGAAATAAACAATAGAAAACCTGTTGTGTGATAAAATTGTAATTTTGGCCTTGAACAACCTAATGAATTTGGATCGGTCGGTGCATGCAGCTTAGGTGGGAAGGTCGTGGCAGTTCCTTTTTTGCTTTCCTAGTAACCAAGCGGTCGACGGGTATGGAGCGCATAGCGGAGTACCAGTGGGCGATATGGCGCGGTCACGGTAGCCATTTAGAGCTTACATGACCACTGGGTATACCCATTGGCTGGAGCACAGTGTACGAACGCCCATTGGTTTTCCTGCCGTCGGCAGTAAATTTCAGTATAACACAAAAGCAGGTCAATAAAACCGACAATGAAGCGTAGCGTTGCCGGGTGCAGGGCTGTACGCATGAAATCTCCAAACGCTTAGGCCTTATTGCGAAGCGTTTGCCGAAGTCGTCCCACTCACCCGTAAAAACAGCGTAAATGTCGGGCTATTATGCAACGTAGGCAAACATGGAAAGCTTTCCGTCCAGGTGTAGTGGTAACGTAGATAGTTGCAAGCGCACATGTCGAGCATTCCGTGAAGCTGAAGCCCGAAGAAATTGCATGGAATAAACATCCAGGGTTATTTGGCCCACAGGCCACATTAGCACATCTTCACCCGACATCTAAACAGTGGTAGCGTGAACTTGTTTCGCGGGAATGAGCCTCATTAGCACGAGCTCACTGAGCACTAGATGCCCAACCGCACAATATCCCGCGTAGGCACAATCTCTTCTCAAAAAGCGCGTAGGTTAACATTCTCGTCCAACCCGTCCGTTGAGCGAAACGCTAAAAGAGTTTACCGTTTTAATCTTGGAACCGAGAATGGAGCCGTTCAATACTGTCAAACTATAGACCGATAGTACACTTCAATATGGCATCATATTTATTTCATTGAAACACGTTGTATGCCCCATAAGAATAAATCAACTTGTATATATAAAAAAAAGCTTCTGCTACAGTAGCAGGTACTATATTCCAAAGGCATCAAATAGAAAATAGGTAGCTCTTTCCCGAGCTTCAAAATATTTACAAAGGCGCTTACATGTGTTACCTTTATCTAGAAAGTGGCCACCCCAGGTGGTATTGAAACCACGACCTTGGCCTCCACAGGACAACACCTCATCCCGATACTTCAAGGGCGCCAAGCGATCTCGAAGTAACAACTCCATTTAAACTGGACGTTCTTCGATAGAAGCCATATGCGATTGTACGCTTTGTTAGCGAATCTGAAATAAATAAAATCACCCGCCTGGTGGCTCAGTGGCTAAGCCGTTGCGCTGCTTAGCAAAAGGTCGCGGGTACCATTCCCGGCCGCGGTGGCCCTTTTTTCTGATGGAGGCGAAAACAAAAACTCTCGTGTGTACGAGATTTCGGCGCACGTTAAAGATCCCCAGGTGGTCAAAATTATTCCGTAGCCCTCCACTACGGCGCGCCTCATCGCCTGCGTTGCGTCGGCGCGTTAAACCCCACAATCAATCAATCATGAGACCATCCTTTTTTGTACTATCCAAAACTGCGGCAAAACGCGCCTTGCACTGCCGAGAAGTGCTACCGCAGGTTGCGATAGTGTCTGGGTAGCACATGAAAAAGTCTAACTCGCGTTCCATAGCTGACTATGAAGAGTGAAGTCCAAAGGCTGTCACATTGTGCGGGAAAAGAAAATAACGTAAAAGTGCATCGGTAGTTTGAATTGTTGCAGTTCCTTCGCTTAGAACGAACCTGATCAGAAGTCAACCGAGATGAAGCAGGAAGCTGAATAAAGGTATGTTGCATCGTTGATACGTAGCATATACCTTTTGTTGTTATTTTTGTGTTTAAGGCTGTAAATTTACACGCACTGGCGCAATGTTTGTTTTAATTAAACTTATTTTTGCTACTTACCATACATCAATATAATAAAAATACGCACAATTACATTATTTACAAATGCATTTTGCAAGAGCTAGGTTTATCCGTATGGGTGCGCCCAGACTAACTTCGAACGTTTCTGTTACAGGCGACGCCTCGGGCGTCTCCAAACGCTGCCTCATACGGTGCCTGAAGCTCGTGCTACCAATGGAAGCGTCCTTGGTTGGCTGAAATCCCCAACGAGAGCCTCGTACATCCACTAGTAATGTGGATGAGGACGTCGACGAGTCATTGTAATCCAGGGTGGGTAATATTTGCGTAACAATAAAATATTTTTCGTCATAGAAGAACAGCTCGAAAATTTTGTTTGTTGTAGTGGTGGAGATGGAATTTTTTCAACTGTTCTAAATCAGTTGCTCGACGGCCTATTACAACGGCTAGCAGTGGTACTCAAGGCATTGGAAGCCGTCGGACTCGCACTTAATCGGAACAAATATGACTGTTCGTTTAGGATCAGTTGCGGTGTCTCGGTCAAATTGTTAGCAGAGATGGTGGGAGTAGTGACTCTGCGAAACAACCGTTTGTCGTGCCTTCAAAACATCAAGCGACAAGCGTGGCTACAAAAGATATCGAGTCATGTATGCTCCGCATCGAACCTTGTCCAGACGTTTTCTCCGATAGTCGCCCCAAAATGTAACTAAGCCCAAAAGACCTATCCTTCCGTGTAAACAAGAACAGCATGCGTTTGCAAAATAGAAAGCACCTCAACAAACGGTGCCCACCTTGGCAGCATGACCAAGAGGCAAAACTGAAGTTCATACAGACGCAGGAAACACGGGACTAGGCCTCTTGACATGCCGGACGACACTTTTTGATCTGCATACTAGCCTAGTTGTGTCTTTGCAAAGCGGAACGAAGCTATTCTATACGTAAAAAAAGTTCGCGGCAATTTCGACCATTCTCTCGATCCGAGCATATGTGTACGGAAGTTCGGTTTATGCGTTACTGGTTAATATTCAGTGTTAGCATAGTATTATTAGGTACCCATGCAACCACATTAGCAGAGCCTTCCCTTAAACGAATATGATGTCACCCACGCCGGCAATTCAGGCCGAAACATCGCAATTAGAAGTTCCTAACTAGATAGATACGGGTTACGACGGCGCTTTTTGTTTACACCGTAGTTGCATATATGGGAGCACGCAGCGACAGGATCCTGAGCGCCACAAATTGGTTGCCTTCCTTCAAGGCCAGCAAGCTGCCCTTCACAAAGCCCTCTGACCTAATTTTGCATCGGTTCAGCACGAAACGACGCTCTCCAAAAAAGCACTTTGATCGAACTGCGAGCAATCGCTTCTGTTCATGCCACAAATTATCACGGGGAGGGCACTGAGACGTGTCATGATACCTCGGGTATGAACTCGCAATACTGGCGCGCACAACCTTAAATATGGGAAACGTTTTACTGACATCGCCTGAAATTTAAAATGTATATGCAGCAAAGCACGTCTTAAATACCAAAGCTGGAAGCAATCGCCTCCAAGGCCGCCATAATTTCTGTAACTAAAGGAGCCCCCGACGACACCAAACGAACAAGGAGCCACTGGTTCTCTTTCTTAATGTTTGTATTGGTTTCAGGTTACGGATTATTTTATTAGTGGTGGGTGCCTTGTGGTTTCGCTCGATGACAGTTATTTAAATTTCTTCCATGCGAAACAACCGCTAACATAAAACGTTTTTAGTTGAGTGTTTTTTTGAAGAAAAACCTTTTTTGAAGAAAAACCAATCGACAATAAGTCGATTGGTTTACGCCAATAAGCTCACAAATTGCGCATCGATCCCTGCAGTGTTCACGTCTCAGCTCAAGGGCGACGCGCTTTAGATTTGTAATATCAGCCATCACCAAACAACTCTGCGCCAACTACAAAAATGGGGAGTCGAAGAACCCCTTCGAAGAAAACGTCGAGTCAAAGAACCCCTAGAGGGGGTATTTATTGGCATGGCGGTCACCGTCAGCGAACAATATAAGTATGGTCCCTAGAAATATGTGCTAGTCTGCCGTCCGCCGGCCGCGAAGGGGGCTCCTCCGTGATGCATGCAGCGGCGGCGCTGCACGCAGTCGGAGCGCGGCCGGCCGGTGCCGGCCTGGGGAGCAGTGCAGCGGACGGCGCTTCGCTGTGCTGCATTCGTTGGTATGGGCGCTTTCAGCCGATTTTAAGGGCGCATTTTCGTCCTCTACAAAACATATTAGCCAAATAAATTGGTTCCTACGAATACGAAGAGTTTGTTACTGAAGCATGAATTGATGCCAGTACGTTTTTTTGCGAATTAAGAACGATCGAGCCGCCAAACCATGGAATCATGTCACTGCGCTCTATCCTCGATATCCTCTTCCAGGGAAAAGGTTTTGACACATTGTGGGGGGCATCGGAAACACTGTCGGCGCGGAACCTATTGCTGGCGCACATCACGCGGTATTTCTACTAAGTTACCTAACAAATAAGCGTTTTTGTGTATACCCCCGCCGTACACTGCCGTGGATCTATAATTGATTGATTGTAGGGTTTAACGCGCCGACGCAACGCAGGCGATGAGGCTCGCTGTAGTGGAAGGCTCCGGATTAGTTTTTACCACCTGGGGATCTTTAATATGCGCCGAAATCACGTACACACGGGCGTTTTTTGCTTGTCGCCTCCATCAGAAAAGCGGCCGCCAAGGCCCGGAATCGAACCCGTGACCTCGTGGATATATAGCGCGTGAAAATATTTGTGTTGTGTGTGGGTGCCTCGTAATTTTTTTTTTTTTGAGGCGCTTTGGAACCATCCTCACTCCTCTTTGCTTGGGAGTCAAATACAGTATTCCCTCGTTGTAACGAGATCGCTTTATTCGAAATATCGCTTTATTCGAAATTTCTTCTGGTCCAAACCCAAACGAATGCTTTTTAGGCCGCATTACTCGAAGCGCTCGAAGAGCCTGACCCGCTTAGAGCGAAGTGTTGAGCGGAGGCGTCGCCCATTGGCGGCGACCCATCGGCAAGTCAGGCGGTCAACATGGCCGGTCAACGCTAACTGGTCTTTCCCCTGGCGATTTTCTGGAGTCAGTTCATGCTCGATTTGCGTCAACCGACTTTAGACAAGCGGTCCAACTGCGTGGTACGGTGCTTAAATTTTGTTCCTAGACATTTGTCAATGGCGTAAGCGTGACGGTGTGCGAACACCGACACTCGAACAGTAGGATTAGCAGTGTTGTTGACGAGGGAACGCTGAAAAGCCCTTGTTTTGCAAACTTCACGGCTGCACACCTCGAGGAAAATTTGCCCAGTGATCATGCTAAGCCTCTAGTGCGAAAACCGTCAGTTTTCATGATTGCGCTGTGTACCCAGAATGAGCGGGTAATCGTTTTTTGAGCGCAACAAGCACAACCCTAGAATCTAGCCACGGCATTTGCGGTGGTTTCCAGCGCGAAATTCGCGTATCATTCCGTGGCGCCCGCACGCCTCCCTATAAATTGGCCACAGCCACTGCCACTTTTATGGGCGACGACCACGGCCTCATGCGTTGCTGGTCAAATCAGAGATGGGGTTGCTCGTGCCCGACGAAAACTTGAAACAGCCAAAACTCACTTCCCTTTTTACACCCTAATAAAGTTGTTCTTCTCTGAATACATTGTGTTTTGGTTCCTTGCAGTTGTGGTGCAATTAAAGCTCAATTGCTTAAGCTCTTCTCGAGTGGCTGCTTATATCGAAATACCGCTTATAATGAAATTTTCCGTCGTCCTGATGACTTCGTTATAACGAGGGATTATACTGTATACGCTTTGAAGCTTGAACGAAATCTGACCAATTCGCATCGTTCATTAATTAGGCCCCATCGCAAGTCGAACGCTGCCTCCTCAGTTGGGAATATCTGTTAAATGTAAATGCCGAATAAAAGTAATAGGAATGTACGCCCGCATATGATGTTTTTGGCACTTTCAATCAACAGACAGAAACTGTGGTACTAGCTTCCATTTTGCGCGCCTGTAATTTTTGTGAATTCCACGATTTGGAAAATTCGCTAACTTGAAGAGTGCGGGAAACTTTTTCACTGGAATCAGGCTGCCAAACGTAACTGCGCTTGCATTCTTCATTACACAGGGCTTTCTTTTTTTTCTTTTTTTGATCGCCCGCATACTCGGAGTGAATCGCGAGACGCACGCAGGGAAAGCAACAAGGGAGAACATCTGTGTTATGGCCAATCATTTTACTTGCGGCTGTTTGAAATTAAAAAGATCAGCTCTTAAGACTTATTTATTTCAATGACCATATGCCTTGCTTTAACATCCCCCCTCCCTAGGGGAAGTAGGAGGGCTCGGCCCGAAGTATTTAGGAACGGGTTTTTTGGTAAAGCATTTCACTACAGCTTTTTTTTTTCTCTACCCACATAACACCCTGCTACATGCCATGTATTCGACCCAATACCCTGCCACATGCAACTCCTGCCCCCACCCAGGCACCCTGTACCAAATTGTATGGGAGTGCCAGCAATCCCCTTCCCTCACCCCTAACCCCAACCCTACCTATGAGCAGTGGGTGGAGCTGCTGACCAGCTCCGACCTTCCACACCAGCGACGATTAGTGGAGAGGGCACGGATGGCCAGCATAGCCCAAGGCATCCCGGACTAAGGAAGCCTCCCACCGGGCGGGTGCCCGAACATCTGCACCTGCTCTCCAATAAAGTTTATTCATCATCATCATCTCGAGTCAGCCAGGACGGGTACATGCAGACCACCTTCAATACATGACGTTCGGGGATAACCACGTAGTTTTCACAATTAGCACAAACACTGCGTGTGGCGCCGCCGGGTTCTTCTGAAACGGATCTCACTGTCTCAACAACGCGCGAAATAATGGTACCAGCGGTGGTAGCGAAACGGCTACTCTCGTTGCTGCGGTTTCATCCTTCGGTCTCACTCGCGAAGGTAAGCGTCCGCAAATAGCCTAGGCATTGTAGCCCGATTCGCGAAAAATTCGGGCCGCCGAAATTAAAATGACCTATAGTAGTTCTATCGCAGCTTCAATTGTGAGCTTATGTACCCCGAGCCGCTGGATTTTACCGTTCTAACTGGCCGTAAACCCCCCCCCCGTAGCCCGCGGCACAGGCCGGCCGGCGGCCGCTCCCGCTCCCGCCGCTCGGGCGCTCCGATTGCTGGCAGCGCCCTCTGCGCAGCGCTGTGCGTGCATCAGCCGCGCGGACACGCCTCCCCATAGAGAAGGCGCGCGGACGGCAGACTAGCACATATTCTAGGGACCATAATATAAGTGAGGGAGAACCAAAGCATTTGCGTAGGAACGAGGCGTGACAAGTGGTCTTCGACACAACCAGCAGTTTACCGCCATTACACCTTACATTACCATACATTTTTTGAGGCACCGAGAAAATGTGCGTACGTTTTGTGGGTTTTCTGTGTGTGCGGAAGGGTTAGACAGCTTTGATTTTCTGTCATACGTGCCGGGCTAAAGGAAGGTCTCTACGTTCACCTTTCGACGGTATCCTGTTCATGAATAGACAGCAAAGGCTTCGTGTCATTCTCAATGGTGGCTTGTGCTATAAGCTTAGTTCTATCCACGCAATACCAGGAACATTTAGCTATCCTGGGGACAGTTCTCGTTTAGAAGCTTCTTTCATACAGGTTGCTTGAGGTGACATATATTTCCCACGGTTTTGAATGTGTTTCCTCTGAGATTGGGCTATTTTGATTTCATTTGATCAGACAAAGAAACGTGGGTCAATGGTGCAGTAGAAGACCAAAGCGTAGGAAAAAGAGCAGCGTTCAGCCACGTAACACTGGGCAAGGTAAACGTATCAGCTTTTGTGATACACGATTACCAAGGCGGCCAATGTATTTCGGAAGCCAATGCTGTCGCCTTGAAGGGCAAGACTTTGACTTACCTTGTAACGAAAAAGATTGCTGAATTACCCGTTGTTACGAATCAGCCCGCACGAGGGCTTTGTGCAATACTCCTCGGCTCTGTGGCGAAGCCTCCGATACGTGCGGCTTTCGAGCAGGCCTGTCTGTCCGTGCCTCACCCATGACGCGGACGGATTCAAACAAGCTGGTACACGTCTGGATCGCTGGGGCCTCGCTATCGGCGTGATTCAAACTTAAGAGTTGGCAGACGAGGCATGCTTCAATTGTCCGAAGGCCGCCGAAGCCGCTGCTGGGACCTCCTCTCTCCCCTCTCACGGACTCCACGTGCGCCGGTACTACCGACTACTCACGAACTCTTGAAAGAGTGTTGTGTGTGTCTGTGCCATTCGTGTGGTGTGCACAATTTAGACGGAATGCTTGTTTCACAATTGACGCTTTGGGTATAAATAAGACCCCCCAAGCGCTGTAGTTCATTCCTCTTTGAGCAGTGAATCAATGCTGTCACTCTGCTCGAGTCCTGTACTGTAACCTCGCCGTCGGGGCATTGTTCTTTGGTTTCGGCCCATCTCTCGCCATGAAGTAAACAAGTGGAATTTGCCTTCAGCTTATGGTGTTCTTCAAGGCTGCATCATTGGCTGGCCGCTGACTTCATCACGCTACCACACGCATGACGGAGGCGACGGAGCTCGGTTCGGGTACGCCCTCCCGCATGCAGCAACGGGTTGTCAGCGGTTGGATGACAACCTTCAAACACAGGGTTTGCGCCATGTACGTGACCTTGGAGAGCAGAGTTATCCTTCAGCATTTTTGATCTTTTAGTTCGCCGCTGCAAGTTCGCAATGGTGGCAACAAAGCGCGCTCTGGAAAGCTAACTCGAAATATCTGTTTGAATAGTGGGTCCTAGTGATCGTGCAAATGTTTTTTGTGTGTGTATTTACCTTCTTCATCTGGGAAACCTGTCTGTAGCGGATATCTAGTATAACGTTGGCCATCCCGTGGCACCGCGCGGAAATTTGGGAGAGTTTTTCTGCTATTTCTCACACCATTTGCGATATACCTGATTCTTCGTACAGCTTCAAACATTGATGATAATTTGCGAAAAAGCGCCAGTATGTGCTGCTTGTTTCGGTTTATAAAACACAATGCTCTTGAAAAATATCTCTGTGATTTCTGTCATCGAACGTGGGAATACATACAAGAAAAAACGCTCTCGACGATACTTCCACTAAAAAACTGCATATGTGCTTACAGATTGCGTTTGTGTGGTCGGGCAAACTTCGGTGTCTGCCGTTTGCATTGTGGGAAATTTGTGTTTTATCAGCCTACACTTTCGGTGGAGGATTTTAGCTCAATTGTGACGCGCAAAGTTTGAAGAAAAGTTCTCTAAGCAACTCCTAATCGACGCAACAACTGGCTCAGAAGTACGTGATACAGTTTGTAATCTTGAATAAAGAAAGCTGAAGTCCGCGTAGCTGAAAATACTCAAGACACAGTAAATATTAAGCAGCGATTAACACATGCCAGTATGTCCCACAACAACGATTCTGTCCCTAATTGACAGTCTGGTATCCATAGCAAAAGAGAGAAAGGTTTAATATTTTATTTATTATTTTACAGATTTTTTTTGCTTTGCGGGCTGTGATACGCGGTGATAAATGATATAGTACACGCCTTCCTAAAGGTTTGTTACAGCTAAATACAGCGCGAGAAGTCTGAATTCAGCGGCATTTATTCCAGAAAGCAGAGCTTGAACTGCAGCTCTCCTGGTCTAAGGATCGCATTATCGTAGCATTATCTCTTGTAGCATTAGCTCGTAGCATGATCTCTCAAATCATGCTCCCCGCAAAGGCGTTGCAGTTGTAATCTTTTCGTGTTGTGAGGAAGCGAAAATTGTGGCAGATTTTTGAGGGTAAGAAAACTTTGTGTGTTAGTGTTCGTTGTTTAAGCTGAAGTACGCCAGAATTCCAGTACGCCAGAATTCCGGAAGTACGCCAGAATTCCAGTACCTAAATTAGGAATGCAAAGGCTTCATAAAACCAAGTGCCAGTACGTTAACCGTCGTGGCTTTGGCAGCAATAAAAAAGATATTACTTCCGCACAATATACTCGAGCACAACTTTAAATGACAGTGAAGATAAAATGCAAGTCTCTGTAGGTTGATAGAGTAGTTTTTGTTTTTGACTGAAAAACACTTTGGTATTGCATGATTTTTTTAACTGCTGTCTCTTGCTTTAAGATGCCAGCTTGCATCTATTCAAGTGAATGGGCATACAGTTAAAGATGCAAACCCTTACACTGCCTCTCCCCTACCACGGTGGCTCAACTTTCATAGAAAAAGTGCAGCTTTTTCGAGCTGGACGGCTGTTGCAAGCCGTGGCAATACTCACTTCTGCTGGAGGGGCCAACTTGGTTTCCGAATGCAGCCTTGCCTTGTACAGCACAGCCTATCCTGCCTTAAGATCTATGCAGTCATTCAACTCGATCATTTATCAGGATCTGCAGAAGAAAATCGTGTAAGCAAATAATGAATTCATGCCGGACAGGCACACACTGTTTCAGTTATACTTGCAGATACCTCCACCTATTTCCCTCCTGGTGTTACATCCAAAGCTAATTTGTTACGGCTTGTCTCATCAAGTATGGTCATCTGTCATAACACAGCTAGTCATACAGGAAAGTCCTTCACTGGGTCAGAAAACACTTTCTTTTTTTTACAGTAGTGATAAACTAGGCGACTCAGTCATCCGTATTCTGACAACTTAATATTCCGTGTCACCGAGCTGACAAGCATGATTGGTGCATAAGGTCATTTGTAGCCGCAACCGTTACAGGAGCCTTGTTAGCTAACGTAAACCTCGTTCATGGCACCAAATTACTTGTGATTGCATGGCAACCAAAAAAAAAACAGCTGAAATGGAAACGCTATTCTCGCAAACTTACCAACGCTGCATGCCACACACACCTGCCTGAGTTAATTTATCGTGATTGTAGAAGTTTCCGTCACGCAAAACCACAGTTCACTTTTTGGAGCTGCAAGCTCCGTGTCAAAATCGAGTGTCAGATGAATCGAGTAATTTTTGTGTATGGTCTTACTATTGATTGTGTAATTTTGTGTATGGTCTTACTTACAAAGTTATTACCAACAAAAGAAGAGTGTGTGCATTGTTCTTCTAAAAAATGATATCCTTTTTTATGCCCGGCAGACTTGTGTCATGCTACGGCAAACTCGGTTCTCTTCCATAAGGGCATGAATTTGTGTTTTTAATTACGTGGCCTTAGCTGGCGACTGACGGGCCCCGGTTGTATACAGACCCCTCATTATCATCCGAAAGGGAATGAAAACATTTCAGTTTCGAACCACGTCGCCGTCGTGGTCCACACTATCTGCATTTAATCGTTCGATAGGCTCATAGCATCTTTTACGCATGTCACCGTTTCCTTAATAGGGTACGCTGTTAGATGTGAAGAGTCGACTCAAGCGAGCAAACAACCCCACCGAATCTACAGGACACAGTTTTCGAAGGGGGTGGCCGTCTGATCTGCGGCTTTCGCCGACCAGAGCGCTAAGAATGAGTCAGAGCCTTGAACGAAAACAACACAAAGACTTATATTTGGACAGGCAAGCCATCAGGAGCGTTAACAAATTGATATTACAAAGTAGAGAAGTTAACTAAAAAGAACACGAGCAGTTCGATGCATATGAGAGACAGAGTCCCACAATATTCACCGACCAGGCCCGACGATGCACCGCTGTCGGAGGTGATTCGGCTACCTGAGTAACCGTCACGTTGCTTTGAAACGACTCCGCGCGCGACAAACGATTTCATCTCGAATGCCCTGTTACAAACCGGCCTACAAAAGAATGCGAATGCATACCCCAAAAGCCACAAACAAGTACAATAAAACGAGTGTGCGCTTTTTTCTTTACCCGTGTGTGTACGTGCTGTGTGCGGCACGGGTACTTCGCAGTTAACCCTATCCAAACGTTTGACAAACGCATCGACTGATAACAGACCACTTACCAGAGAGCTGTCCACCGCTGTCGCCGTATCCAAATGCTGTTAGCGGCCGTTCCTCGTGTGACAGGGGCACATAAAAATCTTTCCACCAAATGGCACTACTAGTCCTTCTCAAATAAGAAAAAACGATGGCCCAAGGCGAGGCTTGAAGCTCCGGCCACACCGAGCCACCGGCCGCGCTGCGTCGATAGCACGGAGGCACGGAGGTTGTTTACATCCGGGCAGCAAGTCGTGCCGCCAGGGAAAGTTGAGTCGCTGCAGTCGGGTGCGTTGGCGCGCTGGCACGAGAATTTCAATCGTCTATATATGCGCAAGCAAACGAAGCAGATGAGCATTGCAATTGTTTGCAACGGTGAGAACTGTCTCTTTGTTATCAGCAGAGTGTGACAACACCTATCGCCAAAATAAACAGATTGAAACAACGCGGCTGCGCTGTCTGCCTGTGATCGCGCTGGCTGAAGCATCTATACGGGTATACGTACGGTATGGGGTTTGTAGCTGCATGCAACCGTCGCGTCCTTCTTACTCGTTCTAATCAGCATTAGGCCACGGTTGAAGTGCTGATACACGGAAACAACACAAGACTAACATGGCGACCGCCCGCTTGAGATGATTATGCCAGATGGGGAGTTTATTTTGGACGTCGTACTATACGAGGAACCGAACGCCATCTCACAAATGTTGTAAGTGGTTCTAAATCCTCCCTTTTGCTACACGGATGGGCAACGGTACTACCATGGAGGTACGTCCACATTTTTAGACCATGCCTAGGGAGTACATTTTTTGCTATAAGTACTTTTCAGGGCACATTACTTGACTAAAACTCCATTTCCGGCTAGTTTGCGTTTACAGTGTAAGCTGTCTCTTCTGATTTTCATCTACCCTCATTTCCCGCAACCTTTCGTATACAGTCTTGGATACTAAACTGTAGTCTATGCTGGACTGTCTGTTACCGCTTTCCCATGTTATTTGTCCGTCACACTTGCTTTCCGTGTTTACTATTTCCTGCCGGTTTTCCTGATATAGATCTATCACTATAGAACCCTTGTGGTCTGTGTATCCATTCTAACATTATATATTGGCATTCATATCTCCAACCATAATTATTTCGTCCGAATAATTTAAGTTTTTTATATCTCTTCGCAAACACTTTACCATTTTCTCATTTTACTCCTTAGCACTACTTGCGGTCCAGAGATACACCACTCCTAACCATGTATTTTTCCCCTCTATGGTGCCTATAACCCGTAGATGCACTTTAGGCTTTCATGCACTATCCGCCAGTCGGTCCCTAGTTTATTGAGCATGCCAACCTTTTTTTAATGAGCATGTTGCAACCTTCCCTGACATACTTTTCTATTACTGGTGGCGATTCTAGGTGTCGGAGGTGAGTCTCGGCTATAGCGTACACGTCCATTCCTTCCCGTTCAAGTTGCTTTTGAATTTCCACCCACTTATCAGGCTTTTTGCCTCCCTGCATATTTAGGTAGCTGAATAAATATTGATTGCATTTGTTTTTACCTTTCCGCTTACGGGGTGTATTTTTGTCTTTTACAAAACTGTTTGCTTCATTGTTTCCACCTAATTCGCTTCTGTCAACATTCTCACGTCTGTAGGTTCTCCGTTTAGCTCTAGGCCTGGCTGCCTCCCAGCGTTGAGTGTGCATGTGTCTCTCGCTCCCCCTGTGTCTCCTAGTTTGCCTTTCTTAGCAGCGCGGGCCCCCCTAAAAAAGTTACCGGTCTCCCGCCTAAGCGCCACCCCACCTTGTTTCCTAGCCTGGGAATGAAGTGAATCCCGTACAACTGAAAAGCTTGCCTATGTCCAATGCTTCCCACTACCCTGTTCACGTCTATCACTTCAAACCCAAGTTCCCTGCCGCACCTCACGATCTCGCTGTAAGCAGCGAGTACTGCCCGCTCGGTGTGCACGCCCTGCTTCACCTCTTCCCGCACGGTGTAGATTGCCATTAGCACATTTGGGGCCGTCGCCCGCAGGTCCTTTACCCCCTTCGCTATCCCCTGGCCATATTTTCCCTCCTCTCCCTTTAGAACATCGTTAAGCCCCGCCGCAATCACCACAAGGTTTCTAGCTTTACTAGACAAGGCCAGCTGCCCCTTCGCTCCAGTCATCCTCGTCTGCATCGTTTGACCTGGGAAACACTCCACCTTCACCCGCTCATCCCCCTTTACCCTTTTCACTATGGCGGTGCTGGTGGCTTCATGTTAGAGCCTCCCACAATGATTACCATGCCATCATCTGCCACGGGGTGCTCTTTAGTGGTACCCGGCTTATCGACTGGTTTTGCAGGCTTACCTTGCAGCACGTGGGAGTAGATGTTGCCTTTTGTTGCTTCCACCCTGTGTGTCACCTTGGTGCATGCCTCCGGTTCGCTGCATGAGCCGAAGTGTTCGTCATTGGTTGGCGAAATGACGCTCCTTTCTAGCTTCCTCTCATGTGCTTCTAACTTTCTCTCAACGGCCCTTGGTTCGTCGCGTTCGTTACTTAGCGCTGCATCCGGTTCTGCAACTCTCTTAGCTAACCCCGAGTTATCCGCTTCTACGCGTTCTAGCCGCGACACCACTAAGCATAACCGACACATACCGGCCCCTTCGTCTGCCTCGCCGCCATCCCGCTGAAACTCCTCTGCATCACGTTCATCTTAAGCGCAGAAAAAAACAGGTTACACAGTAGACAAGGACAAGCGCTTGTCCTTGTATACTCTGTCCCTGTTTTTTTCTGCGCTTAAGATAAATTTATGGAATACAAACTAGCCCGAAGGCAAGCCCTTTCTTTGCTTCTACCTGCCGCGGACAGCTACCACACTGTACCAGCTTTCTGCGCTTGATCTAGGCTGAAAAACCCGACACAACGAGAAAGAACCATGTAGGAAAATACTCAGCTTCGGCTCTCCTCCGCTGTCTCTGCCGTTTTGCTGTCCTACACTGTCGAATCGCGCTGTTGTCAGAGCACCAGAAAAGCACGTCCGAACAGGTCAAGGGCACACTGTCACTGTCACTGTCACTATATCCTCCAAATGGGAGTGTAAACTCCCATGGTTCCCCCTCCTTTTTCCTTCTCACCCATTCCCTTCTTTCCCTTCTTACAACATGGCTGCCAGCTAGCGTCGTGTGTCGATGTGAACTTGCGGTCGCAGCGCACGAATGGATGCGGGGTGCTTACCGCCAACCGACGTTCGTTGTGAGCACTGTAGAACCAACCTGAATTGGCTGGCATGCGACGTGCTGCAACGTCTCCTCCGAGTGAACGACGTTGATGCCGACGGAGCGCGCCAGTGAACTAGGCGAGGCGTAAATGCCGTGACCACAAACGGAGAGTGGCTCCTCATTGAAAACCATATAGTTCCGAATCTGCGAACCGGTTTAAGGCAGGCATTTCACGTTTTTTATTGTAACTAAAGTTTTGGGTGACCTGTGGCACAAATGAAGTCAGTGTTTTTAATCTGACTGTACCGGCGTTTCTCCGCCTGTTGAGGCGAGCGTTGTGCGTGAGAGAGAGCGCCACGCCCGGAACGTCATCAGGCTGGTCGAATGCTTTAAAAGCAATCCGGATGTCATCAGTAGAGAATGGTACCTTAGGCAACATGTCTGTTTTTTCCTGCAGTTCGTATCAAGCCTATTTAACCCATAGGCACGAACTGAGGGAAGGGAAATGTTTTAAGCAATAGTTTTTGTGCCTATAGTGCGGATTTTGATTTTATAACTTTTTCGTGCCTATTTCGACTATATGTGCTTTTTGGAGCCTAAAATTGCCTGTTTTTCTTATATATGCCTCTTTATGGATTTTTTTAGTCGATGTTCTGCAGAGACTGTTCTCGCTTCAGCAGCCTGCAAGTTCGTGTTTGCTTCATGTCGTTTGCGAGAAAAATCCGCGAGCCGTGCCAAACACACAAAAAGCCCATACCGTGCCCAAGCCACCACCACCTGGAACTTTCCACCTCGGCCGAGCCGCCAGAAACCCGTGCACAGCGACAACGCAGCCACGCTCACCGACGACAGCCCGGTCCGCGCTAACTCTTTTGTTCTTTGTACTTCCGGCGTGCGGTGTCCAACGGACCAGCTGGGAAAACTTCTGCCCACGTGCCCAATCTATAGATATCATAATAAAAAGACACCAAACAAAAAATGAACGTGACACAGCCGCCTAAATGCCGCTCAAGCTCATAGACGCCTGGTCGGGGAAAGCACGTGCAAATCTGAGACACCAAAGTTTTAAGTTGATGCCATGAACATGTGCACTGTGAGCCGCGGATAATAGGTGCACCGCCAGCTGGCAAGATGCAGTACGCGTAACACGAAATATGAACGAAAAACAGAGCTTAGAAATGGGGATCTCCGCACTTTACAAGTACTCTAGTCGTGACACCCGTCGTCTGCCGCGGCCAGGTAAACTTTAAGGGCATTTGAAAACATAGTATTGCGGGAATTAGTTCCATAGACTCTTGCGCGCTTTCTAGTATTGATGATGCGTGTATAGTACATAGTTACCGAATGGTGTTATTCCGTCAGCTTCATTAGTCATCCTGTTCTGAAGAACAGAATAGCTCAGTAATTTGTACAGAATAATTGCACTTCCCTGTACAATCTATGGGATTAATCGGTAAAATAGAGGGCTTATGAGGTCGCTCTGCTCTATCAATTAATATTACGTTGCAGTAAAGATCTTTTTCGACTGACAGTTATGTCTTCAAGGGGCAGTTACTCATTGTGCTCCTTCCACTACAGCACGTTGTTACATCTTTAGGAACTCGGCGGAGAGCTGAAAACTACACCAAACACACTCCGTTTTGTATCAATAGCTTTGCCATGAACAAAAGCGTCGCAGCCAAATGTATTTGCCCCATGCTACATTTCAACGTGGCAGGGCACATTCGTGTACTTTTTTTGCCCTCTTAGGTGAAAGCATTTCAGCAGTAGAGAGAGTTAGCGCCACTTTAAGAATGATAAGTTCACTTGCGAGGTTCAGGGCAGATCTGCCACCATCCCCGAAGGACCGGTTAATTAAATCTGGGTGACAAAATTTCTGGATTCCACGTGCTTAAATAACCTCCGGATGTTCTGAGCAGCGAAAATAGTTAAATTACTGATGGAATTAGATCACGGAGCCTCCCGAAGTACAACAACGCTCCGGCAACTTCAATGGACGTTGAGCGTTGTTTTTTCGCAGGCAATTATCGACTGAAAGGGGGTACAACTTCAAGCAGCAAACCATTGAAATTGGTAGGGTTTCCCATGGCTTTCAATCTTTTCTTTTGGTGTTGAATCACCGCACATTTCGCGTAAAGTATAAAATGTGGACTCTTGTGCTGCTTATTTTCAGGAATAAAACAAAGCTTTTCTCCCGCTGCACATTATTGGTCCTCAGTTTCACTGCAAGTCATAAATTTGTTCTAAAATATGTTTCTGAAGCAAATAGGAATGTACCCTATATATGCCTAATTGGGGGAATTCAGTGCCTATATATGCCTAAATGGCACTTCTCAGTGCCTATTATAGGCGAATAAAGCCTCGAATTTTGGTGCTTAAAATTCCGGTCTCTTGTCATCAGACACAGCTTCAGTTGTCTGTGCGTGCGTCGCCAGCAGAATCAAAACTGTCCGCACTGCTAACAGCAATAGAAAAGTAAGCCAGCAAGGATAAGTGTTTTTGTTACGCTGTATCCGTGGCTCATCCTTTGCTGGGGAAGCTGTACTTGGCCGAGGAGGCGCCGAAGAGCCGATTTTCTTGAGACGTACGAGCAGTGCCCGCCGAGTCTCGTACATGATTGACGACCGCCACGTGCACGTGGCGTCCTCATTGGTTTCACTGGGGAGGATGAGGGTCGCATCGCCGTCGGGGGAGGTCGACAAAAGGAGCTGTGCGTGCGATAGGCGGGTGCAAATTGAACCAGCAGGTGCCTTTGCGGGAGCATTGTGTGGGGTCGGTGGAGGTCTGTTTTGTTTGGCAGCGCGGGAAACCATGTTCATATACTGGATGCGTGACAGTGAAGGGAATCTTTTCTCTACTTTAGGAAGAGAGAGGGATAAGCGTGCATGAAGGGGTTAAAACCGCTAACACAACACTACACATGGGAGAAAGAGGGCGATGGAAAAACATTTTGAGAAGTTGGTCGCTACAAGTGTTGTATTCCGTTTCGAACAACACTTCGTCTTGACCCACTCTTTAGAGCTGCGTCACTTTCTTGGTCCGGGGCCAAATCACGCTGACGCGGCGCGAGGGACAAAGGCTCTCTTAACTTTTCTCACTTACACGGGACTAACCGATGTTCTTTAAACTTGGGATCCTCAGATTTTTTCTCCTAGTGATGTAAATTTTTTCTACGTTCCGAACTGATTTTATTTTCTTCTTGTTGGTGCGCACTTCTTCCCCTCTTCTTTTTTTCTCGTTTTTCCCCTCTATATGTTCACCCCATCTGAAGTAGCAAGCCCCGCCTTTTGTGGGGCTAACCTCTTCAGTATTCATTAGAGTTTTCTCTCTCTCTCCGTGGTGTTGACCAGCCAGTCAGCCGGGGAGTCTAGGACAAACCTACAACTTTGCATAGAATTAAATAAAAATTCAGATATTGCTGAACTTTGACCGCAGAGTGCCAAGTATGACATTGTAATAGTCATAGTTGACCCGTGCAGTCAAAGCACTACCTTTGTTCTCGCCCTTCTTAGCCCTGTCTTTTCCGTTTATTCCGTCTAAACATATTAGCCGCTATATGCATGTCGAAGCAAATTGACATCTGCCCGTTTCAGGAATAACGACAATTTTGTAATTATGCAGGGCGTAATCTACTTCCTGCTCTTCGTTAACGGGATGGAAATATCTACGTTTCCCTGTACCTGCGACTAATCATTTGGCGTGCGTAAGACACCTATATGCCAGCAAATGCTCTAGCAGATCCGAGTATTGGCTTCTTGAATTGGCACATTGCCAATGCGCACAGGTTTGACAAAATGCAGAATTAACAAGCAGTCGAGTCTAAAGAGTCGAGCCTCACGTCCGTTCGAGATTATCTGATTATTTCCACAAGGTGGCCCACATTAAAGACATTGATTTCAGGTCTGCGGTATGAAGCATACCATAATACTACCTTGCGTCGATCTCACGGTGCCGCCCGAATAGTTGTGTTCGAGTGCTCCGAATGATCATCGCCTTGTATATTATCAAAGCGCCAGATAAACCACTCTGGCTGTACGGTAGAGGTAATCCGCTGCGACGATTCTCTTTAATGCGGAAACATTAGTTCCCTTTGCATCTAGAAAGAAGTGTCACACAAATTGGACAACATCGCCAATAGAATAAAATATACTGACTTTATAAAAAAAGCATGCGCCTTAGCTTAGTTAACATTGGATATTCAAAGTAAAAGCTTAACTTATTCTGCATGCTTCTTTGTTTGGCTTGGTTAACCTTGCCAACCATGGCTCAAAGCCGTTCGCTCGAGCGCAGCGCTCACAGAAGGAGGCCAGCCGCGCTTTCATTCACGGCGAACGTGGCGCAGGACGAGTCACCTAGTCCGAGACAACTCAGCGGCGCTTGCATGAGAGGTAACAGGGTTGATCCGCTGCAGATCGGCTGAACAGCTGCAACAGCAGCGGCCGCCGCCGCTGTTTTAGCAGAAAGACTGAAAACGGGTTCTTGTGCGCAGAGCCGAAAGCAGGCCCGGCGAATAACGCGATGCGCTTCAAGGGGTTTTCGCAGGAGGATGTCGCCGGTCAAAAGGGGAACTTACGCATGCGCGGCAAACAGCAGGACTAAAGTAGTAAAGCATTGATTTAAAACTGAGTAAACATACATCTGGACGACGGTTGGACGCATTAAAAGCGGAAATAGATTCAAACGCCACACTCAACACCACACAGCGTCGTTGCTCCGTTTCTGTAGCTGTTTAACCGGAGAATATTTTGTGCCCTGTGACGTTGAAACGAGTCCTAGAGGCGCCTAATGTAACCTTCATCAGTGATTTCAGCACGTAACGGCAGAATTCGCAATTAGGTGAACAGAAATATACGTCTTTTTTAAAGATCCCCTTTGCTTGGGGATGAGAACGGGCGTATTGGCTGGCCTAAGGATAGGCATAACTTTACGCTTTAACACCACCCTCGTCAACAAGTAGGTGTAGCTTCGCGAGAAAAAAAAAAACTTACGTTTTTTGACTGGTTCCAAAGACCGGCTTTACGGCTGCGTAACATTAGGCCTAGATATAGCCACGCGCGGGTGTTTGTTAAACATCTAAATCATGGGAGCGATTGCGGGAAAAAAGACGAAATATGAAAGGGACGATGATGTCAAGGGCATAGGGCGTAGAACCATTATGTGCTACTGCTTCCGCATCCCACACACTATACTTCCGGCCTCTGTCCTTTGATTGAACGATCTTTAACAGCAATAACACAGAAGGCTCGGCTGCCTTCGTTGTATTTTATGGCTAGAAGACTGCTTGTGGATGCTAGAGAATACGCAAAGGCAAAACTCCTGCCAAGAAAAAACACGAAAGTACTCAATCACGAAAGCGTAACATTTCCGTGTTTTTGCGGTTTAGCCAGCCGGCACGTGATATTATGGCTCCCGCATGAAACAGAAAATATTTGTTTTTCTCGGCAGAGATTTCTTAAAGCTTGGAAAGAAACCCTGAAAATCACTTTATTTACTCGAAGTACGGGGAAAACACCACGCACAGGTTCCATCTTCTCGAGATACGACATGTCATGCGCTAAAAATCAAAACTGCGCATTGCAGTGTGCCCAGGGGACGCCAAGCTCCTTGATGCTATTCCCTGCGCCCATTTTCTTTCAAAAGGCCCGGCCAGCCACCAGAGGGCAGCGGCGATGTTTCGTGGAAAATTCTGAGAGCAGTGTCTCCGCAAAAACGAAAATGCGAGCAACCAGAGCATGCGGAAGGGAAACGTAGTTCCGCGAAACGAACGCAAATAAGGCCCTAGCGATAGAAAAGTCGTAAAAGCTGCCGTCTAGCGGAAGCAAAAAAGGAAATGTTGAGGCCTTGCTTTGGCACGGCCACTCATTGTTTATCGCATTGACAAATGAATTCCATTAAATAAAAACAGCTCGAGATGACTAGACCCGACAAGCGCGACTGCTGTTCAATTGAAATCGATCCGAAGCCTAAAAGATGTCGTATTTTACTTTACAGAGCCCACCGCGGTCGGCCCATGCTTTTTGTTATTCTGCTCTTCATTCGACTCGTGGTGTGCAGTTACAGGGGCGGGTGGAGTGAAGGCAGGGGTTGTTTACAGGCAGAGCGACAGCTCTAAGGACGGTAAATTGAATTCTCCGGGTTGAGAAATGACTCGAAAAGTGCCCAATCTTTAGAGATCGGTACAACGCGCCCGTTACAAAAACGACTGGTAAAACGCCTGTTTTATTTTGTTTTTTTGTTGTTGTTGTTGTCGTGTCCGTGCGATCTACCGCAGCATGCGCAGACCTCGGGAGAAATCGTCTGAGGTGGCGCCCTCTTGCTTCATCGTGTCCGCAGGTTTTTAGTACGGGCGTTTTTTCCAGATGTTGTCTCCACGCTTGTGCTGACCTTTTGCAAGCATGCTATCTTCGATGCCGAACACCCACCTTACTTTTGCAGTCACTAACAGCAGCCCTTATAGAGAATGTGCAACACTTTCGAAAAACGTTTTCTCGCCATTTCCTTCGCGCTTAGGAAGACTGCAAATGCTATGCTTATCTCCCGCGCGGCGCGGTGCTGCGTGAGTTTCTAGTCCTGGCACATACGCCTTTCCGGCTACTTCTGTTCTATGGTTTTCTTTTTAAAGTGGCTATCCAATCCGCTCCTCCATGCAACTGAATGGAAGCCGGCAAACAGCAGCAACCGCGCTGGAAGGATGTATTACCAGGAGTCGGAGAAAGGCAAGCCCGGAGAACAGATAAAAATCCTTTTAGCAAGTTTGTCATTATTCTCAAGGGCATAAAATATTTCGCCTGATGTACTTGTTTAACCCCTAATTTATGTAGTGGGTGTGTTTGTTGACCATGTTCTGCAAGAATTTAAGATTTCGAACGAAGTCACAAACACTGGTAAACACCACGATTAACCACCAGGTTAAACACCAGGTTAAACACCACGCTTAACCCACGCTTTCCGCGACGCAGGAGTTCCACAAAACGACGTTGTATCACTGTGAAAGCAGGGCTGCATTGAGACACGTTTTATGTCGCACACGAGAGTAACTTTTGTGCTGATGTGGTGTGAAGGAATGGTAGAGTAGTTATTTCCTACAAAGTACGAAAGCAATGGGCGCTCAAAACGTGTCAAACATCGCCAAACAGTTGGCTTGCTCGGCAGATTGGTTGCGTGGAATGTTTACGGCCACTCGTTTCAGCGCAATGCCCTTGCCGTTGTGCCATAAAGTGCAGCAGGACAGATTCGCTGGCGTAGGTTGCGAGTCCTTGCGGTTCGGATGCGGGTGGAAATATTTCTAAAATAAGGGGGTGACATCTTCCAGACAAGTTTCATTCATTGAAACGACTGCTTTGTCCCGATAGGGGTGACGCCAAGTTCATTGGAAAGGTCAGACAAATTCATACAAAGGAAAAGACGTGAACTAGTGAAAGCTCCCTATCCTCTTTCAGGCGGCTTCTCTAGAAGATCAGGAAACGTGGTGATTAACTAAGATAGTCGCAAGGCTTGACCTAACCTCAGCTACCTCAAAGTTAACCAAAGTACCGGTAAAAAATATCACTGGACATTGTAGTGCTACCTCGAGTTCCATTTGATCGTATCACTTTAACCATGCACGTTTTTGATATTGGGTTTCGTGTGTTAAATAACAGATGTCTTGGGTTGCTATTAGTGACGGCAAGCAATACTCGGCCTCCCCAGGAGCCCATTTACAGACAGCCACGAAACAGTGCCCCTCTCTAGTGACGATGTCGCTCCCATTGCTGCGACTCCCAGCCGAAACGACTGAATGACACCTCAAGCATTGGTCTGGATTGCCATACTAAAGGGCGCCATCGAAGCTCATGAGACGAGGATTCGTCAACGGAGGATGATCACTAGCTAAATATGGACGTGGGACGTCACGCTCGCAAGCGCAGTTTTTCTGTTCCCTTCCCCCTGTGCAGAATAGCCCACAATGCGGCCGCTGGGGCCGACGTTCCTCCAGTGGCCTCTACCCAATGTGCATTTTCGCCATTTGGCTGTATCCAATTTTTCCGAGTGTTTGGTTCCCCTAGGAGAAATGATTCCTCCATCCCAACTAGACACCTAGAAAACTGATACATACTTCTCTTATCTTAGAGTCTCTTTTTATCAAATGTATCTCGCGATCTCTGATGCCAGTGCATTTACGGGGATGTGTTACTTCATTCTTTGATGGGCGAACAACCATGCAAAGTGTGCTTTGTAATTTGCTCTCAGCTGTCTTTAAGGCAATATTTTCGTTTTTAGGTCGTGCAAGAAGAAGACCCAATTTTTCCAGTATTTGCGCTACACTTGCGATACAGTAGCCCTGACTTGCAAGAGCGAACAAGAAAAAGTGAGCTATGCCAACAAAGGATGGCACTTCGAAGTGTGGTGCCGAAGCCTTTCTTTATTCATGTGAAAAAAAATCAGCAGTACAAGATTGGCGCCCACGATACAACGTAGTTCTTGAAAACACAAGACAGGGAAGCACAGTGGCGTGGGAAATGTGTACCCTCATTCCACTGAGTGGCCGAAGAGTACCAGAGGAATGGTTTGCCTTAAAAATGCGAAACGTGGTAAAAACGGAAAAAAGAAATTTCTGAAGTAACGACGCGCTATATTCTCGTCGAAAGCGTATTTACGAGATGCGAAGAAGTGCGTGCACCTAAAAACGCAGTCAATGCTCTTCCTAAAGCGTCCACAACGATCGCGCACCTGTTTGCCCGTCATTCCAATATACCGGGCATTCCATTGGAGACGCTTTTCCTACATAACTTTCTTGATTTTGATTTCAAAAACGTGCTGCCAAAATCGTCTGTTTGATCACGGGGGGGGGGGGGGGGGGGGATAAAAAATGCTTGTTTTGTTTCCTGCAAACCACTGCCCAAGGAATCTCCCGCGACGAAATATTTTGCAAGTTGGTCTTGTTGATTGGTTTTCTTGTTGCTCTGCTCTTTGGGCGTTGGAAAGTTAAGCTTTTCTGGTTTAATATTTGTAATCTCACGTGTATTGCCGCATTCCTGACGTTCCTCTCTGCAGATCAATAGTCCGCTGCGAAAAGGATAAAGTGAGCGTTTTCAGGGAAAAACAGCAAGAACTGAATAACTCAGGGTGCGTCCCAGAAACATACTGGGAATTTTTCCACATACAGTTGAGATGAAAGAAGTAGACGAACCTACTCCTTGCTGTAGTTGAGTTAAGGTCGTTTACTGCGCGTTTGAAAAAAATCCCAACAAAACTAGCAAAAACAATTACGTCTAGCGCATCCTTTCTACACAGTAAAGCCAGTTCTGTGAAAATTCATTTGCTAGGTTTGCGGGATCTTTCTGAGGTATTTGGAACTTTTCTTGTAATTTAATTCCGGTGCTTCACTAGTGTTTACGTTTTACCGTATTTTAAGCTTTTGAAGTTTTTATTCTCACAAAAACAACAAAAATAGATACCACCAAGCCTAGGCTACTTTTTATGAGTCTTTTCACAGAAACGTTGCCCAGTTGCACAAGTAAAGCCGTTCATTCAACTGTTTTGGATATAATACCACGTTTAACAGCTGTTTAAGTTCATATTAAACCCCCCGAGACTACTGTAGAAATGGCTAGAGAAGTGGAGGTTACAAGCTTGAACAAACGGTAGAGGAAGTTTACATATTCCAATCTCGGCATTGGAAGATGAATCGCTATAAATAAAACATTGTTTTCAGTTTAATATCATTTTTAAAATAGTTTAGTGATAAATGCGGTGAGTGTGTTCCAGTTATCTTAGTATGTCAATAAGCTAAAGATGACTGAACAGGACATGAATTTTGAAACGTCAGATTTGTGGGGTCTATCGTAACATAAGCTACATGTGGCCTATAAAGAGTGCCATAGTGAAGAACACAATAATAATTTGCCTACACAGACATCGCTAACCTGTGCCGAAATATTCACATTCGGTTGCATTCGCTTTTCGCATAGTTCTGAATAGCAGCACCGGCGGACGGGGTCGAATCAGTGTCCTTGGGCTCAGCAGCGCGACGTCTTACCTAACGAGCAACCACGGCAAGATAATGCAGTAAATATATTCTTTGAACTAATCAACAGTGTGGATACAGCCAGACAAACTACATTCAGATATCTAGTTTAATTAGCGACACAAAAACTACCTTCTAAACTTAACATCTTAAATATCAATTGGGCAATAGCGACCGTGAATTAGCCCACTCTTGCTCTGGGTAGCATTGTAAAAGGGTGTTCATCCTACATCTTACCTCCCTACTTAGAAGTCCAGCCCATTTGTTAGCAGGAAAATCTAGAAAGAAGGGAAAAAGACACTCGTACTCTATTTGACCCTCTCGAATTAGAGTACGCACGTTGCCAGCGCCAGATATCTGTGGGATATGATCTCAGTGTGTAAAAGGCTCGTGTTCCTGGCTGGTTAGGTGATATTTACCTGTTTACTCCCCATGGATCAGTAAGCGATTTAAACACGAGGATTTCTTATAATGCATTGTTTAGCAAGGCGAAACTGAAGCGAACAAAAGTACCCTTTTTGCACACACTATCTTTTAGACTAGAAATCACTAGAGAAAGAAAAAAAAATACCTAGCCCACGGTCTTTGTGCGAGTTGTGGTGTTCTTACGCGGGATTTACTTTATTTGTTCTAAAAATAAACAACGCGCTTTATGTCGCAACTGTCATCGCGATGTGACGTTCGCTAACTGCATGCCAAGGAATTCTTTTGTCCCGTGGAAATCAAGATGTGGCATATTATCTGACTTGCATACTATCTGACTTGTACTATACCGTCAAATGGGCCGGAACCAGTGGTTTAATGATATCCTCAAAACATACTGTTTACCGCTGTACTTCTTACACACTATTTTTTGCTGTTTGCTTTTTGCATTTGCATTTGAATAGGCTGTAACGTACAGAAAAAGTGAAGGTAGCGATACCGACATCTTTTGAGAGGACTGTAACTCCTAGCTTAACTACCTATTTCCCTGTACAGTGACATAGACGCTTCAAACTGCAATCTCATATATGACCTTTCTGGGTATCAAAAGAATTCTCTTGTGTTCTGCCCCCATCATCATCATCAACAAACCATCAACATTTATGGTCCGTTCCCGTGCTGAAATAAGGAGTTTTTGGAAAAGAACTTTAAGCATGTCAGTTCCAGAGACACCTGGAGCGCATAGAATCTGGATCGCAGATTTCTAGCGATATCCAGTTGTGAACACGCGGCTGGTGTTGTTAGTGTGCCGCTGTCCACCTTTCATGCAACACTTAGCTGGCGACAAAATATTTTGTCCAATCAAAAGCAGACCAGTCACGAACGCCGACAGTTTTGAAATATATATTTGAATTTGTGCCCTGAGTCGGAAACCTTTGCAAGTAAGTGATGGACTACGCGGCGTTCGATTGGGGGCCGATGTTTGGACAAGAGCAGTGGGCCGCATTATTCACAACGTGGTGAAGGTCGCGGAGAATAAGCACATATCCATGCTGCCGAGTAAAAATGAGACAGCCCGTGACGGTGAGAGGGAACGTTTGCTCGGTCTTGATTTAAAATCACGTTTTCGATAGTACAAAGCAACGCCACGTTCGATCAGGTTCATTTGAAGTGCGCTTCAGTTCCCCGAGCGTCCGGGACACAACTCATTAGTCCCACCCGCTCAAATGGGTTCCGGTGGCGCCGAGGAAGGCCCCTGGTGAGTTAGAACAAAATGAGGCCTGTCTTGACCACTAATTGAAAATTCGGAGCCGCTTGCTATAACAAAGGTTTTATGGATAGCATTAGGCAGTCCACCTGTGCCATCTCTAATGTAATCTCTATGACTCTCTTTCGCTAGTTTTTTTTTTTCAGTATTCACTTGTATACCAACTGTGAGTGTACTTACACAAAGGGACGAAACTGCATGTATATCTATAGTATATCGTCGCTGACATGCCACTAATGAAGTAAAGTTATATTGAACCCCAGGGGTGAACAGACTAACTTCATTGCTATGCAGTCACCTATTGTCCGAGGACGCTCCAACTCTATCCCGCATTGCAAGCAACTGTTGCTCAATCATGAAACTTTCATGGTGGTCTGTGCAGTTGTTATTATCAGGTTACTGAGCTGTCCCAACATACACATTTAACGACGTGTGTCCCCCAAGGCCTTGTGGGATTGTCCTCGCTGCTTCCATAAAGTTAACGAAGTGTTTTAATCTGGGCCAACTGGTAACTGCGTATTTATCGTCAGAGCATCTCGAAAGCAGTAGCAAATGCAGGGTCACCAACTACTGTTTCGCTTGCCCTCCTGTTCTGAGCTTCCTTACTGATGTGCCGGACCCCAAACTCGACACTTGTGGCATAAAACAGGCGAAACCTTATTTCCGAGGACCGAGAGAAAGAAAGAGCGTAAAATATTTTTGGCATTTGAAGTCCAAGCCACGGCGTTATTATGCCTCTTTACACTATACAGAGGGTTAAGGGGCGGAGTGTTCGGTGGTGCTCGGAAGGTGGGGTTAGGCGTTGTGGCTACAGGCGGAAGATCTTTTTATTGTGAGGCCATAACGAAACACAAAACAACCTGTCAATCATGCCTTGAACCATGGAGTGACATTGGATACGCTGCGTGCAAGATTACGAGCCTAAATCACTTGTGTTGACGAGAATATTGTTTATCTTGTCACCAAGATAGAAAATACCCGTCACTGCTTGACCTCTTTTATATCTATAGAGAAAACGTAGTGGCAATGACTTCCATCTTAGCTGTGTACAAATCTTTATGACCCAGACGCGGTGCACTGATTACTCAGTTTGTACAAGCGCTGTTGGAATTTTAAAAAACAAATTCATAGCCACACACAAATTAAATTTTTACGCTTAAAGAACACCAGAGAAGACACGTGTGTATTTTTATAAAACACGAGTCGCGACGGAAACAAATACAATTGCAGTAATAAAGAATAAAAGACACAAAAAAACATTTCTTGAGCCCTCTTCCGTCATTACAAAGAAAAATCAAGATAGAGCCTATCTTACTGATGGAGCGAAACGAACTCCAAAGAAGGTTTAAATATCGTAGAGTTGTTGATGTGATGACAATAACGGCTTTCGCTCTAGAGAAACCGCGCCATTGCGACAACAAAGTGCAGAACATCAAAGTGCCGTGTGGCGTCTTTGTACAGTAGGCTTTTTGCATGTGCAGTGCGACCAATTTCACTCCATTACTTTAATCTTTCCCTCCGCGATTCATTAGAAATACGCTTTTGTGGTCGTGAAGCTTTTTTACTACTGAAAAACCTGTTTTTTCATGCAGTTCAAGCGACGGTTTCTTCCAAAGGCTAAAAAGAGCTGTAACTGTCATGACACGTGTCCCGCTTTCAATAAAAGCCATTACAACGCCCCAAAAAGGTTTACGCGTCTGTTACACCGAACTGATCATGTAAAACAGACTAACGGAACCTTGAATTGAGATACTCCCCCCACCTTCCACCGCCCCCTCTCTAAAAAAGATTTCCGTGCCTGATAAACGGAACTGGACACTCCTACTGCAGGAAAACTGCAACTTAATGTTATTGACCAGATTTTAAACTACCCCCCGTCCCGGTGGCTCAGTGGCTAAGCCGTTGTTTTGATGAGCGTGAGGACATGGGTTCAACTCCTGGCCACAGCGGCCGCTTTTCTGATGGAGGTGAAATAAAAAACGCCCGTGTGCACGAGATTTCGGCGCCTGTGAAAGATCCCCAGGTTGTCAAAATTAATCCGGAGCTTTCACTATACCACTCATCATCGCATGTGCTGCGTCGACGCGTTAACCCATAGAATGAAATCACTCAAAACTATCACCGATTTTGGTGCGTTGATGTTCAAAGCAACGCTTTTTACATCTACCCCAGAAGAGTTATTTCACGACCGTTGGTGTCAACAGAAAACTCCCGTGAACAAATAAAGTTATTTACTAGCGCCGCACGAATCGAACTTGGAACTAATAGAGGAAAAAAGCGAGCGCCCGTTGTCTTACCACTTTATCTACCAGCCCACGCGGAGACGGGGAAGACAGGTGGTGTACTCCCCAAGCGCATCCACCGGTTTAACCCCTGTATTCAAACAAAATACCACGTGATAGCGTCACGCAACCTCTAACGCCGCTGCGCGCTCCGCCCACAGCACGTGTAGCGGCCCTGTGCACGCCTTGCGTATCAGCGTATCAGCTTGCGTAACAAAAATTAAAGGGATTCCACACCACCGCATGACATCTCAATTATAGTACGCCAATGTGTTAAAGCCTGTGGCCTCCGCAGTACACGTAAAAACTCACAACTCCTTGTCGTCCGCCCTCACGCCAAATGGCACATTAACGAAAACATTCAAATACCCCTTGATGGCCAGGCGATCACTCCAAGCCCCAGAAAGATCCTAAGACTACAGCTCTAGGCCAACAACAAGAGTGACGTATCCTTCAAGCCCCTAAACCACAGCATCAATTAAATCCTACACATGATCAGGTGAGTTACCACCAAGAAACGAGGCCTCAAGGCATGTGATACCTTTGTATTAATTCAAGCTTTTTTCTTCTTTAGAATCACTTACGTCATCCTTCTTCCTTCTTCAAACAGCACATAAAGATACTTTATATTTTGTTTAGAAATGCGGTTGAGCAGGCCATTGGACTTCCCATGAGTGCGTCCACAGAAAGGCTACTAAGCAAGGGGCTCCACAACACGGTTGGAAAGCCGTTACAGGGCCACCTTTCTAACCAGAAGCTTCGATTGAGAAGAACAGCGGCGAGTCGCCACAACCTTCACCTAATTGGTTGGGCAGCAAAGAATGTCACTCCGCTTGTGTACTCCCTGGACTCTTGGGGAGTAGAACTAAAGGTGTTCCCTTTGCTTAGAAATATAAACGCCTCACACAACGAGTGTCGCAGGCCAAAACGGGCTGGAGCAATCAACATCACCCTCGGTGGGGATCTTGCAGTTATCTAGAGACGCCTCCCAACATCGAGGTTAACATTACGCCATTATCGTGGCTACCTCCGGAACCAACCTTTTTGCTTGTGCCTCACTCAAGACCGAAGACATGACGGCAGCAGAAGAGGCAGCTATCGCCTTGGCTTTAACTCAACCAGGGGTTCGTAAGGTAGTCACCGATTCCCAACAAGCCTAGAAGAATTACCAGTCGGGTTGGGTGTCACGACCTGCGCTGCGTGTGCTAAAAAACCACTCCCAAAACGGCTGCATTCAGCTCATCTGGACACCAACTCACGCTTCCATGGAGGGCAAGGAATACACTCACGAACAAGCCTGCGCTTTTACCCTCTTGCTATGGAGCTGCAAAAGGACAGTCACCCGCTTGTCTCGTTCAGCGACATAACTAAGCATTATCAACTTGAGAGACAGACCGTACCTTCACCTTACCCTGACCTTTGCAGAGAAAAACAAACTGCCTTACGGCCCATACGATCCGGCTCCTTACCACACCCGACGATTTTTCATTTAAGACACCCGAAACGCTACGAAGATGAATGTAAATTTTGCTCAGAAGTAGGAACACTCCGCCACATATTCGGGGAGTGCGACGTTAGCCCTGAGCACCCTGGTTTCTTTCCGTGAACCAGCCTACGAGAGCAATGAGAGATGCTGCTTTCCATCCCCTGTCTGCCTACCCAGCTTCAGCTGGTGGACACAGCACAGGCGGCACGGACTGCGTGTCAGCTCCAGTAAAGAATGAGTCACTCCCCTGGGTCTCACTCTGGGCCATTCAGAAATTTGAATAGAAATATTTCCTCCTTCTGCGCCTTCCTCTTCTCCTCCTCATCTTCCTCCGTCTTTTACCGCCGATCTCGTCGCCTCCGTCCGTGGTGGCAGGGACGGAGAAGTGAGATCGTCGAACATCGGTTGTGAGCTTCCTTTAATTTTAGAAAACAGTTTCTGCTTGTGTGCTACACAGATACAACTCTGCCAACCACCGTCCATGCCTGATGCACTGTTTTAACCATACCAAGAATATTTCTTTGAAGTAATAAAGAGTGTGGCTAAGGGCATTTAACTTCTCTCTGGTTTTCTAGAACGACGTGAGTGAAGTCAAGTGACGTCGCATTGGTAATGGTTGCGGGTGCCATTTACAGCTTTGCTTTCCAGCCACATTCACGGGGTGGACTGGCGATTTTTTTTTCACTGGCTTTTGTGCGCGAACGTTGTTATCGCGTTCAACAGGAGCCGGTTTTCCGGCGTGGCCGACTGCTTATGATAGAGTTAACCAAACACGTACAACTCCGCTATCGTTACCCAAAAACACTGCCATAATTGTAAGATGAAAGGGGAGAAATTCACCGCACTCGCATAGGAATCATCAGGAGCGAACCAAAACAAGTATACTTCACCAAAAACACCCCCTTACATATAATCTTGCTTCCTGCAATTGCACTCTTTCCACGTACACCGGCACGCAAGCCACATCGAAGCCAAGGATAACGAGTTCCGCTAGAAGGTGCTAAACGCAGCGTAGTCAATTGTTCTCCCAGCGGTCTGCGGCAAGCGAGACCGGTATCGGAAAAACAATGACAACGATAACGAGAAGACCTGCAAGCCTAACGCGTCAGGCTACATGTTTCCCCAGAGGGAGCGTGCCTCCATTCAGAGACAGTCGTCTGGCGCCAATGTTCACGCCCTCTCCGGTACAACACTCCCAAAAGACTAGCTAGTGACACCTTTGTGCCCTTTGGCGTCAGTTATCTGATACTGCTAGTACAACAATACGTCTCTTTCTGCCTTCTCGAGCGCCGCTGCCGGCCTCACATATGTCCTTCTTGCACAAGGGCTATACATTGAGAGAAATATCGTTCCCCATTCTGTTGCGGACTTTCTGCCTTTGTCCACTCATGATTCGGATTGGGACACAAAATTTCGGATCCCCTTCGCAACGCACGGTGTTTGCTCCGTTGGTATAGCGGAAGAAAAACGCACACTTCTTCACTACGTAAGAGGATTCTCGTGTAGTGTCATTTCACGTTGTATATTGTTACGTTATGTTGACGGAAGTCTCACGCGGAATACTTCACCGAAGTTTTAGAAAGATGCCAAAAGAACGGAACCACGGTATACCGTCACAATTAGGAGAGAAAAAAGACCTTTGCAAATCACTGAATGGTCACGAAGGCTTGGAGTCCCGTTTAAGTCTTTTCTGCTCCTTCGAAGTGCCATAGACTTTCCTTAGACGTTTCATTTTATCCGTGAAAGCGTACCTCACCGCTATAGGCTCCTCACAAAATATGACTATTTTAAATGTCCTTTGTATTTCTCCAGTTTTCACATTAGTTGGTTCTTTTCCTTCAATTTGACCTGGACGGAAGCGGTTGATTATCCCGTTTCTATTTCTTCACATGGCAGAAACCATGGACCGGTAATTTGAAGTTGTCTTCACCAAGTGGTGCAATTTGAAGGCCAAAGGCCGGGATAGGTGTTCTCTTCGCGCTTTAAAAACATCATAGCCGTGCTTTTTCGCAATCGTTATGGAAAATGGATTTTAGGAATGGCGGAATCTGAAAAAAAAATTTTCTCTTCGGTTCTTGTTAAGGGTGGCAGGGTTGAAGGTGGTAAAGCTACATGACTTGGAGCTGGTGACGCTGTACGCAGTGCCCGTTTCCTTAAATCAAAATGAAAATTACGGATCAGTATTGCAAAATTTCAATATAACACCCCCACCCTATTAAAACGTTTGGACATTTTTAACGTGCTGCTTGATAATTACTCGCCTTGGCCCGGATGCATGCTTTTTCACAACACTTCTCCGGCGTGAAAAGTCATTCGTCTACAGGTGACTCCAATGGTGATTGAAATGGTGACCTCAAGGGACCGCATTAGGGACTTTAATTTCAAATCAAATAAAATCAGTTTTATTGCATCACAGTGATGCGGGCGCGCTCGGGCAAAAAAGTTGAACAGCTTTGACTTCACGAAAACCGAGCCCTATTTAGGTACAGGGCTCACATCAAGGGCTTATCTGGCACCCGCAGACAAACAGGCGCTTGATGTGACAGGCCATGAGCTTGAAGCACTCAGTTGGTGAAAAAGATTGGTTAAAAACAATGTGTGTATAAAATAACTCCTATTACACTACTACTTAGATAGTGCTGAAACACTTATAAATGATCTCAGTCACCGAAGAAATAGAACAGAATACAACATAATACATAGCATTGCACAACAGCAATACCTAAAAAAACATAATCGCCATACAAGTGGCAGTTTGAAAACAGCAAAAAAATGTTACAAGAGGTACCCTCGTGTAGTGCGAACACTAGCTCCTTCACGTGAAAACCCGCCTGATATTAAATATTTAGTAGCATCCACAAGGTATACCTCACGATTTGCCGTCTATGCTCATACGGCAATATCGAAGATACCAAAATGGTTGGCTTTGAAAAGTGTAAGTTAAGGCGTTTGGTTTAAGGAATAGCATTTGTGAGAAAATTTCTTCAATATAAGCAAGGCACTTTTATAACCCGTCGCAAGGCAGAATTCATATAAATTAGGAACAGGTACAATTTTAAAACGCGTGCACAACTCCCGCGTGTGCGCAAGGTAGCCAGCATTAGCTTTGTGACGCACTGCTTTCTTTTGCAGGAGGTACATCTTATGTGTGGAGATTTTGTTGTATTGTCCCAGACAAGGAAGCAATAAGTCACATGTGATACGAATAGCGTGTTGTACAATAAGAGTTATGTAGATAAAGGAGCGAAAATTGTGCGTATTCCAAGAAATTTTGCTAACCAACAGGGCTGCGCTCATGTCATGGTCCCAGCTCATGTTCTTGCGGGGAAAAAAACCTCCCAATGTTTTCACGGTTTCCACGACCTCTGTGATAGTGTTATCCATTATTTTGCTGCGTTCCACTGAAATAACACTCCGTTTTAAATCAAGTAACACGGCGGTCGTTTTTTCCCTCTTTATAAGCAAAACATTTGCTGTGCTCCACGACTTCAATTTTTCTAAAGACCCATTTATATCTGAAATTAGAGAGGGTGTATTTCTGCCTTTAAATAGGAGTGGTTGTTTTGTCCGCATATAAATTGTAATGTGTTTTGTCGCTAATACATGTTAGGACATTCATGTACAGAATAAAAAATGGTGGGCCAAAAATGCTTCCTTGCGGAACTCCCGTGGTTATTTTCTGAAAAGTAGGGAGGTTCTTTCCTATTGCTATATTTGCAATCTGTGTTATAGATATGATTGAAAAAGAGCCTACGCGATGCCACGGATGCCATATAACTCTACTTTTTGGAGGAGGGTCTGATGATATAGGCTGTCGAAAGCCTTCGAAAAGTCTACCAATACGTCCATGCGAATTTTTCAAAATTTTCAAGTGCGTCTAGGAATATTTCTTTTTGTATTAGCAGAGCTGTTTCAGTGGACCTCTTGTGACGAAAACAATTCTGCGCTGGACTTATTGGTTCGAATTTGTTACAAATGCCAGCGAGTCTCTTATGAATTTTTTTTTTCCAAGTCTTTTCAGAAAAATGGTAGGATAGAAAAGGGTACAGAGTTGACATTTCTTTTTTATCCCCAATTTTAAAATGCACTGCAACCTTTGAAACTTGCATGAGCTTCGGAAAGCAACATGTTGATAATGCTAAATTCTATATAAAACTTAGAACCGTGGCGACAGTGCCAATTACGTATTTGAGTGGACCAATTTGCATGTCATCATCACGAGCTCTAGTTTTTCGGGGCGGGTCAAATATTGTCTCCCGTTCACGTTCATCTTGTTGGTTCAAAAAATACGCTTTTGAGGTTTCTACGTATAGCATGACCGGTAGACAGGGGGCAAGGCATGCTCCTGGCAACTTCTTCGAAAAATTTATTCAATTGCTCCGCAAGATGTATTCCGTGGACACTACGGTCTTGAGAAACGAGTTTTTTGACAGGAAGGGAGTGTACACTGGTTAAATAGAGTGTTGATCTTACTCCACACATCTGCTCGGCCATTGCAGGCATCTTGCTGAAATTGACTATGCAAGTAACAGCACTTTTCCTTTTTTTAAAAACGAAGTAAACGTTTCGTGATATTGCTTAAATTCTTGTAGATCTGAAAGGGGCCTTGTTTTCAGAAATGTCTTGTATAACCTATCATTCTCTTCTATTCGTCTCAAGCATTCTTGGTTCTTCTAAGGTTTGCGATTTTACCATTCGTCTTAACAGTGCTTTCTTTATTATTTTGTAGGTAAACTCGCATAAAAACTGATAAAAACTTGTCCTACGCACCATCGGCAGTTTCGCAGGAGAATAAGTCCTTCCGCTTTCGTTCATGAGGCGGGCATGGAAAGAATTCAAAATTTCTTGTGTTATGTTCTGAAAGCCTACTGTCGCTGCTACTTGCACATGCGTCCTGTTATCAGAAGTTCTAAAAAACGATAAATGGTGAAATGATCCCATATGCCGGAGAAAACAATGCTAGATAACACTTTAGTCCTATTCGTATTGAAAATAAGAAGATCTAGAACAATTTATGTCTGGATTGTGACGCGTGTTGGCGTTTCAGTGCAAATTGCAAAACCGTTTAATTTTGTCCGCCAGATTTCTGTATATTCATGTTGAAGTCACCACCAGGTATTATTCCAAGATCATTTTCAGTCGCATAGTTTAAGAGGCGCTCTAAGGGGGTAACAAAATTGCTTGTCTGACAGTTCGGCTGAAGATATATAATGCTGTAAATATTTTTCTTTGGCACCAGAGCCAGCTATTCGAAATCGCCTGCAATGAAAGAAAGCTCCGATATTATTTCACATAGAAATTCATTCCTTATTAGGATTTCGATACCACCACCTTGCTTACGCTGCCTATTTATGAAGAAATTTTGATAACCTTCCCATTTGAAAACTTCCTTGTTCGATGAATACCATGTTTGCGTCAACATTTCTGTATCGAATTTTAAAACAAATTCATCGAAAAAACAACAAGTCCCCCTTCCTTATGAGGGCCTGATCGAATATTGAGGTGAAGCCCGTTAAGACCAATAATTTCACACATATTGTATGCATTCTTAACAGCCACCGGAGTCTCAGCCTTTTGCAGGAAAAAACAACTTATTTAAAAGAGACTGGGTGTTTGTGTGATATTTTGCACATCCGGCGTATTCCAGATGTACGCGATTGGTGACCACTCGTACCAAGGAGCTGCGTGAGTGCCGGGCAAAGGTGCTCCTTCATGTTCACTGGCGAGTTGGGTACAAATACGAGGTCTTCAGTAGATATTAGCATCTTTTTGCTTTCTTCAGCACTGCATCTCTGTTGGTACGGCTGAACCCGATGAACTCAACCCAATGAACTCCCAAGGTGACGCAAATGGTCGCGCAATGAACCCCACTATATACTCCAATGGTCATGACCTCTGTACTGCACGGTGACCCCCATGGTCATCAAAAGGACTACAATGGTAACTGCACTAATGATCCCAAGGGGACTCCAATGGCCACAATCACAGTGCTCCCGAATGGCGTAGAGAGGGTTTGGTTTTCAGGGGGCTGGAGTAGACAAAAAAGAAGGTATGAGACGTTCGAAAAATCGGTAAATTTACTGAAACGTAAAAATAAATATTCTAAAGTAAACATTTCCAGGTGTTTTTGCGCCCTCTTCTAAACATTCCGATCGGTCAATTGGTTATTACTTTTTGCTCTTCGACGGCGGCACTGCAGAATTCCTGTTTGGTTATTCGGAAACCTCTTCTGCGGGAAAATGTACTCGGTACAATGCTTTGATTTGATTGTAGGGTTTAACGCGCCGACGCAACGCAGACGATGAGGCGCGCCGTAGTGGAGGGCTCCGGATTAATTTTGACCACCTGGGGATCTTTATCGTGCGCCAAAATCTATTTTGCCGAGGTACAATGCCCTCGGCAAAATAGTGTGCAGTAGTTATTTCATAACATGCAAAAATGGTGCTCTCACTATCACCTTTACTCAGTCGGCAAAAACGGAAGGTTTGGGAGGTGCCGCAACCCCCTTGAGCCCATTGTGTATGCCACTAGACATTACCGTACACTGTTTCAGCCCAGTCATATTGCAATGTCTCGAAGTAATGGGACATTGTAGCAACCAACCGGATCAGCAGCGACTGCCCATGCTTGAAATATAATTTCTCGCAAAGGGCACCAGATCTCTCGCCGCGATTTTTTTGCGGTCATTGCTAGAAAGGCCAACCGTTAATTTTACCACCAAGACTTCATAACACGGATGAACAAATATTCGTTTATGCGTGTTAGAAACGAACCAGAACACTGCTTTTTTTGACGGTGCACTCAAAATTTAAGTACGCTCATTATGGGACATAAGACTCATGCTCTTCAAGCCGTCAGCTTGCCTAATTGGGTTGCCGGGAACCCATGGCAGTGGTGTTGGGAATTATGGATAGCCGCAGTGGCTTGTAAAGATGTTGTTGCTGCAAAGGTTATAGGTATATGTGAATGCAATCAGGCGCACCAAATGCAAATGCTGGTGCCAAATGTAGCGGCTTTTTGTTACTTATTTCCTTCGTTCAAATATTTCAAAATAATTCATTTGCGACTTAAAATCCCGTACTTCGCTTATTTACGTATTCAAAAACCAGCACTTTACTTGAAGCACGCGATGGGGACTGTTTTTTATTAGGCGGTGCGCAACAGCCCTCATGGCTTTCCTCTACAAATATCATCGATGAGGCGTCAATTTGCTACAGCCCGAGGCATGCCATCAACAATCATCATGAACCTGTCCAGACCAATTACTTCCCAGATTTGCAGCTCCTTTTGACTTGAGCACGTGAGTCCCTACACCTCCTAGAGATTTTAGTTCATTTCTTCTTCGAGCCCTTCGTCTGCCGTTTTTTTTCTAGCACTCTAACGGTGGCATTCCCATTACACGAACGGTAAAAGTTATGTCCTTCGCCCGCTGTTTAAGGCATGCCCAACCAAGATCTTTCTGCGAATTCGAAACAGAGCATCCTGTGTTCTTCTGTAATTTCCGCAGCTGTTTTAATATTTAAAATGAGCAACATCTAGAGAGAACGATTACGAATCTGTAATTCTGTTTCAAAGTAACATGCGCGGGTCTTTAAATTCTAACACACAGCTTGCAGCGTCTAGGTGCATAACGATAAATGTCCAAAACATTAAAATAGCTCAGTGATGGCTCAGCTAGTTTAAGTATGACACCGACCCACCTACATTGATACATCTCTTTGCCATCTTCTATTTTTGGCCTCGATTCATTCGGTGTTGAGGCCGCAAAGTTTCTGTCATTTTCCTCCTGTTGACAGACCAGAAAGACCTAGCGCAGTAGCTCCCAACAGTGTCACTACCTATTGAATTTGCCACTTAAGTGCAGCCTTAGAGGAGCATTTAAAAGAAAGATTGGCGACCTTGTATAATTCTTGTGTATCCCACCCCAAAGCAACATCTACTGCTCGCCTTCATGTCAAACTCTTATGGCTTACAAGATGTCCTTTCTAAAGAACAATATTGTGTTTATAATTGTTAAAATTCGGTCGAAGGCCCATCGCTGTAATAACGACAGCACAACTGACTTCTTAGTTCCGTGCTGTATGCGTTTTTTTCGGCTGCTTTTCACCGTGCCTTCGCTGCCGCCTAGAGCACAATGCTCTATTTATGCGGCTTCGTTTGTTTCGTATCGCGGCCGGGGCAGCCAACGTCGAAGAATTCAACCAAATATTGCACTCAGTCAAATTCAGGCGGCAAACTACAGGTTGCTTGGACGTGCGTATGAACTCGCGTTATATCTGACTAATATTGCCCTGACTTTTTGCTCAGAGTACCGGATCATGCCCTAATTAGAGGAAAATTGATAGGATTACACAAGCTCCCTATAGTCACCACTGTTATCTATTACATCATTTTCGATGAACCGCTTCTTCGCAACAAGATTCTTGATGTCCCCCATGAACTCATTGCATATGATAAGAACCTTTTTGATACATTAATACGTTTGAGTAAACCTAAAAAAACACTCGAGCTTGCCTCGACATCATACTCAACAATGCTCAGAGAGCCGGCACCCTGGCATCAGACAAGATAACCTTAGTCATTGTTCACTGTGGCAGTGTAATTTGTGTTTGAGGGAAACTAGAAGTGAAAACAATGATTACTTTGACCTTCACCCGAATTTCAAGCTAAGCTTACAGAACCATTTGCTTTTTAACTCGAAAGTGTTTTATGCCCTGTTACAGCTACATCTGGCGTGCGTCATATCCGTAACGGAAATGACGTCGCCACGAAATGTTCCATTCACGGACGGCCTCTCTCGTCGCAACGGGAGGTACGTAGCGCTCTGCCCACTGCGCTACTAATTCTAGCGCAAGGAGGTCTACGAACGCTCCCTATATTTTTCCCAATACTTTCTTCATTCAGATGCCGTCTAGGAGATCCTGCCGGCTAGGAGAAGTTAAGCGAAGTAGTTCATCACGACACTAATCAGCGCCGACAGTTAGCGGCTCGATGCCAGCGTCTTTGGGTATACGTGGGACGCGGGTGAATCGAGACACGCTCCGTCAGCTACTGCTTTCGGTTTCGGTTTCGGTTAATTCACCCGGTTTCCAATGTGCAGTAGTTTTAGTTCGTTTTTGCAATGTTCCGGCGCCTGCAATCCAGTGTCCAATGTTGATGCGTCTAACGGCGCCATACAAAAGTAATATAAATAGCGATGTGCAAGTTCATATGGATGCACAATACATGTCCCTGTGAAGGCACATTTCACTTTCGTGTTTTACCGATATTTATGAAAGAGAGATCAACCACATGTTTGTGTTTCTGTGCAGTCAAACACAGTCAACAACAGCCTGCTTACACCGTGCCATCCACGCATAAAAATCTGGGCCCTTTTCTTTCCCCCTCTCCCTTCCCTCGCCCAGTAGCATGTCGGTGTCGAGATTCTGGTAAACCTCTCGGCTTGCTCTTCAAATAAAGGGCATTCTCGCTCTCTCTCTCACATAGTCAATTCCTGCACCCAACTATTTCCAAAACATGCAGGAATACAAATTACGAGTATCTTACAGTTTATTGTTATGCCGAGGACGTACATTGCTATCCACTGAATAAAAACAACAGCAGAAAAAATAAATCGAAAGCTTCAACGATTCGCTATCAACCGTAGTCGACAGAGGAACACAGAAGTTTTAGTAGCTGGAAGGATGAGTAGCCTTGAGCACTTTCAAACGCTCAGTAGATGCATAAGTATCACATGGAAGGCCTTCCGAATACAGTTGCCACCCACTGTTTTCCGATACCTTTCTACTAACGGGCTTCACTTTTGAGGTTCTCTGGTAGTATGCCTTTTCACCGCCTTTCCGGAAGCATGGTAGGAGAGGCGTAAGCTCGCCACAACTGGGCTCACCCATCGTTGAATATCTCCGCCTTTATCGATCCGTCCGTTGTTTCGCAGGCACACCCTCGGCGCATGCCTTGACTTTCCTTCTCCACCTTGTTTGATCCATTACCAGACCTCCTTCTGCGAAGAAGTGCTTCTTAAGCACAACCCACTCCCACCGCTTCGTTAACATCAGGTGCGTAAACATCAATGGCCTTCACTGCGTCGCACAAAGCACTCCCAGCACTTTCTGTGAAAATAATAGTATTACGGCGAAGCCCAAAGAGGCGGAACCTCACGGCGGCTTTCGTCTACATGTATGGTTACAAGCACTTGCAAGTTTCCTGGGGCACCAAAACAAAAGTTGCTAAACAAGGGCAATGTAGGGGATGCGCACCCCATAGAAAATACGTGTTCAAGAGAGCTGGAGTACAAGTAAATACGAGGTGAGTAGGCTGTCAGATGATAATGATTTAATACCCGCAATGCGGATTCACAGACAAGTCATATGCCATCGGGTCTTAGTTCCGTTCAGTTAAAACGTATTGACTGCCCCGTTACCTACTTTAGGTCCAGTAAAATTGTTTACGCTGTAAATTTCTGCCTTGATACTTGCCTTGCTGTTGTGTTCTTATATATAGGTAGCACGCGGATTGAAAGACCGGACTGAGCTATAGGTTACCATGGCAACCTTGTTCTTGGCGCAAGGGGAGTGACGGCGAGATTGAATTTTCCCTGCTTCGGTAGTGACCGGTTGCTATGACAGCTTGTGGTCTGCCTCGGACATGTAATTAGGCCGTAACAACGTTCCCACAGGGGACTGCGTGTTCACAGTGGATGTTCCATCATTGAGAGCTGCTGACACGGGAGCGCCAGCCTTGCGGGAGTGAATGATCGCTCGTAATCGAGCGCGTTGCCTGCATCCTGTCGTTGTCATGAACCCAATGTCAACCGCCAGTAATTCAGTTGTAGTGTCACTGCGTAGTATAAGAATACCAACACTGCGACGTGGATGTTTCAGCCAACGTTTACTTCGCCTTAATTTATATGATCGTCCTGAAATATATTAATTATTGTGACATTGGATCAACACCACAAATTTGAAACTTTCACTAGGTAAACAGTATCAGTAGAAGTTAAGTTTATGGGCGAACAGAAATAAAAATCATGGGATAACCGGGTTCATCTTATGAGATGTGAATTCAAAATCGGCAATTTCGAATTAGACGCAGACGAATGTCCCTCGTGAAAAAATGTTAAGGTTTAATTCAATGGGAATTGCTGAATTGAGCATGAGCATCTGACGGCCGCTGTTATGGTGAGTTCCTAATATCTTCTATTCGAGACGCGAGAATTTTTACATATTAAATGCAGAGCATTTCAGTAACTCACGATGTCACCCTCGTTGACGTCCGTAGTCCGCACCGTCGTTGTCCCTACTATATAAAAGAGAAAATACTATCCGGCACCAGGTTTCGATCCCTCGACCCTGCGGGCGGAACGCAATGTACGTGGTGCTCTACCCACTGCGCCACAAAGCCGACACAGAATGGGACGCGACTAACGCGCCTTATATTGTTGACTCATTGAAATTACTGCTGACGAGCGCTCTCTCGTAAGCAGTTGCCACAAGTGCCACAACATTAACGTAATGCAAACTACTTACCGTCGTGCGCCCCGAGAAATGCTCTGCATTTGATCGTGCCCCTCGCGAGGGGGATGTTTATACAGGAACTCCTACTTCTTGCGGTCTCCTGCCGCCCTCTTTCTGCCATTGTAGAGACTATGAGGCGGTCTTCCAAGGGCGCCAAATTTGAATTCTACAAAATCGATTTTTTGTTATAGCAGCACAGAAACAATAATTAATATAACGGAAGAGAATTTTACACAAGATTTGGGACTGTCACGGGCCCACTTTCCCAGTGTGATGGTGTTTTTATGCTTATATTATGTATTAACGTGTGGTTGAAGGAGTCCTGAACTTTACGGGGAGACGGTGTCAAAATATGCGTACATTGAGATGCACGGTCTCGTAGTCTACATTTTCTCAACCAAAGAGTATGGAGTGCCTTCACTAGAACCCTACTTGTGACGTTGTAGCGTCCCCGACTCGCAAGTTGGCGAACCCAAATTTATTTGTTTTGATCACTTTAACTATGATATCTACAAGTCGAGTTTGTTCCGTGCTACAGGAAGCTTGTTTCCTATCCGTAATCGTTACTCTTATCGTCCTTCCACCCGTTGCCCGTTGAGCCAACATATGTTTGCTTTCGGTATGTTGTAGTGAAACGGAATAACTACTTGGGGTCCACCAGAGTGCCAGAGTGGATACCAAGAGACGGGTCCCGAGAAGGAGAAGTCCTACAACGAGTTGGAGAGTACGAACTGGGGATATTGGGAAGCAAGGAATCAGGTGGGGCAGCTCAGGACAACAGGGGTTTGGATCAATGAGCGAGACCTTCGTTCTGCAGTGGTACTAAACAGGCTGATGATGAAGCTGAGCGGGCCGCGAGGCGCATTGCTGAGGACCCCATTTCGATTCACGTGCAGTAACTACTAACGTTTCTTCTAAGTTACTCAATTACACTGCATTTCCTTCTTTGCGGCGTCGACCATTATCGGAGCCCTCTCCCTGCGAAACCACCGTACGGCTGTTTTACGTTTAATTACGGTTCCATTAATTTGGCGTAATTTAAATTAGTTTTGGTTATTTACAGCTTTTACGGTTGACGTGAATTGCGCGGCTTTCCGGATGCCGTAGAACCCCTCTTAGACTTTCAGGGTTTCTAATCAGTGATTAGTATGATAACCACTTTGATAGTCATTAATTAATTGTGAACTTGCCTCTCGTTTTGGATTGATCTGTTGTGTAGAAATCTTTTTAGCTTCTAGGTGTATTGAATGACCTGTCCTACACAACTTTCGTCTACTTTATGTTACGTTGGGTTATTGTCCATTTGTTTTATCGTAGCTGCTTGATTTGCACTGCAATTATTAGTTACTAAAAAATATAAAACCGTTACCCTAGTCAATGGTTCAGCGTCGAAGCTACAATAAATACATAAATAAAAACAAAAATAACTAAATAAAAATAAATAGGTTAACGAATAAAAAAATAAATAAATAAATAAATAAATAAATAAATAAATAAATAAATAAATAAATAAAAATAAACAAACAAACAAATAAATAAATAAAAATATTAAAAAAATAAAAAATAAATAAATAAAAAAATAAAAATTAAATACTTTCCTTTGCTTCAGACATTGTAAATGCCGATCAGGCCTAGCCTATATAATGCCGGCGTTGATTTAAAGTAGTTTGGGTGAAGTTGAAAAGAAATTTGAAAGAATAACACTTGGTTACTTACATCACTACAATATGCAATGCAACCAACCAGGTTACAAAGCTTACAAAAGTAGAAACTTTAGATTGTATTAGCGCATGTGTTGCTCAAAATGGGACTGGGAAAGAGTTGCTACAGCAACAAAGATTTCGAGCTTGTGATTGAAAATGAAGCATTTTAATTGCTTCTCCCGTGTGGCAGTTTCCTTCCCCTGTCCTATGGGCGAAGAAGATTTGATTGCGACCGCACTGTTGCCACTTACCCTATGCTTTGCGTTTTTATTCCTTCTCTTCAAACTACGCACCTTCCTGCCGCTTGCGCTTTCTACAGAAACCCAGTGGCGTAGCGCATAACAACCTTCACATAGAAATGTTTAATTACGTGAAGTTAAATGTAATTGGGGACGCCTTTATTTGTATAGAACAGTAGCGCGACTACGCAGGGTCTTTAAATATCATTCATCACCTCGCACATGACCTGCAGCCACCGACGCACCAGCTTCACTTTTAGAATCGTTTGTCTTGCTCGGAGCCTCGCTGCTACGGTACCGCGTGGCTGGGTTAGGGTGAAATTGCTACTTCGTCTACGTTTGATCGCGCAGCGCTAGCTACATCGTCTGTGCCTGCGCTTCAGCTGCCGCGAACCACATGACCAGGCGTCGCTTTAACGGATTCTTTGCTGTTTGCCGGCTGTTTATCCCCACGTCTGGCCATCGGTGGCACGGTAACTGGCCTCTGTGGGTGTGCTCTTCAGCGCAAGCGAAAATACGGATCAAACCAGGAAGTTGATATTTCCATACGGCCGCCGGCCAGATGTGAGGCAAAGGCAAAGATTCAGAAATATCATGTGCGGAGCCTTTGTTTCGCCTCATCATAGCCATGTTTAAAATGTTAAACCTGCGCCAGTTTTTATTTCCGAAAGCCAACGCTAGGGATGTGCGACGTCTGCACGTCTGTATTTGAAGCCGAAAGCCCAAAATGTCTTACTACATGGGTAAAGCTACCGTTGTCATAGGCGTCAGCATGGATGGCGCCAGTGTCCACCGCTGCAACAATAGAAACATATTTGGGTTTGTGCACGGTTTCAAATGAGGTGTATAGGACAGTAGGCTAGTGCAGTATCACCGCTCTATCTCGGCACCCTTCTAAGGGAACAAGAGTTAGCCTAGTGGGAACAGCCGGACAGTTCAATGTGACGCAACCTGAGTGTAACAGCCTCCGGCTACGAACGCACGCCCCTGATCTTGGACGGGGTGTTGCATCAAGTACGGTCAGTAACTCACACAAAAAGACGAAGGAAGGAAAGCGCAGATAGAGACGGAAGCATGATGTGGCCTCAAGGAAGTCTCCAAGCCGCTAGGATATCTGCCTCAAAACAGGTCAGCAGATCTAGGTGCTCTTTTTTTCCTCCTTTGGCGCTATTTCGATCAAATTTTCAATAACTCAAATGGTGTCTTCCGAGTGACGTTTCTCTCATACCACGTCTCTAATTGCACGTTTGTTCACCGCCCGATTTATTTAGAGTTATATCAGAAACGATGAGCTATAGCCGTCGCCTTTGCTTTGGTGTGATGGCTGCAGTTCCAGATAGGGCCAATGGGCACGGAAAGCGAGGACACCCGACATCAGAAAATGAGGGCGATAACTATTTCCCTTGTAAACAAGTTGTGTAGTCTAGCACCGCTTAAAAAAGTAAAATATACGGTGAGTTCAGGAACGTGTTTGTAAACACATCACAAGTGGTATATGGACAACGAATGTAAGGTTCAACCATACTTGTAATGGGAAAAACGGCAACATAGAGTTCCTCGAAGAAACTCAATGACTGCGATAAAGCCAGATGAGAGATAGAGCAAGGAATGATTCTTGATCTAGACATGAGATGAGAAAATCTCGTGGCGAAGAATACATTAGGATGAAAAGGCATCGAGCTATTAAAAGTTCACGCTAGACACCTTTGCACTGACAGGGGAAGACAAATGTTTTAGAGAGCCAAAAAGAAATAAAAAATAAAGGCGGGTTGCTTAGTTTAGGTAAGCGCGTGCCTAATATCGTAAGACCTAAATAAGATGATGATACTACCGCTACTGGCGTCTTGTTCGTACGATAAAAACAGAGTGTGTTTGCAAATGACTACGTGTGTATACTGGCACTAACGGTACTCCCAGGCGTGCATTCCTCTTGACGCGTGGCTACGCCTCACCACATCCCACCAACAGCAGAAATAACCAGCGATGTTGGCCTCGAGGCATTCTCCTTGTTGGAACGCTGTCAGGTGCTCGGCTCTGTTGTGGCTCGTGCCAGCACTCAACTCCCCTCCGCGTCCCTTGACGTTTCCCTTGGGGTGTTTTCTGTGTTGTTTGATTTCACTCGTGAGGCTAGACCGAACCGCGCCCATTCTATGTAGAAGATACGTTGTCGCTTGTCAGTGGCACATAGCGGTTCGGGCACGGAGCGCTTGTTAGCAGCAGTGCTTCGATTCCTCTTTCGAACACACGCACACAGCACTGTATATACTCTGTACAGACGCCCAAACTGTAGACTGCAGTTTCTTTCCATCCCTTTTAATAGGTGACTTATGTTGGTAAGAAAAAAGAAATCATCCGCCAGGATATGCTGCCGTTGTGCTTAGAAATTAAGATATATAGTATTTTGAGAAGCTTCGCTGTTTTAGGAAGGTAAGTATTTGTTGTCATTGCAACATTTTTTCTACGGTCGTTGCACCGCCTTCCGGGGTAATAGAGCAGTTCATAACGCGAGTAGTTATTCACAACACCGTTGTAGCGGACCTTGTTGAAATGTTTTGAAGTAATATACCGAACGTGTAATAAACTTTCTGGATAATTTTCCTCCTCGTCCGGCGAACACAAAAGTCACATTGAAATATCGTAACTCTGTTAGAACGGGAATAACATTTTCAGACCTCTTTACAAGGTTTCACACTCTCAATCCGCATAGGCAGACACCCACAGTTTTTTTTTGATCATATTTGGAGTAGCTTTCAGTGCACGGAAGACATTTAATTATCTTTTCAGCATTAAACGAAACAAACAATTTAAAACAAACTTAAATTTATACTTCTTAACCTTCCTGACCTTCTTAGTTGATAAAATAGGGGTCACAGTGTTTTATACGCTGATAACACAATCATATTTTTATCTGATAAAACCATTGGTGCTCTTATCTCAAAGTTAAATATTTCGTTTGTCATCACGAATTGGTGCAGCAGTAATCTCCTAATTGTTAACCCCACAAAAACTAAATTATTGGTCTTTAAAAGTGCTCAGTAGTTATTATCTATCATTCCCGTAATACAACTTGGTATTCCTTCCATTTCGGCATGTGCTGATGTCGTCTTTCTTGACATACATCTGGGCCCATGCCTTACCTTTTGCAGTCACTTTAACCACCTTAAGCAGAAGACGGCGTTTAGTATCCGTGCATTTATCTAAGCTCGCCCTTTTGCTTCCTGCGAAGCACTGCTGGCGTTGTATTTTGCTTTGATTCATAGACACACAATTACTGTATAGTCTCATGGGCCCAAACATATGCTTGCCACTTATCATAAATACAGCTCAATCAAATTCAGTCTATACGGTTTGGCACTTCTAGTTATTCGCAGTCGAACGCCTAAACATTACTACGCGCTTACAATAAACTTGCCCGTAAATGTTTTGTTCCAGTTAAATCTCGTCAGCTATTTCGACAAATTGCTTCATAACCAAATGGCATTCCCATGTATTGCTACTGACCTTTTGCAGAGTAATAATGAGGCCATGTCAGAGGCTCATGATAATTTTCTGATACCCCCGCTTGTATTAATTTTCGAAAAAGGTGTTATGCATTCAGTTCGACATCATTTTGCAATGAGTCATCTTCAAGTATAAAGTGTTGCACATCATTTACGTTGTTCTCAAAATCTCCCAGAAGTATTTCCTAGACTAGCCGTGCTTCCAATCTTTAACTGTTTGACTTGTTTGTTCTTTGATACTTTGTTGGGTGTTTTTGGCCTAATTTGTGATGTAAAACTGTGTTTGCATGTCGTATTTTGTAAAAATTTATCAGTTGCTGTGTATAAATCTTACCGCCATTTCGTATCTTCATACCAAGGGTCCAACTAAAGTGTTTGGCTCTGGGACCCTCGTCTGTATATCCTGGATTTTGTAACAACTACTCTTTGGAAATAATAAGACTTGAAACTTGAAACTTAAAAACTTCTGCTCCGGTTCTGTCCAAAACAAAGCTATGAAAAGGCAAGTGAAACAAACACAAAACCACAAATAAAAAATGCTTGCCGTTCATACTTATGAACCTGTTATATATTGACGGCAGGGGTTCATATTTCAGCGCGGATTTCTCAAGCCCGTTGCCCTGTTTTTGTTGAATGTTACTTTCATTGGAGTTTTGTGCTTCGTGCCTTCACCGCTGTTACTTCGATTACTTCTGTCCGCCTGTGTCTGGCTGGTAAACATTTTACGAAGTGGCAATTATTACTGTCAGCCAATCGAACAATCTTGTACTTACTTGCGCCATGTCTGACCTGTTCAATAGAAGCTGAATGTACCCAGCACCTAACAAGGTTTTTAGATGACAAAGCGAAATAGGGAGTGTTGGCCATAACGTTTGTAGCAACCAATGTAACAGTTAACGCCGGGGAATCAATTGTGGTGCTTTTTACACTAAGTGCACCGCTTACGTTTGTAGCTACAGTGCCTTTTTTGCTAGCTTACACTTATTACACGAATTTTACCCCGTGCTGTCAATGAACGCACTAAATATCTACGCCGCATGTTAACCCCGCATGTTAGTAATGTTAGCAGGGCGATACGGAAATAATAAGGGCGAGTGTTTTAAGCAATGGTGCCCGCCCGCCGATTTTGTTTGCCCTGTAACAATTAAGGACACAGGCATTGAAAACCGAACTTCTTGTTACTGTACTTTATACTCGACGTTATCTCGATTTATAGAGATTAAGTCATACAAAACAAGAAAAAGACAGCATAGTGGCATTGAGGATGTTGCGGAAAGGAATGGTGGCATCTGCTAAAGAGGCGAAACACAATATATATATATATATATATATATATATATATATATATATATATATATCCAGGTACCCTAAAAAAGCTGTTTGCGCATCTTCCGACACAAGAAAAACACAGTATTCTTCGCGCAACGCAATATGATGAGCAGAATATAAAAGTGTTTCCAAAGGTAATAAAGCAGCAGTATTGGCTAATCAGCAAGAAAACACAGGCAATTCATAAATTTTTTATATGGAGGGGAAAGCATCTTGGACCTGCCATTCATCTATCGTCAAACTTGGTGTCGAACATTGATGCTGCTCCCCTTATTGTTTGACTAGGCCCATGCACAACACTGTGCGAAGCCAAATGCAGCCTATAGGCTGCATTTGGCTCCCGTCGGCAGCTTCAATTTTCGTGGTAAAGCATATTAAACGTGAGGCACCGGCCCACCCTAATCTGCCGCTGCTGTTTTCGTTTTCATTTTACTGGGGGCACTGCTTTGTCCCTTCTCGGGGTCTTTCTGCGAACATAACCGGGCGGCACGTGCTTCCAGACACGTACTTCTATTTTTGTAGCACCGATTTTCATTATAATCACCGTTGTAGTCGTTCTCTTCCTTAACAACAACAGCCTACCAAGGCCATCCCTTGGAAATGGCCTGTGCCACTGACTGCCAACAACGCCTTTCCTTTGTCGCTCTAGGTAACTTTTGACCACTAAATTATCAATTTCTTCCCTTCATTGTGTTATCGGCCTTCCCGTGCTGCTAGGGGTTTCGCAGCCGCGGTCATTTTTTCTTAACTTGAACAACGAAATCATCTATTTGATTTTGTGAGTTTGTACCCTGATCCAGGAAGCTCGTTTTTGGTCCCTAAGGTGTTACTCCTAACATTACTTGTCCCATAGCCCTTGGAGCCGATCTATGTTTGCTTTCGATTTTTTAAATTTAGTAATGCGTCAAGATTTAGCTCCGTATGTTATCACACCCAGTACCGAGTGGTTGTACATTTCCCTTTGAGTGATAGATGTAGCTTGCTTTGCATTATGTGGGAGTGACCTATTCTGCGCTGAGTTTCTCTTTCGTAGTTGGCACCAACACTAACCATCTCTCCGAAGAAGTTAAAATCGTTTACTTCGTGTAGCGTTTCGTTTTCTAAGCGTAAGAGGGTGCGTTCGCAATGTTTATTCCTCACAACTTCAGATTTATTTATATTCATTCTAAGTAACACGGTCGCGCGTCCTTTTTGTGGTTCCTCAAGCGTTTTTACAGGTGCTCCACAGTCTCACTCAGCAACACCATATCGCCTGCATACCTCCACTGGCTCAAGTACTTCCAGGTTATCCGTCATCCTGTGTTTTCACAGTCACGCCTTTTGAGCAGAAGCTCTAAGCCCTCTTATATATGCAACGGTCTTAGGTAGATCTCTTCTTTGCATTTTTGTAGTGCTTTTAGCACGACGTCAGTTGTATACTGTGTCATACGCTTTGTCGTAGCACATGAATGCCATATTTTGTATTCTGCTCTGCGGACATTTCTGTCACTTGATTGACACGGTAGATGTGATCCAAGTTTGAGTACTCTTTCATCAATCCAGCCTGGCTTCTGGGTTGTCGAAAATCTACACTGTTACCTATGCGACTGGTTATAGGTATGGTAAGCAGCTTGTTAATAAGTGCTGGGTCTTTATTTATCAAGGTGCTTGGTATCTCCCTATTTATAAAACTGAAAAAATGAAGGAAGCTCACACTGACTGATGGGTCTTTATTTGATGGGTCTGATAAACTGATGGGTCTTTATTTATCAAGGTGCTTGGTATCTCCCTATTTATAAAACAGAAAAAATGAAGGAAGCTCACACTGACGAGTAATACTTGAAGGCCGCGAAGCTGTACGCAACCTACACGACCGTCACGACGGTTTAAGTTCACGATTGTAGCTGATGTGCTTATTCTTCGTTGCGGCAACGACAATTACTGCCTCATTGTTGCTGTACGTACAATCTTCCTCTACTTTCTGGAAGTGATATTTATTGGACATCTCCTTGTAGGGGCGTACCTTATGATGTGTCTTTCTTATTCGGAGCAAGTGTTGCACGCCTAGCGAGAACACGAATTCTGTCTGGCCAATCTTAGCCAATCTCGTTACGTCGGTATGCATAGTTTGAGAAACGTGCATCAGGGATGCTGGGCGGTCGCCTTGAGGCCCGCAAATACCAGCGCTCAGCATTGTCATGATTTTTAGATTCAAAGCATCTCTTAGTCAACCCTCCGTCGTCCGTCATCCGCACCTCTCGTGCTCGTCCCCCTCTCCACACCAGCTGTGATAATGCCGCTCTCCTCCTCGTCGCTCGGCTCGTCTCGTGCCGGCTCAGGAAGACACCGGCAACACTGTCGCTCCAGGAGCCCTAACCAGCTGTGATAACGGCGCTCTCCTCCTCGCCGCTCCTCCTCGCCGCTAGGCTCGTCTCGTGCCTCCGAAGACAAGGCTGCACAGAGGAGACCTCGCGACGCCGAATGTAAACGGCAGAGTCGAGCAGTGTATTCCTCGCTTCAAGAACGAGAAGCCGATTTGAAACGCCAGCGGCGAGTAGCTGATCCAGATTGCTTTCGGCAACGTGACAACGCTTCGAAACGCCAGCGGCGAACGGCGGATTCCTCGCTTCGAGAACGAGAAGTCGCAAAACGTTCCCCACTACACGATAAATAAAGAAGACATTTAATACGCTACACACATGTCTTTACTCTAACAACCACTTAACACGCTACTACTCCACGGCTTTGCATCCCTTCACGGTTCCCACGTGGGAAGATGGTGTAATTTGTTTAACTGCGGGGCGGTTACCGCGATAGCACGACCGCGGTCACGCACACAAGGGTGCTTGGCATTTTCTTTGTGTTTCTACTGGGGACACCGTACACTAACAATTTTCTCAAAAGCTTCGCCGTAATAATGTGCGCGTGTTCCTTGCTATGGGCACTTTTGAGTCAAGCATTACGAAAAAGAGCGCACCGCGATAGTCCAGTACAATACTTCTCCTCTCCTCCAAACGTTTCACAGTTGTGCTGGTGTCACCTTCATGAGAGACTTTCCTACTTGATTTTCCTTGCTAACGGGACACCGCAAGTTCCGTGTGTACGCTCAGTAGTTCCCCCTTGCTAAACGTCACTGGCATACCGCCTGGTGTAGAATTGTTCTGCTGCTTCATTATCTCTTTCATGTTGTCCGCAATCTTACCCTGCTCGTCTCTGAAGAAGTACATTCAGTTTTCACCAATGGCTAGGTTTCATGAGTTGCTTTGAGGCTTCCTTATATTTCTAGCATTAACGTGATCCCTCACATTTTATTCTCATGAATTTCGTTTGTTTTATTAGTGTTAACCAATTTAGATAATTCTGCTAACTCAACTTCATTTACTGTCCTTGACACTCTCATGTTTCTAGGTTTCACGTTTACTTCCCTTGTTTTATTACTTTTCTAGTGTGTTGCCTACGTGCAGCTTCTCCTACAGCTTCTGAAGATTCTGTAATTTCCGCCTTAAAATAGTTAGTAGCCTTTCTACACTATCATCGTCCTCGTTTCGAAACTGAAATTTGGTCTGAAGGAGGACTAAAAACGTTTTTATTTGAGCCCACAAAATAGAAAAAAAAGGTGTTTTTTTCTATTCCTCTCTCCTGACTCTTGACTGACTTACTGCTGGTATTTTATTTTTCTCCAGTTTTTCTCCTTCCCTTTTGAGATCTAGCTTTGCCTTGTATCTAACAATCATATGATTGCTGCAGCAAATCTTAGCACCTCTTTGTTCTGCACAATAGCTGGGTTGTCAGCTAAAATTAAATCAATTCTATTTTTTGCTGTACCATTTTGACTTTTCCATGTCCATTTGGTATTATTTCATTTCTAGAAGAATCTGTTCGTCAACCGCAAGCTATTTCTTTCCGAAGCTCCCACCGGTGTATCTCCTCGACTGTAGCGATTGTCTGTTCCAAGGTTTTCAATTGACATTTCACCTATTAGCTTCTCTCCCACTTTTTACGCTAAAGTCTCCTTATCACAATCGTAAACTGTGTTCTTCCTTCTTGTTAGCTGGGTCCACGTTTACGTTCAAAATGTGTATGGCTTCATCATCGTAGCTAATTCTTGGCGCAAAGGCCAACTACGATAATTAACCTATAACGCTTGTTTAAGTTGATCAGTGCTGCTGCCGCGTTTTCGTCAATGCGGAAGAATTCATCCAAGTTTTGTGGTATTTTTTGTGTATTAAGAATCCAACCCCATGTTCTTATTTCTCTTCAAGTCCTCTGTAGCCCAAAATATGACCGTCAATTTCTAAAATGAAGCTCTTGGGCCCTCATAACTTCGCTTAACCCTATGATATCCACTTCAATGACCGAGAGCTCGTCTAGTAGTACAGCTAACCATCCCTTGTCATACAAGGTTAGTGCGTTGAAAGTTGCGATTCTCAAGTCCAAACAAGGCCTGTCCGGACACAGAAATTCTTATCACCCTCTCGAAAAACAAGCTGCGCGCAAATGAACGGGGACAAGAACACATGAAGACGGCACAAGCGCAGGCTCGCAACTAGTTTATTATAGCGCAATACAAAGCTTGAAATGCCCAAGCGCCCAATCGCTACGCCCCCAGTGCGTCACACTTCTCGGCGCACTCAGCCGACGATACAAAAAACCGTAACAAAAAAACCACAACACCAACTTTGAGGCGCACGAATGGAGAAAAATCAGCAAACCGCATCATACACGCATTAAGACCCTCCCGAACGCAACACGCAAGCCCAGAAGAGGCACCGAAATAGCGCTCAATGTGCATCTAAATATGCGACTTCTCGATTAAGCATTGCAATAGAGGGATGACTGATGCAATCGGAACCAGCTTTTATGATGTGGCTGGCTTGTACCATTTCTCGCGTTGGCTGGTTCTTATGTCGGAAAAGGATGGCTGTGCGCTCAAACACAGGGACACAATCAGGTCTGCGTGCGCGGCAATGAGAAGATAAGTGGCTCAGGTCACGTTTTTCCTTTGAATAGTTATGTTCTTTAAGACTGAAATTCAAACCCCGTGCCGTGTTTGGGTATACGCGAGACGCGGGTGAATTGAGACACCCTCCGTCTCCTACTGCTTTCGCTCTCGGTTTCGGTTCCGTTTAGTTCGCCCGGTTTTTAATGTGCTGTGGTTTCAGTCCATTTTTCGCTATGTTCCGGCACCTGCAATCCAGTGTCTAACGTTGATGTGTCAAACGGTGCCACACCGAAATATATAAATAGCGATGTGCAAGTTCATATGGATGCACAATACAAGTCCCCGTGAAGGTACATTTCACTTTCGTGTTTTACCGATTCCTATGAAAGAGGCATGAACCACATTTTTGTGTTTCTGTGCAGTCAAACACAGTACACAACAGCCAGCTTACACCGTGCCATCCGCGCATGAAAATCTGGGCCCTTTTCTTTCCCCTTCACCTTTCCCCCGCCCAAGTAGCATGACGGTGTCGCAATTCTGGTTAACATTTCGGCTTGCTAAAAAACATTTCGGCTTGCTAAACATTTCGGCTTGCTAAAAAAGAGACGTCTCGCTCTCTCTGTCACACAGTGAATTCCTGCAGCGCATACAACTATTTCCAAAACTTGCACGAATACAAATTACGAGTATCTTACAGTTTATTGTTATGACGAGGACGTCCATTGCTACCCACTCAATAAAAACAACAGCAGAAAAAATTAAATCGAAAGCTTGAACGATTCGCTATCAACCTTATTCGACAGGGGAACACAGAAGGTTTAATAGCTGGTAGGATGAGTAGCCTTGAGCAACGGCCTTTCACACGCTCAGTAGACTAACAAGCATCACAAGGAAGTGCTTCCGAATAGAGTTGCCTTTCCTACCGCCTTTTCTGGAGCATGGTAGGAGAGGCGTAAGCGCGCCACAACTGGGCTCAGCCATCGTTGAATCTCTCTGCCTTTATCGATCCCGTCAGTTATTTCGCAGGCACACCCTCGGCTCATGCCTTGACTTTCCTTCTCCACCTTGGTTTCATCCATTGCAGATCTCCTTCTGCGATGAAGTACTTCTTAACCACAACCCACTTCCCCCGCTTCGCTATCATCAGGTGCGTAAAGATCAATGGCCTTCCCTGCGTCGCACAAAGCACTCACAGCACTTTTTGTGAAACTAATATATTACGTCGAAGCCCAAAGAAAGCGGCACTATATTCTACGCTTTTACCATTTCACTAAGTCGCTTACCACTTGGCCCCAATTTCGGCTCCGTCATTGTGACACCGCGCGTCACCTCTGTGCACTCTCCTATAGTAGCCCAGCACCCCCCACCACCTTTGCGACCTTTTCTTTGCAACTGGAGACCTGTTGGCCTAATATACTCCGGCGATTCTTGTGCACCACCACTTGACCCTCAATTATTTAAGCTCAGGCAATCGCTGGTAAAGCAAGCCGTTATAAAACTTCAATGATAACACCACTGAGAGATGAGACGACGTACGTGAAGACGAAGTGGCTGGCTCGTACATATACCAACCAGAAACACGTTGGAACTCTCTCTCTCCCTCTCCGACAAGGCTTCTATTTCCGTTCACAGGTAAATAAATAACTACCTAACATCCCGAGGATTACAGTCTGTGGCAGATCTAAGCAGACGAAATTATTCCTAAGAAATCGAAACGATTTCATTTGATACAAGGCTTGTATGCCCCTTCACAGGTAAATAAATAACTACCTAATATCCCGAGGATTACAGTCTCTGACAGGTCTAAGCAGCCCAAATTATTCCTAAGATTTCGAAACGATCTCATTTGATACTTTTTTCGTGGTAGCGGGGCCTACGGGAAGACTGTTAAAGACGCCTTTTACTCCCGACGTGGTATCCATGACTGCTTGAGCTTTTAAAAACACACGTTAGCTTGATTTCTGTCTGTCGACAGTTAAGCGATCATTCGCAGTAGTGCAAAACGTTGAATAAAATTGTCTGGTAATGCTTCTTGCGGCAAAAATGCACTCACGCGTAACTATCAGCGAATTATTCATGTATCAGTTTCCGCTGCTCTTAAGAGTATGGGTGTATTAATAACACCTAGACAAAGGTGGAGGAAGAGAGCAGCCATGCCCATTGTTTAAATGCACGTACTATGTTTAACGACGCGCGTGATATCTTTACAAGCAGAAATGTCCCTCGTTACATTATAAGCAGAAATAAACGTGTGGGTATTGCCTCGCCCTCAGTTGTGGTGGCGCAATTTTGTGCTAGCATGCCTAACCGGAGGTGGCTCCCGGTGTAAACTGCTGCGCCAGAAATATATTTTGCCTGAGGAATGAAAAATACATTGACTACAACACCTGGCAAATTTGTGCGGGTCATCAATATCCAGCTTGGCGTTTGTAACTGTGACGAACTAGAAATGTTGTGCTGCACAAAAACACTGAGCATATTGAATAAAATTCGTAGTGCCTGCTTCGACTCCAGGTTAATGATTTACGTGAGCTTCATCCGGGGCGCTGTGCTTGCGAAAGGTCATTTCCCAAATGAACGGAGCGAAAGCGCTAATCGCCAATGGCCTTTCTATCGGATGCAGATCCGGTGTCTTTTACTATTTGCTTGCCATACCCCCAGTCAAGTAGCAGTTTCTTTAACTACGAAATTCGGACAACGTAATCACGCTCCATATCATCTTGGACGGTTTCGAAATAAATAGACAGGTTTCCTCTGATCTGGGTACAGTGGCAATTCTCTATTATTATTATATCTTTGGCGTGCAGTACTCGGTTGCCAAAATGTTTCCAAAACCAGACAGGTGTTGGTAGCGAGCGTACACGTTGTAAGTACAGAAAACAGCCGTAGTGAAGACATCCAGGGTAAAACCCTGAGCTCTGCCGGCAGCTAGGCATCATCACTCAGCCTATAAAGGCATGAAATAAATATTCACTCACGCCTTGTGGTCGCGTGTGAATCGCTAAAATTTGACAATCTTGAAGGACCAATACCACTTAATTCTTAATAATAACTGCGCATTCTTGAAGCTTTCAATCAATCTGAAGGTGTTTGGACACTCGCACCTTGTAGTAAATAAGCTGTTACACTTTTGGCTGAACAGTTTGGCTGCGCCCGCTATTGCTTTACCAGCACATCGACAGCGCTCTCTACAGCTCCTTCCGCCGGCTCTCTACAACAAAGAGCCTCCTGTTCGGTCACGTCGGGAAATACACCTCTGAGGGCGGCTGGTATTGCAGGTGTGCCAGAGCCGCCGCCTACTACGGCGCTGTGGCTTTCCTTGAGCAGCACGCGCACACAGAAACAAAATCCAAGTTAGATTACCACCTATTCTCTTTATCTCACAACGCGCTCTTTCAAACAGAAGTGTAAGTATTTCGCCTCAAGTTATGCCTTCATAGAAGACACAGATTTCTGGAAAAATCTCCCATGCGGATGCCACCTTTTCAGTTATGCGTTTGTTGCGTGATTACATGTTCGACATATATTCCTTTCAGCGCGATTAAAATGACGCAGCAATTTTGTCGTTCTTCAGAGGTTGATAGATTGGCAAATAACACGAATCAGAGAGAGATCATCCAAATTTATCCGAAAGTAAAAAAAAGGCATTCGATATCCCACTCATTCAGAGAAGGCCTTAAGGACGCAGTGGGCGCTATCTAAATTGGCTTTCAATTGCACGCACTTTTTGTTAGTTTAAAAAGAACGCCTAGGAAAGAATAGGCGTCAGAGGCCTATTGTCGGTAGAGCCTGGTATATAGGCGAGATCTAAAAAATTTGCACACTTTTTTTGTCTTATGTATAAAGAAAAAGTCGACCAACTTAGGTAACTTAACGTCGCAAATGCCTACCGTTAAAGTAAAGCTCCGTGGCGTTCCCTCGTCCCAAGGCTTAACTTCACACAACCTCTAAAAGCCAACAGATCATATTCCTCGAGCTAACACTGGTTAAGACGGTATATATCCGCTTGCGCATGACTTCGCTATCCACCGCGAGGCCTTCTGGATTCGCCCGGCGACGTAGGGGCAGTTCGGGCGCCATCTATATCTGGAAGTCCCGGCTGGCGCTTTCTTCTTCCAGAGAGCCTACCCTTTTCTAAACATGTCAGAAACGATGCCTCAGCACACTCGTCGGTATATGCCTGCTCCTCCGAACCATTTCCTTTGAGCGCGATATCCATTTGACCTACCCATTTCCTCCTTTATTTGAGTCCGAATACCTGCGCTCGGCCCGAATGTTCTCGCCTGCGTCTTCGTTTTGCCCACCTGAGTTTAGCGGCTACTCTCTCTTCTGCCACTATGTTCCACGTGTGCTTAACGCTTCCTCCGTCCTTCACTGGTCTAAGCCCTCTTCAGATCGCAGCGGCTGAGTTACTACGCCTCGTCCCACGAAACCACTACCAAGACCAGCTTCGCTTTTAAAAATGTTTTCTTGGAACATTTGCAGGTGAATTCACTGGCTCTCCTGTCTACAATTTCCCATTTCAAGGCCTGATGCAGCTATGCACCTTTTTTACTGAATACATTGTGGTGGGTATGTTGCTGGAAGATTTGCTACTAAACCCAAAAATGCAAGTTCCAAGCGCGACTTAACAGCGGCTTTTCTGATTGAGCCAAAAATGAAGACTCTCTGATATGCATATTGTGTTATTCATGTGGCACTATACATTATTCTGCAGCCATTTCGTTTGAGGCGGCTAGCGGCCCACATGTAGCATCGGTGTGTATGCCTGCAAATAAGCAGTGAAGGCTGAGCTATTTTGAAAAGAAAATAAATGGAACCCGTCAGATTAACCCAGTAAGATGATCTAGTGGTATCAATAACATTCACAGATGGAAGCTAGAGTCCTTTTTTTTCGTGGCTGCCCCGCTATCCAGAGATACAAAACGTTCTCTTATTTCGTAAATAAAGGTACGCTTCTTCACCCAACTTGTTAACATAAAAACCATAAACTGCAAAAGCGTGCAAATGTTCAGTGGTGCGTGGTTATTAAAGGGGTCATAAAAGTTCGAAGAGTGTTAAATTGTGTCGGGGATGACATGCGTAGTTTCGGAAAAAAAATGTATTTGTTCATATTTGTTTATTTTGGGCAAGGTTACTCGAATTCAGTAGTTATCTTGAAGAATATTTCTTCGCTTTGTAGTCTTCGTGTGTCTCAACACACTATTTAAGAAACAATAACAGTTTTCTTATGAAACTAGCGGTTTAAATACAACGAAACGTAGACAAAAAATTCCCTCGCACTTCCCCGAGGGGGAGAGTGTGTAACTGCGAATGCACGGTTGTTGATTGCGTTATTACGGTGGATATCGTGATCTTAATGAGTAGTCAAGAGATTACACACACGCACACAACTACAAAGAAAGATATTTCACTCGTTATTGCTGGTACCGTTGCCCGGTCCGCCATCATCGTTATCGAGATGCAGGACCAGCGACCGCTCTCGACGACGGCGCGCGCTCGACTAATACCCTCCCGAGCCACGCGGCCGCTACACGACCGCCCTCACGCGTCGGAATGCGGAGCGCCCGCTACGCGAGCGAGAGCTCTCCCGCCCGAAGTGGAGAGGAGGCGCCCAACACCCGCAGTCACTGAGGGAGAGAGGAGGAGGAGAGTAGCGCGCGCCCATCACCCCCCTTGGTAGGGAAGACGAGGAGCGCGCGCACCCGCAGCTGTTGCTATGCGGAGCCTATTCAGGCTCGCTTAAGAAGTGCATTCGCACTTAAAATGCTATGTTAACCAGCCTGAGTTCAAAATGAAACTTTTGCGGAGCGTTTCCATTTTAATGCTGTTAGCAATGATGCGCGGACAAGGCGGCGAGGGCCATACAAACTTTCCCAAAACATCTCAGTAATTGATGCAGATGGGCCCTCCCTGTGTACCTTGCAGATATTCCCGCTGCAACTCCCGCTTTCTTTCCGTCCTCGTATGTATATTCTACACCCCATAGTCTGGACAGTCGCTTATGCTATCTCGTCTGCAGTCACTCAAGCTTTGCTTTGCTCCCCGAAGTCACCGCAATACCAACTACATTTTGTTTGGAGATGCAATCTTACGCTCGGATACGGAGCGCGCGTTCGGAAGCTGGAAGCTTTCAATCAAACAGCAGAGAACACAACAAGGGCCAGATATGTCCATAGGTACTTTATTTCCAGGCCATTAGTTATTCTTCAGGTGAAAAGCCAGCGTCCATGGCAAGCGTAGGGCGCAGGAAATGATCCCGAGATTTAAAAGAATGCCCCATTTGACCAGAAACTTCTGGGAGAGTGGCCCTAATAATAAATAAACTATTTGAAATGAGCGCGGGAGAGTGCAATCTGGCTGGGATTTGAACCAGGCCTTCAGGAATACCGGACGAACGCAGATCAGCAGCATCCTCGCAGCTCGATGGCTACGTGCAGCTCACTAAAGGTGGCGACAGCAAACGTATTGTGGCCTTTAAGCCTGGGGCCGATGTTAGACGTGTGTTCCGAAGTCTGCAGTAGTAATTTCACCATATGATTACAAAAGTTTTAATCAGTGAAATAGAGTGGTACGCTCTCGCTAAATATCTTGTTTACTGGGTGATACAAACTCGGGAACCACCGATTCATTTAGCCGAAGGGCAGATAACGAAGGGGTAGTGTGAGGCCGCGTGTTTAGAAGGCGGGCGTGTGGCTCGCGGAGGAGGATCAACGAGATGTGATGCCATGTGTTCAGCACAATTAAAAAAACATATTCTTTTGCGTACACAGGAGCACTCGGGAAAAGATCTGGTGACTTGATCGGCAACAAAAATCAGCACGCGCGCAACGCGGGGGAATGAAGAACAGTCAATTACCAGCCAAAGTTCGCGCGGAAGGCGAAAATGAGGGGACACGCTCCCGTTCCAGTCTATTCGACGCTGGGCGGCATGACGTAGATGGAACGTGTGGAACGCCGGTGGAACGTCGCCTGCTGAGACGTGGTGGTCGCAGGTACAGAATCTCGATACAGAATGTCGAATGACGATGGCAGGTTCAAACCGCGCAGGTCTTCTTGGACACGGACGCTGCCTTGTCCAAGCACTGTGCTTGCAGTCACTGGTTCCTATTCGTGAGGCTCATCTTGTCTGATGTTCCGATGGTCTTTCATATTGGCATAACCAGTCCCCTCGATGTTCCCTATAATGACGTCATACAGGGGATTATCCATGCAGGACTCTAGTACGCGGCCTGAGAAGAACGGGGAATCGATTTCCACTTCTGCCTCCGGTAGGGACAGATACGTTCGATCTAATAGGTGGACGGTGCTCATGCCTCCTGTAAGCTTAGTGTCAGCAACGAGGGAGCGTTTCACGATGACCGGATTACGGCCAATGTCTCGCAGGACGATCACGGGTTGGCCTTCCAGAAGTTCCCCCGATGTTGGCATCCTCTCCAGCTCAGTTGTTGGCGTGCTGCTTGCTGGACACACTGGCACAGCTTGGTGCCGTCGAGACTTGGTGGATGCCTCTACTCGAGAGCTTTTGGGTCCCGTCATTGAGGAGGGTACCCGTCTCACCTTCTCTGGCAGGTTGGAGCAAGCTTAAGCCTTGTATCAGTGTCCGTGCTTGCGGCCCCTCAGGCAGAAGGCGTTTTTCTTGCTGGGCTGGCTGGAACCAGGAGACATCGACTTTGTCCAATAGTCTGCTGGCCGGAGGCCCTGCTTAATTTATAACAAGCAGTAAGGCCTCGTCTTAGCATCCTGCTGCCCAGGAGGCCGGTGGACTTCAGGCTGCCTGCCCCTCTCGTCTTCTTGGCTTCTTGCCACGTTGGTGAGACATTGCGCTTCAAGGTAGTGGTCGGCGGTTTCGACTAGCTGGTCCAGGTTTTGTAGCCGCTTTCTTTGAAAAAAAAAACAGCTAGCTTCTCGTGACAGCTGTTCAGGATTGCTCGGCCACTATTTTGTATCGGAGCACGGCGTATGTCTGCTCCGTTTTGGTCAGCTCCTGCCAATTGTCAAAGTAGCCGAGTAGGCGGCCCGCAAATTGACGGCCTGTCTCCGCGTTGTGTGGCTTAGACTCCCTAAACTTGCACCTGTAGCCCCGCTCGCTGTACCTGAATCTTTAACCAGTCAAGCACAAGTGTAGGGACAGCGCCCACTTGTCTGAGGGCCACCCTTGACTGGTTGCCACCTTCTCAAAACGCTGGATGTATGCGTCAAGAGCATCCCGACCCTCGTTGAAGGCAGAAATGAACTTATGAGGGCTGTGGACGCCTTGCGCTGCATTAGGCGCGGGCTCGCCTCCCACCTCGTTTGAAATCTGCGACCCTTCCTGAAGCCGCAGCTTAAGTTCTACCAGGGCCCGTTCAGCCTCAATGCGAGCTCTGGTTTCAGACTCTCTCTTCTGGGCTAGTGTTGCCGCTTCCTTAGCCGCCTCGCGTTCAGTTGCACGCCGGTCCCTTTCTTTCGTGCGTTCCTCATCGATCCATTCCTTTAGAGCTGGTCCGGGCAGTCCTAACTCCTTCCCGATGGACATCAACTTTTCTAGATCCATCCTCGCTTGCCGCACCCACTTGCCTGCTTAGTCTCAAGATGGAATTAGGGCACGCGGTCCTGTCACGGAAGCCAGAAATTGTGAGGCCGCGTGCTAAGCAGGCGGGCGTCTGGCTCGAGGAGGAGGATCAACGACAAGTGATGCCATGGGTTCTCCACAACTAAAAAAACACATATTCTTTGAGGACACACGAACACTCGGGAAAAGAACTGGTGAGTTGATCGGCAACTAAAAGCAGCACACGCGCAACGCGGAGGAATGAAGAACACTCAAGTCTGAAGCAAAGTTCGCGCGGAAGGGAAAAAAGAGGGGACACGCTCACGTCCCAGTCTATTCGACGCTGGGCGGGATGACGTCGACGGAACGTGTGGAACGTCGGTAGAACGTCACCTGTTGAGACGTGGTGGTCGCAGGTACAGAATGTCGATTACTGTGCTAGTTCTTGGCCACTCTAGGCCTCGCCCTGAAACTTGGCCCAGAACATGCCTCCGGATCTCGCCAGCGGGAACAGGCATCCCATGCTGCAGCAGAGAGACCCTGGAGAAGCTCTCGGGACGATTCTTGGAGCACGGCGCAAGCACACTCCTGGCTTGCCCTCCAACCACCTCCCGAGAGAAATCCTTGCGCCCGTTCTTTAGCGCTGTCTGGTAGCTAGCCTCCGCCGGGTCACTCCCCTCTCGTTCTCTCCGCTCCGCGTGGTCCCGGTGGTCTTCCTGTTTCTCATCTTTGACCGCCAGTTCGTTTCCGTCGTCTGCTTGCGCGTTGTCGCGGCCGGGGGATGCCAGTCATCACAAGTATGAAATAAATAAAAAAACATGGTCGGGAATTCAGACACACTATTGCATGGGCAGTCCCTACATATAAAGAAATAGTTAAGTCTTATCGGGTTTAACCTCTATTATTCGATGGAGAAAGCCCTAAGAAGTTTATTCATCTGAAAAACCACTTAAATCTTCAAATGCAGTTTTAAACCAGACGAAAAGCATTGCCTTCCCTCTTCCAAGGCTGTCGCGCCCAAATATATCCGCGCAGAAATATTTTCTAGTACGTGGAAGTGCATGATGACAGCGCTTCAACAAGCAGTGCACATCTGCAATGCTCTCTCATATGTTCGCGTAACTCGATTTGAATAAGGGAGACGTCGAGTGATCTTTATGGCCAACCTAATCCATCCGATGATACAGCTGTCGCGCTGTTCTTCACCGTTAAGCCCAGAAGGGACGTTGCGTGGAGCAGCGCGTATATCTCGCATGCTAGAGTGGTTCGGCGTTCAAAACGAAACCCACAACAGCGTAACAGACCTGAAGAGTCACGCGTAAGTTCGTCTAGGTCTCAATAGTCCTGACCGCGCATTCTTTTTCCTGTTGTGACAGGTATTGTAGTTCACTGAACAAAAAAAAGTGCAAAAGGAAATACAACAGAAGAAAAAAAACGACCAGGCTTTCTGCTGCAAAGGAGGCCCAGTTACCTTAAATTACAAAATAAATGAATGACGGTACGTGAGCAAGGCACGCCAACGAAATAACGTAAAAGAATATGGGAAAGAGAAAAGTCTGCTAACGGAACGTACTTTTAAAGGTATCACGGCAATAAAACCAGACGTAGGGGTACCCAGGCAACAGGGATAATGACTGAGAGACAAACAAACAAAAAAAAACAATCACCTGGAAATTTCTCCCATCAATTTCTTTTTTTGGCGCTGATGGCCCCTCCAGGAACACTAAACATTCTGGCCGCCGGCAATTTATAAGCTAGGCTCGGAGCTCCGCACCGAAAGAAGGGTAGAATGCGCAGTGGCGGCCCTCAAATCACAGTGACGTCAGGGTGAGGATGGAGAACGTACGAAGTCGGCGGTTGCCGGATGTCGGAACGTTTTCTTGGAAATATGCACATAATCTCAAAGGCGCTGGCTAAAATAAGGACAGAGCGCTTGAATCAAGGAGACAGGTGCCAAACCGAGGGCTCATAGCGACTCTTTCTTTTTATTTTTTAGCGTTTTCTGCGTTCTGGTTTTCGGGAAAATATGATATGTCGGCTAGAAACTGGCTTAATGAAGAGCTATCTTGCCCCATTTGGATCCCGTTCGCATGGACGTGCTTTTTTTTTCTTCAGAACGCCTTCTAGAAGCAAGTCAACAGAAAACGACAGTAAAAGCTAAGAGCAACCAAGTTTCACAGATATGAGAACCTCCGGAGCCATTTCAATGCCTACCATTTTATTTAAACAAAGAAGAGAAACTGCGGTATCATCTATGTAGAATAGCCAAGTTTCGATTGCTTAGAAAAAATTGCCAAACTTATTTCTTGATTTCTTGCATTTGAACTCACAATTGAGAAACTGTACAATAGAAACATTGCGGTTTTTTTTATACGAATTTATTTATGCATACCAGAGTTTGAATTATTGCTGCAGAAATAGGGTGGTTTATTTGGGGGGGGGGTTGCGAGGTCGGGTTCTTCATCGAGGTGGGGTGTTGACGAGGCCGGCTCTGGGAAGAAAGGGCAAGTTCCTTCTTTTTTTAGATGCAGAGCATCTGATTCACTCGCCTTGTCCCTCCGGCGTCGTCGTCGTCGTTGTCGTCGGCGTTGTCCACCCCTCCCCCATTCTCTTCGCCGCTCACCCCCTCTCCTCTCCGATAGCGAACACTCTCTCGCGAGGGGCATTGGCTTGGCTTGGCTTGGCTTGGCTTGGCTTGGATTGGATTGAATTTGGATTGGATTGTATTAAAGTGGATTGTGTTGGATTGTGTTGCGTCAGAGCCGCGGCAGACGCGCTGGGGCCGGCGCATGTGCAGTACACTCTCTTCCGCGGTTTCCTCTCCTTCGGGCGCGCTGCGCATATAACCGGTGTGCCGTTCTCCGGCGAAGCAACATCCACGCTTGGCTCAAACACCTAGAGTCCACGCCGCTTTACAAGTACACCAACGTCGTCATCGACTGGGACCGGCTTACGCAGTCCCCTCAACGTTATGCGCGCTATAAAACGCGGTCCCTTCGGCGCTCCGCCTATGCGTCGCATCTACACAAGGGTTCCCGCGAGGGGAGATGGGAGTTTTTTCTGAAGTATTGAGCGAAGGCCTATCAGAGCCGAATTGCGTCCGGTGGCCCGATGTGCGATGGCAGATCGATCTAAAGTTCGATGTTCGCTGAGGGCTTTAAGTGCTCTTCACCAGAACGCTGCAAAAGCAGGGCAACTTCTCAGGAGACGCGTCGTCGTGTCGCTTGGAGCGCTAAACGGGCTGTTTGGGGTCATTTATGAGCGCAGTTTAATGAAGTGAATCGGTGTTCGTTAGAGAAGTTGGCCAGTGTGGGCTGTACGAAGAGCGCAGCGTCTTTGGCGCACGTTTGAAAGCCACCATGCTCACGTAGTGGCAAAAAAAACACTCCAGCGTTCGCTGTAATATTCGCAACACTTGCTCGGAAAGAGAAAGACATGGCATAGCGTACGCCCTTCCAACGTGATGTACTATGATTATCACATTTGAAAATTGAAGGAAGCTCACAGTTATAGCAACAATGATGGAGTAAGGATCATTGCGTCAGCGAAGAAGAAGTAGGGTGGAATCGTCGACTTAAACCAACGTGTTAGTTGTGAAGTTTGCGTTCAGCTGCCTACGTTCAATTCTTACGCCTTCGGGTGAGCTTCCTTCATTTTAGATGCGAACGCATCTCATTCACTCGCTTTGTCCCTGCATCCATTCGGCGTTGTCGGCGTCCACCCCTCCCCCATTTTCCTCGCCGCGCCAGCTGCGCTCTCCGCCGCTCACCCCCTCTCCTCTCCGATAGCGAACACTCTCTCGCGAGGGGCATTGGATTGGATTCGATTGGATTGGATTGGATTGGCTTGGCTTGGCTTGGCTTGGCTTGGCTTGGATTGGATTGGATTGGCTTGGCTTGGCCTGGCTTGGATTGGATTGGATTGTATTGGATTGAATTGGATTTGGATTGGATTGAATTAAAGTGGATTGTGTTGGATTGTGTTCAGTCATAGCCGCGGCAGACGCACTGGCGCCGGCGCGTCCCCTCACCGTTATCCGCGCTATAAAACGCGGTGTCTGCGCCGCTCCGCCCTATCGTTCCAGCGCCGTTCCTCCGCTGTACAACGCTGCAACATGAACCCCCTATGCGTCGCATCTACACAGGGGTTCCCGCGATGAGAGGTTGGAGTTTTTTAAAGCTGAGCACATATGTGTACAGTGGGATGATCTCTTCTTGGGCTAGCTTGTCGTACAGCTTTCTGTGACTTTTGGCGAAAGCTTTGCGCCTTGTGGAATTAGCTGAACTCATTTTGTTTGGAAATGGCATGCCATCTACTTAAACGATAAGTTTCCATGCAGCAGCCGGAAACGAGAACGGCTCTAGGTTGTGGACGTCTTAGCCTTACGGAAAGCCACCGTTGTAGAGATATCGCTGCTTTGAGCTCGCGATTGTTCTTCTGCCATATCCTGGAGGGCAGTGATTTTGTGGCACGCGTGTAGATCTGCTTCTGGGCCGTACTACGGGAAACCGTAAACAAGCGCAACACTTTGCGATTGATTCTCTTAAGCCTAAGGTGTTGAGTTAGGCTAAGTGGAATTTACCAGTATCCGTAGATTAGTTTTCAAGATATATGAACGAAAGGTAATTCACGAAGACAAACCTCTTTCATTCCCCATTTACAGTTGGAGACGCTCACGCAACATGTTAAGAATCCAGCTTTTCGCTCCGCCATCCTTGTCAATATGGCGGCCGAATATACCAAGGGTTCCTTTGCGGAAAATGACTGAGTTCCCTATAGGAATGGAGATAAAGCTGCGTTCAGAGCCATCTGGAAGTCGCGGACTGTTTATGACGGCCGAATACAGTTAACATAGATGTGACGAACCTCCATGTAACGAATTTCTCAATTTGACGAAGTTTTTCATTTCGCCAATTTAACCCCTTTGAAGCCCATGTGTTTGCGACCTCTTCGTAACGAAACGTAGCGGCGGCTAACCTTGATGTGACGTACTCGCTAAGCTGATCAGTCATTTTTTTTTTGCACTTTTAGTCAAAAATCGGCCGGAGAAATGGGGTAATGTTGCGAATACTAGCAATACCGTAAGGAGGCAGCAGTAATGTAAACGTCTGGAATTGCCTAAACCCGAAATTCGTCATGATGATGATGATAACAATGATGAATGGATGGGCTAGACCATAGAGTTTGTCACTAGCTTACCTAGAGTGGAATCCGGCGCTAGAATCAACGTCATTCGGCGGAAGCGCTCTACGCCTTCATGAGTGCCGAATTAGTGTTTAGTTCTGCTGGAAGCTCGGCGTGGTATGCGCGGCAATGACGTTGTCGCTGTGCAAATTGAGTTTTTGTTTAAAACATTGCTGCCAACAGGGCCACTGTTAACAAATTTTATTTTGTATAGGACACTGTGTTAGTGTATTATGCTGCAAAACAAAATTAGGGTGTTACAAAGAAAAGAAAAAAGTAGAAGTCCTGCCTTTGGCTCACGCCGCCAGAAACAGCGGGCCGTCGCGCATATATTTATAAATATATAACATACTTCATACTGGATGAGGGTTTCCTTGATTAATTGTAATATTTACCTAAAAAAATATTTAAATTGTCTAAAGCTGTGTTCTTGCTCTCTCTCATTAGTCTCATTATCGAGAAACTCTATGGTCGTATGCTACGCGCCTTGGCAGGCAATGCAGATGCAACATAAAGATGCAATAATGGTGTAATCGCGTTGTATTTATTTTTGTCTAAGCAAGTATAAACAAACGTAGAGGCGAAGCCTATTTCGGGAAGAAAGTCCAAGTGCGCGCGCAAAGCATTATGAAATTGCATGAATGCTTCAGATGGCAAATAAATACTGGCTTGTCGAGTCGCTATGTCTGTTGCCCCTTTGCGCCTGTCCAAGGCAGCGCCTGCTTTATTGGGTGTGTGCACGCAGCGACGGCGACGGGCGACACGAAAATTGTAAGTGAATGGGTGCAGAAAACTCATAGTGTGTGCTAGCGAAGCTTATTTTGTAGCTATAGGGTGGGCGACAGCAGCAAGCGGCCAGCGGCAAGCGGTATAAAGCAGCAAGCGACCGCCGGCGCCCTCGCTCGCTTTTTTCCGGCCAGAAGCAGCCCACAAGCGAGCGGCAGTGACGATACAGCGAACTGTAGCGACGAGCGACGAGGACAGAGGACATAGGCGGCAGTGTGTTAATTTTTTCGGTTGCCGCTTTCGCCAAGTAAACTGTTGTTGCACCTTTTGGGTCACGTATTTTGCGTCGCTTGTCTCCGTCGCTGCATTGGTCACCCCTATATATGAAGAAACTCCCCGCTAACGCGAGCACATGCGCTAAGAGCTTATCACGCTGTTATATAGACATGTCTCTGATAGCCATTGAATGCCAAAGAGGGCATGCCGAAAACAGAACTAACAAACACTTCAGAGCCGAGAAGCCTAATCCATAGCCATTTGAACTAGCCACTTGCTGCCAACCCGATTGCCACAGTACCCACAATTCCCATGGCGGCGTGCGATCGCAGCGACACTTATCACTCTAGGGGATATTGACAAACTATATGGGCTAGACCATCCCGTGGCTAACGTAGCAGTCACCTCTTGTTCTACTTTCGTAGCGTGACAACACACCAGCTAACCTTTATGTTCCCCTTTTTTACGCCCACACCGCAAAGTACAGTGCGTTTCCACACGGAAGTGCGCTTTCGGTTCCAGACTTAAGTACATGCTCGGCTCTCCTGTCGTCGCGTTGTCGCGCGTGTCCACTTCTATGTTTGGTATAGGTTCGTCGTTGATGACTGCTGCTGCTAGAAAACGATGAAGAAATATTAGACGATGCCTCACTAAATGTTAGTTGCAGATGAGCGCTTGTCCCGTCCGCCTTCTTTACGGTCGTTGTCCAAGTCGCGCTCTATTTTTTTTAATCATAATGCACCAACTTACCTAACAGATTTGCTTAATTAAGTCGTGCCTTTTCGGGACAAGCGCACATTTTTAAAGGCGTCCACACTGGCGAGAAAGAAGAACGTTGCTGCCTGGTATAGTGTCCCAGCTCACGCCCTCTCGACAATCTTGAGTGCGGAAAAGCGGATAAAGTTTGCAAAAAGGCACCATTTCAGCATAAATGTGCTTCTTGTAACGCGTTTAGGCGCGCTCCGTGTAGTGCCTAAGCTCGGGCGACAGCGGCCGGAGCAACTCACGCATTTTTTTGCTGTTAAATAAATCCATGAAGTGTGTGTTACCCTTCACTGATTTTCAACATGTTGGCTTCGTTGTTGCGTTATTCCCGCGAGCCTTGACTCAAAACTTGCATGTAACGAGAACCTGGACATAACAAAAAATTGGGAACTTTCGTCAACTTCGTTACATCCAGGTTTAACTGCACTCGCTTTTTTTTGTCGGCCTGAGGTCTTGAGATGTCCGATTGGGCCTGCCAGGTTTAAAAACTGGTACAATGTCGGCTTTCTTTCCGGCAGCTGGAAGATAACCATTTGCCTATTATACGTTGATTTTTTTCAACAGGACAAGTTGATCAGAACGGGGGAGGTTCCCAAGTGTTGAACAGCGCACACCAAACACTCCAGGCGTGCTGTTTGTGTTGGTGTCACACAGGGTTGCCTTCCATCCATCTATAGTAAAAGGAGCCTCGTCGTGTTTCGTGCTTGGTGAGGATCCGCTGGCTAAATATCCATAATTTCAGGTTCAGAAAAAAAGACATTCCCTGCCTGCACGGGTACCTGTGCCTAAGATATGCATAATTTCTGGGCCATGGTTTCAGAATTTCTCTGTCCAGGCAGGTCTCAAAATATCTGCCAGGGGCTACACAAATTAGCGGCTTCGTTTAGCGACTTCTGAAGCGCTCAGTTGGGCGAGTTGGTTACTGTATACTAAGGAATTCATCGTACTAGCGAACATTAGGACAGGGACACAGCTAAGGAAAAGACGAAACACACGCTAGCGTGTGTTTCGTCTTTTTAGCTGTGTTCTTGTCTTAGTGTTCACTAGTACGATTAATTCGTTTAGCGAGTGGCACAGCAGCTACCAATCTCAAATCATGAGCTGCACAGCATACTGCCCAGCTTGTTTAGTAATGCGCTTGTGAGATCTTTGCCAAAATAGGGAGAAGAGGAAATAATTTCAGAGCAAATACTGCAGGGGTGTCTGCATAGAAAACTGGCAGCTAATCTAGGAGAGCAAAACAAATTCGGCGATCACAACTGTACCTGGGAGAGGCAAGTAATATTGTTCGGATAAAGGTACTCGCAAATGAATCACAAATGCCGTATTCCCGATGAATATCATAAGGATACGAAGTTGCTTGTGGAAGCGTTACTTCCAGCAGGTTTAAATGAGTTCAATTTGTGGTTAAATAAGATACTCTGTATTTCCTGCCCGTTGGAGACTTAAAGTTTGACTGAAGTATATGCAACTTAAGGTCTTGGAAATTGTTGCCTGATTGGTTGAAGTGCTGCGGTACAGCTTTAGAGGCCCTGTTATGAGTATCTGCCCAAAAACGGTTCAAATATCTTTATCCGAACAATATGACCCGCTTACCCCAGGTCCAAATATGATCGCCGTGTTTCTTTAGATTTTCTATTTTAGCTTCAACATTTGTATGTCGACTTGGATGGCTTGGATGACTTGGGTGACTTGGACGGCTTTTCTGGTGCCGTAGAACCTCTCTTAGATATTGACGGTTTCTAATCCGTCAATAGAATGATAACCCCTTTCGTAGTCTATAAATAATTGTGAACTTGCCTCTCATCTTGGATTGATCTGTTGTGTAGAAATCTTTTTAGCTTTTAGGTGTATTGAATGACCTGTCCTACACAGCTTTCGTATACTTTATTTTACGTTGTGTTATTGTCCATTTGTTTTTTCGTAGCTGCCTGATTTCCACTGCAAATATTAGTTACTAAAAAATATAAAACCATTGCCCTAGTCAGTGGTTCATCCTCGAAGCTACAATAAATGAATAAAAATATAAATAACTAAATAAAAATCAATAGGTGAACGAATGAATGAATAGATCAATAAATAAATAAATAAATAAATAAATACTTTCTTTTGCTTTAGACTTGTAAATGCCGATCCGGGCTAGCCTATATAAGGCAGGCGTTGATTTAAAGTAGTTTGGGTGAAGGTGAGAAGAAATTTGAAAGAATACGACTTGGTTACTTACATCACTAGAATATGTAATGAAACCAACCAGGTTACAAAGCTTACAAAAGCAGAAACTTTCGATTGTATTGGTGGATGTGTTGCTCAAAATAGTACTAGGAAAGAGTTGCTACAGCAACAAAGATTTCGAGCTTGTGATTGAAAATGAGGCATTTTATTGCTTCTCCGGTGTGGCAGTTTTCTTCCCCTGTCCCATGGACCAAGAAGATTTGATTTCGACCGCTCTGTTGCAACTTGCCCTATGCGTTGCGTTTCTATTCCTTCTCTTCAAAGTACGCACTTTCCTGCCACTTGGGCCTTCTACAGAAACCCAGTGGCGTAGCGCATAACAACCTTCACATACAAATGTTTGAATACGTGAAGTTAAAAATAATTGGGAACCCCTTTATTTGTATAGAACCGTAGCGCCACTACGCAGGGTCTTTAAATATCATTCATCACCTCGCACATGACCTGCAGCCACCCACGCACCAGCTCCACTTTTACAATCGTTCGGCTTGCTCGGAGCCTCGCTGCTACGGTACCGCGTGGCTGGGCTAGGGTAAAATCGCTACTTCGTATACGCTTCATCGCGCAGCGCTATCTACATCGTCTGTGCCTGCGCTTCAGCTGACGCGAACCACATGACCAGGCGTCGCGGATTCTTTGCTGTTTGCCGGCTGTTTATCCCCAATTCTGGCCATCGGTGGCGCGGCCACTGGCTGTATGGGTGTGCTCTTCAGCGCAAGGGAAAATACGGATCAAACCATGAAGTTGATATTTCCATACGGCCGCCGGCCAGATGTGAGGCAAAGGCACAGATTCAGAAATATCATGTGCGGAGCCTTTGTTTCGCCTCATCATAGCCATGTTTAAAATGTTAAACCTGCGCCATTTTTATTTCCGAAAACCAACGCTAGGGATGTGCGACGTCTGAACGCCTGCATTTGAAGCCGAAAGCCCAACATGTCTTACTACATGGGTAAAGCTACCGTTGTCACAGACGTCAACATGGATGGCGCCAGTGTCCACCGCTGCAACAATTGAAACCGATTTAGGTTTGTGTGCGGTTTCAAATGTGGTGTCTAGGGCAGTAGGCTAGTGCGGCATCACCGCTCTTTCTCGGCACCCATCGAAGGGAACAAGAGTCAGCCTGGTGCGGACAGCCGGACAGTTCAATGTGACGCAACGTGAGCGTAATATCCCACGAACGCAGACCCCTGATCTTGGGCGAGGTGTCGCATCAAGTACGGTCAGTAACTCGCACGAAAAGACGAAGGAAGGGCAGATAGAGACGCAACATGATGTGGCCGCAACAAAGTTTCCAAGCAGCTAGGACTTCGCCCTGAAAACAGGTCAGCAGATCTAGGTGAGGTTTTTTCCTCCTATGGCGCTATTTCGATCAAATTTTGAATACCTCGAATGGTGTCTTCGGAGTGACTTTTCTCTCATACCACGTCTCTAATTTCACATTTGTTCACCGCACGATTTATTTATGTTTACATCCGAAACGATGAGCTATAGCCGTCGCCTCTGCTTTGATGTGATGGCTGCAAGTCCATATAGGGCCAATGGGCACGGAAATCGAGGGCATCCCACACCATAAAATGTGCGCACTAAGTATTTCCCTTTTAAAAAGTTGTGTATTGTAGCACTGCTTAAAAAACTAAAATAAACTTTGAGATCAGAAACGTCTTTGCAAACACATCAAAAGTGGTACATGGACAACGAATGTGAGGTTCAACCATACTTGTAATGGGAAAAACACGCAACATAGAGTGCCTCGGCGAACTGAATGACTGCGATAAGGCCAGATAAGAAATAGAACAAGGAAGGATACTTGATCTAGACATGAGATGAGAAAATCTCGTAGCGAAGAATAGATTTGGATGAAAACGTATCGAGCTAATAGAAGTTCACGCGAGACACCTTTGCACTGATAGGGAAGACAAACGTTTTAGAGAGCCGAAAGGAAATAGAAAACAAAAGTGGGTTGCTTAGTTTAGGTAAGCGTGCTCTATATATCATGACACCTAATAAGATGATGATACTACCGATAATGGCGTCTGGTTCGTACGATCAAAAACAGAGTGTGTTTGCAAATGACTACGCGAGTATACTGGCACTAACGGTACTCCCAGGCGTGCATTTCTCTTGACGTGTCTGGCTACGCCTCACCACATCCCACCGGCGGCAGAAATAACTAGGGATGTTGGCCTCGAGGCATATCCTCGTTGGAATGCTCTCAGTTGCTCGGCTCTGTTGTGGCTCGTGCCAGCACTCAACTCCCCTCCGTGTCCCTTGACGTTTCCTTTCGGATGTTTTCTGTGTTTTTCCATTTCACTCGTGAGGCTAGACCGAACTGCGCCCATTCCATGTAGAAGATACGTTGTCGCTTGTCAGTGGCACATAGCGGTTTGGGCACGGAGCGCTTGTTAGCAGCAGTGCTTCGGTTCCTCTTTCGAACGCACACTGCACTGTATATACTCTGTACAGACACCCAAACTGTAGAATGCAGTTTCTTTCAATCGCTTTTGATAGGTGACTTATGTTGGTAAGAAAAAAGAAATCATCCGCCAGGATATGCTGCCGTTGTGCCTAGAAACGAAGATATATAGTATTTGCAGAAGCTTCGCGGTTTTAGAAAGGCAAGCATTTGTTGTCATTCCAACATTTTGTCTGCGGTCGTTGCTCCGCCGGCCGGGCTAATAACGCGAGTAGTTGTAGCAGTTCATAACGCGAGTAGTTGTAGCGGACCGTGTGAAATGTTTTGAAGTAAAATACCGGACGTGTAATAAACTTTCTGTATAATTTTCCTCCTCGTCCGGCGACCACAAAAGTCACATTGAAATATCCTAACTCAGTTGAGAACGGGAATACGATTTTCAGAGCTCTTTACGGAGTTTAACACTCACACAGCCAGGTAAGCAATAAGTGACCTACAGTTTTCTGTTAATCATATCTGGAGTAGCTTTCAGTGCAAGGAGACATTTTATTATCTTTTCTGCATAAAACGGCACAAAAAAATTTAAAACTAACTTAACTGTATGCTTTTAAATCTTCTAACGTTCTTAGTTTTTATGAACGTGGTCACGGTGTTTTACACGCAGATAACACAATCATATCTTCCTTTGATAAAACCATTGGTACTCTTATCTCAAAGTTTAATATTTCATTTGACATCACGAATTGGTGCACCGGTAATCTTCTCATTGTTAACCCCACAAAAACTGAATTTATGGTCTTTAAAAGTGCTGAGTGGTCATTATCCACCATTTCCGTAATAGAACTTGGTATTCCTTCCATTTCTGCATGTACTGATGTTGTGTTTCTTGATATACATCTGTACCCATGCCCTATATTTTGCAGTCACCTTAACCACCTTAAGCAGAAGACGGCGTTTAGTATCCGTGCAATTGTCTAAGCTCGCCCTTGCGTTTCCTGCGAAGCACTACTGGCGTTGTATTTTGCTTTCATTCATGGACACATAATTACTGTATAGTCTCATGGGCCCGAACATATGCTTCCAACGTATCATAAATAAAGCTCACTCAAATTTAGTCTATACGCTTTGTTACTTCTAGTTCTTCGCAGTCGAACGCCTACACATTACTACGCGCTTACAATATCTTTCCCGTAAATGTTTTGTTACAGTTAAATCTCGTCAGCTTATTCGACAAATTGCTTTATAACCACCTTGCATTCCCATCTATTGCTACTGACCTTTTGCATAATAATAATGAGGCCATGTTAGAGGCTCATGATAATTTTCTGATACCCACGCTTGTACCAATTTTGGAAAAAGATCTTATGCATTCAGTGCGACATCCTTTTGGAATGAGGCATCTTCAAGTATAAAGTGTTGTACTTCGTTTCCGTTGTTCCCAAAATCTCCCAGAAGTATTTCCTAGATGAGCCGTGCTTCCGATCTTTAACTGTTTGACTTGTTTGTTCTTTGATACTTTGTTGGGTGTTTTTCGCCTAATTTGTGATGTAAAACTGTGTTTGCATGTCGTATTTTGTAAGAATGTATCAGTTGCTGTGTATAAATTTTACCGCCATTTTGTATCTACGCACCGAGGGTCCAACTAAAGTCTTTGGCTCTGGGACCTTCGTCTGTATATCCTAGATTTTTAACAACTACTTTTTGGAAATAATAAGACTTGAAACTTGAAACTTAAAAACTTCTGCTCCGTTTCTGTCCAAAACAAAGCTATGAAAAGGCAAGTGAAACAAAAAAAAATATATGAAAAATGCTTGCCGTTCACACTCATGAACCTGTTATATATTGACGGCAGGGGGGTTCATCTTTCAGCGCGGAATTCTCAATCCCGTTGCCCTGTTTTTGTTGAAGGTTACTTTCATGGAAGTTTTTTGCTTCGTGCCTTCACCGCTGTTACTTCGATTACTTCTGTCCGGCTGTGTCTCGCTGCTAAATATTTTACGAAGTGGCAATTAATACTGTCAGCCAATCGAACAATCTTGTACTTATTTGCGCCATGTCTGACCTGTTCATTAGAAGCTGGATGTACCCAGCACCAAACAAGATTGTCAGATGACAAAGCGAAATAGGGAGTGTTGGCCATAAAGCTTGTAGCAACCAATGTAACAGTTAACACCGGGGAATCAATCGTGGTGCTTTTTATACTAAGTGCACTGCTTACGTTTGTAGCTACAGTGCCTTTTTTGCTAGCTTACACTTATTACACGAATTTTACGCCGTGCTGTCAATGAACGCACTAAATATCTACGCCGCAAGTTAACCCCGCATGTTAGTAATGTTAGCAGGGCGATACGGAAATAATAAGGGCGAGTGTTTTAAGCAATGGTGCCCGCCCGCCGATTTTGTTTGCCCTGTAACAATTAAGCGGACACAGGCATTGAAAATCGAACTTCTTTTTACTATACTTTATACTCGACGTTATCTCGATTTATAGAAAATACATCGTACAAAACAAGAAAAAGACAGCATAGTGGCATTGAGGATGTTGCGAAAAGGAATGGTGGCATGTTCTAAGGAGGCGAAAAAATATATCCAGGTACCCTAAAAAGCTGTTTGCGCATCTTCCGACACAAGAAAAACAGAGTATTCTTCGCGCAACGGAATATGATGAGCAGAATATAAAAGTGTTTCCAAAGGTAATAAAGCAGCAGTATTGGCTAATCAGCAAGAAAACACAGGCAATTCATAAATTTTTTATATGGAGGGGAAAGCATGTTGAACCTGCCATTCATCCATCGTCAAACTTGGTGTCGAACATTGATGCTGCTCCCCTTATTGTTTGACTAGGCCCATGCACAACACTGTGCGAAGCTCGCTCCACTCACTAGCCATCGCAAGTAGGCTGCATTTGGCTCCCGTCGGCAGCTTCAATTTTCGTGGTAAAGCGTATTAAACGTGAGGCACCGGCCCACTTTAATCTGCCGCTGCTGTTTTCGTTTTCATTTTACTGGGGGCACTGCTTTGTCCCTTCTCGGGGTCTTTCTGCGAACATACCCTGGCGCCACGTGCTTCCAGACACGTACTTCTATTTTGTAGCACCGATTTTTATTATAATCATCATTGTAGTCGTTCTCTTCCTTAACAACAACTGCTAACCAAGGCAATCCCATCGGGATGGCCTATCCCACTGACTCTCAACAACTCCTATTCTCCGCCGCTCTAGGCCACTTTTGGCTACCAAATTACCCGTTTCTTCCCTTCATTGTGTTATCGACCTTCCTGCGCTGCTAGGGACGTCGCAGCCGTGGTCGTTTTTTCTTAACTTGAACAACGACATCATCTATTCGAGTTTGTGAGTTTGTACCCTTATCCAGGAAGCTCGTTTTCGGTCCCTAAGGTGGTACTCCTAACATTACTTGTCCCATGGCCCTTTGAGCCGATCTATGTTTGCGTTAGATTTTTTAGTTTCCTAATGCGCCAAGATTCAGCTCCGTATGTTATCGCACCCAGTACCGAGTAGTTGAACATTTCGTTTTGAGTGGTAGAGGTAGGTTGCTTTTCATTATGTGGGAGTGGCCTATTTCGCGCCGAGTTTCTCTCTCGTAGTTGGATCTACCCACCTCTCCGATGAAGTTAAATTCGTTTACTTCATTTAGCGTTTCGTTTTTAAGCGTAAGAGAACGCGTTCGCGATGCTTATTCCTCATAACTTTAGATTTGTTGATATTCATTCTTCGTCCCATGGTCGTGCTTTCTGTTTGCGGTTCCTCAAGCGTTTTTACAGGTGCTCTACAGTCTCACTCAGCAAGGCCATGTAGTCTGCATACTTCCACTGGCTCAAGTACTTCCACGTTATCAGTAATCCTGTGTTGTCGCAGTCACGCTTTATGAACAGAAGCTCTAAGCCATCTTATATATGCAAAAGTCTTAGGTAGGTCTCTTCTTTGCATGGTTTTTTAGTGCTTTTAGCTCGACTACAGGTGTATACTGTGTCATACGCTTTCTCGTAGTACACCAATGCCATATTTTATATTCTGAGGACTTTTCTATCACTTGATTGACATGGTAGATGTTATCTATAGTTAGGTGCCCTTTCATCAACCAAGCCTGGTTTCTGGGTTGTCGAAAATCTACACTGTTACCTATGCAGTTGGTTATAAGTATGGTAAGCAGCTTGCGAATAAGTACAAGTAGACTGATGAGTATTTATCAAGGTGCTTGGTATCTCCCTATTTATAAAACAGAAAAAATGAAGGAAGCTCACCCTGAAGAGTAATGCTTGAAGGCCGCAAGCTGTGCGCAGCCTACACGACAGTCACAACGGTTGAAGTTCACGATTGTAGCCGATATGCTTATTCTTCGCTCCGGCAACGACAATTACTCCCTCATTGTTGCTGTAAGTACAATGTTCCTTTATTTTTTGGAAGTGATATTTATTGGACATAACCTTGGAGGGGCGTACCCTATGACGTGTCCTTCTCGTCGGAGCAAGTGTTGCACGCCTAACAGGAACACTATAATTTTTGGCCAGTCCTAGCCAATCTACTTACGTCGGTATGCTTGGTTTGAGAAACGTGCATCGGCGATGCTGGGCGGTCGCCCTGAGGCGCGCAACCACCAGCGCTAAGCATTGTCGTGATTGTTAGATTCAAAGGATCTCTTAGTCGACCCTCCGTCGTCTGGCGCCCGCACCTCTCCACGCTGACCCCCTCTCCATACCTGCTGTGATAACGCCGCTCTCCTTCTCTGTCTCCGCTCGGCTCGTCTCGTGCCGGCTCAGGAAGACACCGGCAAAATTGTCGCTCCAGGAGCCCTAACGAGCTGTGATAACGAAGCTCTTCTCCTCGCCGCTCATCCTCGCCGTTCGGCTCGTGTCGTGCCTCCGAAGACAAGGCTGCACAGAGGAGATCTCGCTACGCCGAACATAAACGTCAGAGTCGAGCAGCGTATCCCTTGCTTCGAGAATAAGAAGCCGCTTTGAAACGCCAGCGGCGAGTAGCTGATCCAGATGGCGTTCGGCAACGTTACAACGCTTCGAAACGCCAGAGTCGAACAGCGGATTCCTCGCTTCGAAAACGAGAAGTCCGAAAACGTTCTCCACTAATCGATAAATAAAGACGACATTTATTACGCTACTACAAGTGTCTTCGCTCTAACAACCAATTAGCACGCTACTACTCCAAGGCTACTACTCCCCTCAGGGTTCCCACGTGAGAAGATGGTGTAATTTTTTAAACTGCTGGTAAGTTACCGCCATAGCACGAGCGCACGGGCGCGCGCACAAGGGTGCTTGTCATTTTCTTTATTTTGTTTGGGTTTCTACTGGGGACAGCATACACTAATGATTTGCTCAACAGCTTCGACGTTAGTAATGTGCGCGTATTAATCGCTATAGGCAATTTTTGAGTCAAGCATTACGTAAACAGCGCACCGCGAACTTCCAGTACAATATCTCCCTCTCCTCCAACATTTCCACTGTTGTGCTGGTGTCACCTTCATTAGAGACTTTCCTACTTGCTTTTTACTAGCTAATCAGAAGTTCCCCCTGCTCAAACGTCACTGGCATACCGCCTGGTGCAGAATTGTTCTGCTGCCTTCATTATCTCATCCATGTAGTCCGTAATCTTACCCTGCTCGTATCTGAACAAGTATATTCAGTTTTCTCCAATGGCTAGGTTCCTTGAATTGCTTCGAGGCTTCCTGATATTTGTAGCATTATCTTGATCCCTCACATTTTATTTTCATGAATTTAGTTTGTTTTACTAGTGGTAACCACTTTAGATAACTCTGCTAACTCAACTTCATTTACACTACTTGACGCTCTTATGTTTCTAGGTTTCACATTTACTTCCCTTGTTTTATTACTTTTCCAGTTTGTTCCCTACGTGCAGCTTCTCCTACAGCTTCGGAAGATTCTGTAATTGCCGCCGTTAGATAGTTATGAGCCTTTCTACAATATCATCGTCCTCGTTTCGAAACTGAAATTTGGTCTGAAGGAGGAGGAAAAACGTTTTATTTGTGCCGACAAAAAAGAAAAAAAAAAGGTGTTTTTTATATCTCACTCTCCTGACTCTTGACTCACTCACTGCTGGTTTTTAATTTTTTTACAGTTTCCCTCCTTCCCTTTTGAGATCTAGCTTTGCCTTGTATCTAACAATCATATGATTGCTGCAGCGAATCTTAGCACCTCTTTGTTCTGCACAATATCTCGGTTGTCAGCTCAAATTAAAACAATGTCGTTTTTTGCTGTACCATCTTGACTTTTCGATGTCCATTTGGTATTATTGCATTTGTAGAAAAATGTGTTCGTCAACCGCAAGTTCTTTCCTTCCGCAAATCCCACCGGTGTATCTCCTCGACTGCAACGATTGTCTGTTCCAAGGTTTTTAATTGACATTTCACCTATTAGCTTCTCACCAACTTTTTACACTAAAACCTCCTTATCACAGTCGTAAACTGTGTTCTTCCTTCTTGTTAGCTGGGTCCACGTTTTTGTTCAAAATGTCCATGGCTTCTTCATAGTAGCTAGTTCTTGGCGCAAAGGCCAAGTACTATATTTAGCCTGATGCGTGTTTAGGTTGATCAGTGCTGCTGCGGCGTTTTCATCAATGCGGAAGAATTCATCCAAGTTTTATGCTATTTTTATGTGTATTAACTATCCAACCCCATGTTCTTGTTTCTCTTTGAGCCCTATGTAGCCCAAAATATGACCGTCAATTTCTAAAATGAAGCCCTCTCGGGCCCTTCTAGCTTCGCTTATACCTATGATATCCCCTTCAATGACCGTGAGCGCGTCTAGTAGTACAGCTAACCATCCCTTGTCATACAGGGTTAGTGCATTGAAATTTGCGATTCTCAAGTCGAAACATGGCCGGTCCAGACCCACAAATTCATAGCACCCTCTCGAAAAACAAACTGCGCGGAAATTAACGGGGACAAAAACACATGAAGACGGCACAAGCGCAGGCTCGCAACTAGTTTATTATAGCGCAATACAAAGCTTTAAATGCCCAAGAGCCCAATCGCTAAGCCCCAGTGCGTCACAGTTCTCGGTGCACTCAGCCGACAAATAAAAAAAAACCGTAACAACAAAACCACAAAACAAACTTTGAGGCGCAGGAATGGTGAAAAATCAGCAAAGATAACCGCATCATACATGCATTAAGACCCCCCGCCCAATCCCAACACGCAAGCCCAGAAGAGGCACCGATATAGCGCTCAATGTGCATCTAAATATGCGACTACTAAATTAAGCAGTGAGATAGAGGGATGACAGATCCAATCGGAACCAACTTTTATGATGTAGCTGGCTTCTACCATTTCTCGCGTTTGCTGGTTCTAATGTCGGAAAAGAATGGCTGTGCGCTCAAACACAGGGACACAATCAGGTGTGCATGTGCGGCAATGAGAAGATAAGTGGCTGAGGCCACGTTTTTCCTTTGAATATACATGTTCTTTAAGCCTGAAATTCAAACCCCGTGCCGTTTGGCCAATGTATACTTTGCCACAGGCAAGTGGTATCGAATAAACGACCACCGCAGCAGACGTTACGAACTTCTTTTGGTGATTAATGCCACATGTCCCCTGATGGTTTTTTTTGCCTTTTTATAAATCTTGCTCAGATCTTCCCCAAATTATTAAGAGCCGAAAACGCTAGGCTCACGTCATACCGTCCTACCGCTTTTTTTAGTCCGTGAGATATCTTTTGAACATAGGGCCACACAGGGAAGTTTTTGGGGGGTTTTTTTTGGCATTTCGGCTTCCTTGTCAAATTTTACCCACTTTAGCAGCTTTTCTCTGGCCCTGGAAATGATATGATCAGGGTACCAAGATTTTTCTAGCTACTCCATCTGCTCTACGACGCTGGTGGCCATTGAATGCTCGCACGATGTGGATACGGCAGATTTCAGGCAGGAAAGGGCAATGCCCTGCTTCCCCACTTTTCAATGTGGTGACTCAAAGCCTAAAAGGCCATTACCAGATCTCGAAGAATACTTGTAGCACACGTGCCCTTCTCTGAAAGTCAACCGTAAATCCAAAAACTACAGCATGCGATCTCTGGGCAATTCAAAGATAAATCGTAGACCCTGACCACACTCCTTAAAAACGTTCAGTACATCAGGGCACACTCTGCCAGGGGACCTGTCCACTACAACAAGGAAATCGTACACGTACCGGAACACCTTCACAACAAGCCCCTCTAGCTTCTCTTTGAAAGACCCATCCACACTTCCAAGAAAAATATTACTAAGGACCGGGGCCACTCGGGACTCTATATACACCCCACTCTTCTGAGAAAATGTGGCTCCATTCCACTCGACTACGGTCGAAGCCAAATAAAATGACAACAGTTCCAAAAAAGGAGTTCATCGACATCCCAAAACTGGAAATGAATGCACACTCGTCATTGTCATGTGTTATAGAATTCTTCGCACTATTCATTAGAGAGAGAGATCAAACTTCATTTAAAGCGGCCCATGTCCGGGCTGCCGAATATTCATTAGAGCTTCGTGCGGCATAGAATAGTATAAATCCTCTACATCGATGCTGAACGCTTCAAAGGTGCCGTTGTGTTAATCCCCTAGACTTTGGACAACTGCTACAGAGCATTAACCACCAAAAGAAGTTCGTAACGAGTGCTACGGGGGTCGTTTATTCCATACCACTTGCCTGTGGCAAAGTATACATTGGCCCAACAGCACGGGGTTTGAATATCAGACTTAAAGAACATAACTATTCAAAGGAAAAACATGACCTGAACCACTTCTCTTCTCGTTGCCGCGCATGCAGACCTGATTGTGACCTGTGTTTGAGCGCACGACCATCCTTTTCTGACATAAGAACCTGCGAACGCGAGAAATTGTAGAAGGCGGCCACATCATAAAAGCTGTTTCCGATTGCATCAGTCATCCCTCTCTCGCCCTGCTTAATCGAAAAGTCGCATATTTAGATGCACATTCAGCGCTATTTCGGTGCCTCTTCGAGGCATTCGTGTTGGGGGTGGAAGGGGGTTGTTAATCCATGTATGCTGCGGTTATCTTTGCTGATGTTTAGCCATTCGTGCGCCTAGATGTTCGTTTTGTTGTTTTCTTGTTACGGTTTTTTCGTATTGTCGGCGGAGTGCACCGAGAACTTTGACGCATTGGGGGCGTGGCGATAGGGCGCTTGGGCATTTGAAGCATTGTATTGTGCGATAATTAAGTAGTTCCGAGTCTGCGCTTGTGCCGTCTTCATGTGTTCTTGTCACCGTTAATTTCCGCGCAGTTTGTTTGTCGAGATGCATCATTCCCAACTCGCCCAACTCTCAACCCCCTTTATCTCCCTCTGGTGTATCACTGGCGCTACTAAACTTGATTCATGTACCCGCGGAAGGGTTAAAGGGCACATATAGATCTAAAGCTTTTGCGTTCGTACTCAAATACAAACGGCCGTATAAATTGTTGTTGCGGATTTGCACCCAGCAGTACGAGACGAGACGTAAATGCGGTGGGCAGAATACTTCTTCCAAGCTGCTCAAATTTCGATGCCCCAACTTACTTTCAACTCATAGATTTTCATAGAAAATATCGCGTAATATTGTTGCGAAACCTAACCATGGCTGCAAGAACCTGCCCTCCCCTTATGCGTGCAGGGGTGGGGGTTCGAGCAGGGTCTGGTGAGGCAAATATTGCACGGGGAAACATAAGTGTTTTATTTCCTAACTACAGGTCACGACGTTCCGTTAAAAATACTAGGCTTAAATTTTCAAGAGAACCCAGGCGAATTTTTTTTATTCATAATCTTGGAGGTATTCAGGCGTGTCTCAAAAGTACTTGAGTTTAGCTCACGGCGGCAATTACATACATGCCTTTGAACAAGTTGTTGAACACATTCAACATAAGGAATGCGAGAAAGAGTTGTGTGGAATTCTGCCTTGTCGTGCCATATATCATCGTCATGGTCAACTGAAGAAGTCACCGGGGGGAGTCTCTGTAGTTGGTATATTTTTCAACTTTTTTTAGGCATATTCAGAAAACACAAGGTTTAGACACACTCAATACGCGGGACTAGGATTACGTGACGTGCACTTTAGTATTTTTAGGCATTATGGATTATTTTTATTTGAATGCGACTCCTTACCTCCACTTCTTGGATATTTCATTGCAATAGTTTATCGGGTTCGGCAGTTTAGCCAACATCATTATTCTATTCAATTTGCTCCTCCAATGCTTGTGTACTTGCCAGCGATGGCTAATGCGTATAATTTTAGGGAGTGACGACGACTGACAGCTTGCCTAAAGAAAATCTTGGTTCTTTTTACATATGTGCAAATAGGTTCGCATGGACGTTCACATGGTTTGACTTCGTGTTCGGGTCCACTACGCCAAAAAGGCAACAAAGATGGAACCAGTCCAGCCTTATATTTCATGGCAGTTTCGAATCTTCGCTAAGACCTTCCAAGCTTAGGTTTGATCGAAAGAAGACAATCTGGTCCCTACTATGCTTGTAAACAAAACATTCCAGTTGCAAATCCATACATGTGGAATGCATGCATCCAACAAAGGAAAGCAAAGACCCCGAAAAATCGCCACGGCTTCCATGGGATGAACCTCCTCCTCTGAGATGAACAAAACTGATCCAGAGGAAGAACTATTACTCATCAGAGTGAGTGCAGCGTAGAAAGCTGGAATACCCATCGCAGAGAAAACTTTCAAATGGCTGAGTGCGATAGAGAGGGGGCGATGGCGGTGAGAGCAAATAACGTGTTTGCCGTGGCAATCAGGGACAAAAACTGGCTTCAAGATCCCCCTGAACTGGCGCTTCTGGGACTTTTTTCTTGTTTTTTCACCCTCTCGGAAGATGGAGCTTGTTCTGCAGAAACAGCCTTTGGCAATCGCGCATTTCTTCTTCCGGTTGATTGTGCCGCTGTTCACATCGACGCAGATTCCATGTGCGCACAATGTTGCTGTTAGGGCTTCGTTACCCGAGCGAACGTAGAGGAATGTTACCAGAGCTTTTCTTCTAAGCACGACATCCGTTTGTCAGTGCCCCATGTCTATTCAATTTCGTTTTGGCTTCGTGCGTGTATATAACTTGCCAAGATTCTGAAGTCAAAAGGCGTTGGGGCTGCAGCGATAGAAGCCGCTGCAACGCTGCGCTTGAAACCTGAACAAATATCGTTCGCGCCGAGAGTCCCCCATTAAAAATTGGACGTTTTCTTTAACCAATGTAGGCATTTTAGCAGGACACGAAGATAAATCAGGGATGATTCGAGGAACTCAAGAAATATTATAGCGCCTACCCTTCGAAACATGTGACATCGTAATACTTCCTGCGCCAAATCACAGTCCGTATTAATACCGCTCAACCCGCAGAGTGCACGGAAGCATGCATAGCTACATCTTGACCTTTACCCAAGATAGAAATATGGGGACTCTGCCAAACGTTTGTTGTGTAAGAAATAACTTGTCGTGGTTCCTAATTTCGTCGCGTAGGATAATAAAAACCGCTCTAAACGGACGATTTTTTTGTTATAAATTTATAACACACTCTAAACGAATCTCGATGACGTACATATTGAGAAATTATTAGTCTCTAATTATCTAAATTATGATCCAAAAGTTATCGTTTTAATTTTTCTTTTGGCGTCTCGTTGTTTCTTTTCAGCATCGTTTCTCGTTGTTTCTGAGAGAAAATGGAAGATATCGCCGAATCACGGTTTTCAAATCTCCGCATTGCTAGTTGTGTAATTGTCGTGTACATATCACCTGTTCATTGATACCCTTTTCGAAGCCAAACGTGACAACGCATTAACTGCGTGCATCTTCTCCCTCTTCCATTTCAGTTTTTTTTCCTCTGGTAAATGACCCGACCCACGCTTCTTTCACAGGTGCTTTTTGGCTTCCGAGGCACTACGACCATTTATCGGGCATGCAGAAAGAGAAACACAAAACAGAAACACAAAACACCATCAAGATCGGTGTAAATTAGGCAATGTACTGACTTCTAGGTCAAAAAGGGCTAGAAAACACGGTATTATTAACTTCCCACATCACACCCAAGGCGTCCACATTTCAGAGCCGGGAGAAGCGCATACAAATGGCTGGAGTTGTGGTACACTGTATATTGCATTGTATTCACCACACAAGTGAAAACAAGGCTATTTATATTGCCGATTTTTTTTACCTAGGTATAAGAGCGGCTATGTAAACGGTAAAAGGAACATACAAAAATAAAACGAGCAATACAGGGAAGACGTTATTGCCCTGTTTTGTGTCTCTGTGTGCCTTACCACACGGCGTGTCACGATGTACAGCTGTCAGGATTTTGGGCAGAAGACATCATTACGTGCGGCTAAATGCATAAAAATTCGTGTTTGCGGTCGATGCATCAATGCCTATTATCTGGACATATCAGCGTCTACGCCGGAACTGGTGTTGACAGGGGCCACAGAAACAAGACGGCAGCTTCCGCACTTCCGGGACGTGTGGAGGTTCGGGGACATATTTTAGCATTCGGAGACGCCGTACCTCTCTATACACAAGCACACAGCATTGTTTTTCCCAGCGCCGACTACTGCCTTCAAGAATATCAAACAAACAATTTTTATAAAAAAAGCTTTTCCGCAAGAGAGCGGTCATTACAATGATGTGTTCCATTTGATTCCTGGCTAGCTTGGCTGGCCACAGAGGGATCCCAAATTCGTGATGGCTTTCCATAGGTAAAAAAGCTCGAATACTAGCCTAGTCCTAGTGTAGGAATTCACGTTCCGTGAGCTCACGAAGCAGCCATAGTTTCTTCGGTCGCAATTGGGCATTGGACCCTTGGTGTTGCACGTACTCTAAACGTTTCTCCGAAACAAAGCGCACTGCAGCGACACTACATACGTAAGCAAATCATGCAATTTTAGGGACCGCCTAATATGTGTTAGATATGTTCAGATAACAACAGACAGGGGGAAAGCTGGATCCTATAGCGTTATATTGATTTAAGTTTGCGAAGCGACACCTGGTGCGGAATCTGGAATCACCTTTGTTTAATTGTAGACGTAGAGTGTCCAATAAGGAGCGAGCGGACTTATCGGCTTGCACTATATTTGCGTGTGCAAAACGGTATTTAATTTCTGCTCCATAGAAATGAGAGAAACCCGTACACAATGATATAGCACAGCAACATATGCCCTTTGCGTCTTTTAAGAAAGCTTTCGTTGCTTTAATCTCCTGGAGTACCTTTTATGTATAACGTATGCACACGCACTGAGGCGATTACGTTACTATTGTGCACGTCCAATCGGAAAAGCAATTGTTTATGCTAGAAAAGGCCAATGAGTAATTACACCGCTCCCATAGATTGTTGTAAAACCTAGGTTTTATAAAATATTCTTCACTCGTTTCACCAAGCAAAATCCTAGTTTGCACGTTTGTGCCCCCAATGAGCCTTGTTTGGACATTTCCATTTTCCATCTCCAATTCATACTCTCGCTTTTATGAAATACAGCATGCGCTGGCAGGGGTTAGTGCGAATAATATAATCATTGTGCCCACATTTCTTTCGGCTGCCACCGCGTGTTCTTTGTTACTGTTAAAGCCTGCTTACTGTTCACCCAAGTCTTCAACAGAAAACTGATCTTCTCCTCACAGGTAGGTACCCAGGCAAATACTACAGCACAATAACGTGATCTCACCTGAGTAATGTAAAACAGTGGGCGTTGTAGTCAAATGAGCAAAAGGGTATTCGAACCATTCAGGCGGTGTTGGGTAAATGCGCTGTACGTGGTCGACATTTGTCCGATTATATCATAACTGAAAACGAATTGGAGTGTGTCGTGTGAAAACGCAAAATTTTGTCAACTTCTCTCCGAGTATTCTAATAGCCTAAATAGAATGAACCGGTGCTACCGAGATCCGAAGGGAAGTCATCAATCTAAGCCCCCCCCCGCCCACCCTCCCCACAATTCCGATAGTTAACTAAAGAGACCAAGCCATGACCTCTTCGACAGTGCGCTCCGAAAGCGGTAGACAAAAAATGCAAACGCCTTATTAGCAAAACTGCGTTTCCTCCCCCATGAGCCGCTCGAAAGGCTCCCAAAATGATGTGAACCTGAAGGAGCAGAGAAAAGCGATGAGAACGAAACAGATCTCAAACAAGGGCGCGTCACTTTTCAGGTGTTTCACGCCACAGACATTCCTGCTTACCAAGCCAAGCTGAAGGCAAGCAAGCATCCCATTAGACCTAAGGCAGGAAACGAGTGCGGGACCAGTGTCTGGAGCACTTCGAGGCGTGGCGGTGGCGTCTTGCTTCGGCTCCAGACTTAGCGCTCCATTTTGCTCTGTTCGCATTCTTCGATCAGCCAACGTTCGCTGGGAGTCCTTAGTATGCAGTCCCACACCCGCAGGCTCCCTTAGGCTAGACTCCTTATTGTCTCCCGCTCGCCGCGCTATCTTCCAATGCCTTAGGGACCCCGATGCTAATGAGCACTTTCTTTCCGAACTGGCTCGCATCGTGCCGCATCGGTCTGCCTAGTAAATACTGGCTCACGTTAGCGAGCAAAGGGTGACTCCTTGGAGCTGCCTAACAAATACAGCGACTTCTCCGGTACTTTGCCCTCGAGGTTCTGCATGTAGGGGAGGTCGTTTCGTCATGCGTAAAAGATACAAGTATAAACCAAGATAGGAACCCGAAAAGGGAGAATAAAACACCTCAACGAAAACAGGCGAGTTCAAAACGACAAGCGAAATCGACCTTTTAGACAAAATCAACTGGAAGGTTTCCCCGAAAACAACAACAAAAAAGCTGCCCTAAAGCCAAAAACTACAACGTTCAAAGTTTGGTGTCCGTTTGTGGAAAAGAGGTGTCCTTCTAGATAAGAGTGCGGGTAGATGTTTCACTTCTACAAACCGTTGGTTGAACAGCGATGACCGCGGGGAAATCGCACATAAAAAGCGATTACGGCCAGTAAAAGATTGAGGTGGAGATTCCATCAAACGTCGCAGAGGCCAAATCTATTTCTCGTATTTAGAAAAGTAGAAAAGGCAACCGCGGAAGAGGTGTTAGTTTACCATCGCTATGGGCCGTTTCTTTTACCGCTTTCGAAATATTTTTGGCAGGCGAGGTTTTCTTCGAAGTTGTTACATTGCTTGCTTTTTGAAAAAAGTCGATGATGAACTAGGCTATGCTTCCACTTGACCTGCCAAGACCAGGCGTAGTAAACGCGAAAAGCATACAAAGAACCCGCGTTTGAGGTAAGGTCGTCACCTCTGACAACAGTGTCATTACGTTTTTTGAGGCAAGCATCGATTGAATGACTAAGCTGTGACCATCAAAGTAAAAGCTCCCAAGGCGGTTGCCCTAAATTCAGCGAAATCACTTGTATCGGGGAAAGGGTGGTGTGCGTTTGGAATCTAGCGGGGAAGCGGCAATACCGGAACAGCCGTCCATACCTTCGGAAAGCCCCAACGCATGGACGGCTTAGGGACTCCCGACAGGAGTCCAAGGGACCCCTTCTTCCCCCGCCGTCCTTGTGGTGGGGGGGGGGGGCTGTTCTATTAGCCTATGGACTTCTCTCCTTACATAGGTTTTTCAATAGTAGAAGGACATTTAGACCATCACACTCCATGTTAAAATAGAATTTACTCCATTCCAGGTCCACCGCATTCGTACCCTAGACAATGGGCCTATATACGCATACCCAGAGAGAGACAGAGATAGCGAAAGAACGATCTTTAATGAAACTGGCGATGAGCGCAGAGTTAGGTTGCCTAGCATGCTATTTCAGATGGATGCGGTGACGATGATTATTAACAACTATGAGGTGCGAATGTGAGTTTGGCCTGCTCCGTCTACGGCACACCATCCTTTTCCCAACCGTGTTGTGGAGTTGAATGTTGAAACCTGGACGTAAAATCTGTCAGGGTTGCCTAACGTCGTTATTGCATAATAAAAGAAATTAAGGCAATCGCGAAAACACGGTGAATTTAATCCACTACACAAGAACATATTTTTTCCGTTACGATGCGGTGATGTAATCTTTCGCAATGGATGTGATAGCCATTCAGAGGAAATGTGACAACGAGAATTCAAGCACGTTCTTACCTATTTCCGTATTGTATCTTTTGCTCTTACGACGCGGGCGGTGGTTACTAAACCTCGGAATAAAGCTACGCGCGATGAGCAGAATTCGGCTCCCAAGTTGCGAAGATGCGTTCGCTACTCTTAATGGGAAGCGGCTTGAAAATTTTACTCGGAAAAGCAATGACACAACAATACAGAAGATATGGCTTCACAGAGCTCTCGTCATAAATAATGCCTACAGAATAAAAGCATTAGACAACGTGTAAAATGCCCATAAATCTGATGGCATTACAAAACTGTACCGAGCAATCCTAATGCCGTCAGTACAGTTCGCTTCCTTTATACAACTAACGCATTGTGTTGCGTGTTAAACTTATATAAAAGCATTAAAAATATTTAACACAAACAAATAACCCAATTTTTCACATACTACGAAGTAAATGCGCCAATGGTGGCTATATTTCGATAGTATAAGGAGTATTGGGTGATTCAAGTTTGAGTACCCTTACACATAGTAGGGGCCACAAGCAGTCAGCCCGCAAAATTCAACAATACGTGCTAACGAAAATGTTCTGCACCAAAAAACCATATGCCTTTAACGGCTTCCAAATATTTTCTACAAAAATTTAGGTTTAGTGAGCTTCAGCGTTAGTCTTAATAACCCACCTTACATTGAAGCCTTAAGAAACTGTCAACGCGTACTTATAATGACCATGTAACCTCTCTTGTCGTCTCGTTTTTTGTGATTTCCCGAATAAAAAGGCACTTTCTTTGTAAAAGGGAGCCCTCTAATCATGGGAACTTGTTTTGCCTGTTTAAACGCCTTCCTCACCAGCTGAGGTAGGAGGTAGGGGTACCAAGGTATGAGTCGGAAAAAAAAAAGGTTTATGTCTGTGGCGGCCGCTTTTATACTTTGTACAGATAAGAGAAAGAAGCACAACCACACGGCGGATATTTTGTTGGAAAAATTCAATTTGTATTCATTCACTTATTGTCAGTTCGGTGGGCGGAAGAAAATCGCTGGAAAAGACAAATAGGGGCTAGCGAATATAACCAGATAATTGGCCGACACTCTTGAAAAGCTTTTGCTACGACTCCCGTACAGTGCGTGGTTGAGCGCCTGCAAAAACAAGGTTTACCGTGCACATACGGATAAAAGTGAGAATACGGCTCTGCGCGCTAAATTTGAGGTTACATAGTGGCGCCAAAATTGGGGGTTCTCCAGAAATTGTGAAACGGCGAGTGTCCTTCCTAAAGCCAATTACCTATGTTTGTGATAAAGTAATATACTTTGTTCGGTTCTGTTATCTCGGAAACGCTTCGTAGCGTAAGAAAGGCGCACGAGCCAACGCCCACGCCAAACTATACCCACCATCACCATGCACACTATACACTTATGCTACCCCCTACCCTCACAAACCTGCACACTGTGTAGCTGTTTTTGGCCAACACACATCTCCAAACGTCACAGGGGCTACCATCCTAACTAGCAACACAACCACGGCGGAGGAGGCAGCCATTGCCCTCTCGCTCACCCAGCGCCCCAAACCCCAATTCGTCCTCTCTGACTGTCGGCAGGCCATCCGCAATTTTATTCGCGGTAACATCTCTCCCATGGCGTTAAAAAGCCTCTCCAAAAATCCTCCATCCGACATCGTGACCCTGCTGTGGAAACCAGCCCACACAGGCGTGGGCGCTAATGAAGTGGTGCACGTACGTGCTTGCGAACTAATTCACCGGGTCACCATTTTCACTACGCCTACACGCGATGCCCCTGCAGGCAAGCCAGCCTCCCTCCTGCAATACAGGGATATTGCCCTGCACTACCGCCTTCTCCGCCGCCGATACCCACCCCCGCACCCACACCTCTCCCCGGAGGCGGGCCACATGCTGCGCATCCCACAAACACAGAGCTTCCCACACAGAACACAATAAATACACAGTCACCCACACCTCTTTACTGACCCTACCTGTCCATTCTGCGGGGCACTCGACACTCACTACCATTCCCTCTGCGAATGCCCCGCAGACCCGCACCCCCCCGTTCACTTCCCTCACCACTGGGAGCTGATGTTGCGTGACCCGGGGGTGTCAGGCCAAGTCCTGACCACCTCCCGGGCCCTGGCGGTCACGGCGGCCCTGTGGGCCTCCTCCACCCCCAACACCTGATCCCGATGGACGAAAAAACATATTCCTTTCTTCCTTGTGCAGGTGACTTTCCTACCGCATTAGGGGAAAAAGCTAAAGGAATTTGTTTCGTGACTGGAGATGTAATACAGCAATATTTTTGTTTTCGAGATTTACCTGGTTTGGTAAAATTTCTGAGTCAGTGAATTTTTGCGTTTTTTACCTCGCCTGAATAAACCTAGCTAAGATCTCAATTAATGTTATGGGCCCTGATTTCTTTATTTCAAGCAAAACAGTGTTTCCTACGTGGTTTCATAAACAGTACGGTCAAAAAAAGAGCTGGAAAAAAAAAAGTCAAAACAGATTAATTAATGAAACTACTAATTAGACATCTGTCAATGAAACATTTTATGTAGAGCAATTAAATCACTTTTGAACACTTTCCTAAACGTTAGGACTACATGAAATTGCAAATAAAAATCAGCTTTGTAGTGCGCGTATTTATTGATTTACAAGGTTTGGAATAAAACTGATACCGCCGCATTTTTCAGCCTCAGTGTCATAATTTCGACTTCATTTGGAGCTTTTTCATTTTGTAGTGAGTAGCTCCACTAAAATGAACCAACAGTGATATCTATGGCAAGGCATGATTGAAGGACAATCCCCCCAAAACTAGCAGTTTTTGTTTTGTTGTTTATGCGATAGGGGAAATTTTATGTGATGGTGTCAATTGACACCACCAGGGCCGAATGGCGTAAACACAGCTGTTGGGCAAGTTGGTGCATTACAGTTAAAAAATAGAGCGCGACTTAAAACCTTCCAAATGAATAGCGCTTGTCCTTTCGTTCTTCATTTGTGTCGCTGTCCAAGTCACGCTCTATTTGCCAATTAGTTGATATCTGTGGACATCTATTCTCTTTCCAAGCTCTGCGCAGGCAAGAAAGAAAAAGCAAATTGGCTTGTCCGACTGCAATACGGCACGGTATAGTGTCTCAAGGGGGGGCTGGAGGAGAGGGGGGGGGGAGGACGGGGGGCGAGGCAAATTTTCCGAACGTTCACCGCACAGAAAACTCTACCGGTAACATATTTTGGACCATAACATAATCAATCATACGCCTATGTGGCAGAAACAAAAACGGGGTATAAAACATTTTGATACAGCACTAACACCCATGACGACTTTCCTGTTTTGGTGGGCATGCCCGCCATAAGCGGAGATTTGGGTAGCTAAGGGAAGCTCACGTTATGTAAGGAAGTGCACTACGTTGCCAGGGCTGTGCTATGGAGTAAAAACTTTAAAACTCTGCCACAAATCTCGCAGATTTTATTCCCGTGAAGCCTACGACAGTGTTTAAATCATTCATAAAGACGAGTACTTGCCATTCCTGAAAAAAAAAACACGCCAGAAGACTCATTTTCGGTGCGCACCTGTATTGCGAAGTTTAAATACTAAAGCTGCATTAAATTATGATATCAAGGCAGCTTCGGCATGGTACCGAAGCAACTATTTAAAGCTTAACCACTCCAAAACTATCGTGATATCATACTCGTACGAATGCCCCGCCCATTTTCTACTACTCTCTGCTTGCTGTACCCTTTAAACGTGCTATGTCATTTGACTGTGAGTGATTTCAGTGTAATTAGGGATGTAAATGTGCCTTTCAAATCACATATGAACTACCTGACCAACACCTGCCTTTTGAACGCTTGGCGTGATTTACCGGGCCCCTAGGGAATTCACCGAACGATAATGCTTTTTCTCATTCTACCGTTCCATAATTTTACTGAAGCTCGACTTCGCGAGTGAAATTTTGAATTGTTTAAGCCCTTCGTCGTACCTTCGACTAGAAGGGATTTTGAAGCGCTTCACAAGACCCGTACTTTATCGTTACTCAACAGTGAGCCATAATGGGTACGTTGGCCTCTCACGATTTTCAACCTCGGTGAGCTATGCATTAGGCATTCCAGGCGTTACCTGTATGTTTTAACGGTATTTATTCCAAGTTTGACTACCTTTGCCTTGTAACCTCTATTTAATTGCGAGTGCCAAGCAGACCACTGCGGCCGCAAGGCTGCTTTTATGTTGACAGGTCATTGCCGCTGTCACCAGCCATGCAAGACAACGTGCCTTCAGCAGTCTGTTTTTCATTTTCTATTGCATTGTTTACAGCGTCATGGTTCTTTTTGAACGCTCCTTGAAAAACTTCGCATTTCGAATGTACATGTTGTGGAGAGGGCGCACATGCACTTTTCTCTCCGTTCTTGTGTTTCTGGGCAAAAGCACCACCTTGCGTCTACTTGTGTATGTTCAATAGTGCATACTCTACAGACGACTTCCCAAGTGTTGTTATTCATTTAATGTTTTAACTTGTTTGATGCCTGCCGCTTTAGTATATATGTGCACTTTTATCGTTACCCAATTTTTTTTCATTTCCATTCCTACATGTTGTATTTTGTAGGACTCATATATGCGTATCCAGTGCGCCACCTAGGAAGGACCTGAGGAGTTGGTGAGCCTCCAAAAATATACATAAAATTTCTGGGTGCTGCGTTAGAAAACCCCGATAAGAGCGCTTTTAAATGCAGAGAATTTCAGTAACTCACGATGTCACCCGCGTTGGCGTCCGTAGTCCGCATCGCCACCCCTACACTATATAAAAAATAATACTTACTGGCGCCAGGTTTCGATCCCACGACTCTGCGGGCGGAACGCAAGATACACGTCGCTCTAAGCACTGCGCCACAAAGCCGACGTTTTTTTTTGTCTTTATTGCCAAACGAAGCATAACAACAACCACAACTGTACAAAACACGCTGAGCCAGGGCTTTCCTGGCGAAACAATGCACTTTCATTCTAGTTAGTTCACTAAACAACGACAGCACTTCTTCATCACCTTTTTCCTTCTCTATTACTTCGCGGATTTTACCAACACTTTCTACAAAGTACTGTTCGACTGAAAGTGCCCTGGGGTCAATGTTTCTGTCTGACGGCCATACGCGACCGCCAGATACTGTGCAGGCCCAAGAGCATTATTAAGTCATATGGGTATTCGTTACCCTCAATGGGAAGAAACCGGATACCGTAGGCGTCTATTGGGAGGTCCTTCTGCAGCGTGCGCTGCGTGCGCTGAAGAACGTCCCAATAGAACACAGCGTCCCAACAGTCAATGAACACAGGCTCTACAGTCTCCGGCTTCTTACACAACCTGCAGTCTGTACCCCATGGCACAAAAATACCTCTCTCGTGCATTCATACCAGTACTGGCAGCGTGCCGGTGTGCAGGTTAAAAAAGAAAGTCTTCACTCCCGGCGGTAACCACATCTTTTTAAAACGTTTTAGAGCATTCTCGACGGGGCGGCCTGCATACACACTTCTATACAACGGTACAGGGAATATAACACTTACTAAGTCTTTATACAGAACTCGTCTACTGACACTACTCAGATACTCCACTGAAAACCTGCTTGACAAAAAATTAAATCAAAGCCGACACGGAATAAAAGGTTACGAACGCGCCTTGTATCCTTGACTCATTCAACCATCGGCCACAGGTGCGCCCTCTCCCCCGCGTCCTCCTCGCCTTCTCTGCGCTCGCAACACCCTCTCTCCCCGCGTTCGGTTCGGGCGCACAACAGGTGGGGACGTGCGCAACACCCTCTCTCGCCGCGTTGGGTTCGCGCTGAGAAACAGCCGGTTCGCGCGCAAGAACAGGTGGGGGCGCTCGCATCGCGCTCTCTCGCCGCGGTCGGTTCGCACTTAAACCACATATGTCGTTCGTGCCATGGAGGAAAGAAAAGGTTAGGAGAGGCCCTGACGTCACATTTGTGAAGCCGAGTCCCGCCATGACTTGAGCCCACGGAGCCCAGCACTCTATCCCATAATCCTTTGCTGTCTCCGGTTTGATTTGACTAACATGGCGTCGCCCTGCCCTCCCGCTTCGAAGCGAAAGCAGCTTCGTCGCTAATTCCTCGGTGCGATGTCATGTTCTAAGGTGTTGATTTTGCATTAAATTTGCCCATTCTAACGGCCTTTGTTTTTGAAATAGAAGGACGATTTTTCATCTCTTAAGCCTGGCAAAGTAGCGTTTGTCGCCGTCATAGCAACAGGCTTGCGGGGTGGCGAACGCAGACGACGGGAGCGTTGTTTGGGGTCGTACAGCACTGCGGTCTTTGCGCGCTACGTCTGAGCAGCGATAAATTTCACTTCACTACACAACGGAGAAACGCAAAGTGAGCAAAGAACGAACTGTGGCTCTCGCCAACGCTGAGCGAAGGGGATTTTCCTGGCAGGTCGCCGGCGGCGGGAGCGGCTCGCTCCACCGATCTCGACGCGACTTAAGCGCAGCTGCTGCCGAAGTAGTTAAGGCCGCCTCCGACGGCAGAGTTTTCAAACTGGCCTCATCTAAAAACGTTTGTCGTAGCGACTGCGCTGGTTTGCAAGCGTAGCAAGGCAGCCACATCCCCAGCGCCTTAAAAGTTTGTCCGTTCTATTCGCCTAAATTTGGCCAACGCAATTGCAAACAAGTAAGCAACATTGTCCATGGGCACATGAAAAATGACGTCACTTCCTCCACACTTTTTTGCAATGCATTGAGATGCTAGGGGCCTCTCCTGAGTATTCTTTCCTCCATTCGTTCGTGCGCTCTCCGGCCGCTAACATCTGTGGCGTGATCGTGACGTCAACATCACGCGTTCGTGAGGTGGCGCGATTTCGGCGCTATAACACTCTCTCGCGAGGGGCATTGGATTGGATTCGACTGGATTGACTTGGATTGGCTTGGCTTGGCTTGGATTGTTTTGGATTTGGATTGGATTAAAGTGGATTGTGTTGGATTGTGTTGCGTCATAGCCGCTCCACGTTGCGTCCTAGCCGAGGCAGGGGGTTCACGGCACGTCTCAAGTTTCACCATCGACTTCATCGAAATGTCTACGCTGGAAGACAACAATTACAACAACAACAACAACCAATACGTAATCCATACGGCTTGCAGGCGCGCCCCTCGCGAGGGGGATGTTTTCTTGGTAACAATGACAATAGGATGAACCCAGTCTTTTTGCGGTGTATTGTGTGCAAGCTCATTTCGCTTTTACTAACTTTAGGCTATCGGTGTGGATTGTCTCCTGTAAGAAAAGGCGTCCTTATCTGTGGCGATCAAGCCCAGTTTCTTGCTATTTATGTCAACACTACGCACCCTGGTATAAAATGCCTCCTCCTGAAGTCGAGTAATTTAAAGGAGCCGTCTCCGCCACAAACTGCTGAGGACTGCTAATGAAGTAGGTCCTTCTCCCTGGAGGACTGGAGCCTTTCACAATGCCTGAAGGCTGGCAACGCCCTCATGTTCTCCCATGTCAGTCATTCTATGTTCCTTATCAAGCTCAGCTTCTGAAGAGACCTCTAAACGCTCTCTCCGATACACCAGAAAGAAAAAAGCAGCCAGATTTGCCGGCGAGATAATATTTTCCCATTCCGTGGAAACTGCGGGTAGAAGTGCGCCACCGAACAAAAGCCTAGACGGACGCTTCCCTTTCACATAGTTCCTCTTCCAACTGTTGTGCCAGACTGTGATATTCCAAATACACTCTCCTTACTTTGGCCGACCTTTCGTTTTAAACGTTTCCTGAGAAACTTGATGCCTTGAAGACTGTTGCCAGCCGCAAACCAATGGCTGTAAAGTTCATCTCCGCCATCTCCTGGAAGACTTTGCTTACGTTGCGTGTGCTAGGCCGGTTACAAAATGATAAAAAGAAAATAAGTGCATTTAACCACACATAGCCTTCTCCTTGAATTTTTCAACTTACAGCCTTGTGTGCACTTTCGAATGTAACCTGGAAATTTTCAGGATAAATCAAAAAACTTTGGCTATGCGTTCACGAGTGAGTGAGTGAGTGAGTCAATCGGTGGATCGTTAGTTCGTTGAATTCCCTCGTTTACTGAGGCTGCCCGGCCTCACCAGAACTTGGTTTTTTCTACCGGGCTAAAAATAAGCGACATTGATAAAAACTGGGCTTACGATTTCTTATTACCTTGTGACTTGGCTTAGTGTGGATACCTCTTATTTTTACCCACGATCATTTTTAGCGTGATAAATTCTTTACACTACGTCACAAATACCATGTGCACCATTTCCAATTTGAAATTATCGCCAGGGAACTTGGGAGCCGTTTAAAAACAGTCACAAATCATTCGAATGAGTCTATCAATCTCACACTTCGTGTTGGAAATGGTGGCATCCAGAATACAGAAAACAGACTGATACTAAACAAGGAAAAGTGACTGCACATATCTAAAAACTACGAATTGGACCTTGATATGCATTCACGCAAGATACTACACCTTAGAGAGTGCACGGTCGCGTCGCGTGGCGTAGCATTGTGGGTGTCGCGTGTTTAATGCGAACTTACAACTCAGCTGCAGTCGATGCAGTCAAACAAGCATTACTACCTCCCCCTCCTACCAGGTGTTGACGTTTGAGTGTCAGCTCATGATAGAAACTGGGGAATGAAGTAACACGATAACCTCCCACGCCGGTGCTATTCAGCCACGAGCAATGAAGCTCCGACCTGAACCCTTCCGGCAGGATATTGGGACACCCACATAGACGAGGACGGTAAGATCGACGAAGAGGCAGTACGGAAGCGTGAAAATCACGCACCAAGTGTAACATCCACGCCTGCCTAGGCGGCCGAGCAAAACCGCCTGTGGCGAAACTCGGGTCTCATATGTCTCCTTCGAGGCAGCCAACCACATTAGCTCAAAAACTAATCGCCCCCACTCAAAGGTGACGCCGCGTAGGCCTTCCTCTCTCCTCCCGTGCCACCATCGCCAGCTTGCTTCGCCTTGCTGGGTCGCGCGCGGAAACCACCCACACAAGAAAACGTGCTCGAGGGGAATTAGAAAACGACGCGTAGACGTTTCACCCGGCTAACGTCTGGCGTCAGAGCTATTGAAGAGAGCTCACGCGAATGGCCCTTAATTAAGTTAGACTCGCAGGCGGTCTTTCCCTATACAGCCCTTTGTTCCATGGTGCTTCCCGGAAGAGAGCGGAATTTTCGCTTTGCCAATTTAGAGCGTGACTTCCAACTTCCCTCTTGGATCCACGGGTGCAATGGTCCCGGCTCCTTGAATTACAGCCTGTCCAGTCGCCACCACGTATAGCTGTTTTTCGATGAGTGTCGTGCCGTCGCTCTGTGCGGAGCGATCTTTACGAATGGCTAGCGGAGAATCGGTTTTCTGTTACGAGCATTCGCGCTTCCCCTCTTCTTTGACCAACCGACTCGGTGACACTAAATTTTTTAGCTCCTTTCGAGCGGGGATAAATACTAACCAAAGCCGTTTCCTTTAGTGGAATGCGTTGTTTCAATCATTCCGTTCGTCACTCTCGGAGACGCTTGCTTCCTGTTACCCAGCCAGAGTAGCCTCATGTTGGAATTGACAATGCAGTCAGTACCAAAAAAAGAAGAAAACTTACGAGAAGAGAATTTATTAAAAAACCACATATCAGCACGCAGCGACTAGTAGTAACAGCGCTGCCCGAAAGAAAAACAAAATCCAATCATTTTCCAAATACTCCGGGCAGTCAACACTTTGCACGACAAATGTCTATGGTGGTAAAACAAGCTACTCAGAAATCAATCCATAAAAAGTTCACATGCGTTCACAGAAAGAGTTCATAAATTAGTTGAAAGTCAATACGGCACCACAGGGATGCTCAGGATGTTCCTGGCCACTATGAAACGCGTGGACCAGCGTAACAGGAAGGCTTCTTCGCCTAGAACTGCCTACTCATTTTCTAAGTGACTCAAAAGGATTGACCGCACACGCCACAACAATGGAAACATCGCCCGTTGCGGTCGGGCGCGAAGACACGCGGCACCACGATTTCGCCACAATACAAAAGCCCCAGCACACATCAGGAAGTTCACCAATGTGTCATTTGAACGTGTGCTCATTCTAAGTGTAACACCAAACAACCTGCTTAGCAAAGTCCAAAACGTTACCGCTACACGACACTGAAACAAGGCATGTTCCAATGTTTCAGTGTGCCCGCAGTGCGGGCTCCGTGAGGAACGCACGATGCGAATCTCGCAGGACGGTCACACGTTGGAAGAACTTGCCATCCACGCAACCATCCGAAATCCCTAAAATCAGAAGGAAGCCCCGTCGAAGTCAGCTGATGCCAACGGACACCGCGTGATCTTGCTGTCTGCTGATTATCTAATTGGTTTATTGCCAATTTTTCGCACAATTCGCTTGCTGTACTTTCTCTGAAATTTAGGCTTGGCAAGGTAGACTGGACGTTCCTCAGTGTTTTGACTACATAGGCATAAAATGGCGGTGACTGCTCAGCAGAGGGACCGGCAATGCGTTCGTCATAAAACATTGAGCGGTAAGTTCCCAGAAAGTACTGCAGAAGCGCCCTCCCTGGGTACTCAGTTGAGTCCACAAGGTCGAACACTGCGCGTACGGCCAGCACGCTACACATGGTTTGCAAGCAAGGCAGACTGAAACCACCCATTGACTTGGGCAGTCTCAACAGCGCACGCGACACTGTTTCTGTCTTGCCCGCCCAAAAGAACGACCCGAACTTCGTGGCGAGCTGACGGGTGAAATGGCGCGGCGGTTTCGCTACGTGTGCTACATAAAAAAGCGCCGCCGAGACGGACAGGCATTCTCGGTGGTGTATGTGAGTACTTCGGTTGTAATGGTCGGGGGGAAGTGGGGACAGTACGGCAAGCAGCGGAGAGTAAAGGTCGGGGGTGGTAAGAGAAGCCTAATGTAAATTGAGATCCATTGAAAGGTACGAGAGGGATTATATTGTTGGCGTTTCTGAATGAACCATGTAAACGGCATTCCGATATATAAGTGCAGTGCTTATTGCTTAAGCAAAAATTCGTTATATTAACTTCCATTAAATGGTATTAAAATATTCGCGCTAAACGCTGCATTTTTAGTCGACACGACTAGAAGCCCAGAGCCTGTGCCTATTTCTCTGCTGAGTATGTGTTATAAGAAACAGAAGTCGTCATGTGAGTATGTCTAAACGCTTTTGCATTAGTAAAAAAATGTCTTCCTACCAATGTATTTGTCTATAGAAAAAAATTCACAGCATATCCACGGGGTGAATGATGATGAGTGGGCGAAGCTCCTGAGGGGAAATCATCGGTAAAACCATGACTCTTCAGTGAAAGTTCGCCCACTACATCTGTGTCCGAACGTAACGTCTAGAAAGTCTCGCTTAAACCGCGCGTCGGCACCTTGGGGCTGACCTCGCCTGGTGCGTTTTGCAGACGCCTCATGAGCTCTCACTGCATCGGGGTCTGCCTGCCGATACGCGCGCTTTCTCGCCGCTTCCCGTTCTCTGACGTTTTGGAGATCCTCTTCGCGCCGCAGCCGTGCCGCTTCGCGTACGGCAGGGTCCTCGCGCCGTGGCCATGACGCTTGGGCCTCTCCTTCTCGAACGCTGGGATCTTGGCGGCGTCGTCGCGCAGCCAGACGACACGCTTCGGCCTCCCGCTCTCGTACGGCAGGATCTCGGCGGCGGCGTCGCGCAGCTTCACGGAGCGCTTCTGCCTCGCGGGCTCGCACATCTGCAGCCTTATCCATCGGGCGACTCCGAGCGCGCGCCAACAGCGAACGGATTTTATTACAACGCTCCACGCCATCTAGTAAACAATCCAATAACTAAACTAGAGGTAGCCACGCCATCTAGTAAACAATCCAAGCGCATCTTTTCATCATATACAAGTACCGCCATCTAGTAAACAATCCAAGAACTAAACTAGAGGTAGCCACGCCATCTAGTAAACAATCCAAGAAATAAATTAGAGGTGGCTACACACATACGTCGAGGATGGACAGACCCACGCCTTCAGGAGCGTCGCCCCTAAAACAGCCAGCTTTTAGTGTCTGCGTTAGCTGGGCTCAAGAGGTTCGTTTTCAACACTGAGTATTGCATTTTGGGTACTTATCACAAACTAACTGCGTAATGTGTGCATTGATGCGGGAATTTCACAACATCTCGACTGTAGATAGTTATTTAGCGGAGCGTGAAAGAACGGCCTTGCTGTTCCTAACGTGGTTCATGAAAATGGCTTAGGGCATTAAAACCTATTTTAGCCCTACATCCTAAGCTTAGTGCCCTAAACCACCTACGATTTTTGACGGTGAAATTTCGAGAAGGCAAGCTTTGACAGATGCCGTGTTCAATACCAGGAATAGAGGAAAAATATGATAAAAAGAACTCTAAGATATCAAAGGTTTAAAGCTTTCCATTGTTTCCAGAGTCCCATCATTGAGGAAAACTGATATTTACATTAAACTTCGTAAATATATGTTTGGTTGCTTTTATTTGAATTTCTTTCTTACTAAACACCGAATAACAGTATTACTGGAAATGATTACGCCGTAAAAGCTGCGATAAGTATTTACCAGTGAGCTAAGTGGAAGCGCGCAATGTCCGTTGATGCTGGTCAAGCCAGGGGAAGGTACTCCTCTGGGACGACAGATGGTGCCCTGGGTTACCTGGAAAAATAAGATGGCCGCGAAAATTCCTGATATATCCATAGAATCGGAAAACGGGAGTCCAACACGCAGAAATGTTTTAGAGCAAAGCTGTTTACCAAATCGTAATTTTGGGGGTCTCTGGTTAAAATTACCAAGAAATTGTCGAGCGCACGCAAGTGAGCGCGGGCGTTGTGCTGACCGTTCGGCGGATATTAAACAAAAAAAATACCTAGCACTCGTGTGTGCGCGCCTCGCGACGACCGACGAGTGTCCCCTGCACCCGTTTGTCAAGACAGGCATAATAACGTAGGGATATTTGCCACGAGTAGCCAATGAAACGAAACACAGCGTTCGCCGTAAACGGGGCAACACTTCCTCGGTACGAGAAGGACACGTGGTTGCAGACGCCCCGCTGACATGCTGTTCAACGATTATCAATTCCAAAAAAGTGAGGGAACTTCGCACCTATGGCAACAAAGATGAAGCATATTCCACTGCAGCAGCAAACAAGAAGCAAATCTGGTGGAATCGTGGACTTTACCCGTCGGGATGGTGGTGAAGGTTGCGTACAAAATCGCTGCATTCACGTCTTGCGCTTTAGTGTATGCTTGCTTCATTATTTTATGGTTAAAAATTGAGGGCGTTCTTTTTTAAGGAAGTTGGTTGATCCGGACAAAAACGTTTATCCGCGAGCGGGTACAGGAAGAACTGTGCGTAGGTGGCGGCAGGGAGCCACAGCCCATGCGACATATCGTAACAGAGTTCAAAGGTTACCGTCCATTCCTCGGTGAGCGAGAAATCCCGCTTCGGTAAGCCCTCGGCGTTAAGGTTAACGGAAAAGTGAGTTTTAAAGCAGTAGAGGGCAACAAAAGAGGGTTTGAACGTTTGTGGGAAAATAACCGTGGAGAATCTTGGAAGGTATGCGAAAAAACAAGTCAGACTAACACAAAGATTCCATAAAGGGTGTTTTCGTGTTTTGGCGTTGGTTATTGTACTGTGGCATTACGACTAACGTCGCTTTACGACGCCACTCCTTAACAAAGGGACGCCACTAACCACCACCGCCGCTACCATCGGCATGATCACCATCATCGTCGTCGTCATCATCATCATCATCAAAAGCATCATCTTCCTCATCGTTACTTCCACGTTGTTCGCTAAATCGGCTTCTGCTCCGGGGAACGGGGTGCAAGTCCCCCTCATATATATGCACAAATACAGTACCAGGCCTCTATGCGTGATCTTGCAGTGCGTACACACTTCAGCAAGGGGTGTTGTGAGCCCCCGTTCCGCTCTCTTCGGGAGGTGGCCGCGAGCATGCCGAAGTCGCTCGGCTGTTTTAGGAGGTTTCACAGTCATAACACTAGCATGAGTCTTGCTCAGAAGACACGAGAATTCGCTCAGAAGGCACCATTATAATCGCTTGCGTTATACCATAAAAACTGCAACTTCTTCCTGTTACTGTTCATACCGGTGTTGCGTTGTTGGCTCCTGATAGAAAAGATCGGGCGATTGAGAGCATATCAGGCCCGTCGCCGTTTTTTCAGAACGGCGACTCTATGACCACAGATGTCGTCTGTGTCATGTTGATGTTGGAATTATGACCTAAATGTTCTCTCTCATTTATTCCTAAATAATATAGGAGTTATGGTGTTCAAAATACCTATTCCACCCGGCGAAGTTCAAGAGTAGTCCGACAGTTGATAAAACGTTAATTTATCCTTCATTTTCTCACTTCAAATTTGTGTAAAAATGGCCCTACAGACGCTGCGTTAGTTCATTTGGAACTAACAGTCGCTGGTCAACGAGGGTAACACAGCGAATACCAAGTAGCGGGTACACGAGAAGGGAAGTCCAATAACTCGATGAAGAGAAGAAAGAAGGAAATATGCGGGTAACGAATAGGCTCGAGCAACGCAGTACAGGAGCGGTTAGAGGTCATTGGGATAACCCTTTGTCCTGCTGTGGTCCTATGTAGGCCATTGTTAATGATAATTACGATCAAAGAACACAGTGTTTCTTCTATTACGAGTTTGTTGCAAGCGCTGAGAGGCCGACGCTAAACCCGGCCTCACTTAACCACCCGTGTTCCTAAGTCGCTTTCTCTCCAGGGAGAGTATCCGGTGTAGTTGACAATTGGGCGGGGCTGGCAAATGACGCAGGCAGCGTTGCACCTTTCTTCTTACATCGATTTGACTGCTGGACAAAGCGCACGGGCTAACTCATTTCATTTTCAATGTACACTGTATGCTTTACCTTTGGTAGCGCCGTAGCTTTGATGCACAATCTGGTTGTACGAGACTGGATTTAGTATCGTGATTGTCACCCCAGCAGCAAGGGAAATCCAATGGAACTTACAACGCCATACAAGAAAACACTCCTGCGACGGTAGAAACAATGCAGTAAGGTGAACAACAGAGTTAAAATAAATGGATAAATTGCTTCCCGAAATCACACAGGAGTGACGAATTTTCGCTCTTAGCGAGCGAATAATCGTTCTCGCAACGTCGCCTTTGACAGAAATTGTGGCCTACGTTGTTTTACTGCGCAATGCAATTTGCCCAAGTCGGGATATAAAATGTTTTTCTCTCTGGCCACATATTTTCAAGAAATGCTGCGGCCCGTTATTAAAAGTGTCATTTGGGGCTGCATTGGGCATATCAAGCAAACTATCGGTTACCATGAATCTTCAGCAGAAGTGTGGAGGGTTAGTTCACGAGTAGTCCAAAGCACCGGATGGCCCATAACGCTGTTCCCCGCGCTGCACCAAACATCGAAATGTAGTGGAAAGGTAGTGTTCTATCAGTTATTATCAGAGGACATTTCTGAAAGGTCCCTTAATCATATTTTTCAACCATCGGAATGCGGAATGATATCAGACGTGAACCCTGGGCAATCAAAGCATGGTCATTTAATTGGGTGGCCCAGAAATGCCCGACCCAAATCACAACGCTATGCATCGCAGAATTAAACAGGCTTTAAACTTTTTACCCTATTTCTCGATAAGAGCATTGTGAGTTTCAATAACCTAACTTGAGCCACACCGCGAGAACGTGCTGGCATCCTTTCAAGGGGCGATGAAGACAAAATACGATTTTATATACACTGAAAAAGCTGGACTTCAATGTATTAACTACTTCCTGGGTTCCCCCGAAAAAACGTTATTTATTCGAAAACACGAAATAAACATTGCAAAACTTCCAAATTTCCTGTCATATGGGCGTGTTACCGGCAGGCGTGGCTTCTTATAAGCTGGCAATGAAAATCATTCGCCCCTCCGTATAACAACGAGGAATATTGAACGCGAAGCATTCTCAGTACAGATTCTGTGGTTGCTCAATCATACAGGGTGAGTATGTGCTACTCTAGAGGAACGCCCTATATTTCTAAAATACACACAGGAACTTTTGGATGTTCAATTTGTAGGCCAAACGTTTGGGTGAGGGGTCTGCGGGGCAAAAAGTTACCTGCTGCTTGGCGTTCGCTACGACACTGATGCAATGGAGCAATCAGGTAGACGCCGGCTCCATAAGGCAAACTGCCCAGGTTTGAAACTAGCCTCGGGAAGTGAATGTACAAACATAGATGGAGTTCATTGCCTAGAGTGCATTTGACAGCAATATCGCCAGACCTGCAGAAATGATTAGAGACAGAAAAAAAGGTCCCTGAAACAAACCACTATCAAAACAGACGCGAATTGTCTCGTGAGTTCCATTTGAAGAAATGTCCCACATTACTATATGCGGATGGCATTACGATGTGTCGCGTCCATGCGACCGCGCAGCTCATCAATATGCACAATTTTTAATACAGAAAACATCCCTGTAAGATGTCCCCTTACGAGATTTCAACCAAAAGAGCCTTGAGCTGCTTGACGAGCTCTAGTTCTAAAAAAACGAAAAAATAAATTACATTCCTTGTTTTGTCCCCCCAAACAACCGAATAAGAAATTACTACATAAAAAGAGAAAGACGAAAGCCTTGTAAAATCATCGGATATTACGGGATGTTCGTTTATTATAAAACTAATAAAGAATCAATTATATGTGTTTAGCTTGTCTGTAATAGTTTCACAATGCAATAACTTACCTGACCATGGAATTTTCGCGCGTCCAGAAACGAGACCCCTTAATGGGCACAGCCGAACCTGAGCGTTTTTCCCCTGAGCTGGAGAAACTCATTACTCCTCCGTTTCTGCTACTACAGTGCCAAGAGAACACGTTTATTTAGCGTTATTCTAGAGGCCTTCAGATCAATACCTGCGTTGCCGCCTCAAAAATACTTTGACCCCACCTTGGGTACGCGGCATAACTTGACGCTTACGAAACAATAAACTCTGAAACGTGTTTAATCCCGCCGGTCGAGGCAATAATATCGCACGCGACCAATGTAGTTTTTCATCACAGTGCTGCAGTTTCCACTTGGTGTTTCTGAGGCTGCATGAGCGATTCAATATAGGGGGTCAATCTGACACGAGAGCACAAGTAAGCAGAAACATGACAACATTGAATGCAAAAGAAGGTGTTTTGGATCTTTTCATAATAGCGTAACGGCAGAATGAACACGCTGAAATGGGCGGGAAGGTTCTCGCTTGAAGCGCATTGAACTTGGAACCCGACAAATTATTTAACGTAGAAGCAAAGATTTTCCACCGCGTTCTCTAAGCGCATCGATTTATTTTCCGAAAGCTTTTTCTGCTTGGGTCTTGTGGCGAAGAAAACTCATTTGAATGGTGCATACATGCCTTACAACCCGCCAATGCCTGAGATTTTAATCAGCTAACTATTAAACAATATTTACAAATTTACTAAGGTGACTGTTAAACTGGCTGCAAACGTGTAAGCTTACATTAGAATAACGCTACCGTTTCCGCACAAATTCTTCGCAAGCTTACTGCTGATGCGTCTGCCCAAAACGTGGCTGAGGCGTTCTGTTTTCACCTCGCCATTTTTCATTTTAGCTAGCTGGTCGCAAAAATAACCTTTTCGAGCTGAGAAAAAGTAACTCATTAAATTAAAAGGGTATGCTCATCTATGAGTCACGAAACCTTTATTTATAGTGATTAATTGCGAGAATTTTTTTTCTTGGTTTGCCTCAAGCATCGAGCACATTTTGTGCTGGAAGCTTACCTAAAGATATTTAGTAATTAGTGCAAAAGTTTGGTATTCGGAACTTTAATTACAGTAGAGTCTCAATAATCGGAAATCGCTTAAACGGAATTGCCGCTTAAACAGAACAGTTGCCTGGAATTTGGTTGGTTTTGTATTCAGACAACGTAAAAAGCTCTCGGTAATCGGAACTAAAATTTCCGCATCACCGGGTAAACGGAGCCAGACATGGAACTTCTTGTGAAATCCACTGGCATGAGAATCAGCTTTTAATGGATCCGGATGTTTCGTTATTGTTTTTTTTTTCTTCTTCCTCCATGCTTTTTTAGCCTTGTTGTCCTCGTAAGCGTCGTCTCGTAAGTGGTTAAATGTGTTATAGCGCCACGAATGCAACATCGTAGTTCGTGTTTTAGTCGTTCGGTCTCGATTCTAGACGCCGAGGCTACAGGGCTCACCTCCTGTCGCCTCGTTCGTGCCATCGTTGTGCTATTCGTCCTACATTACCACGTTGCCGTCTTCTAAATTCGGTGGCTCGTAAGCACTCGCGAAGTCGAGGCCTCTAGCCTCCGTGAAGATGCAGTTGCAAGGACTCTAACAAAAATAAATGACGCATTTCGTTGTGCACAGCGACTCATTGTTGCTAAATCAACTTTGTGAATGCTGTGGCTACGCTTCCTGTAGTTTTTTTTTGTTTTTGAAAACTATCAGCTACACTCACTTTCTAGTGGGTAGAGTTCCATGAAATGGGCTTAGAAGTGTTAACGCACATAAATTTGCACCTTAGAACATCTCTCTCTTACACGGAACTGCTGTTAAACGGAGCTAATTTTTCCGGTCCCTTGAAGTTCCGTTTATTGAGAGTCTACTGTATTTGAATTCATGGATAATTTGAACTGTGGGATAAGCTTTCTCTAGGGCCTTTTCTGCAACAGGTAATACGAACTACGGGCCACCGCAACCGCGGCTTGGCGTCTGTCATATGGCCTCACATGCGCACCCGCTCCCTACGCACGCGTCGGTGTCTCCTTCGGAATGGAGATAATTACGGGGACCGACGTGAAATAAGGTAAGACGACACCAAAAGCCCCATGGCAGACGTTTTAGAGCACATCTCCATTGCGGACTACCTCGACGTGGCCGAGATTGTGTTTGCGTGTGTGGTACGCTGAGCCATGAGGACATAATTTCTCATTAATACAGCGCAGACATCATGAGGCAAGCGCAGACAAAGGCCCCGGTCGCCGGTGAATAGTACTTACCTGAAACTGCTTTAAAATCTTCCTTTTTCTTGTACTAATATCCATGGCTCGAAGCTTTCGAAACTCCGCAGGCAGAAAGTTGTAACACATCAAACAAAGCAACCAGAAATAATTTCTTGCAAGGAGATTCTGTTGCTACCGTGTTCAAATTTTATTCAATTTGAGTTTTTATTCGCGGAGTTTGACACCGATTTCAATAGCCCTGCTGATTCGATCATCTTGATCGCATTGAGCCCGGCACCAATAAAAAACCTCCCTAGTGCGAATAAGCTTCCGGACCGTCCGGAATCACGAAATACTTTACCCACAATGACATAATTTTGCCGCCAGTGTCATGCTGACAAGCGGAACGTTGGCTTACCGTGCTCTGGCCGTTAAGAAAGAAAGCAATGTCGCGCCGCTCCGTGCATTGGTGAAAAAAAATTTTCTGCTGGTTTTAAGAGAACACAACTGAAAAAGGGGAGCGAGAACATGGCGTTGAGGGCAAATAAAAGCTTACGCATCGACCCGAGCTTCTCACGAGAATTCATTTCTGTGGTCGAGAAAAAACAGGCAGATAATTTTATCGTGCGGTACTTTTTCTTAGATTTTTATGTCACTTACAAGCATGCGTTTAAGGTTGGACCAAGTAATGCAGGTTTTTTTTTGTTACCTATGTTTTTGAAACTATTTAACGCTATCGCAGTGCTGAAGGATTCAATGGACCCAGATTTAGCCTAATAGTGACGCCCCACTTGTGATACCGGCAGGATGACGTTCGGAGTCCGTGGATCTCCGAGAGCAAAGGGTCCACGTACGGAAAATTCACGGGTTTTTGCTGTGTATACTAGGCGCTCAGGATTGGAGTGCGTAAGCTGTACGACCCTGTTTATTTCTTGAAGAAGGGCTTGCGTTCGGGCTGGTTGGTATTCCACAACGTTCATCCTAGGCGACTTGTCCTTGTATTCTGCGTCCGTGTGTTTTTCTGCGCATACATGAACTCTTTATTTCCTAAAAAAAGAGTTCAGAATGCTACACGTATTTTTTAAACGGTTTGTCCAGGTTTACATTGCTTATTCACCAGGCAGACCCTTGTCTACGAATGGTGGTGCAGACGCGGTCGTTGAACTATGTGACAGACTTTGTTGTGTCGTCCAGTCCACTGAAACCAAAGCCCCGTGACGCTACTGTAAAAATGTTGTTGCGGTCTTTCAGTTGCTGAGGGGCAGATTTTCGTAGTATTACCTTGCTCTGGTACCTAAAAAGAAATTGTACAAGGATGTGATTGACCTGGCAGCACCTGTACCCTTTTGTCTATCCTTATACTGTGCAGGCTCGGGGAAAGACGTTTTAAATATGGTTAATAATGCGTCAGAAGCCTTTTCTTTTCAATTAAATATGGCACGCTACCAGTCAGCCCATGGCTGTATTAGAAAGAAATATTTGTATAGGGGTACCTAAATTTCCGACGTTGTGCTAAACTGGAGACTATGGAATACATTTTTTGGGCTATTCTCACGCTGAGTTCCACTGGGACATTCTACAGTGGACGCTAAAGAATGAATGCCGCTACCTCTGAACGGAACACTTCTCCTTCCAACACCTAATGGCGGGGGAATGTAACTTGACGTGTTTATGGCCTTCACCCTGCACAGTTTCTGAAAGCCTCCTATGGCCGAGTGACATGCAGACGCGCATGTACGTCTGGAAACAGAGTACTTTATTGAAAGCATCGCTTATTTCACGGGTGTAATCAAAGTGCAAGAGAGCAATTTTGCTGGTATAACGACGTGGCCGATTGTTATTCTGAAACTCTTTGAACACGCATAACCCGTACTACCTGGTGGTATTTTTACATAGCGTTGTGTTGAAGCATGTGCCATGGTTTTTGTTTTCTTTTTACTGCATCAAGCCGGTAAAAACAAAATGAAATGACGACGTAGGTGCCACACCCCCCCTCGAGGTAAAAACAGACGCATGTCGGAATAAAAACACCACGATGAGAAGAGTATCGCCTCTAGCCCTCGCTTCGCTGGACACGGGCTCGTAAATTCCTTATTACCGGAATATATTTTCACACCATGGACACGTGCGCAGCCAACTTCTGATCCCGTGCGCTCCACAGGTGTTGGGAAAACCTCACCAAGGGCAGGGCCCAATTTCCAAAAGACCTGGGCAAGGCACAAGCTAGGTGGGATCGGGATGCTTGTGTGAAAGAGCTTCTCAAATTGGAGCTTGACTACGCACTTTGTTATAGCCAGTCAGAAACATTTTCTACCACGTGACTTTGCAGATAATATTGGTAGCTGGAATAACGCAAGGAAAATATTCTTAAAGAATTCTATGAAGCTTCACTGCATTCACACTCGTCGATGCAAAACTGGAAGTCCACGAGAACAACCATTTAGAAAGATGGAGGTGTCGTGGCTCCAGCAAACAACAGAACGGGGCCCAAAAGAATCAGTCTTTAAAAACACATGAATGGACACCGATATTTACCGGCATGATGCGAAGCTTTTTTTTACTAATATTGGCCGTTACAAGAAGCGGTAAGCTTCCTAGCATTGTCGTTACCAATTAAGGAAACATCCAAGCAAAACCTTGCAGTATTACCCTGTTTTGAAGGTGTGCATTAAACCGTTCATGAGCGGATTATGTTCCTCGCAGAGGGTTGTAAGCGTGCCTGACGGCCTATGGGCAAAGAATGGCACTGCAAGGAGGCAACGAAAGCGATTTAAATTGTGTTGCCAACGCACATTCTCTGATAGTTCATATTCTTGGACTCTTTGAACTAAACCTAATATTTCAGCTTTGTTAGCAGGTAATAGCAAACAACTGTTCCGTCCCCGTTCAGAGCAAATATTAAAAGTTGTGTTTTAGTTTGGTAATAATTTACGTTTCTTTTTGTTCTAACTAATGCCATCAAAAGTAACTACCACCATCATCTTCCTGAAATTTGCGATTGTTATGCTTCTTATATAAGCGTTCTGTTGAAGGTGGCGACTTTTTTTTGGGTTACTTGGGCAGTTTTAAGGTGACTTTCCTTTCAGCACCTGGCAACACTGTCATTATTCTTGAGGGGAAGGTTAGAAAATGCGAACTCGTCACCCCCTCCTTCCCCGATGAGGACGAGAAAACGGGTAGCAACAAAACTCTACAAACTCCTCTTGTTCTGTGCGCTGGTCTTATTGTGGTGGCATCATAAATTCGCACTGGTAACGTGGTGATAAAGGTTAAGAGATACATGCGCATCGTACCAAACTGGTTTCGGGGATGACAACAGCTGGACGTGATTGGTCGATTGTTCTCACCGGCGGATCACCATCAACATAAACCCCGAATTGGTATTACCATTACTAGTGTCGGCCTATTGGTGCTCGTTAACATTACGTTGAAGTATCTTGACTTTTAACCACGTTTGGTAAGACGAGCAGCGGAACGAGCAGCCTTTGGTCAGCAGCCTTTGCGTTTGCTCTGCAGCCTTAAGACGAGTGTCAAGGGGTCGCCCACAGATGATGCATTTTCGCTAATCTTGTTCTCTTTCTCGACGGATCCTCGAGCTCATTAAAACACAAAAGTTTTGCCTTTCGAAGTGATAAATCTTCTTTGCTGCCCGTCAAAATATATCGCGGCATTTTCCCTGTTTATTCACAGTTATATTGAAGGAAGAAGTAGCGCCATTGCACAGCGTTAGACATTGAATAGGGATAAAAGGGAACTCTTCGTCCAGCGCAGTCCACTCTTGAACGATGCTTCCACATGGGTAATTACGTTATGGCTGGTTTCCCGCTCAAAGCGAGCAGCCTTGGATGGCTGATAGAAAGAGACGCTTTAGAAGGCGTTTAAAAGGGCTCTTCATTTAAAGAGTTCGGAAGGGGAACGGGGTGCTGATAGCACCGTGTTTTTTGTACTTTCTACCACTGAGGGGGCGGGAGAACACAATATTAAGGAAGCTTCCCCTGGGGCATTTGATCACATCGCTATGAGAATAAAATTCTGCTGCAGCGCTTTTGCTTCTTGGCTTTAAGAGGGTGTTTAAAGTGTCCACGCTAGAAAAAAGGAAATATTTTAGGGGGTAGTAATTAGCTCGAGTACACTACAGATGGAGAGGTTGTCCTAAATGAAGCCTGGAAAGACAAAGTCGCCCCTCCAAAAGTTCTGTTCAAAGAGTGGAGCTTGAAGTTTAACAATGGCTACCGCGCTATTATATAACTTTTGGATCATTGGCATTTCACAACCCCCCCAAAAAAAAACGAATCCGATAAAGTTTTTTTTTATAAGGTTACATAAATATACTTTACAAATTATACACGTTGTTTCTTTTAAAACGGCTAACTCAACGTTTGAGTAGTAAGTTTTATCATTGTATTTATAACACTAGCGCGAAAAAACAAAAAAACATGCCCAGTGACTACGCGGCATGACAATATTTCCGTGTATTATGATACCAAATAAAGGGCTGTTTGGGTGCAATGACCCGTTTCTGAAAATCTGAGTTGCTCTTGTTCAAAACGCTTATAAAGGAAAGTCGCGTACACGTGAAAAGCAATGACAACGGTAGTTATATTTTACCTGTTTGAGTTACTGGGTTTCTATTCATCCTATCTAGGCTCAGCAGAACCCACGATCACTGGATGAAACGTAACTAGCAATTCGTGCATATTTCCAACTGAAAGAAAAACGGGAACACGTAAAGTGACAGACCGCCACATGAGTGTAAGTGACAGCACCAAACACAATCCCTCAAGCAGAGTGTAGTATTGGGCTAGTTGGTGATTCATCTTAACAATACAGCGCAACAGAAACAGAGACTTATGAAGGATTGTTGACTTGTGTTGAAGCAGAAATTGACAGCTATGGGGTGGTTCCGTTGCAAAATGAAGTAGCAGTAGCAGCGAGAGGGTTTCTCAAACTTCTGTCCGTGCACTTGGTTTCTACATTCGCGAAATGGGAAGGAAAAGTGTACCTACAAACGAACAATGTGTGTGCATAGGTCATCATATAGCCCCTGTTCTCAGTATTTCTATTCGGCCAGCTTAGGGCGCGAGGTTGCAGGTGAATTGGGGCCCTTGAGTGTACTTCAGGTTATCCGTTACGTCGATGGTTTTTTAGTGTTCATGAATGGCGTGGAGGTTTCCCGTGGCAAGAGCGTTGCAGAAGTGTTAGGAGTATTCGACAAGTGTTTTCAACCGTTGAAGTTGACGCACGAAATGCCATAGGAAAACACGAAGATTTCTGGACCTAAAGCTTCACTTTACAGAGGACCACGTTTGTTGGCAGTATGAGCCACGCAGTAATAAGCCAATTGTTCCATTTTCATCCGGTCACTCTAAGCTGGTGAAAAGGGGTATTGTAAAGATGCGCTTTCTCAATGCCCTAAAAATATCATGCCCCACAGGATGCGACATAGCATCCAATTACAGGGAGAACGCCTGAACAGCTCTGGCTACCCAGTTCACGTGGTGACGTCTGTGGCTGAGCAAATTTTGAAGGTGTTCAAACAAAACCGTTGCCTGAGCGTGGGTGAGACCACGGCCATTCAAGAAAAAACAGAAAAACGTCGCGCTGATTCCCTTCATACATGATGTAGCCCATACGCTAAAGAAAACAGGGATGCCGCTGATGTACAAGTAGTTTTTTCAGTCCATCGCAAACGGGCGGCCCTTTGCAAAAAGGCCTACCTCCAGAAACAGGAAGCCCGCAAGTGCTCTATCGAGCACAAAACGAAGTTTGTCGCATGCACAACGTCGGTAGTCTATGAGATTCCGTGGTCCTGCCGCAAAACGTACGTGGGCTAAACGGGCAGGTGTTTGAACACAAGGCTTAGAGAACACAGTAATAACGTCCACAAATGTGTGAGAAGGCACCTAGGCATACACTGCCGAGACTGCAAGGACACCATCGAAAAATGCTCTCCAAAATTTGACGAATGCAAGGTCATTCAGCATTATTGTGACCAGTTGACAAGGGAAATTTTCGAGTCTACGGAAATCAGTAGGCTAGGCGAAAATTGTGTCATCGCTCTTTCCATAGCCTGTTCACAAAGGAACTTGAGTATCTACACGTGCGAAACGAAGCAACCTAGGTTGCCACCTCAATGTACACACACGTGCTCAGTGCGGGCGGGCTGATAATCATAAGGCCGTCTGTTTTGAATGTCATGTTTCCGGCACATTTGATATATATTGCTTATCGTGTCGGATGTGTTATCGTAGGTGTGTGCATGCGTGTGTATAATTAAGGCTTGTTTCTGTAATAAAACTTCAGTTGGAAGTCAGCGCTCGTCCTGGGTGCCTCAGCTTAAGTCTTTGTTTCTATTGCGCTGTATTGTTAAGACAATCCCTCAATCGATGCACTACCAGCCTCAAAAGAACTGTTACGTAAAGGTGCCATGCATGCGAAAACGAGGTGGTTCAATTTAAAAGTTTTGGTATGTATTGAACCCTGAGAGCCATAACGGCAGCAAACGATGGTTTACTGAGTGAGAAGTCACACAAGTTATGCGAAAATTTAACTTCTTCAGCTTCATCGTATATTTGTTGGCATCAGTAGGACAATAAAACAGAAAAGTAATTTCCACGGGCTCTAAAATATCCCCGCACCCAATAATTTATCGTGCTTATCTTTCGCACTCCTGGACTGCGGAGCAATAGCCCTCATCTACCGCTTTTCGCGTGTCCCTAGGTTTCAAGACCGGACTATAGCTACTTTATTTGTTGCTACGGTTGATATTTTCGGTTGCTAAAACATTGCGTATGACTCGAAAAAAGCGATCTCGAAAGTGGCCGTGTCGCTTATGCAAGTTGACCTGTGCCCTGCCCGGACGGCTGAATAAGGCAGCGTCGTCTGGCATAGTGCAGCACTGACTGTTTCTATGTTGTCGTGTGCGTTTGCAACTTTCGTTGTTTACCCGCACCTTTGCTACAATGAAAATATTATTCGTTAAGTTCAAACTCAAGTAGTTCATTCTGAAAGATTACCTCTGTTTAACTTGCGAAGTATGTTCTCGACATCAGCTAACTGCCACGACTTTCCAATAATACCTCGTGAGTTCTTTGCGGGAATGTAGCTTGCGGGTAGCATACGTATTCTTGGTATTCCTCACGACATCGCTAATGTGTGCGTGAACAGGGGACGAAAGCGCAGCTAGGACACGTTCTCTTCTCTTGTTCTTTCTCTCTTCTTTCTTCTTTCTTGTCGGTATGCCAGCTGTACTGTCGTACCAGATCATCTTCAACCAACATGCCCAAATAGGCGGTCTTGTGCATTGTATTATGTGTGCAGTTTTTGTATATTGTGGTGCCTGCATTATTCTGACTGCAGCATCGTTTGAAATAGCCGAACATTCACTTATTGCGCATCGCCACATAAAACACAAAAGATAAATAAGTTATGTTCCCTCGGGCGAGAGCCACTTTTTCGTGGGGTGTTTTCTTTTTATACATGTAGGCAGGCCGCGAGATATCTTACCACGTACACTACTTCACGGCGCAACCCCAGGCGCAAGTGCGGGAAAAAACAAGGTTGGAGAGAAGTTAACAGGAAGGCGAGAGAGATGGACACGGTTTACAGATAACGTAGCTGCACTCGCGCATGTACCTACCCTGGTACTTCGGAACGGCTCGCGAGGGAGGAAAAAAAGTCTTTCTCCCAGCAGAACGCCAGGGCATCGAGCTAGTGCGTGAACCACTGCTCAATATACACAGGCGGGCAGTTGTGGTGGAATTACGGCAGGAGCAGCACAGTTGAGCTGCGGCTGTGCACGTTCTGTATGGGGCTGATTTTAAACTGTAGTGGTAGGTAAGTGTCTCGGAGATACGCTGGACGCACACGCACACGTTGCACACATGAAATAATCAGCTGAATGTTATCACAACCCATTGAATCGCCGCTCGAGGCAGATGAACGGCTGTTCCTCAGGGGATATTGCCGTCTGTGAATAGTGCCTTTCACGTTTGCATGATAGGTATTTTCCGAACGACCGGAATCACTCGTACAAAGCCCTTCGGCGTAAAGAAATTATTGTCGGCTCTGTCGTCATGTACAATGTGTGCCATCGCCTAATAAATGAAAAACCCCATATGACTGTAAAATTTCGGGATAGGGAAAGGTTTGTTCCCATTCGGTATGAGACTGTATGACTAACGCTGGCACTTTGAGGCCGGCATTAAAGCACCTATTTCCGTTAACAACAACAAAACCTGAAATCCGCATTATTTGCAGCGCATACAATGTAATGCATTCGCTTTCAGCCAAGCCGAAGTTAGTTCGTGGAGAGACAGTGATGCTGCATGATTTTTGTATAGTAGAATATTTCTTTTCTGAATACATTATATATAACGAAAACTGCCTGCCCCGGCGAATGTTTCATGTTTGATATACCGTTGAATCCACTGTATAGCGTCAATGCTCTTTTTGAATGTGGCCTGCACGTTAAAACAGCGTATTTATTCCGAAAGTATAGCTGCTGCAGGAAACGACTTCAATCCGGTGTTCTTTTCTGAATTCGTCCAGCGGAATCACTGGTATCGAGCGTGATGACAGAGATAACACCATCAGCCAAAAACTTTGCTTACCTTTCAGAACGCTTCAGTGTACTTGGCTTCTGCCAGTATACGCGTCTGGTTACCGATCGGGCGCCGCTACCTTGACTAGGGGCTTGACTAGCCATTTGTAGTCTGAACATATATGTAGCCTTGACTAGTGGCTCTAAAAGTGACAATAAGAAAAAAACTTCATTAAAAATTTTAATATATATTTATGAACAACGAAGAAATGAAAGCAATGTTTTTCATTCGGGAAATTCCGCTAAACTTCTAGGTATTGTGATTAGTTCAGAAGGACTACCCCACTACAGATGGTGGTGCTCGGGAAACCAGAGTAAATATGATTGATTCATTCACTATGGCAAAAGCCTTAAAGTTACCACATTTTCCGAAACTCCATCGTTTTAGCTACTGTGCGTATGCGCTGCTTTAAAGAGAAAATTACCAAGATATTTGAGTTTCCGTGGAGTTGAATCTGTGTCCCCAGAGTAGAATCTCAGTACGTTGTTAAATAACCCTGTATACAAGCATGTTGCAGCCGTCGAACAAAATATATGAAATACTGCGTACCACCTTATACTTGAATAGGACGGCACGTGAATAAGACAGCTACATCCCCTCAAGGCAGAACTCCGCTTCAGTGGATGATTCGCCGTTTATTTGCGTTCTGCTGATTAGAGTATTTAGCGCCAAAAGCAGAAGAAAAGACATTAAAGGAAAAAACGGAAACACGATGTTGCAGTAAAGAAGGATGGGAAAGCGAACCGAGCCAAATCGACAGACAGAAAACGAGAATACGGTGCACGAGTTAGAAAGTCACAAAAAAGTACGGCCAGGGAATTGATTTATAGAACATAAGCAAAATTAAGAGCTCCCAGAATTTTTATTACATCCTTCATTAGGAGTTTCTTTGTGTTTTGATTTTTCTGCGCTAGACGACAAGAATGCAGGAAATAGTGGCGCCGAAATTTATGAAACCAAAAAATGAAAAGTTCGCTTGTTCAGAAAAACCCGGTTTCCGTATTGTTGTTGGTGGTCCCCAACTTCTCAGATATTGTTTAAAGCGTGGTGTCCAGCATACAGGCGTCGCAGATTTTATAAAACAGGGCGTGCCTTACTACCTGCTTCAAATATTACGCACTGCGTAGATCATTTCGCCAGTTTATCCAACGTTTGTTTTTTGATGGCTGATATCAATACCGCATCTTTCTTTTTGTCGGCCACAAGTTCGGCACTTGTGCTCCGAAGTTAGTCACAAAAGCGAAAACATTCCTCTCGAGCTCCCGCAAGAATTTTCGATTTACCGTGTCAGGGGATGTACTCACCCTTCGCTGCATGCCGACGAATCGGTTGCCATAAGTAAAGGGAAGTAGCAAAGGTACGCTGCGGGCTCGTCAAAGAGGCTAACGTCGTTTAGGCTGGAAGGCGATGGAAAACAGGATAGAAAGCCCTATTTTTGCTCACCAGAAATTATTTTTTTCCACGGCATCTTGAGCGGACGGTATAGACGTCTGATCGGGGAGTGCCGCGATCGCTGGTCAGCCGGCTTCTTTTGCATAAGGGGATCAGTGTGGAGGCAGCGATACAGAAAAAAAACAACGTTATGTTGCAAAACTAGAACGACCCGCCATCGCTACGGAGAGCACAGCCTAGCATGCATTGGGAAAATAAAAATGAACTCATGGGAATGCACCTCCCACTGAAAATAGTTTAATGAGCAAGCGGGGCTTAACGCAAAAAAACATTTAGTTAGCCATTATATCTAGACAATGATAAAAAACAAGCAGAAATATAAAGAGAGGTCCTGTGCTTGTGACGTCAATTCTAGTCATGTTGAATTCGAGAATAAGGGTAGGAAAGTAAGCGTCATTAGCTCTCGTCCCGAATGTTGACGTGATGTAGCCCTAATGGGTGGATTCTTGGCATGTTCTCTAATATACGGTGTTTCAAAACTCCTCATGAGGGTTATGCACAAAAAAGCGTCCGCTGGATCGCCTTCACTCCCTGACTTCCGTGATGAGGGGCAAACTTACTGGACTGCAATTTTTAGAAGGATTTTGGACTAGCGTACGATAGAGAGCAATTTTGTTATATTTAATCAAATCGCCTAAAGTTTTCCATTAGTCAAAGTAGCAACTTTTTTATTGCTGAGCTAATGTTGGTAATCGTTTTGAAATTTTGGTTGATTTCGTTTATTGGTTTCCCGTTTATTCTTTCACCTGCCACCGTAGAGTATGTAGGTGTGCAATGACCATTTTTTGAAAGACGGAGAGGAGGTAGTTGAGGGTAGGACATTGAGGAATATTTCTGCAGAAGGTATAAAGTTATGAACTCGAATTGTTAAGGAGAAACTTAGCAGCATTTAAGCAGCTAAAATTTTTGTTGCAATTCAGAAAAAATTGCATGGTTGAAGTTCCTGATAAACAAATTTTGCTGGACCCGAACCTAATGCGTTGGTCCTAAAAGAACAGCGAAGAGATAAGAAACGCATGAGTCGTCAAGGGTGCAATGGTGGATGGCGAACGGTTTGTTGGGTCTGCATGTGTGGAATAAGATGGGGACTGGTGAACTGGGAGCCAGTCCCTGAGGGAAGATGTGATAGTGACTGGTCGACTGTCCCAAAACGAATAATAGCAGAGTTATCCGTTAGGGTGACCGTAGCCTCCGAAGTAACATTGTATGCTTAACTCAATATGGTTAGCCAGCAATACATCATTCCTTTTGTTCCATCTTTGCAGGAGCGGTAGGGTACAATTTTTTTCCCAAATTATATCTTTCATACATTGGAAGAAATGAATACATTTGTAGAGTGCTAAATCGTAAACGGCTTTTTCACAATTTTCGCGTAGTGTGCGTTGTTACAATCGTGCTGCAGTTTTGATAGGTTTTCACACTTATGCGGGTTAAATTGCTAAGGCTGCGAAATTAAAGCCGGTGCAATCAGTATGTTTCAAGCCAGATTTGCGACTGCCTTGGTGACGGGCCTATGATTTTTCCGTTGAGCCTTGTGTGGTGTTGTAATCAGAGTAAAATTAACGGCACACTCCAGCAGCTTGAAAGCGGTACAGAAGCAACTATTTGTTCTTAGGGAGCGTTGCCTGTCGGCCGGCCATGCCAGCAAAGAGGTCTACTTCTTCGACGTTTAAGTAGTTTCCCGCAGGACCAATATTGCGCTACTGAAACAACGTAGATGTATGTGTACCTTATCTCATTGTAGCTCGATCGCTCACTTTCATTATATCAGTTTAGACGAAACTGTAGCGTTCCTAGAACGCGGAACGCAGCTTGCGACATAAGAAGAACATTGCGGAGCCGTAAGAACCTTTGACAACAGATACCCTACCATAGTAAATTATTACTTAGGGCCCTCTGTTAGCCATACGGGCTGAATTCCCTCCAAGGCGCCCTTTGCAGGCTGCGAGACTTTGGGCACGCCATTATAAGTAATACGCTCCGGGGCTACCTGCCCAATAAAGGAACTCCAACGCCGCCAGCGCATCCCAATGTTTTAATGATCATTCTTGTGCGGAAAACTTCCAAAGCCCTTATGCTCATTCTCGGAATTTGCGATATTTGGTAGCGAAACACACCTTCCAGCCCCATTTAACTTTGGCACATTAGCGAGTCGGCATCGTATCCTGTAAATATCTTTAGGTTAGAGAGAACTTTTTCGCAGGGGTACTGCAATGCGAATTATCGGCATAGATGCTCGGTCAACGTTTCCAAGATTCCCGCTACAGGTGGACATGTTGCTGAGTCATAATAATGCAAATAAAGGGCGCGAGCGTCTTTTAATTCGGTTGACTTGCTGCTGGTGGTTTTCATGAGCACATATGTCATTTGTACAATGCGAAGGTACTTAAAGCACAGATAAGCGGACACTAATGTAGGACGGCCGGCGAAAACGCATCACTCACCTCGAAGTGCCTAGATAGATTAGTAGCATCATTCCTTGTCTCATGCGGTGTTTATTTCCCTACAGCTTGCTCGTGGAAACTAGTCTCACAGACAGCAAAGTATACTTTCTTACACCCTTTTTGGCCGCCAAGAGTGTAAAAAGTCTCGTCCCATGGCATACACCTTCAAAGGTATTTTATCTAAGAACGGGTGTATGGATAAAAAAAGGGTGTTCTTATGAACATTCTAAAAAGGGTGTAAGGTTGCTTAACACCGTAATTATAAGGGTGTGTGCAGCGGAGCTATGCAGGCCATTGTCGATCGGCGGAGCGCGTAGTATGACTGACAGACACTCTCAACCCGCCCAAATCACACTTGGCCACAAATGAATCGAGAAAGAAAACCAACGGGATGCATGGGTACAGTGAGTGCATACTTAAAAATACATGTGCTCCCTTCCTGCTTGTATATCCAGCAGAGGAAAGCCCTCCGATGCAGCCGGTGGGCTTTTCGCAAAAACAATACACTTTATCATGAATTTTGGAATTGTGCATTCTGATGTGAGCATATGCAAATCTGCATGGGAATTTACATTACTTCTTAAACACGAGGCAATTATGCTCAATAAGTCATGCAGTTTTATTATTACCAAACAATATTCCCCGCCATCTCAACTCTACGAGAAGGGTGTTCATTATTTCAACACCCTTTTTTGAGAAGGGCGTAGAGCTACAAATTAGGGTGTTGGAAACTATGAAAAAGGGTGTGAAGAAAAAGGGTGTAAGAAAATACCGTAAACTGAGATAAACGGCGTACGAGACCTCCGACTTCGGACGTATTTTGCATGTGTGTACACTGTTGTATTGAAGCTATCTACATCCAAGGGGATGTTTTGTACCTCGCTATGCTTAAAACAGTATGAGTTGGCATAATTCATTAAAAGTGAAGCTGTTAAAGCTTGGGCTAGTTTCGGTGTCGTTAGGAAAAATACCAAGAAAATGAACTGCGCCGCTTGTAAAGGGTGCACCACCGCAGATAGTGTATTAGAAGTCAGCTTTCGAGGCTGTTCGAATGTGATCACAAGGGGCGCATACGCATGCGCAATTTTCACCATACAATTCCAAAGGTTCTAGTATTTTCGGGATTCTAGATCGCAAAATTTGGCACATCTTGCACTGCTGGTGGAAGGCTGGCGAAATAGAGGAGGTGGGGTCGAGCTAGCTTGTTTCCCAGTTAGATCCGCTCTTAGTGAGAATGACACAAGGGAACAGCCTTGCAAAATCCGACGTAACTTGGCCTCACCCTTCAGCACTTAGCCTAGAATAGCAAGAACATTCCAAAAGCTCACAAAACTTATTAAAGCTAAGCAAAACGAAGCAAAACTTAGCAGCACCGGACCAAGCTAAGTCAACCAACAGCTCCGCTGTTTTTTGGCAACTGAACACCTGCTTCACACCCTTCCAACACTCTACAGAAAGCCGGGCGTGCTACAGTCGGTCAAAGCTCTTTTCGCCAGAAAAATACAGTCTTTTTATTCTACAAGTTGGAATTGATCTTTGGCGTTCCAAAGCTTAACTTAGGCAGTGAGGTGCACCGTATTTGGAAACGAACAAATATTGCACGCCAACATTTTTTCTCTTTTTATCATTTTTACTAGGTGGATAGGTGGAGGGGATCTCTTTTACGTAACAGCGCAATTACGCATTCAATCATGGCGTTAATCATCAACAGTTGAACACCCTTTTCCCGCACTTTCCACAACCAAAAGTTGGCGTTTTTTAAAAGCCTTTATCCAAACAACGGGTATAAAGCTACGAAAAGGGTACTGAGATTTAAAAAAAAATGGTGTAATGGCCTCCCAACACCCTTCTTCCACTTAAGTTACCTCTCTTTGGTTAATAAGAATGTAAAACATTTAGCGTGTGTATTAATGCAGGTTGATCGACTAACGTGGTCGGACACTCAACCTGCTTGTTTGGACCTCTTAAAAAGTCCTTCTAAACAAGTACAGTTGCAAAACAACCATCACCAATCGATACTTTGACGGGCGTATGTTGAAGAAAAAAGCGGAAATCCATGAGAAAGCGCACAGCCGCACAAAGCACGCGTACGAGCAAGTGCTTTCGTATGGTGACCGTCGTGCAACTACAGCGAACAATGTTTTTAATCTTTAGGAGAGGTGGAAAGAACGAATGAGTATTGGAAATGTAATTGTTGCCCTCGACATTATCACACGCTAAATGCTTCAAATAAACGAAACAATTTGCCCACGTTCTTAAGACGACCGTCCTCTTGCCGCCCATGGGCAGCCACGTCACTGCCTCTCCGGTACGCACCCCCGCCTCCTACTGGCACTCTCAGCCTGCTCCTCTCTAAACCTTTCTAATCGGTTTGCCAAATTTATTATTCATTTGCTTGCACTGTTCGCGCGCCCCCTGTTGGGAGCTGTTGTTACTAGTGGACTTGGGCAGCCACCTCATGTTTCAACAATAGTCTGAGTTCTTGCTTCAAATATTGTGTTCAACGCGTTCTTTTATTTTCCATCGCGAACAATGCGCCGGGCTTTATTTAAATAAAAAGAAGCATATAATGGTACTTATGTGTATCGATGTTGTTGCGCTGACGTTTTGTCACCGCGGCAGAAAAAGTAATTTTTATGCCAATTTGCGATGGTTTCCGCCGGAAAAACTTGGAAAGGCACAAGATAGAGAACATAAAAGCCGAATATGTGGCTTTAAACAAACGATGTTTTGGTCATTTTCTCCACAGTTGAAAGCCGCGTCCCCACCTTAAACTAATGAATACAAATATTCGATAATAGCGGATTATCCAAACCATTGTGAATATTCGAAATGTATCGAATTCATAGTTTTTGAAGCTAATAGAAATATAACATATTTTTTATTCCAGTAATATTCCACATTTTCGAATATTCGCACGCCCGTAATCTTTGATTCAGAGTTTCCTTGTATTTCGGTTTTGATGTGTTAAACCGTAAGAATGCAGAAAAAAGTGGGGGCCAAAGTTTATGACACAAGAAAATGAGTTGGCTAGGTCAGAAAAAACATGTTTCCGTGTTGTTGTTGGCGGTCCTAAACTTGTCAGCCATCGTTTAAAAGGTGGTGTCCGGTATACAGGCGTCACGCATTTTAGAAAACAGGGCATGCCTGTCTACGTGCTTTAAATATTACGTACTGTGCACATGAGTTCGCCAGTTTACCGAACGTTTCTTTTTTATGACTTTTATCAATACCGCATCTTTTCTTTTCGTCGGCCACCAGTTCGGCACTTCTGCTCTAAAGTTAGGCACATATAGCGAGACCATTCCTCTCGACCTCGCGCAGGAATTTCATAATTACCGTGTGAGGGAATGTACTGACCCTTCGCTGCATGCCGACCGATCGACTGCTATAAGTAAAGGGAAGAAGCAAAGGTACGCCGCAGGCTCGTCGAAGAAGCTAACGTCGTTTAGGCTGGAAAGCGATGGCAAGCAGAATAGAAAGCGCCATTTTTTCATCAGAAAAGGCAATTTTTCCACAGCATCTGGAGCGGACGGTATCGACGATCGGGAATTTCCTCGATCACTGGTCAGCCAGCTTCGTTTGCAAAGGGGCTCAATGTGAAGGCTCAGCAAGCGAAAAGAAAATAAAAAAAGAAAAGTTATATTCCGAAAGTAGAACCCGCCTTCGTTGCGGTGAGCGCAGCCTGTCATGCGTTGGGAAAATAAAAAGGAATTGACGAGAATGCACCTACCACTAAAATTAGGTGAAAGATCAAAGCAGGGCTTGACGAAAAAAACATTGAGTAAGCCGTTATCTCTAGACGAGGATAAAAACAACGAAAAAAAAAATAAAGAGAGGTCCTGTTCTCGTGACGTCAGTTGCAGTCATGTTAAATTCAGGAAGAAGGGGAAGAAAGTAAGCTTCGTTAGCTCTCATCCCGAATGTTGATCCTCGAATTTCATGAGGCGCGATGTCACTTATTGTAGCCCACGTCGGTGGACTCTTCGCATGTGCTCTAATATACGGTGTTGCCAAACTACTCATGAGGCTTATGCACCCACACACAAAAAAAAAACTTCCACGGGGTCGCCTCTCACTGCCTTACCTCAGGCATGAGGGGCCAACAGAGTGGACTCAAATTTTTTGAAAGAGTTTGAACTATCGTACGGCGCATCGCAATTTTGTTAACGTTAATCATATCGCTTAAAGTTTTTCATTAGTCGAAGTAACAACATTTTTATTGCTAAGGTAATATTTATAATCTTTTTTTTAATTTTTGTTGGTTTCATGAAGTAGTTTCAAATTTATTCTTTCACCAGTCATCGTAACGTAGTTGTGCATAGACCATTTTTTGAAAGAGTGGGAGGATGTAGTTTGGAGGGTATCAGACTGGGGCATATTTCTGCAACAGGTAAGGAAATATGAACTGCCTATTGTGCAGGTTAAACTTAATATATAATCATCGGCTGAAAGTTCCCTTGCAATTCAGCAAAAATTCAAGGTGAAAGTGTCTGATAAAATTTGCTGAACCAAAAATTAATATATTGTTCGAAAAGCGCAGCGAAGGAACAAGATATGAATAAGTCGTCACGGGTGCAATGGTGGATGGCGAACGCTTGGGTGGGTTTTCTTGCATGGAATAGGACGGGGACTGGAGAACTGGGAGCCCGTCCCTCAGGGCAGATGTGATCGCGACTGGTCAACTATCCCTAAACAAATAATAACAGTTTTCGTATTACAGCGCACTACAAACAGGACACAGGGAAGGGCGCAGACACAGCACTGTGTCCTGTTTGTAGTGCGCTGTGATACAAGAACGTCGAAATACCAACTCGCCCATCAGTCTACACTCGTGAAATAATAGCAGAGTTATCCGGTAGGGTGACGGTAGCCTCACAAAAAACACTGCATACGTAAATCAATATGGTTATCCACCAGTACAGCACTGCTCCTGTTCATCTTTGCAGGATCGGTAAGGTGCACATTTTGTTACAGATTATTCTATTCCAACATTGAAAGAAACGAATACACGTGAACAGTGCGAAATCGTAAGCGGCTTTTTACTATTTTCACTTAGTGTACGCTGTGACAATCTCGCTGCAATTCTGATAGGTTTTCACACTTAAGCGGGGTAAATTCTTAAATCTGCGAAATTAAGGCCGGTTCACGCAGTAGCTTTCAAGACAGATTTGCGACTGCCTCGGTAACGGGACGATGATTTTTGTCTTGAACCTTCTGTAGTGTTTTACTTAGCGTAAAATTAACGTCAGAGTTCCGCGTCTTGAAAGTGGCACAGCAGCAACTAGTTTTTTGTAGAAAGCGGCGCCTCCCGCCCGCCGTGCTAGTAAATACCTCAACTGCTTCGTCGTTGAAACCAGTTCCCGGCAGGACCAATATTAGATGCAGAGCATCTGATTCATTCGCCTTGTCTTTCCGGCGTCGGCGTCGTCGTCGGCGTCGGCGTTGTCCACCCCTCCCCCAATTCTAATCGCCCCTCCAGCTGCGCTCTCCGCCGCTCACCTCCTCTCCTCTCCGATAGCGAACACTCTCTCGCGAGGGGCATTGGATTGGATTCGATTGGATTGGCTTGGCTTGGCTTGGACTGAATTTTGACTGGATTTGGATTGGATTTGGATTGGATTGGATTAAAGTTGATTGTGTTGGATTGTGTTGCGTCATAGCCGCGGCACGTTGCGCCATAGCCGCGGCAGACGCGCTGGGGCCGGCGCATGTGCAGTACTCTCTCTTCATCGGTTTCCCCTCCTTCGGGCGCGCTGCGCATATAACCGGTGTGCCGTTCTCCGGCGAAGCAATATCCACGCTTGGCTCAAACAGCTGGAGTCCACGCCGTTTTACGAGTACGCCAACGTCGTGATCGACTGGGACCGGCTTACGCAGTCCCCTCAACGTTATGCGCGCTATAAAACGCGGTCCCTTCGCCGCTCCGCCTATGCGTCGCATCTACACAGGGGTTCCCGCGAGGGGAGCTGGGAGTTTTTTTTACCTGCTAAATCAACGTAGATGTATGCGGATCTTATCTTAGTAACAGTAGCGTTCCCGGCAGGTGGCACGCAGCTGGCGAAATCAGGATAACATTGCCGAGCCGTAACAACCGTAGACCACAGATACCGCACCAAGGTAAGCTATTAATTAGGGTCCCCTGTTAGCCATACTTGCTGAATGCCCTCCAAGGAACCCTTTTGGGGCTGCGGGGCTGTGGGCACGCGGTTACAAAAACAACGTTTCGGGGCTACGTACCAAATAAAGAAACTGCAACACCGCCAGCGCATACCAATGTTTAAATGAACATGCTTGTGTCGGAAAACTTCCAAAGCCCTCATGCTGATTCTCAGAATTTGCGGTAATGGATAGCGAAGCACACCTATTGGCCGTATTTAACTTTGACACGTTAGTGGGTCGGAAGTGCATTCTGGCAACATCATGAGGGTGGAGAGAGCTTTTGCCCAGAGGGGCCGTAATGTGTATGATTGACATAGATGCTCGGTCAACGTTTCCAAGATTCCCGCGTACGATGGACATGTTGATGAGTCAAAATATTGCAAGGTAAATTGCGCTAACGTATTTTGTATTCGGATGACTTGCTCCTAGGGCTTTGGATGAGCACATAAGCGCTTTTGTACGATACGAAGGCTGGTGAAATCACATCACTAATCTCAAAGTGCCTACATGGATCAGCAGCATTGTTCCTTGTGTCATGCGGTGTTCATTTCTCTCCAGCTTTCTCATGGAAACCAGTCTCGCCGACCCTGGCCTGCAAACTAAAATTTCTTACATCCTTTTTGGCACGCAAAGATTGTAAAAATCTCGTCTTATGGCACACACCTTCAATGGTGTTTTGGCTCAAAAAGGGTGGAGGGATAAATAAAAGGTGCTCATGCAATTACCCCAAAAATGGGTTAAGGTTGAAACCCTCCCTAAAATAAGGGTTTGGGCAGCGAAGCTATGCGTGCCGACGTCGATCGGCGTAGAGCCAAGCATGACCTACAGACACGCTGAACACTCCAGCGTTCGCCGTAATATTTGCAACACTTGCTCGCAAAGAGAAAGACATTCCATACCGTACACCCTTCCAACGTGATGTACAATGATTATCACCTTTAAAAATTGAAGGAAGCTCACAGTTATAGCAAGCATGATTGCGTAAGGATCATTGCGGCAGTGAAGAAGAAGAAGTAAGGTGGAATTGTCGACTTAAACCACCGTGATAATTGTGAAGGTTGCGTACAGCTGCCTACGTTCAATTCTTACGCCTTCTGGTGAGCTTCCTTCATTTTTAAAGCTGAGCGCATATGTTTACAGTGGGATGATCTATTCTTGGGCTCGGTTGTCCGACAGCTTTCTGTGACTTATGGCGAAAGCTTTGCGCATTGTGAAATTTGCTGAACTAATTTTTTTGGAAATTGCGTGCCATCTACTAAAACGATAAGTTCCCATGATGCAGCCGGAATGGTTGTGAACGTCTTAGCCTAACGGAAAGCCATCGTTGTAGACAGATCGGTGCCCTGCGCTTGCGATTGTTTCTCTGCCATATCCTGCAGGGCAGTGATTTTGCTGCACGCGTGTAGATTTGCTTCTAGGCAGTACTACGGGAAACCCGTAAACAAGCGCAACCCTTTGCGCTTGATTCTTTTAAGCCTAAGGTGTTGAATTACGCTAAATGGCATTTATGAGTATCCGTAGATTAGTTTCGAAGATATATGAACCAAGGGTAATTCACAAACACAAACCTCTTTCATTCCCCATTTACGGGTAGAGACGCTTACGCAACATGTTAAGAATCCAGCTGTTCGCTCCGCCATCCTTGTCAATATGGCGGCTGATATACAAATGGTTCCTTTGCGGCAAATGACTGAGTTCCCTATAGGAATGGAGATAAAGCTACGTTCAGAGCCAGCTGGAAGTCGCGGACTGTTTATGACGGCCACATACAGTTAACATCGATGGAACGAACCTCTATGCAACGAATTCCTCGATTTCACGGAGTTTTTCCTTTCGCCTTTATCACCCCCATTTAAGCCCATGTGTTTGCGACCTCTTCGTAACGAAACGTAGCGGCGGTTAACCTTGATGTTACGAACTCGCTAAGCTGATCACTCATTTGTTTTGTTTTATTGCACTTTTATTCAGAAATCGGCTGAAAAAATGGCCTAATTTTGCAAATACTAGCAATACCGTAAGGAGGTAGCAGCGATGTAAACGTCTGGAGTCACCTAAACCCAAAATTTGTCACAATGGTGATGAAAACAATCATGAATGGATTGGCTAGACCATAGAGTTGCTCACTAGCTTACCTAGAGTAGAATGTGGCGCTAGCGTCAACGTGATTTGGCGGAAGCGTTCTACGCCTACATGACTGCTGCCTTAGTGTGTACTGCGGCCGGAAGCTCGGCGTAGTATGGCCGGCAATGAGTTTGTGGCTATGCAAATTGAGTTTTTGTTTAAAACATTTCCGCCAACACCAACGCTGCTAACAAATTTTTTTTTGTATAGCACACTGTGTTAGATGTGTTATGCTGCAAAAGGAATTAGGGGGTTACATAGAAAGGAATAAAGTAGAAGTCCTATCTTTGGCTCACGCCGCCAGATACAGCGGGCCGTCGTGGATATATTTTTAAATATATTACATACTCGAAACTGGGTGAGGTTTTCTTTCATAGTTGTAATATTTAGCTGAAAAAATAATTTATATTGTCTAAAGCTGTGTTGTTGCTCCCTCTTAATAGTCTCATTATGGAGAAACTCTATCGTCGTATGCTACGCGCCTTGGCAGGAGATGCAGATACAACATAGAGATGCAAGAATGATGTAATCGGGTTGTAGTTATTTTTGTCTAAGCAGGCATAAACAAACGTACAGGCGAAGGCTATTACGGCAAGTAAGTCCAAGTACGCATGCAGCGCATTATAAAATTGCATGAATGCTTCAAACGGCAAATAAATACTGGCTTGTCGAGTCGCCATGTATGTTGCCCCTTTGCGCCTGTCCAAGGGAGCGCATGTTTCAAGGGGTGTGTGCACGCAGCGACGGTGACGAGCGATACGAAAATTGTAAATAAATGGGTGCAGAAAACACATAGTGTGTGCTAGCGAAGCTTATTTAGTAGCTTATTTAGCAGCAAGCGGCAAGCGGCATAAACAGCAAGCGACAGCCGGCGTCCACGCTCGCTTTTTTCCGGCCAGAAGCAGCCCACAAGCGAGCGGCAGTGACGACGCAGTGAACTGTAGCGACGAGCGACGAGGACAGAAGACGTGGGCGGCAGTGTATTAATTTTTTTTTCGCTTGCCGCTTTCGCCAAGTAAACTGTTGTTCCACCTTTTGGGTTACGTTTTTTGCGTCGCTTGCCGCCGTCGCTGCATTGGTCACCCCTTCATCTGAAGAAACTCCACGCTAACTCGAGCACATGGGTTAAGAGCTAATCACACTGTTATTTAGACATGTCTCTGATAGCCATTGAATGCCGAAGAGGGCATCCCGAAAACAGAACTAACAAACGCTTTTAGAGCCGGGAAGCCTAATCCATAGCCCTTTGAACTAGCCACTTGCTGCCAACCCGATTCCCACAGTACCCACAGTTCCCATGGCGGCGTGCGATCGCAGCGACAGTTACCACTGTAGGTGATATTGAGAAACTCTATGGGCTAGACCATCCTGTGGCTAACGTAGCAGTCACTTCTTGATCTGCTTGGGTAGCGTGACAACACACCAGCTAACCTTTATGTTTCTTTTTTTCGCCCACACCGCAAAGTACATTGCTGTTCCACGCGGAAGTGGGGTTTCGGTTCCGGACTTAAGTGCATGCTCGGCTGTCCTGTCGTCGTGTTGTCGCGCGTCTCCACTTCCGTGTGTTGTATAGTTTCGTCGCTGATGAGTGCTGCTGCTAGAAAACGACAAAGAAATATGAGACGATGCCTCAATAAATGTTAGTTGCAAGTGAGCGCTTGTCCCGTCGTCCTTCTTTAACGTCGTTGTCCAAGTCGCGCTTTATTTTTTAATCATAATGCACCAACTTGTCCAACAGATTTGTTTAATGAAGTTGTGACTTTTTTAGAAAAGCGCACAATTTCAAAGGCCTTCTCCGCTGGCGAGAAAGAAGAATGTTGCTGCCCGGTATATTGTTCCAGCTAGCGCCCTCTCGATAATCGTGAGTGCGGAGAATAGGATCAGGTTTGCAAAAAGGCACCATTTCAGCTTAAATCTGCTTCTTGTAACGGGTTTAGGCGCGCTCCGTGTATTGTCTCAACTCGGGTGACAGCGGCAGGCGCAACTCACGCATTTTGTTGCTGCAAAATAAATCCATGAAGGGTGAGTTACCCTTCACTGATTTCTAACATTTTGGCTTCGTTTTTGCGTCGTTCCCGCGAGCCTTGACTCAAAACCTGCATGTAACGAGAACCTGGACGTAACGAAAAATTGCGAAGTTTCGTCAACTTCGTTACATGCAGCTTTAACTGTACTCGCTTTTTTTGTCAGCCTGAGTTCTTGCGATGTCCGACTGGGCCTGCCAGGTGTTTCTTACCGGCAGGCCCAGTCGGCTACTGGAAGATAACCATGTGGCTTATATTCGTTGATTTGTTTCAACAGGACAAGTTGATCAGAACGGAGGAGGTAGGAAGTGTTGAACTGCGCACACCAAGGACTCCAGGCGTGCTGTTTGTGTTGGAGTCACACAGGCTTGCCTTCCAGCCATCTATTTTAAAAGGAGCCTCGTAGTGTTTCGTGCCTGGTGAGGATCCGCCTTCCAAACATGCATAATTTCAGGTTAAGAAAAAAAGACTTTCTCTACTTGCACAGGAACTGCTTTCAGAAATGAAAGTCTATTTTCTCTGTCCAGGCAGGGCTCGAAATATCTGCCAGGTGCTACACAAATTAGCGGCCTCGTTTAGCGACTACTAAAGCGCTAAGTTGGGTGAGTTGGTTACTGTATACTAAGGAATTCATCGTACTACCGAACATTAAGACAGGGACACAGCTAAACAGGAGACGAAACACACCGTGTGTTTCGCCTTCTCTTTAGCTGTGTGCTTGTCTTAATGTTCGCTAGTACGATTAATTCGTTTAGCGAGTGGCACAGCAGCTACCAGTCTCGAATCATGAGCTGCATAGCATACGGCTAAGCTTCTTTAGTAATGCGCTTGTGAAATCTGTGCCAAAAAAAGGGAGAAGGAGAAATAATTTGAGAGCAAATACTGCAGGTGTGTCCGCATAGAAAACTGCTAGCTACTCTAGGACAGCAAAACAAATTCGGCGATCAGATTTGGATCAAGGAGAGGCAATTAATATTGTTCGGATAAAAGGTACTCGCAAATGAATTACAAATGCTTTATTCCCGGTGAATATCATAAGGATACGAAGTTGCCTCTGCAAGCGTTATTTCCAGCAGGTTTAAAGGAGTTGAATTTATGGTTAAATAAGACACTCTGTATTTCCTGTCGCTAGGAGACTTTGACTGATGTATATGCAACTTAAGGTCTTGGAAATTGTTGCCTGATTAGTTGAAGTGCGGCGGTACAGCTTTAGAGGCCTTGTTATGAGTAGCTGACCAGAGACAGTTCAAGTATCTTTATCCCAACAATATTACCCGCTTACCCCAGCTCCAAATGTTATCGCCGTGTTTCTTGAGATTTCCTATTTTAGCTTCAACATTTGTATGTCGACATCCATTCAGCAATTGCTCCGGAGTTTTATTCCGCCCTCCCGTTTTTCTTCCACTGCTTTTTCTTGTGCCGCACACATGGCTGTAACTTTCTCTTTTCGTTTTTTTTTAGTTTTAGGAAAGGCTCTCTCCAAGAATGCTGATGTTTGTGACACCTGCAATTTCAGTTTTTTTTCCCCTTGACCTAGTTACCGGCTTCTTTTTTGACCTCCAGCTTACAAACACGGTCTGGTAACGACTTCCCCTAAACTCTGTTTGGCTTCCACCATTTCCGAGAACCGTGCTCTAGGCTGCGTGGCGTGGCAAGAAACACCTCCTCAACCACTCCATCCATAAAACGACGAAACCTCACTTTCTGCTTACCATTTGCGCAGCAAACAACCCGCCCCTTTGCTGCCTCCCCAATATCTGCCCACGCACACTCCCAACCAATACTGCCCCTACACTCCAATTTCCTTTTCCTCATTCGCTTTTTTCTCATGGAGAACTAGCCATGTATAAAGCGTGCCAGCCAAGCCAGAGTTTGCCCTGACGCAGTCAAGTCGTCTTTTTGAAATGTTGCCAACAGTTGTGGTCGCTCTCATGTTCGAAGTTTTGTTGTGTGTGCCTCCGTGTGGGGGAAGAGGGTGCGTTGTGTTTGCCATTCTGCAACGTTTATTTCGCATATTGGTTTATTTTGCAGTGGCGCAGTAAGAATCATTTTCACAATGTTAGCAGCAATACGGACAAGAGAATAATGGTGATGGGATAACTTTTGAAAGGTGGGGCTAAATTTTGATTGAATCTGAAGATAAGTGAGCTGTGCACTTGGGCCTAATAACCTTTCCTTTGCGAAGAGTGAGACACGATAAGGCAAAACAGAGGAGCGCTTCCTCCAACTTACAATTTATATAAATTGGAACTGAATAATGTTAGAAATTGTAGTGGCGAGCCCGTCGTGCTTCTTGCACAATTGCTTTATTGTCATTAATTACGTAAGGGGATTATAGGCGCCCAGAGGCAAAGCCAGTTTAAAAAGCAAGGAAGGAACCTCACGGCGGCTTCCGTCTACATACATGGTTACAAGCACTTGCACGTTGCGTGGGGCGCCAAAACAAAAGTAGCTAAACAACGGCAATGTAGGGGATGCGCACCAAATATAAAATACGTGTTCAAGAGAGCTGGAATACAAGTAAATACGAAGTGGGTACACTGTCAGATGATAATGATTTAATACCCGCAATGCGTATTCGCAGACAAGTCATATGCCATTGGGTCTTAGTTTCGGTCAGTTAAAACGTATTGACTGCCCCCTTACCTACACTCTAAACATTTTTTCCTCCCATATACTCCCTAGAGGTTCTTTTTCGCCTGTCCTCTAGTGGTCCTCCTTGTAGGAGTTTTTTTACTACATGGAACAGGGAGGTTTTGTTTACCTCCTCAAAACAGGGCGTTTTTAGGTTATAGAAAGGAGGTATTTAGGGAGTGTTAAGAAATGTTCGGGAGAATTTAAGGAGGTCAAAATGGAGTATTCTTTACTTCCTGAATGGCGTTTTTAAGTGACGTTTATGGAATTTTCAGGCGGTTGAATAGGAGCCTATTATGGCTCCCTTTGGAAGTACTTTTGTTAGTTAGGGGCGTTTTTAGGAGGTTCAAGGGAAGCATTTACTTCTTTTGAATGGAGTTTGACAAAAGCTTGGGAAATTTTGTAGGCCTTCCGAAAGGAGGTTTTCAAGGCCACAAGGCAGAACTTCTAGTTCCCTGCGGGAGTACTGATTTCACACGGTTTTTCTCGATTTCAGGTTTATTTCAAACGAACTTTCGCAGACAAGTTTACATGGTACATGGTGTACACAAGGAGGTTCCGAAATAAATACTTATGGCGACCTCATATTAGAAATCACAAATGGTACATTGCTAAACAACACGCCAGTTAGAAATTGAAGACAGCAATACGATGCTAGTTGAGCAAACCGTAGAAACAATATTACTGCAAGAACTGGAAATACGCGAAAAACAACGATAGGCACAAACACAGCATGGTAAGTGAAATCATTATAGAATACTAGCGGATCGAGAACGCGTCAGTACTTATCAGAACTTATCAGTACGCATCAGCGCTCAGTACACAGTGCAAAAAAAATGGTTGCAGTGGTTTACAACAACAAAAAAAAATTCAGTAGGTGGTGAAATGAGCGAGAGCTGTGTGCTAGTTGAACAAATTGTAGAAACAATAATAATACAAGAACTGGAAATACTTGAAAAACAGATAGGCACAAACACAACCGCATGGTAAGTGAAATCATTATATAATACTGGAGGATCGAGAACGCGTCAGTATTTATCAGAACGTATCAGTACGCATCAGTACTAAGTACACGAAGTGAAGAAAAAATGGTTGGAGTGGTTTACAACAACAAAACAATTTTTCAATTTGTGGTGAAATGAGCGAGAGCTGTACAACGATATCATATTGAAAGGTAACAAGCATTTTGTAGGTGGTAAAGGCACAAGAGATAAATGATGTAGGAGACAGATTGCAGTGAGATGGCTATGGATAAATGAGTAATATAAAGAACGAAAAATATGCTGTGGAAAATACCAGTGCGTTTTGATAAAGACACAAATGCGCTAAGAAAAGTGACCGAGTCTGAAGGGTTAATTTCAATGATATAGAACAGAATGGGTGGTATTGCGACAGCTTATTTAGAGTGAGAACAAAAAGCCATGAAATTCGTGTTTTTCGGAAAACTTTTAGTTGATTCATTTCGCACCACTTGCCAATATTATTTAGATAATTGTTTCAAGTTAAATTAGTTTGTTAATATTATTGCTTCACTGAAAGATAGCTGTGTTATCAGCATACAGAACGGCCCATCAAATATCTTCTTTTCAGTAAAAAAAGAAAAAAGTCATAAATATAATACGGAGTTCTTTTTGACTACTATCCAATGATTACAGGATTGAAAACAAATATTAGTGAGCGATATTGATGCGATAAAAGTTAATTAGTTCTAAATCCTTCACACGTGGTTTGGTGCTGGCAAGGTCCAAAAAGGCATGTTCCACAAACGTTAGAGCTCTGTGTGCCTTCTTGGGATATTGAATGTTGAAAACTCAGAACGATGCAAACAGACTACACAGTCCTCCCAGTAAAGATGATGCAGTCAAGGCACGCTGGCCATCGATGTGGAGGCTAACTTCCCCGTTCACGGAATGCAGGCAGGGAGTCAGAGGAACATCTGCCTGAAAAAGCAAGAAAGAAAAAAAATGTCCCACACGTAAAATTCAAAAGAGACACTATGGTTAAATGAACTTTATAATTCGGTACAGTAATAAAATTGTAAGGCCAGGTTGCCTGCGAATTCCAGTTCCTAAATTAGGAATGCAAAGGCTTCATAAACCCAAGTGCCAGTACATTAACCGTCGTGGCTTTTGCAGCAATAAAAAAGATATTACTTCCGCACAATATACTCGAGCACAACTTTAAATGACAGTGAAGATAATATGTAAGTCGCTGTAGGTTGATAGATTAGTTTTTGTTTTTGACTGAAAAACACTTTGGTATTGCATGATTTTGTTAACTTCTATTTCTTGCTTTAAGATGCCAGCTTGCATCTATTCAAGTGAGTGGGAACACAGTTAAAGATGAAAACCCTTACACTGCCTACCATGGTGGCTCACTTTCATAAAAAAAGTGCAGCGTTTGCGAGCTGGACGGCTGTTGCAAGCCGTGGCAATACTCACTTCTGCTGGAGGGTCCAACTTGGTTTCCGAATGCAGCCTTGCCTTGTACAGCACAGCCTATCCTGCCTTAAGATCTATGAAAGTCATTCAACTCGATCATGTATCAGGATCTGCAGAAGAAAATCGTGTCAGCAAATAATGAATTCATGCCGGACAGGCACCCACTGTTTCAGTTATACTTGCAGATACCTCCACCTATTTCCCTCCTCGTGTTACATCCAAAGCTAATTTGTTACGGCTTGTCTCATCAAGTATGGTCATCTGTCATAACACAGCTAGTCATACAGGAAAGTCGTTCACTGGGTCAGAAAACACTTTCTTTTTTTACAGTAGTGATAAACTAGGCGACTCAGTCATCCGTATTCTGACACCTTAATATTCTGTGTCACCGAGCTGACAAGCATGATTGGTGCATAAGCTCATTTGTAGCCGCAACCGTTACTACAGCCTTGTTAGCTAACGTAAACCTCGTTCATTGCACCAAATTACTTGTGATTGCATGGCAACAAAAAAAAACAGCTGAAATGGAAACGCTATTCTCGCAAACTTACCAACGCTGCATGCCACACACACCTGCCTTAGTTAATTTACCGTGATTGTAGAAGTTTCCGTCACGCAAAACCACAGTGCACTTTTTGGAGCTGCAAGCTCCGTGTCAAAATCGAGTGTCAGATGAATCGAGTACTTTTTGTGTATGGTCTTACTATTGATTAGGACAAAGTTATCACCAACAAAAGGAGAGTGTGTGCATTGTTCTTCTAAAAAATATTTTTTTTATGCCCGGCAGACTTGTGTCATTCTACGGCAAACTCGGGTCTCTTCCATAAGGGCATGAATTTGTGTTTTTAATTACGTGGCCTTAGCTGGCGACTGACGGGCCCCGATTGTATACAGATCCCTCATTATCATCCGAAAGGGAATAAAAACATTTCGGTTTCGAACCACGTCGCCGTCGTGGTCCACACTATATGCATTTAATCGTTCGATAGGCTCATAGCATCTTTTACGCATGTCACCGTTTCCTTAATAGTGTACGCTGTTAGATGTGAAGAGTCGACTCAAGCGAGCAAACAACCCCACCGAACCTACAAGGCACAGTTTTCGAAGGGGGTGGTCGTCTGATCTGCGGCTTTCGCCGACCAGAGCGCTAAGAATGAGTCAGAGCCTTGAACGAAAACAACACAAAGACTTATATTTGGACAGGCAAGCCATCAGGAGCGGTAACAAATTGATATTACAAAGTAGAGAAGTTAACTAAAAAGAACACGAGCAGTTCGATGCATATGAGAGACAGAGTCCCACAATATTCACCGACCGGGCCCGACGATGCACCGCTGTCGGAGCCGATTCGGCTACCTGAGTAACCGTCACGTTGCTTTGAAACGACGCCGCGCGCGACAAACGATTTCATCTCGAATGCCCTGTTACAAACCGGCCTACAAAAGAATGCGAATGCATACCCCAAAAGCCACAAACAAGTACAATAAAACGAGTGTGCGCTTTTTTTCTTTGCCCGTGCGTGTACGTGCTGTGTGCGGCACGGGTACTTCGCAGTTAACCCTATCCAAACGTTTGACAAACGCATCGACTGATCACAGACCACTTACCAGCGAGCTGTCCAGAGCTGTCGCCGTATCCAAATGCTGTTAGCGGCCGTTTCTCGTGTGACAGGGGCACATAAAAATCTTTTCACCAAATGGCACTACTAGTCCTTCTCAAATGAGAAAAAATGATGGCCCAAGGCGAGGCTTGAAGCTCCGGCCGCACCGAGTCACCGGCCGCACTGCGTTGATAGCACGGAGGTTGTTTACATCCGGGCAGCCAGTCGTGCCGCCAGGGCAAGTTGAGTCGCTGCAGTCGGGTGCGTTGGCGCGCTGGCAGGAGAATTTCAATCGTCTATATATGCGCAAGCAAGCGAGGCAGATGAGCATTGCAATTGTTTGCAACGGCGAGAACTGTCTCTTTGTTATCAGCAGAGTTTGACAACACCTATCGCCAAAATAAACAGATTGAAACAACACGGCCGCGCTGTCTGCCTGTGATCGCGCTGGCTGAAGCATCATACGGGTATACGTATGGTATGGGGTTTGTAGCTGCATGCAACCGTCGCGTCCTGCTTACTCGTTCTAATTAGCATTAGGCCGCGGTTGAAGTGCTGATACACGGAAACAACAGAAGACTAACATGGCGACCGCCCGCTTGAGATGATTATGCCAGATGGGGAGTTTATTTTGGACATGGTAGTAGATAAGGAACCGAACGCCATCTCACAAATGGTGTTAAGTCGTTCTAAATCCTCCTCTTTGCTCCACAGATGGGCAACGGTGCTACCATGGAGGTTCGTCCACTGTTTTAGACCATGCCTAGGGAGTACATTTTTTGCTATAAGTAGTTTTCAGGGCACATTACTTGATTAAAACTCCATTTACGGCTAGTTTGCGTTTACAGTGTACTGTAACTCCACGATAATTGTTTCATGCTGTAAATTGCTTCCTTGATACTTGCCTTGGTGTTGTGTTCTTATATATAGGTATCACGCGGATTGAAAGTCCGGGCTGAGCCATAGGTTACCATGGCAACCTTGTTCCTGGACCAAGGGGAGTGAACGCGCGATTGAATTTGCCCTGCTTCGGTAGTGACCGGTTGGTGTGACAGCATGTCATCTGCCTCGGACATGTAATTAAGCCGTAACAATGTTCCCACGGGGGACTGCGTGTTGACAGTGGATGTTCCATCATAGAGAGCTGCCAACACGGGAGCGCCAGCCTTGCGGGAGTGAAAGATCGCTGGTAATCGAGCGCGTTGCCTGCGTCCTGTCGTTGTAATGAACCCGATGTCCACCGCCAGTAATTCAGTTGTAGTGTCACTTCGTAGTATAAGAATACCAACACTGCGCCGTGGACGTTTCAGCCAACGTTTACTTCGCCTTAATTTATATGATCGTCCTGAAATATATTAATTATTGTGACAATGGATCAACATCCCAAATTTGAAAGTTTCACTAGGTAAACAGTATCAGTATAAGTCAAGTTCATGGGCGAACAGAAATTAAAATCATGGGATAACCAGGTTCATCTGATGAGATGTGAATTCAAAATAGGCAATTTCCAATTAGACACAGACGAATGCTCCCTCGTGAAAAAATGTTAACGTTTAAGACAATGGGAATTGCTGAATTGACCGTGAGCATCTGACGGCCGCTGTTATGATAAGTTCCTATTATCTTCTATTGGAGATGCGAAAATTTTTAAATATTTGTTATAGCGGCACCGAAATAATAATTAATATAACGGCGGAGAGTTTTACACAAGATTGGGGACTGTCACGGGCCCACTCTACCAGTGTGATGGTGTTTTTTTGCTTATATTATGCATTGACGTGTCGTTGAAGGAGTCCTGAACTTCACGGGGAGACGGTGTCAAAGTAAACGCACGTCGAGATGCACGGTCTTGCAATCGACGCTTTCTCAACCCAAGAGTATGGAGTGCGTTCACTAGAACCCTACTTGTGACGTGGTAGCGTCCCCGACTAGCAAGTTGGCGAACCCAAATTTATTTGTTTCGATCACTTTAACTATGATATCTAAAAGTCGAGTTTGTTTCGTGTACCAGAAAGCGAGCTTCCTGTCCGTAATCGTTACTCTTATTGTCCTTCCACAGTTGCCCGTTTAGCCGACCAAAGTTTGCTTTCTGTATTTTGTAGTGAAACGGAAGAGCTACCTGGGGTCCTCCAGGGTGTCAGAAAAGATTCCAAGAGACGGGTCTCGAGAAGGAGAGGTCATTTATCGAGATGGAGCATACGAACTGAGGATATTTGGAAGCAAGGAATCAGGTGGGGCAGCTCAGGAAAACAGGGGGTTGGATCAATGGGCGAGGCCTTCGTTCTGCAGTGGTGCTAAACAGGCTGATGATGAAGCTGAGCGGGCCCCGAGGCGCATTGCTGAGGACCCCATTTCGATTCACGTGCAGTAAATACTAACGTTTCTTCTAAGTTACTCAATTACACTGCGTTTCCTTCTTGGCGGCGTCGACCATTATCGGAGCCCTCTTCCTGCTAAAACACCGTACGGCTCTTTTACGTTTAATTACGGTTCCGCTGATTTGGCGTAATTTAAATTAGTTTTTGATATTGACGGCTTTTACGGCTGACGTGACTTGGACGGCTTTCCGGATGCCGTAGAACCTCTCTTAGACATTGACGGTTTCTAATCCGTCATTAGTATGACAACCCCTTTGATAGTCCATAATTAATTGTGAACTTGCCTCTCGTCTTGGATTGATCTGTTGTGTAGAAATATTTTAGCTTCTAGGTGTATTGAATGAGCTGTCCTACACAGCTTTCGTCTACTTTATTTTACGTTGTGTTATTGTCCATTTGTTTTTTCGTAGCTACTTGATTTGCACTGCAATTATTAGTTACTAAAAAATATAAAACCATTACCCCAGTCAAAGGTTCAGCCTCGAAACTACAATAAATAAATAAAAATATAAATATCTAAATAAAAATAAATAAATTAACGAACGAGGGAATAAATAAACAAATAAATAAATAAATAAATAAATAAATAAATAAATAAATAAATAAATAAATAAAAAATAAATAAATAACAAAATAAATACTTTCCTTCGCTTTAGACATTGTAAATGCCGATCCGGGCTAGCCTGTATAAGGCAGGCGTTGATCTAAAGTAGTTTGGGTGAAGTTGAGAAGAAATTTAAACGAATAACACTTCGTTACTTACATCACTACAATATTCAGTGCAACCAACCAGGTTTCAAAGGTTACAAAAGCAGAAACTTGACATTGTATTTGCGCATGTGTTGCTCATAAAGGGACTGGGAAAGAGTTGCTACAGCAACAAAGATTTTGAGCTTGTGGTCGAAAATGAGGCATTTAATTGCTTCTCCGGTGTGGCAGTTTCCTTCCCCTGTCCTATGGGCCACGAAGATTTCATTGCAACCGCACTGTGGCCCCTTACCCTATGCTTTGCGTTTTTATTCCGTCTCTTTAGACTACGCACCTTCCTGCTGCTTGCGCCATCTACAGAAACCCAGTGGCGTAGCGCATAACAACCTTCACACACAAATGTTTAAATACATGAAGTAAAAGTAATTGGGAACGCCTTTATTTGTTTAAAACAGTAGCACGACTAGGCTGCGTCTTTAAATAGCATTCATCACCTCGCACATGACCTGCAGCCCCCGACGCACCAGCTCCACTTTTAGTTATCGTTTGGTTGCTGGGAGCCTCGCTGCTACGGTACCGCGTGGCTGCGTTAGGTTAAAATTGCTACTTCGTATATGCTTGATCGCGGGGCGCTAGCTAGACCGTCTGTGCCTGCGCTTCAGCTGACGCGAACCACATTACCAGGCGTCGCTTTAAAGGATCCTGTGCTGTTTTCCGGCTGTTTGTCCCCAAGTCTGGCCATTGGTGGCGCGTTAACTGGCCTGTATTGGTGTGATCTTCAGCGCAAGCGAAAACACGGATCAAACCATGAAGTTGATATTTCCATACGGCCGCCGGCCAGATGTGATGCAAAGGCACAGATTCAGAAACATCATGTGCAGAGAGAGAGAGAGAAAAGACTTTATTCAAAGCGTCCGGCATGGGAGGGAGCAAATCCGGCCACGCAGGGCGCGGTGCTCCCCCGTCTTACACTACGTCTACAGTCCTATAGGCGTGTGTCGGGCCTAGATCCCGAGGCTACCGTGCCCCGGCCCCGCTCGGACTACTCGGGCTCCCTCTAGGGGTTCCCTTTCGCCTCTGCAGGGCCAGAGCTGCCTCGAGCTGCTGGACGGCCCATCTCTGGTCCTTCGGCTCCGCAGAGCCCACACACTGTCTCACACGCGGCGGGTACGCACCGTCCTCAACACTGTCACAGCCCCACATGATGTGGGCCAAGGTAGCCGTCGCCCGCGCACACATGCTGCACACCTCACTCTCGAAGAGTTCCGGAGCCTTATCTTCGCCTCATCACAACCATGTTTACAAATGTTGAACCTGCGCCATTTTTATTTCCGAAAGCCAAGGCTAGGGATTTGCGACCTCTGCACGCCTGTATTTGAAGCCGAAAGCCCAACATGTCTTACTACATGGGTAAAGCTACCGTTGTCATAGGCGTCAACATAGATGGCGCCAGTGTCCACCGCTCCAACAAGAGAATCAGACTTGGGCTTGTGAGGGCTTGAAATGTGGTGTCTAGGACAGTAGGCTAGTGCCGTTTCACCGCTCTTTGTCGGCACCCATCGAAGGGAAAAAGAGTCAGCCTGGTGCGAACAGCCGGACAGTTCAATGTGACGCAACGTGAGTGTAACAGCCACCAGCTACGAACGTAGACCCCTGATCGTGGACGTGGTGTTGCATCAAGTACGGTCAGTAACTTACACAAAAAGACGAAGGAAGGAAAGCGCAGATAGAGACGGAAGCATGATGTGGCCGCAAGGAAGTCTCCAAGCTGCTAGGATTTCGCCCTCAAAACAGGTCAGCAGATCTAGGTGAGCTTTTTATCCCTCTTTGGTGCTATTTTGATTAAATTTTCAATAACTCCGAGTGACGTTTCTCTCATACCACGTCTCTAATTTCACGTTTGTTCACCGCGCAATTATTTTTAGTTACATCAGAAACGATGGGCTATAGCCATCGCCTCTGCTTTGATGTGATGGCTGCAGTTCCATATAGGGCACATGGGCACGAAAAGCGATGGCACCCCACACCAGATAAATGAGCGCAATAAGTACTTCCCTTTTAAAAACGTTGTGTATTGCAGCACCGCTTAAAAAGTAAAATATACTGTGAGATCAGAAACGTGTTTGTAAACACATCCTAAGTGGTATATGGACAGCGAATTAGAGGTTCAACCATACTTGTAATGGAAAAACCGGGCAGCATAGAGTCCCTCGACGAACTGAATGACTGCGATAAGGCCAGATAAGAAATAGAGCAAGGAAGGATACTTGATCTAGACATGAGATGGGAAAATCTCGTGGCGAATAATAGATTTGGATGAAAAGGTATCGAGCTACTAGAAGTTCACGCGAGACACCATTGCACTGATACGGGAAGACAAACGTTTTAGAAAGCCGAAAGGAATTAAAAAACAAAGGTGGGTTGCTTAGTTTAGGTAAGCGAGCGCTTAATATCGTGAGACCTAGATAAGATGATGATACTACTGATATTGGCGTCTCGTTCGTACGATCAAAAACAGGGTGTGTTTCCAAATGACTACGCGTGTATACTTACACTAACGGTGTTCCCAGGTGGGCATTTCTCTTGACGCGTCTGGCTACGCCTCACCACATCCTACCGGCGGCAGAAATAAACAGCGATGTCGGCCTCGAGGCATTCTCCTCGTTCGAACGCTTTCAGTTGCTCGGCTCTGTTGTGGCTCGTGCCAGCACTCAACTCCCCTCCGCGTCCCTTGAAGTTTCATTTCGGGCGTTTTCTGTGTTTTTCAATTTCGCCTATGAGGCTAGACTGAACCGCGCCCTTTCCATGTAGAAGATACGTTGTCGCTTGTCAGTGGCACATAGCGGTTTTAGCACGGAGCGCTTGTTAGCAGCAGCGCTTCGGTTTCTACGCACACTGCACTGTATATACTCTGTACAGACGCCACAACTCTAGGATGCAGCTTCTCTCAATCCCTTTTTATAGGTGACTTATGTTGGTAAGAAAAAAAATCACCCGCCAGGATATGCTGCCGTTGTGCTTAGAAACGAAGATATATAGTATTTTCAGAAGCTTCACGGTTTTAGTAAGACGAGTATTTGTTGTCATTCCAACATTTTTCTACGGTCGTTGCACCGCCTGCCGGGCTAATAGAGCAATTCATAACGGGAGTTGTTAATCACAACGTACCGTTGTAGCGGACCTTGGTGAAATGTTTGAAAGTAAAATAGCGGACGTGTAATAAGCTATCTGGGAAATATTTCTCCTCGTCCGGCGAACACAAAACACGCATTTGGAACATGAAATCTTTACGACTCTTCATGACCTTTCACACTCATAGAGACACAGAAGTACTGTTCCAAATGTTGCGATGGTAACATTTGGAGACGCTTTTACTGCACAGAAGACACTTCATTATCTCTTTTGCATGAAACAAAACAAAAAGTTTGAAAAAAACCTTTATTTATTCTTTGTGAACTTCCTAATTTCTTAGCTTTTATTAGCATGCACACCGTGTTTTATACTAAAATAACACAATTATGTTTTCGTTTGGAAAAACAATTGGTGTTCTTATCCTAAAGATAAATTTTGCATGTGTCATCATAAATTGGTGCAGCAGTAATATTTTGGTTATTAACCAAATAAAAACTAAATTTATGGTTTTTAAAAATGCTCACTGGTCATTATCTACTATTCCGTAATACAACTTGTATTCCTTCCATTTCTGCATGTACTGATGTACTCTTTCTAGACATGCATCTGGACTCCTGCCTTCCCTTTCGCAGTCACTTTAACCACCTTAAGCAGAAGACGGCGTTTAGTATCCGTGCATTGGTCTAAGCTGCCCCATTCTTTTCCCGCGAAGCACTGCTGGCGTTGTATCTTGCTTTCATTCACAGTCATATTACTTACTGCATAGTCTCATGGGCCCAAACATGTGCTTGCCACTTATCATAAATACGGCACATTTAAATTCCATCAATACCCTTTGGCACTTCTAGTTCTTTGCAGTCGAACGCGTACACGTTACTACGCGCTTATTATCTTGCCCGTAAACGTTTTTTTCAAGTTAAATCTCGTCAGCTTATTCGACAAATTGCTTTATTACCAGCTGGCATTCTCATTTATCGCTACTAACCTTTTGCAGAATAATAATAAGGCCAGGTAAAAGGCCAATAAAAATTTGCTGATACACTTGCTCGTACTATGTTTCGAAAAAAACATCTGCATTCAGTGCGATATCCTATTTGAATGAGTCACCTTCAAGTATAAACTGATGTACGTCATTTCTACTGCTTCCATAATTTCTCAAAAATATTTTCTGGACTAAGCGTACTTGCGATCTTTAACGGTTTTGACTTTACGTTCTTCGATTCCTTTGATACCATATCGCATGTTGATGGCTTGATTTGTTATGTAAAATTGTGTTTGCATGTCGTATTTTGTAAGTATGTATCAGTTGCTGTGTATACATTTTACCGTTATTTTGTATCTATGACCGAGGGTCCAACTAAAGTCTTCAGGTCACGGACTCTCGTCTGTATATCCTGGTTATTTTAACAACTACTTTTTGGAAATAATAAGCCTTGAAACTTGAAACTTAAAAACTTCTGTTCCGGTTCTGTCCAAAACGAAGCTATGAAAAGGCAAATAAAACAAACAGAAAACGATATATAAAAAAGGCTTGCCGTTCACATTTATGAGCCCGTCATATATTGACGGCAGGGGTTCCTCTTTCAGCGCGGATATCTCAAGCCCCTTGCCATGTTCTTCTTGAACGTTACTTTCATGGGAATTTGTTTGCTTGGTGCCTTCACCGCATTTAATTCGATTACTTCTGTCTGGCTGTGTCTGGCTGGTAAAGATTTTACGAAGTAGCAATTAATACTTGTCAGCCAATGGAACAATCTTGTACTTACTCGCCCCATGTCTGGCCTGTTCAATAGAAGCTGGATGTACCGAGCCCCTAACAAGGTTGTCAGATGACACGGAAATAGGGAGTGTTCGCCATCAAGCTTGTAGCAACCTATGTAACAGCTAACAGCGGAGAATCAATCGTGGTGCTTTTTATACAAAGTGCTCCGCTTACGTTTGTAGATACACTGCCTTCTTTGCAGCTGACACTTATTACAAGAAATTTACCCCGTGCTGTCAATGAGCGCACTAAATATCTACACTGCAAGTTAACCCCGCATGTTAGTAATGTTAGCACGGCGATACGGAAATAATAACGGCGACTGTTTTAAACAACGGTGCCCGCCGGCCGATGTTGTTTGCCCTGTAAAAATTAAGCAGACACAGGCATTGAGAACCGAACTTCTTTTTACTATACTTTATACTCGACGTTATCTCGATTTATAGAAAATACATCGTACAAAACAAGAAAAAGACAGCATAGTGGCATTGAGGATTTTGCGGAAAGGAATGGTGGCATGTTCTAAGGAAACGAAAAAATATATCCAGGTACCCTAAGAAGCTGTTCGCGCATCTTCCGACACAAGAAAAACAGAGTATTCTTCCTGAAAGGCGATATGATGAGCAGAATATAAAAGTGTTTCCAAAAGTAATAAAGCACCAGTATTGGCTAATCAGCAAGAAAACACAGGCAATTGAAACAATTTTTTATACGGGGGGGAAATATGTTGGACCTGCCATTTATCTATCGTCCAAACTGCTGTCGAACATTGATGCTGCTCCCATTATTGTTTGACCAGACCCAAGGAGAAAACTGTGCGAAGCTCGTTCCACTCACTAGCCATCGCAAGTAGGCTCAATTTGGCTCCCGTCGGCAGCTTCAATTGTCCTGGTAAAGCGTATTAAACGTACGGCAGCGGCCCACCCTAATCTGCCGCTGCTGTTTTCGTTTCATTTTACTGGGGGCACTGCTTTGTCCCTTCTCGGGGTCTTTCTGCGAACTTTCCGTGGCGGCACGTGCTTCCAGACACGTACTCATAGTTTTGTAGCCCCGATTTTCATTATAATCACCGTTGTAGTCGTTCTCTTCCTTAACAACAACAGCCTACCAAGGCCATCCCTTCGAGATGGCCTGTGCCACTGACTCCCAACAACGCCTTTCCTTTGCCGCTCTAGGCCACTTTTGGCCACTAAATTACCCATTTCTTCCCTTCATTGTGTCATCGGCCTTCCCGTGCTCCTAGGGGTGTCGCAGCCATGGTCGTTTTTTCTTAACTTGAAAAACGATATCATCTATTCGAGTTTGTGAGTTTGTACCCTTATCCAGGAAGCTCGTTTTCGATTCCTAAGGCGTTACTCCTAACATTACTTGTCCCATAGCACTTTTAGCCGATCTATCTTTGCTTTCGATTTTTTAAATTTAGTATTGCGTCAAGATTTAGCTCCGTATGTAATCACACCCAGTACCGAGTGGTTGAACATTTCCTTTTGAATGATTGAGGTAGCTTACTTTGCATAATGTGGGAGTGACCTATTCTGCGCCGAGCTTCTCTTTCGTAGTTGGCGCCAACATAACCATCTCTCCGAAGAAGTTAAATTCGTTTACTTGATGTAGCGTTTCGTTTACTATGCGTAAGAGGGCGCATCGGCAATGCTTATTCCTCACAAATTCAGATTTATTTATATTCATTCTAAGTCCCACGGTCGCGCTTCCTGTTTGAGGTTCCTCGAGTGTTTTTACAGGTGCTCTACAGTCTCACTCAACAAGGCCGTGTAGTCTGCATACCTCCACTGGCTGAAGTACTCCCAAGTTATCAGTAATCCTGTGTTTTCAAAGTAACGCTTGATGAACAGAAGCTCTAAGCCATCTTTTATATGCAAAAGTCTTAGGTAGGTCTCTTCTTTGCGTGGTTTTTTAGTGCTTTAGCACGACGTCAGGTGTATACTGTGTCATACGCTCTCTCGTAGTACATATATGCCATATTTTGTATTCTGTGGACTTTTATATCAATTTATTGACACGGTAGATGTTATCCATGGTTGAGTATCCTTTCATCAACCCAACCTGGTTTCTGGGTTGTCGAAAATCTACACTGTTACCTATGCGGCTGGTTTAAGTATGGTAAGCAGCTTGTGAATAAGTGCAAGTAGACTGATGAGTGTTTACTTATCAAGGTGCTTGTATCTCCCTATTTATAAAATAGAAAAAATGAAGGAAGCTCACACTGAGGAGTAATACTTGAAGGCCGCGAAGCTGTACGCAACCTACACGACAGTCACGACGGTTTGAGTTCACGATTGTAGCTGATATGCTTATTCTTCGCTGCTTCAACGACAATTACTCCCTCATTGTTGCTGTCAGTACAATCTTCCTTAACTTTCTGGAAGTGATATTTATTGGACATCACTTTGGAGGGGCGTACCGTATGATGTGTCTTTCTCGTTCGGAGTAAGTGTTGCACAACTAGCGAGAACACGAATTTTTTGGCCAATCTTAGGCAATCTCCTTACGTCGGTATGCTTAGTTTGAGAAACGTGCATCAGGGATGCTGGGCGGTTGCCATGAGGCACGCAAATACCAGCGCGAAGTACTGTCCTGATTTTTAGATTCAAAGCATCTCTTAGTCAACCCTCCATCGTCCGGCGTCCGCACCTCTCCTGCTCGTCCCCCTCTCCACGCCAGCTGTGATAACGCCGCTCTCCTATTCGGTGCTCGGCTCGTCTCGTGCCGGCTCAGAAAGACACCGGCAATACTGTCGCTCCAAGAGCCCTAACCAGCTGGGATAATGGCGCTCTCCTCCTCGCCGCTCCTCCTCGCCGCTAGGCTCCGAAGACAAGGCTGCACAGAGGAGAGCTCGCGACGCCGAATGTAAACGGCAGCGTCGAGCAGAGTATTCCTGGCTTCGAGAACGAGATTCCGCTTTGAAACGCCAGCGGCGAGTAGCTGATCCAGATGGCGTTCGGCAACGTAACAACGCTTCGAAACGCAAGCGTCGAACAGCGGATTCCTCGCTTCCAGAACGAGAAGCCGCAAAACGTTCACCAATACACTATAAATTATGAAGACATTTAATACGCTACACACGTATCTTTACTCTAACAACCAATTAACACGCTACTACTCCACGGCTTTGCATCCCCCAGGGTTCCCACGCGGGAAAATGGTGTAAATTTTTTAACTGCCGGACGGTTACCGCCACAGCACTAGCGCCGGGCACGCGCACAAGGGTGCTTGGCATTTTCTTTTTTTCTTTCTGTTTCTACTGGTGACATAATACACTGACGATTTTCTTAACAGCTTTGCCGTAATAATGTGCGCGTGTTCCTCACTATGGGCACTTTTTGAGTCAAGCATTACGAAAAGAGCGCAGCGTGATAGCCCAGTACAATATCTCTCCTCTCCTCCAAAATTTTCACAGTTGTGCTGGTGTCACCTTCATTAGAGACTTTCCTACTTGTTTTTTACTTGCTAACAGGACACCGCAAGTTCCGCGTGTATGCTCAGTAGTTCCCCTGGTCAAACGTCACTGGCATTCAGCCTGGTGTAGAATTGTTCTGCTCCCTTCATTATCTCATCCATGTTGTCCGTAATCTTACCCTGCACGTCTCTGAACAAGTACATTCAGTTTTCACCTATGGCTAGGTTTCTTGAGTTGCTTTGAGGCCTCCTTATATTTCTAGCATTAACTTGATCCCTCACATTTTATTCTCGTGAATTGCGTTTGTTTTACTAGTGTTAACCAATTTAGATAAATCTGATAACTCAACTTCATTTACTGTCCTTGACACTCTCATGTTTCTAGGTGTCACGTTTACTTCCCTTGTTTTATTACTTTTCCAGTGTGTTCCCTACGTGCAGCTTCTCCTACAGCTTCTGAAGATTGTGTAATTGCCGCCGTTAAATAGTTATAAGCATTTCTATACTATCATCGTCCTCGTTTCGAAACTGAAATTTGGTCTGAAGGAGGAGGACAAACGTTTTTATTTGAGCCCACAAAATAGAAAAAAATGTGTTTTTTTATATTCCTCTGTCCTGACTCTTGACTGACTCACTGCTGGTTTTTTATTTTTCTCCAGTTTCTCTCCTTCGCTTTTGAGATCTAGCTTTGCCTTGTATCTAACAATCATATGATTGCTGCAGCGAATCTTAGCACCTCTTTGTTCTGCACAATGTCTGCGTTGTCAGCTAAAATAAATCAATTTCGTTTTTTGCTGTACCATCTTGACTTTTTCATGTCCATTTGGTATTATTTCATTTGCAGAAAAATGTGTTCGTCAACCGCAAGTTATTTCCTTCCGCAAATCCCACCGGTGTATCTCCTCGACTGTAGCGATTGTCTGTTCCAAGGTTTTCAATCGACATTTCACATATTAGCTTCTCACCCGCTTTTTACGCTAAAGTCTCCCTATCCCAACCGTAAACTCTGTTCTTCCTTCTTTTTAGCTGTGTCCACGTTTTCTTACAAAATGTGTATCGCTTCATCATAGTAGCTAGCTCTTGACGCAAACGCCATCTGCTATATTTAACCTGTAACGCTTGTTTAGGTTGATCAGTGCTGCTGCGGCGTGTTCGTCAATGCGGAAGAATTCATCCAACTTTTCTGCTATTTTTATGTGTATTAAGAATCCAACCCCACGTTCTTGTTCATCTTCGACTCCTCTGTAGCCCAAAATGTCACCGTCAATTTCTAAAATGAAGCCTCTCGGGCCCTTATACCTTCGCTTAACCCTATGATATTCCCTTTAATGATCGAGAGCTCGTCTAGTAGTACAGCTAACCATCCCTTGTCACACAGGGTTAGTGCGTTGAAAGTTTCGATTCTCAAGTCGAAACATGGCCTGTCCGGACCCAGAAATTCCTATCGCCCTCTCGAAAAACAAACTGCGCGCCAATTAACGGTGAAAAGAACACATGAAGACCGCACAAGCGCCGGCTCGAAACTAGTTTATTATAGGAAATACAAAGCTTTAAATGCCCAAGAGCCCAATCGCTACACCCCCTGTGCGTCACAGTTCTCGGCGCACTCAGTCGACAATACAAAAAAACCGTAAAAACGAAACCACAAAACGTACTTTGAGGCGCACGAATGGCGAAAAATCAGCAAAGATAACCGAATCATACATGCATTAAGACCCCCCCTCCCAACACCAACACGCAAGCCCAGAAGAGGCACCGAAATAGTGCTCAATGTGCATTTAAATATGCGACTGCTCGATTAAGCAGGGAGATAGAGAGATGAGAGATGCAATCAGAACCACCTTTTGTGGTGTGGCTAGCTTCTACCATTTCTCGTGTTTGCCGGTTCTTATGTCGAAAAAAAATGGCTGTGAGCTCAAACACAGGGACACAGTCAAGTCTGCATGCGCGACAATGAGAAGATAAGTGGCTCAGGTCACGTTTTTCTTTTGAATAGACATGTTCTTTAAGGTTGAAATTCAAATCCCGTGCCGTTTGGCCAATGTATACTTTCCCACAGAGAAGTGGTATCGAATAAACGACCACAGTAGCACACGTTACGAACTTCTCTTGGTGATTAATGCCACATTTTCCCTGGTTTTTGCCTTTTTATTAACTCTTGCACACATCTTCCCCAACTTATTAGGAGCCGAAAACTCTATGCTCACGTCATACCGTCCTGCCACTTTTTTTAGTCCTTGAGACATCTTATGAACATAGGGCACCAAAGTGACGTTTTTGGGTTTTTGTTTTGGCATTTCGGCTTCCTTGTCAAATTTTACCCACTTTAGCAGCTTTTCACTGGGCTTGGAAATGATATGATCAGGGTACCGATATTTTTTTAGCTCCTCCACCTGCTCTACGACACTGGTGGTCATTGAATGCTCGCAGAATTGGGATACGGCAGATTTCATGCAGGAAAGGGCAATGCCCTGCTTCACCACTTCTGAATGTGCCAACTCAAAGCTTAAAAGGGCTTTAACAGACCTCGGAGAATACATGTAGCACACGTGCCCTTCTCTGAAAGTTAGCCGTAAATCTCAAAACTGGAGCACTCGATCTCTGGGCAATTCAAAGGTAAACCGTAGACCGTGACCACACTCCTTAAAAATTTTCAGTACATCAGGGCACACTCTGCAAGGTGACTTCTCCACCACAATAAGGAAATCGTCCACGTACCGGAATACCTTCACAACAAGTCCATCTAGTTTCTCTTTCAAAGACCGATCCAAATTTCCAGAAAAATATTACTAGGGACCGGGGCCACTCGGGAACCCATGCACACCCCACTCTTCTGAGTAAATGTGGCTCCATTCCACTCGACCACGGTCGAAGCCAAATAGATTGAAAACGTTCCAAAAAGGATTTCATCGACATCCAACACCTGGAAGTGAATGCACACTCGTCATTGTCATGCATTACACAATTCTTTACACTATGAATTAGAGCTTCGGGGGCATCGAATAGTATAAATTCTCTACATCGATGCTGAACGCTTCAAAGGTTCCATTGTCTAATTATCATATACTTTTGACAACTGCTGCAGAGTTGGGGGCCAGGAACGGATCACCGATATGCAAAGTATCAAAAGTTTCATGAGAACCCCTGAAGCATCCCGCTGCCAGGTTCCTCGTTCGGAGACAAAAGTTCTAAAGGTAATGCCGGGTTTGTGCATCTTAGCACTGAAGAAGATGTCAAGTTTGCTTCCCTTTTGATTCTTAACGGAAGATGCGAGACGCTCTAGACCATTGATACCCAAAAGCGCGATAGCATGGTCCTTCAGGCTTTGTGGCTTAACTGATATAGAGACAATGTTTTTGCCGACAGCGGCGCAGCCTTTGTCGTTATAAACACCTTAAGGCATAACAACAAAATGGCTTTCTTTGTCTAGAGCGTCCATACCTCGGCAAAGTTGGCGCGGCTCACTCAAACTCACTCACAATTTTTTTTTTCGAATCACCACTCACTCAAACTCAGACTCAATGCTGAGCAGCACATCTGCGCTCACTCAAACTCAAACTCACATTGAGCTCAAAACTCAGAACTCACTCGGACTCAAAACTCAAAATGTACTCAGAACTCAAAATGTACTCAAACTCAAAATGTAATCAAAACTCAAAATGTACTCAAACTCAAAATGTACTCCAACTCAAAATGTAATCAAAACTCAAAATGTACTCAAACTCAAAATGTACTCAAACTCAATTTGGACTCAAAACTCAAAATGTACTCAAAACTCAAAATGTACTCAAACTCAAAGTGTACTCAAACTCAAAATGGACTCAAACTCAAAATGTACTCAAACTCAAAATGAACTCAAAACTCGAAATGGACTCAAAACTCAAAATGTACTCAAACTCAAAGTGAACTCAAACTCAAAATGGACTCAAAACTCAAAATGTACTCAAACTCAAAATGAACTCAAAACTCAAAATGGACTCAAAACTCAAAATGTACTCAAACTCAAAGTGAACTCAATACTCAAAATGTACTCAAACTTCAAAATGTACTCAAACTCAAAATGTACTCAAAACTCAATATGTACTCAAAACTCAAAATGTACTCAAACTCAAAATGGACTCAAAACTCAAAATGTACTCAAAACTCAAAATGAACTCAGAACTCAAAATGGGCTGAGAACTCAAAATGAATTCAGAACTCACATGGCCTCACAGAGATTGAGACAGTCAGAGAGTGAGATGAGAGTTTGAGAGTGTGAGATTGAGAGTGTGAGAGTGAGAGTGTGAGTGAGAGTGTGAGTGAGAGTGTGAGTGAGAGTGAGAGTGTGAGTGTGAGTGTGACTGAGTGAGAGTGAGAGTGAGAGTGAGAGTGTGCGTGAGTGAGAGTGAGAGTGGGAGTGGGAGTGGGAGTGAGAGTGCGACTGGGATTGGGAGTGGGAGTGAGTGTGAGAGTGAGTGTGAGTGTGAGTATGAGTGAGAGTGAGAGTGAGAGTGTGAGTGAGAGTGAGAGTGTGAGTGTGAGTGTGTAAGTGTGAGTGAGAGTGAGAGTGAGAGTGAGAGTGTGAGTGAGAGTGAGAGTGAGAGTGAGAGTGTGAGTGAGAGTGAGAGTGAGAGTGTGAGTGTGAATGTGAGTGTGAGTGAGAGTGAGAGTGAGAGTGAGAGTGTGAGTGTGAGTGTGACTGAGTGAGAGTGAGAGTGAGAGTGTGAGTGTGAGTAAGTGTGAGTGAGAGTGAGAGTGAGAGTGAGAGTGACAGTGGGAGTGGGAGTGAGAGTGAGAGTGAGAGTGAGAGTGCGACTGGGAGTGGGAGTGGGAGTGAGTGTGAGAGTGAGTGTGAGTGTGAGTGAGTGAGAGTGAGAGTGTGAGTGAGAGTGAGAGTGAGAGTGAGAGTGAGAGTGAGAGTGTGAGTGTGAGTGTGAGTGTGAGTGAGAGTGTGAGTGTGAGTGTGAGTGTGAGTGTGAGTGTGACTGAGTGAGAGTGAGTGTGAGTGAGTGTGAGTGAGAGTGAGAGTGGGAGTGGGAGTGAGAGTGAGAGTGAGAGTGAGAGTGCGACTGGGAGTGGGAGTGAGTGTGAGTGTGAGTGTGAGTGAGAATGAGAGTGAGAGTGAGAGTGAGAGTGTGAGTGTGAGTGTGAGTGTGTGAGTGTGAGTCTGAGTGAGAGTGAGAGTGAGAGTGTGAGTGAGAGTGAGAGTGAGAGTGTGAGTGTGTGAGTGTGAGTCTGAGTGAGAGTGAGAGTGAGAGTTAGAGTGAGAGTGAGAGTGAGAGTGTGAGTGTGAGTGAGAGTGAGCGTGAGAGTGAGAGTGTGAGTGTTAGTGAGAGTGAGAGTGAGAGTGTGAGTGTGAGTGTGAGTGTGAGTGTGAGAGTGAGAGTGTGAGTGTGAGTGTGAGTGTGAGTGTGAGTGTGAGTGAGAGTGAGAGTGAGAGTGTGAGTGTGAGTGTGAGTGAGAATGAGAGTGAGAGTGTGAGTGTGAGTGAGAGTGAGAGTGAGAGTGTGAGTGAGAGTGAGAGTGTGAGTGTGAGTGAGAGTGAGAGTGAGAGTGACAATGTGAGTGTGAGTGTGAGTGAGAGTGTGAGTGTGAGTGTGAGTGAGAGTGAGTGTGTGTGAGTGTGAGTGTGTGAGTGAGAGTGAGAGTGTGAGTGTGAGTGAGAGTGAGTGTGTGGGAGTGTGAGTGTGAGAGTGTGATTGTGTGAGTGTGTGAGAGTGTGAGAGTGTGAGTGTGTGTGAGAGTGTGTGAGTGTGAGTGTTAGTGTGAGTGAGAGTGAGAGTGTGAGTGTGAGTGAGAGTGAGAGTGAGAGTGTGAGTGTGAGTGAGAGTGTGTACCTTTTGCTGTATACCTTTTGCGATATCCTCATAATTATAACCAGAAAGCATTTTCATATTTGTCCCACGTGACCCCCTCGACGAGACCTTTAATTTGATACCCCAGACACCCTAGCAGGGTCATATGGAATTCATACCAGTCAAAGTAACCATGACTCATGACTAACCAGGACGCATTATTTAGGTGTCCGACATGATTCCCCTAACTGGAACCTTCAATTTGACGCCCCACATGCTTCAGCGGCCTCACCTTGAATTTAACCCCATCTATGACTCATAATGACCATGTCATGATTCGAACTACGAAGCCTTTTTTTATTTGTACCACGTGATTCCCCTCTTCAAGACCGTAAATTTGATACCCTACACTCCCTAGCGGGGTCACTTCGAATTTTACCCCAATATAAGACTCGCCATGACAATCTAATGGTTATAACCAGGAAGCATTTTTGTATTTCTCCCACGTGATTCGGCTCATCAAGACCATTGATTTGATACCCATCACATCCTAGCGGAATCAATTTGAACGTTAAACCAATCAATCACTAACCATGACTATCTCATGATATAGCCCTACCACATTTTTGTCCCACGTGATTTTCCTTATCGGAACCTTCAATTTGATACCCCGGACACCCAGTGGCATCATTGTGAATTTTAACCTAATTTATGACCCATTTTGACTATGTCATGATAATAATCAGGAAGCGCGTGATTACCCTCATCGAGACCTTTAATTTGATACGCCCTAGCGTCATGAACCTGAATTTTAACCGAATCTTTGATTTACCATGACTACGTCATGATATATCCATATCTCATGTTCGTCCCGAATGATTCCCCACATCGAGACCTTGAATTTGATTCCCCACATGCCCTCGCAGCGTCATTTTGAATTTTAACCCAATCTATGACTCATTATGACTGCCTGATGACTACAATCCGGAAGCATTTTTTTTATTTACCCCGCGTGATTCCGTTAATCCGGACCTTTCATTTGATACCTTACACGCCTTAGCCTCATCAGTTTCACTTTTCACCCAATCTAACGTGGTCATTATTCTGTCTTAAGGGGCGCTGCCCAGTCAATTCAGCTAATTCATTTGAAACAGTAGAAAGGACAGCCCCCGCTCCCATTTCCCCCCGGCTCTCACCTCTTCCTTTGTGACCCCTAGTATATCAAGCCGTTAACAGTAGCAGGCGAACAACCAGCACGCCAGCGCCGCCGTGTGCTTTCCCACCACCCTTTCCCACGCTCTTAGTGGATCCGTCAGGAGGAAAAGTTAAGACAACCCTTTTTTATGACCTCACCAGTAAATTATTACTCACGCGCCCAGCCGCGAAAATTAGGTATACAGCAAGTGCTTATGGCCATAAAAATTCTACAAGAAACAAAAAAAAAATCAGACACCACCTCCCTCCCAACCGATCATGCAGATCGCGATTGGTGCCATACCCGCAGGTAACTTGAATTCCGAGCCCACAGTGACGCATGAAACTTAACAGCCAACCATAGCTGCCTGCTAGGCTACTCATATGTACTCAAACTCCAAATGGACTTAAAACTCCTATTTACTCAGAACTCAAAATGTACTCAAAACGCAATATGTAATCAAACTCAAAATGTGCTGAAACTCAAAATGTACTCAGAACTCAAAATGGACTCAAACTCAAAATGTACTCAGAACTCAAAATGGACTCAAACTCAAAATGGACTCAAACTCAAAATGTACTCAGAACTCAAAATGAGCTCAAACTCAAATTGTACTCAGAACTCAAAATGAACTCAAACTCAAAATGGACTCAAACTCAAAATGTACTCAGAACTCAAAATGGACTAAAACTCAAAATGTACTCAGAACTCAAAATGGACTCAAACTCAAATTGTACTCAGAACTCAAAATGGACTCAAACTCAAAATGTACTCAGAACTCAAAATGGACTCAAACTCAAAATGTACTCAGAACTCAAAATGGACTCAAACTCAAAATGTACTCAGAACTCAAAATGGACTCAAACTCAAAATGTACTCAGAACTCAAAATGGACTCAAACTCAAAATGTACTCAGAACTCAAAATGGACTCAAACTCAATCGGACTCAAACTCAGTCGTGATCACTCGGCTCAAACTCACTCAAGCTCAAACTCACCATGCCACACTAGCCTCGCGCTCACTCAAACTCAAACTCACGCGTGAGTTTGAGTCCAAATGAGTCTGAGTGAGTGGACTCATGAGTGAGTTTGCCGACCTCTGAGAGCGTCTGGCATCTTCCGTTAAGAATCAAAAGGGAACCAAGCTTGACATCTTCTTCAGTGCGAAGACGCATAAACCGGGCATTCCGTTTGAGCTATTGTTTCCGAACGGGGAACCTGGCGGCGGGCAGTGTCAGGGTTTCTCATAAAACTTTTACAAACTTTGCATGTCGGTGATCCGTTCCTGATCTCCAACTCTGCAGCAGTTGTCCAAAGTCTATGGGAATTAGACAATGAAACCTTTGAAGCGTTCAGCATCGATGTAGAGGATTTATACTATTCTATGCCGCACGAAGCTCTAATGAATAGTGCGAAGAATTTTATAACACATGACAATGACAAAGTGTGCATTCATTTCCAGGTGTGGGATGTCGATGAACTCATTTTTGGAACTGTTGTCATTCTATTTGGCTTCAACCGTGGTCGAGTGGACTGGAGCCACATTTTCTCAGAAGAGTGGGTTGTGCATAGGGTCCCGAGTGGCCCCGGTCCTTAGTAATATTTTTTGGGGAAGTGTGGATGGGTCTTTGAAAGAGAAGCTAGAGGGGGTTCTTGTGAAGGTATTCCGGTACGTCTACTATTTCCTTGTTGGGTTGGACAGGTCCCCTTGCAGAATGTGCACTGATGTACTGAACGTTTTTAAGGAGTGTGGTCACGGTCTAAGATTTATCTTTGAATTGTCCAGAGATCGAGTGCTCCAGTTTTTAGATTTACGGCTGACTTTCAGAGAAGGGCACGAGTGCTACAATTATTCCCCGAGATCTGTTAATGCCATTTTAAGCTTTGAGTCGGCACATTCGAAAGTGGGGAAGCAGGGCATTGCTCTTTCCTGCCTGAAATCTGCCGTATCCAAATCCTGCGAGCATTCAATGGCCACTGGCGTCGTAGAGCAGGTGGAGAAGCTAAAAAAATCTGGGTACCCTGATCATATCATTTCCAGTTCCAGTGAAAAGCTGCTAAAGTGGGTAAAATTTGGCAAGCCAGTCGAAATGCCAAACCCCCCCCCCCAAAAAAAAAACTCCGCTGTGGTGCCCTATGTTCAAAAGATATCTCACGGACTACAAAAAGTGGCAGAATGGTATGACGTAAGCGTAGTGTTTTCGGCCCTTAATAAGTTGGGGAAGATCTGTGCAAGATTTATTAAAAGGTAAAAAACCATCAGGGGACATGTTGCATTAACCACCAAAAGAAGTTCTTAACGTGTGCTACGGGGGTCGTTTATTCGATACCACTTGACAGTGGCAAAGAATACATTGGCCACACGGGTCGGTGTTTAAATATGCTTAAAGAACAGAACTATTCAAAGGAAAAACGTGACCTGAGCCACTTATCTTCTCGTTGCCGTGCATGCAGACCTGATTGTGTCCCTGTGTTTGAGCGCACAGCCATCCTTTTCCGACATAACAACCAGCGAATGCGAGAAATTGTAGAAGCCCTCCACACCATAAAAGCTGGTTCCGATTGCATCAGTGATTCCTCTCTCGCCCTCCTTACTCGAAAAGTCGCATATTTACATCCACATTCATCGCTATTTCGGTGCCTCTTCTGGGCATACGTTTTGGGGGTGAAAGGGGGGTCTTAATCCATGTATGATGCGGTTATCTTTGCTGATTTTTCGCCATTCGTGCACCTAGATGTTCGTTTTGTGGTTTAGTTGTTACGGTTTTTTTTTATTGTCGGCTGAGTGAACCGAGAACTGTGACGCATTGGGGGCATGGCGATAGGGCGCTTGGGCATTTAAAGCATTGTATTGTGCAATAATAAAGTAGTTTCGAATCTGTGCTTGTGCCGTCTTCATTGTTCTTGTCGTTGTTAATTTGCGCGAGTTTGTTTTTCGAGATGCATCATTACCAACTCACCCAACTCTCAATCCTTTTTATCTCCCTCTTCTGTATCCCTGGCCTAACTATACTTGATTCATGTACCCACGGAATGATTAAAGGGCACATATAGATCTAAAGCTTTTCCGTTCGTACTCAAATACAAATGGCTGTATAAATTGTTGTTGAAGATTTGCACCCGGCAGTACGAGACGAGACGTAAGGGCCGGGGGCAGAATACTTGTTTCAAGCTGCTCAAATTTCGATGCCCCAGCTTTCCACTCATAGATTTGCATAGAAAATATCGCGTAATATTGTTGTGAAACCTAACTATGGCTGCAAGAACCTGCCCTCCCCTTGTGCGTGCAGGAGGGGGGGGGGACTTCGAGCAGGGTCTGGTGAGGCAAATATTGCACGGGGAAACATAAGTGTTTTATTTCATCACTGCAGGTCACGACGTTCTGTTAAAGATACAAGGCTTCAATTTTTAAAAGAACCCAGGCGCAATTTTTTTATTCATAATCTTGAAGGTATTAAGGGGTGTCACAAAAGTACTTCAGTTTAGCTCACTGCGGCAATTACATGGCTTTGAACAAGTTGTGACATTTTCTCCCGAATAAGGAATGCGATAAAGGGTTGTGTGGAATACGGTCTTGTCGTGCCTGATATCATCGTCATGGTCAACTAAAGAAGTCACCGGGAAGAGTCTCTGTAGTTGGTATATTTTTCAACCTTTTTTTAGGCGTATTCCGCAAGCACAATGTTTAGACACACCCAATACGCGGGACTAGGATTACCTCACGTGCACTTTGGTATTTTTAGGCATTATGGAATATTTTTATTTGAATGCGACTCCTTACCTCCACTTCTTGGATATTTCATTGCAATAGTTTTTCGGGTTCGGCAATTTACCCAACATCATTATTGTATTCAAATTGCTTTTCCAATGCTTGTGTACTTGCCAGCTATGGCTAATGCATATAATTTTAGGGAGTGATGATGACTGACATCTTGCATAAAGAAAATCTTGGTTCTTTTTACTATGTGCAAATAGGTTCGCACGGACCTTCACATGTTTTGACTTTGTGTTGGCGTTCACTACGCCAAAAAAAGCAACAAAGATGGAACCAGTCCAGTGTTATATTTCATGCAAGTTTCGAATCTTCTCTTAGACCTTCCAAGATTAAGTTTGATCGAAAGAAGACAATATGTTCCCTACTCTGCTTGTAAACAAAACATCCCAGTTGCACATCCATACATGTGGAAGGCATGCTTCCCAACAAGGAAAGCAAAGACCCCGCAAAATCGCCACGGCTTTCTTGGGATGAACATCCTCCTCTGAGATGAACAAAACTGATTCAGAAGAAGAACTATTACTCATTAGAGTGAGTGCAGCGTAGAAAGCTGAAATATCGATCGCAGAAAAAACATTCAAATGGCTGAGTGCGATAGAGAGGGGGCGATGGCGGTCAGAGCAAAGAACTTGTGGCCGTGGCAATCATGAACAAAAACTGGCTGAAAGATCCCCCTGAACTGGCGCTTCTAGGACTTTTTTTTTTTTCACCCTCTCGGAAGACGGTGCTTGTTCTGCAGAAACAGCCTTTGGCACTCGCGGGCCTCTTCTTCCGGTTGATTGTGCCGCTGTTCAAGTCGACGCAGATTCCATGTGCGCCCAAGGTTGCGGTTAGGGCTTCGTTACTTGTAAATGACGAAAAATAGAGCGAACGTACAGAAATGATACCGAGCTTTTCTTCTAAGCATGACATGCCTTTATCAGTGCCCGATGTCTATTTAACTTTGTTATGGCTACGTGCGTGTAATTACCTTGCCAATATTCTGAAGACAAACGGCGTTGGGGCTGCAGCGAGTCATGCAGCTGGAACGCTGCGCTTGAAACGTGAACAAAAACCGTTCCGCCCGAGAGTCCCCCATTAAAAATTGGAGCTTATATATAAACAATTTAGGCATTTTAGCAGGACACGAAGATAAATCAAGGATGATTCGAGGAACTCAAGAAATAATATAGCGCGTACCCTTCAAAACATGTGACACGGCAATACTTCCTACGCCAAAACGCTATCCGTATTAATACCGCTCAACCCGCAGAGTGCACGGAAGCAGGCATAGCTACATCATGCTCTTTACTAAAGGCATAAATATGGGAAATCTGCCAAGCGTTCGCTGTGAAAGAAATAACTTGTCGTGGTTCCTACTTTAGTCGCGTAAGAAAATATAAACCGCTTCAAACGGAAGATTTTTTCGCTGTCCGAGGGCTCATTTGGAATTAATAAATTATAATGACTTCCAACTAATCTCGGTGATGTACGTATTGCGAAAGTATTAGTGTCCAATTGTCCAAATTCTGCTCCAAAAGTTATCGTTATCATTTTTTCTTTGGTGTCTCGTTGTTTCTTTATGGCAAGGCACAAACCGCGTTCGTATTTTAGAGAAAATGGAATATGTCGCCGAAGCACGGTTTGGAAATCTGCGTATTGCTAGTTGTGTAATTGTCGTGTACATATCAATCGTTCAGTCGTACCCCTTTCGAAGCCAAACGTGACAACGCATTCACTACGTGCAACTTCTCCCTCTTCCATTTCAGTTTTTTTCCTCTGTTAAACGAACCGACCCATGCTTCTTCCTCAGGTGCTTTTCGGCTTTTGAGGCACTACGACCATTTCGACCACTACGACCATATCGGACCATGCAGAAAGAGAAATACAAAACACCATCAAAATCGGTGTAAATTAGGCAATGTACTGACTTCTAGGTCTAAACGCGCTAGAAAACACGGTATTATTAACATTCCACATCACACCCAAGGCGTCCACATTTCAGAGGCTGCAGAAGCGCATACAAAAGGCTGAAGTTATAGTAGACTATATATTGCATTGTATTCACCAGACAAGTGAAAACAAGGCTCTTTATATTGCCGATTTTCGTTTACCTAGGTATAAGAGGGTCTATGTAAACGGCGAAAAGAACATAAAAGAATAAAACGAGTAATAGAGGGAAGACGTTACTGCCCTGTTTTGGGTCTCTGTGTGCCTTACCACATGGCGTGTCACGATGTACAGCTGTCCAGATGTACAGAAGGAGATATCATTACGTGCGGCTTAATGCATAAAAACTAGTGTTTGCGGTCGATGCATTCATGCCCATTATCTGGACATATCAGCGTCGACGCCTGAACTGGGGTTGACAGGGAGCACACAAACAAGACGGCAGCTTCCGCACTTCCGGAAAGTGTGGAAGTTCGGGGACATATTTTAGCGTTCGGAGACGCCGTACCTCTCCATACACAAGCACACAACATTGTTTTTCCCAGCGCGGACTACTGCCTTGAAGAATATCAAACAAACAATTTTTATAAAAAAGCTATTCCGCAAGAGAGCGGTCATTGCAATGATGTATTCCATTTGATTCCTGGCTAGCTTGGCTGGCGACAGAGGGATCCCATATTCGCGATGGCGTTTCATAGGTAAAGAAGCTCGAATACTAGCCTAGTCCTCGTGTAGGAATTCACGTTCCGTGGGCTCACGAAGCAGCCATAGTTAGTTCGGTCGCAAAAGGGCATGGACGCTTGGTGTTGCACGTACTCTAAACGTTTCTCCCAAACAAAGCGCACTGCAGCGACACTACATAGGGAAGCAAATCATGCAGTTTTAGGGATCGACTAATATGTGTTAGATTTGTTCAGATAACAACAGACTGCTGGATCCTCTAACGTTATATTGATTTAAGTTTGGGAAGCAGCAGCTGGTGTGAAATCTGGAATCACCTTTGTTTAATTGTAGACGTAGAGTGTCTAATAAGGATCGAACGGACTTCGCGGCTTGCACCATATTTGCGTGTGCAAAACGGTAGTTAATTTCTGCTCCATAGAAATGAGAGAAACCCGTACACAATAATATAACACAGCAACAGATGCCCCTTTGCGTCCTTTAACAAAGCTTTCGTTGCTTTAATCTCCAGGAGGACCTGTTATGTACAACGCATGCACACGTACTCATGCAATTACGATACTATTCTGCACGTCAAATCGCAAAAGCGTTCGTATATGCTAGAAAAGGTCAAGGAGTACTTACACCGCTCCCATAGATTGTTTTAAAAATTAAGTTTTATAAGATATTCTTCCCACGTTTCAGTAAGCGAAATCCTAGTTTGCACGTTTGTGCCCCCAATGAGCCTTGTTTGGTCATTTCCATTTTCCATCTACAATTAATACTCCAGCTTCTATGGAATACAGCATCCGCCGCCAGGGGTTAGTGGTAATAATATAATCTTTGTGCCCATATTTCTTTCAGCGGCCACCGCGTGTTCTGCGTTAGTGTTAAAGCATGATTACTGTTCACCCAAGTCTTCAGAAGAAAAACTAAACTTCTCCTCACAGATAGATACCCAGGGAAATACAACAGCACAATGAACCGATCTCACCTGAGCAATGTAAAAGAGTGGGCGTTGTAGTCAAATGTGCAAAAGGATATTCGAAGCATTCGGGCGGTGTTGGGTAAATGCGGTGTACGTAATCGACCCTTGTCCGAGCTATTTCAGAACTGAAAACGAATTGGAGTGTTTCGTGTGAACACGAAAAATTATGTCAACTTCTCTCCTAGTTTTCTAATAGCCTAAATAGAATGAACCGGTGCTACCGAGATCCGAAGGGAAGTCATCAATCTAAGCCCCCCTGCCCCCCCCTCCCCACAATGCCGATCGTTAACAAAAGTGACCAAGCCATGACCTCTTCGACAGTGCACCCGAAAGCGGTAGACAGAAAATGCAAACGGCTCATTAGCAAAACTACGTTTACCTTCTCCATGAGCCGCTCGAAAGGCTTCCAAAATGACGTGAACCTGAAGGAGCAGAGAAAAGCGGTGAGAGCGAAACAGATCTCAACCAAGGGCGCTTCACTCTTCCGTTGTTTCACGCCACAGACATTCCTGCTTACCAAGCAAAGCTGAAGGCAAGCAAGCATAACGTGAGACCTAAGGCAGGAAACGAGTGCGGGACCAGTGTCTGGAGCACTTAGAGGCGTGGCGGTGGCGTCTTCCTCCGGTTCCAGACTTAGCGCTCCATTTTAATGTGTTGGCATTCTTCCATCAGCCAACGTTCGCTGGGTGTCCTTAGTATGCAGTCCCACACCCAGAGGCTCCCTTACGCTAGACTCCTTATTGTCTCCCGCTCGCCGCGGTATCTTCCAATGCCTTAGAGACACCAATGGTAATGAGCACCTTCTTTCCGAACTGGCTGGCATCGTGCCGCATCTGTCTGCATAGTAGACACGGGCTCACGCTAGCGAGCAAAGGGTGACTCCTTGGAGCTGTCGATCATATACAGCGACTTCTGTGGTACTTTACCCTGTAGGTTCAGCTTGTCGGGGAGTTCGTTTAATCATGCGTAAAAGATACAAGTAGAAACCAAGATAGGAACACGAAAAGGGAGAATAAAACACCTCAACGAAGACAGGCGAGTTCAAAAACGACAAGCGAAATCGACCTTTTGTACAAAATCAATTGTAAGGTTTCCCCGAAAACTTGAACAAAAAAGCTGCCCTAAAGCAGAAAACTACAACCTTCAATGTTTGGTGTTCGTTTGTGGGAAAGAGGTGCCTATCTAGATCAGGGGGCGGTCGATGTTTCACTTCTACAAATCGTCGGTTGAACGCCGATGACCGCCGGGAAACCGCAAATAAAAAGCGATTACGGCCAGTAAGATATTGAGGTGGAGACACCATCAGAGGTTGGACAGGCCAAATCTATTTCTTCCATTTAAAAAGGCAGAAAAGGCAACCTCGGAGGAGGTATTAGTTTACCATCGCTATGGGCAGTTCGTTTGTACTGCTTTCGACATATTTTTGGCAGGCGAGGTTTTCTTCAAAGTTTTTACATTGCTTGCGCTTTGAAAAAAATTCGATGACGAACTAGGCTATGCTTCCACTTGACCTGCCAAGACCAGGCGTAGTAAGACGCGAAAAGCACACAAAGAGCCCCCCTTTGAGGAATGGTCGTCACCTCTGACAAAAGTGTCATTACGTTTTATAGGCAAGCATCGATTGAATGACTAAGCTGTGACCATCGAAGTAAAAGCTCCGAAGGTGGTTGCCATAGATTCTTTGAAAGCACTTGTATCGGGGAATGGTGTGGTGGGCGCTTTGAATCTAGCGGGGAAAAGGCAATACAAGAACAGCGTCCATGCGTTCGCGGCGCCGCAATGCATGGACTACTTTGGGACCCACCCACCTTCCCCCACCGTCCTTGCGGGTGGGGGGTGGGGGGGTTCTCTTAGCCTATGAACTTCTGTACTTAAATAGGTTTTCAATAGTAGAAGGACATTTAGACCATCACACCCCATGTTACAATATATTTTACTGCATCTAGGTCAACCGCATTCGTAGCCTAGACTATGGGCCGATATACGCATACCCAGAGAGAGACAGAGAGAGCGAAAGAACGATCTTTAATGAAACTGGCGATGAGCGCCGAGTTAGGTTCCCTAGCATGTTATTTCAAATGGATGCGGTGACCATGATTATTAGCGACTATGAGGTTCGAATGTGAGTTTGGCCTGCTGCGTCTACCTCGCACCAACCTTTTCACAATCGTGTTGTAAAGTTGAAAGTTGAGACCTGGACGCAAAATCTGTCACGGTTGCCTAACGTCCTTTTTGCACAATAAAAGAAATTAAGGCAAGCGCGAAAACACCGCTAACCTTACTCCACTACACAAGAACATATTTTTTCCGTTACGATGCGGTGACATAATCTTTTGTAAGGGATGTGATAGCCATTTAGAGAAAATGGGACAAAGAGAATTCAAGCATCCGTTCTTGCCTATTTCCGTATTGTATCTTTCGCTCTTACGAAGCGGGCGGTGATTACTAAACATCGGAATAATGCTATGCGCGACGAGCAGAATTTGGCTCCCAAGTTGCGAAGATGTGTTCGCTACTCTTAATGGGAAGCGGCTTGAAAAGTTTACTCGAAAAAGCAATGACACAACGGTACCGAAGATATGGCTTCTTAGAGCTCTCGTCATAAACAAAGCCTAAATAACAAAAGCCTTTTACAACGTGTAAAATTCCTTTAAATCTGATGGCATTACAAAACTGTACCGAGCTATGCTAATGCCGTCACTACAGTTCGCTTCCTTTATACCGGTAACGCATTGTGTTGCGTGTTTACCTTTTATAAAAGCATTGAACAAATATTTTATATACCATAAAATTTTGGGTAAGACCAAAAGTGCAATTTTTGTAAGACGACTCAAGCGGTGTTCCATGGAATAATTCAATGTCGTACCTCCTTGGACACAAATGGATATACTCTTCTTTACTACTTAACGGAAGAAAAGTCCTCGTTGTTTAAAGACGTCGGAAGATACGTTCTTGAGCCGAATATTATCGGCAAGATGTCCTTACGCAAGCAGTACTCCTAAGTAAAAAATAAAGACTATGATAAATATTTTTTTTTAAATGGAGTTTCTTTTATTAATATCTTTAGGAACGCCAAAGGGACTGTAAAAGACAAAAGTAGAAATAGCTGAAAAAAAAACCCAGCGGCGATGGCAATCACGACACTTTTTCCGGATGGTGAACTATCCTACGTAGATGATGATGTTCGCGCTTACAGTATGCACGTGCTGTATACCGCATTTTTACCGAATGGTTAAACTTTACTGAATCTCACAAACGGAACATTATTGGTAAGCAACTCGCGCACGCCCTAACCAAACATGCAGGGGATAAATGTAAGCACCTGTCCCACAATATATAACATTGCTAACAGTACTGTTGTACCTGTTGAATTTTATTGGCTTAATTTGAACCAACGCATGACTAAAACTTGCCAATTGGTCCTGGCAAAGTACCTGTTCCAAGGCAACTGGTCCGTGCTCCCATTCAAATATACCTCACCTTTTTTTTTCAAAGTGACGTGTGCATAAATGGGAAAGCCACTGCCTTATTGAAATTGTTAATTCCTACAAGGTTGCTCTTCATATTTGTCTTTACTTCCCGTTCAACCCGAAGGAAAATGCCGAAGTTGTATGTGTAATTAAGAACTGTAGCCTCTCAAAACCTGCACGAGAAAGCATATGATTTTTCAAGGTACATTTAACTAGTTAACTAAGTTTGTATCGAAATAGTTTTCTTTGTTCGTCTGTGATTTTGTGCCACTTTTGCAAAAAAGAAATATGGAAGCCGTAATGCGCAGGAAAGGTGGAAGACAGCCAAATTAAGGGCTCAGTGTAGCCGTCAACGTTCCAGCGGCGTTTTTTAGCGTTGTTTTGGTTGTTTTACGGCTCAAAAGCTCCGTTTTTCCTTCGTCGAAAAGGGCTCCTGGGCCCCTCCAGCAACGTTGTCCCTGGTGTCTTTGTCGGACAAGCACGTGCTCATCACCTGCAATTAGTCCTCAGTAAACCCGCGGGCACGTTTTGGGCGCATAGCCAAATTTAAGAGCCTGTGCCCAGTTCCTGCATATCACACGGTCTGTGTTGCCTGCCTGCGAGGGGGCGCAACATCACGCGTGAGTGCAAATTGCCCAATTATCATTAGGCGAGTAAGTAAAGAATGACCCTAATAAATATCATCTTTGGTTGGAGATTTGTTCAGGTGCGGTTCTGTGCTGACTGATACTAACCCAAAGAAGGCACACACTAAAGATAAAGGGTGATCATATTACGAAGACACGTTCAAGTTCTGCACTTGGCCGCTCTTGCTTTTCAATCGTTACACACAAGGAGTTCGTAGGTGTCCTTGTAAAGTTTGCCAAAGAACAAAGAGGGAAAAAAGAAACTCAGTTGTTTTCTTCTAGATGGTGTTCGATGCCGCTGTATTCATTCGCCCCGAAGGCTATTAGTTTTATAATACGAGGCTTTCTTTTCGCAGTGGTGCTACCTGAGCACTTCTTGTGTTCTTCCAATGTGACGCCGGCATCTCGGGATTGCCGTTTCCAAGTGTGCATTGGGTAATTACTGACATCTTGCGGCTAATTAACTGCAGTATGGCTACACTTCACCGCGCGTGTTTCTCATGTTAGAAGTGTGCGCAGTACCTCGGACTCAACGGGTTCTCGCTAGTTATAGCTCATTTTAACCTGAAAGCAACCCATGTCCCCTTAAAATTATAGATAATTGATCCGAAAGTAATAACGACAAACACGGAACAGTATTTCAGCAGAGGTCTCGTGCACAAAACTTTTGACTGGTTTATCTTGGTTTTGTAACCAGTGGAATCTGGTGCTTCAAGTGTGAACAAATACTAAAAAAATGTCGGTTCAGCGTCGAATGCACACTCAAAAATTAGTACAAGAAAGATTTCTTTTAAAGAGATATGTACGGCAATCTGGCTGGACTAAAAGAAGAGGGATGGAAGATTTATTTGAGGGATGACGTTTTTATAATAAGGATGTGGTTGGCCCTTTAGTCTAGGCGGCCGCGAGGATGCTGCGAATACCGCACACGTAGCACGAGTGCGTCTTAAATTTTGGTCGCCGAACTCGTCTGCGCCGACTCCAGCTGTTCAAGAGGTGGGTTGTTACGGAGTTGAGGTTATGTGGGCTGGATTATGGCTGGTGTTGTGATTTGCGGAAACTACAAGTATTGTGCGGAGAGTGTTCCGCCTTGTCGTTATTCCTTGTGAATTCTCGGACATACATGTCGAACAGAAAGCCTCGCACTGGAAAGTGTACTTGAAGTATATTGGCCAAGAAATTCTTGCAGCCGTTGGTGCACTGAATATTACGGAGTGCTGGCCTTCGTTCACCTCCAGAAGTCGCTCCCAATATTCGGTTTTCCTGTTCCGTTTTCCAGGCCTCGACGTTTGTGAAAGTCACTTTTTTGCGATCTAGAAATTCTAATGCCGTAAAAGAGCGGAATAGTTCGACACGCATTGTTAACGTGGACCTTAATTTAGACGCACCATGTGGCGGCCTCCATTTCAGGGAAATACGAAGTGAACAAATTGAATTTACAGAGGCTTTGCCTCCCGCTCACAACCCTTACGCTGACTACAATGCCTCACTTACCATAAGCCCTAGGGCCTCAAATGAGTGAAGAATCAGTGTAGAAAAAGTGGGATTATACATAAATGGAAAAGGCTCACGCCGTCCAAACGCTTGCGTGCGCAATAAAAAAGAAAACGTTATCCCGCTCAAGAGTTTACATTTGCGCGTTTGCAACACGACAGAAAAAGAAATATGCCGACTAGGCAGCATATTTAGCGGCACCTGAAAGGCCGCTGAACACGTCTCGTAAACGAACGTAAACGCAACTCATACTGAAAAGCCCTTAGCGTGCAACTAAAGAACATGCCCCTGTTTACCAAGGCTTGGTAAGAGGCTTGCCACCCGGAATGACCTCGGCAGTTCAGCGTTATAATCCGCCTGTTTATCGACGCTCAGCGAGCCGGCCTAAGTAAAATAACCTATAACCAAGTAGGAAAATTGTCGGCAGCAGCACACAAAATCCAATGGGAAAGCGGCCCAACCGAGATGTTCCGAAAAAAAAAATTCCGTCGCGGGTCTGCCAGGCTTACGTTGAGTGCTCTTAGCCAGGGAGAAGAAAAAGACTCCCATCGGCGTAAGAAGCTTACGAACTTGCAAATCGTTCGCATACGGGAACCAGCAGGTCCGTTTATCTGTGTGCTTCCTTCGGGCGCGCCCATCATTCGAGGCCTGCACTACTGACTGGGCTGTCCGGGAAGAAAGAAGGCGGTGCGACGCCGAACTAAAGGGGACATACACGAGGTGGGCACCATCTATTTTTGTCTTGTTTTGTTTCGTGGAGCTTTTTAGATGACCGAAAATTACGTGGTAGATATGACGTTGCTCCAAGAACGGCAGTGGTACGAAATTACTGTGTCGCACAGAAGTTACAAATTAAACCCGAACGATGTAAAGTACCGTTATGAAATTCCAAATAAAGTCAAAGAAAGTACTGTATCCTATTCAAAGACGGCAGAAATCGTGATCAGTGCTTGGATATCGCAAAAATGTCTACATGAGCGTGGAATCAGAGCTTTTACCACACCGGCCATAGTTAGGCAAAAGGAACTAAGTTAAAGTAGGGTAAACACATGCGCCTATGTCAATCACTGCGGTGTGGGGCAATGTGACGACCGATTTTTAATTTAAGTGTTTTACGACAGATAACATCAGCTTTAAGAAACCCAAGCCCACACGTTTTTAACAAGAAAGAATGGCGCCTTTAGTTTACACCATTACAATGTCGTTTGCTTATTTGTCCCCAGGTAAGTTAAAACAGCCTGCTCTTGCAATGCGTATTCCTGCTAACTAGCCAAAATAAAGCCTTACATCCTGCGTTAATAATATACCTTAAAATCGAGAGAAAGTGGCATGGTTGGTGTATTATAAAACTGGGAATAACACAGTAAAAACCCGGAAATGCACTCGGGAAACGAACACAGCGGGGTGGTTGTCTTCTGTTTCTACTTCCCGGTCCTGAGCTGTTTCTTCCCGTTTTGTACCACGCATTAGGCACGAAGTAACAGCTCCGTAGCAAGTCATAGCTAACGAGGAACAAGGTAGAATATTTTGCATTTGTATATATTGATCTCTTCGTGCTCAAAACATGGTTTAGCTTCCACGCCGTCTGCCTGACTTTAAAGCGTGAAAGTTCGAAATATATTTCCCAACTTGGGTGCAGCAATAAGTAAACATTGGGCAAAGCGAAGGCGGAACAAGTGTTCTTTTTTTTAGGCAGACTGAAACTCAAAAAGCACCGGCGCATGTTATTCTCCCACCCGTTCAAGCTGTATGCTGTCTTTATTTGCCTTTGTCAAAGCCCCAATCGGCGATTTCCTGTTGTCGGAATTCAGAATTGCATCAACGCACCTATAGGGAATCGGCAACCCGACTCGGCGCAGGCGGCAAAACGGACACCCCTAAGTGCTGTACCGCTAAGAGTATCTGACAATTGTTTTTAGTTTCAAGAAAACTCAGGGTAACGTTGATAGTGCATAGTTTCCGCCCGAACGTGCTGGAAACTTCTTATGGCCCATTCCCTACAGTACGCGAATACGTCTATATGCCCCGAGACGACCTACGCGCAAAACACAACGTAAAACTTTAACTCGTGACGGAGGCAAGAATACATGAGCCATGAAGTAAACTTAAAAAAAGATAATTTACCCTGCTGAGTGTCATGGGGAAGTCACGGGGACTGCGCAATAGTAACAAAATATTTCCTTGAGCTTGATAACCGTTTTGAGAGAGGAAGAGGTTCGGTGGCATTGAGGTCGGTTAATTTTTGTGTACTGCTTAGGTGATTTCGTGACGACGTCCCCGTCACCCTTTTCGCGTCTCCCGCTTCCGGGCTTTACGAGCGACTCTTATTTTTTTTGTCAGACAAGAACCGAGCGATATGCCAAAATGTGACGACAGAGGGTCGCGGTGACAGCCTGATCTTGTCGCTTGTCGCTGTGGCATTTCGCGCCGCTAGTAAACATCGTTCCGCGTGGTTATGCTGGCGACAAGCGAAGTTTCTCCAGGTTAACGGCAAATTTTAGTAATGGAGGGTCACTGCAAAAACCAGATATAGTGGCTTGTCGCTATTCCATGTCGTGTCGCTAGCAAAACTGGCTCCTAGGGTTCCCCTTTATTCCGGGGCTGTGTCAGCAAATGCAAAAATTTTGATTTCCCATAATTCGCTATATGCAGAGCGTTTAAGGAGGGTCGGTGCCACAGTGAAATCGGAGGGGAACATGCTGCTGAACGATGATGCTCAGAATCGACGGATGGTAAAAAGAATTGAGAACTCTTAGCTCATTTTCGCCCCAAAATATAACAAAGTTCTAGGTGGTTGTACAAGCAGTACAATATAATAGCATAGGATAATACGGGTACAACGGTTGAACACAAGCTGGTCCTATCAAACGTCTCGGAGGAGGTAAAACAGAACTTTATGGTGGAGCTGAAGACTCCTTGAAAATTCTAAGCGTTTATGCAGAAACGTCTTGAATTACACTAGCTGAAACAGTTTAAAAACTGCTTGTTAAACTACCACAATTTTATTCAAATCCACGTTACCTGATTCATAAAACGGCCTACCTGGTACGGACCCTGTAATAAATATCTTAGTCACGGTAATTCGGTCTGTATCACCATGTAACTTGAATAATGGTAAGTGTTGAGATCAGAGGGTTAATACCGCCAGAAATACGTTTTAAATTAGATATGTCAAATGAGCACCTACCAAGAAAACTTGGAAACATGAAGATATCTGGGGTGTGCTGTTTTTAGCAGCCATTGATGCTCTCTAAGGTGAGTTTTGCACCTGAACTATGCTGTCCACCGAAGAAAGTGTGTTGCATTATTTTTTGCTTTGTTTTAACATGAATGAGTGGAAGATTTCATGACTCCTGGGCAGACAGTTCGCTACTTGTGTAAAAACAATATGTATAAGAGATTCCAAGGTCATTTACAAAGAATTCACAATTAACTGCAGCTATGTAGGGTAATCAAATAAGACGTGCTTAGGCATGCACGCAAGAATATTAAATGCGTTATTTTGATTTAAATTTTTTTTATACATACCACTGCAAAACTTTACGATTCCTGCCTTCGGAATGGTTGCATTGGATATAATGAATACATGCCGAATGCCAGGCAAGATGTCAGGATGGAAAAAGAGGAGACCTGAAGTATACGTGCGGCATCATAGACCGGAATGCAATTAGAACGGCCATTCGCAAAATGGCCGTGCCTGCCTCTCTCTAAATGTAACGGATGACGTTGCAGATAACTTCTCAAATCTTTTCCTTTCGTTTCGTTTAAAAGCTTAAAGCGTCGATTCGAATGTAGACGACTTGCATAACGTGTCGCATAAACCGTATGTGGGTAGAGAAAGGAATTTTTGGGGCAAAACATTCCTATAGCGGGGCTTTGATGCTTTTTGATACAGTAAACACTACATGTGGTATAAAAATTATTATCATTACTAAGACATGGCGAATGTAGGTCAAAGAATCTTAAGTGTACAGAAGTTTTTTTAATGTCAAAAAGAGAGAAAACAGAATAATACCCGACGAAATGTTCACCGAAACCAAATTTTTTTTAATGACGGTCAAGAAGAGGCGTTCGGAAAAACATTTAAGTGCAATAAGACAAAAAAACACCATGTTGAATTTCCAGCGAAAGAACTCTTGGAGAAGGAAACTTAGAATGAGAGCGAATAAAATATCCGCATTTTTGGGGGGTGATCCGGATGTACTGAATGAGCGGAAAATTGAAAGTCTTTGTTAAATAAGCATTGGGTTGTATCTTGTGACACGAACATTTGACTGTTTTCTTGAAATGGAAGTCTCGTAGGCAATTCTTTTTTCCTCGTGCATTTGTGTGCTGCAGTGAGAGATTGCAAATAAGGGTTTACGGTACGAATGCTACCGACAGGGGAAAAACCAAAGAACACGTCAGTGTCATCACCCCGATCGAAGTACAGCCAAAGCAGCAAGCAAACAAATCTCTCACCAAAATATACTGGGTCCCGTAGCTCTGGATACGCCACTGGTTTCTATTTCATAACACAAATTTTTACATACTATGAAGTAACTGCACCAACGGTGGCTATATTCCGATAGTATAAGGAGTATTGGGTGATTCAAGTTTGAGTACCCTTACGCATAGTAGGGGGGCACAAGCAGTCAGCCCGCAAAATTCAACAATACGTCGTAACGAAAATGTTATGCAGCAAAAAACCGCATGCCTTTACTGGCTTCGAAATATTTTCTACAAACATTTATTATAGTGAGCTTCGCCGTTAGTCTTAATAACTCACCTTACGTTTAACCCTTAAGAAATGGTCGACGCGTAGTCATAATGATCATGTACCCTCTCTTGTCGTCTTGTTTTTTCTCTGATTTCCCAAATAAAAAGGCACTGTCCTTGTAAAATGGTGTCCTTTAATCTAGGGAACTTGCTTTGCCTGTTTAAAGGCAGTTATAACCTGCTTCACCGGCTTAGGTAGGAGGTAGTGGTACCAAGATACGAGTCAGGTAAAAAATAGGTTTATGTCTGTGGCGGGCGCTTTTAGTCTTTGTACAGAAGCGGAGAAGAAGCACAACTGCGTGGTGGATATTTGGTTCTAGAATGCCAATTTCTTTTCATTCACCTATTGCCAGTTCGGTGTACGGAAGAAAATCGTTGGAAAAAAACATAAGGGGCTGGCGAATTTACCTACACAATTGGCCGACACTCTTAAAAAGCTTTTGATACGACCGCCATACGGTGCGTGGTTGGCGCCTGCCAATACAGGGTTTTCCGTGCACATAAGCAAAAATTTGAGAATACGGCGCTGCGTGATAAATTTAAGGTTAACCAGAGGGGACTGAAAATTGGGGCTGTTAAAAAATTGTAAAACGGCGAGTGTCCTCCCTAAAGCCAATTACCAATGTTTGTGATAAAGTAATCTACTTTGTGCGGTGCTGTTCTCTCGGAAAAGTTTGGTAGCGTCAGAAAGCTGCGTTATTGGTTAAGTTAATTTCGAAGATAATAACCATTTCAACCCTCTAGAACAAAGACCTGTCGCATAGGAATTTCAAGGCATGTATTGAATGAAGGTACGTTTACATGCGTATTGCTGCGGTGTTCAGGGGTGGTGTTTTTATATTCTGAAAGGTGTTTAGTATGGCACGGTTGAGAGGCGGATACTCGATTGCCGGCTCGGGGAAAACGCCCTGTTAGCTCCGGCTTTCATGGAGTGTTTAGCTCCCTCGTGCAGATTACATTGCTAAAGCATACGGGAAAAAGGTAAATGAATTTGTTCCGTGGACTCGAGATGTAATAGAGTAATTTTTTAAAAGATATTTCTGGCTTTGGTAACTTTTCTGAGTTAGTAAGTTTTGCCCATTTTTTACCTCGCCTAGATTAACCTAGTTAAGACCTTCATTAAACACATCTGTTAGGCAAGTTGGTTCAGTAGGATTACAAAATAGAGGGCAACTTCGACAACGACACAAATGAAGAGCGCTTGTCCTGCCGTTCTTCATTTGTGTGTTTGTCGAAGTGACGCTCTATTTTTCAACTAGTTAAGATCCTTGGACGTTTTGCATTGGGGTGCACTACGTCGCCAGGGCTGTGCTGTGGAGAAAAGATTTTAGAACTCTGCCGCAGATCTTGCAGATTTTATTCCTGTAAAGGCTGCGACCGAGTTTAAATAATCTATAAAACCGAGTACTTGCCATCCTTTAACAAACACACGCCAGCAGCATCAGCTTAAGTGCGCATCTGTACTCGAACATTTCAATACTAACGCTGCATTAAATTATGACATCAAGGCAGCTTCGCTATGGTGCCGACGCAAATATTTAATGCTTAACCTCTCCATACGTATTGTGACACTATAAACTCGTACGACTCCCCTGCTCATTTTGCCGTACCCTCTGCTTGGTGTACCAGTTAAACCCGCTACGTTATTTGACTGTGAGTGATTTGGGTGTAATTATGGATGTAAAAGTACTGTTGAAATCGCATGTGAACTACCTGACCAGCCCCTGCCTCTAAACGCTTGACGTGATTTACCGGGCCAACAGGGAATTCACCGAATAATAAAGCTTTTTCTCACTCTTCCGTGCCCTAATTTGGTGGAACCTTGACTACACCAGTGAAATTTTGAATTGTTTAAGCCCTTCATCGTCCCTTCGACAGGGAGTGACTCGAGGCGCTTCATTAGAACCGTATTTTACAGTTACGCAACAGTGAGCCATTACGGATACGGTGGCTTCTTACGATTCTCAGTCTTGATGAGCTATGCGTTACGCCTTGGAGGGGTTCCCTCTATATTTTAACGGTATTTATTCCAAGATTGACTGCCCTTGCCTTGTAACTTCTCTTGAATTGCGAGTGCCAAGCAGACAATTGCGGCCGCATGGCTGCTTTGATGGTGACATATCCGTGCCCCTGGAGCCAGCCAGGAAATGACAACATGCCTTCAACAGTCTGTTTTTTTAATTGACATTGTTTGCGATGTCATGGTTCTTTTTGAACGATCCGTGAAAAATTTGGCATTTTGAATTGACACGTTGTCGAGACAACGTACAGGGACATTTCTCTCCGTTGTTGTGTTTCGGTACAAAAGCAACACCTTAAGTTTACTTGTGTGTGTTCCTTAGTGCATACTGTCCAGACGGCTTCCAAGCTCGTATTATTCACAAATGTTCTGTCTTCTCTTATGATTACTTCTTTCGTATATATGTGCGCCTTTAGTGTTACCCATTTTTTATTTATTTTCATTAATACGTGTCGTCTTTTGTATGGCCTATATTTGTGTATCCAGTGCACCACCTGATATGGCCCTGAAGAGTTGGTGAGCACTTCAAATAAATAAATAAATAAAATTTCAGGGTGCTGGGTTAGTATACACTGAAGGGTGTGCTTTTTCAACTCACAGCCTTGTGCACGCTGGAATGTAATCTAGAATGTAATCTAGAATCTTTGGCTGCGCGTTGACGCGTGAGTGAGGGATGGAGGGAGGGAGGGATGGAGGAAGGGAGGGAGAGATGGAGGGAGTGAGTGAGAGGGTGAGTGAGAGAGTGACTGAGTGGTATAGCCGGCAATGAAGCGGAAGCTCGGCGTGGTATGGCCGGCAATGACTTCGTCGCTGTGCAAATTGAGTTTTTGCTTAAAACATTGCTTCCAACAGCGCCGCTGTTAAAAATTTTCTTTAGTATAGGACACTGTGTTAGAGGTCTTATGCTGAAAACAAATTAGGGGTTACAAAGAAAAGAAAAAAGTAGAAGTCCTGCCTTTGGCTAACGCCGCCAGATACAGCGGGCTGTCGCGGATATATTTTTAAATATATTACATACTCCGAATTGGAGGCGGTTTTCTTTCATTAATTGTAATATTTAGCTGAAAAATATATTTACATTGTCTAAAGCTGTGTTCTTGCTCCCTCTCATTAGGCTCATTATCGAGAAACTCTATGGTCGTATGCTACGCGCATTGGCAGGCGATGCAGATGCAACATAGAGATGCAAGTATGATGTAATCGCCTTGTAATTATTTTTGTCTAAACAGCTATAAATAAACGTAGAGGCGAAGCCTATTACGGCAAGTAAGTCCATGTTCGCGCGCAAAGCATAATAAATTTGCATGAATGCTTCAAATGGCAAATAAATACTAGCTTGTCCAGTCGCTATGTATGTGTCCCCATTGCGCTGTCCAAGGCAGCGCATGCTTCAAGGGGTGTGTGAACGCAGGGACGGCGACGAGCGACACAAAAATTGTAACTGAATGGGTGCAGAAAACGCATTATGTGTGCTAGAGAAGCTTATTTAGTAGCTATAGGGTGGGCCACAGCAGCAAGCAGCAAGCGGCAAGCGGTTTAAAGCATCAAGCGACCGCCGGCGCTCACTCGCTTTTTTCCGGCCAGAAGCAGCCCACAAGCGAGCGGCAGTGACAATACAGTGAACTGTAGCGACGAGCGACAAGAACAGGGGACATAGGCGGCAGTGCATTAATTTGTTTCGCTCGTCACTTTCGCCAAGTAAACTGTAGTTGCACCTTTTGGGTTACGTTTTTTGCGTCGCTTGTCGCTGTCACTGCATTGGTCATCCCTTCATCTAATAAAACTCCCCGCTAACGCGAGCACATGCGTTAACAGCTAATAACGCTGTTACTTAGACATGTCTCTGGTAGCCATTGAATGCCAAATAGGGCATCTCGAAAACAGAAGTAGCAGACGTTTCGGAGCCGAAAAGCCTAATCCATTGCCCTTTGAACTAGCCACTTGCTGCCAACCCGATTCCCACAGTACCCACAATTCCCATGGCGGCGTGCGATCGCAGCGACACTTACCACTCTAGGTGATATTGAGAAACTCTATGGGCTAGACCATCCTGTGGCTAACGTAGCAGTCACTTCTTGATCTGCTTGGGTAGCGTGACAACACCCCAGCAAACCTTTATGTTTCCTTTTTTTTCTCCCACACCGCAAAGTACAGTGCGTTTCCACGCGGAAGTGCGGTTTCGGTTCCATACTTAAGTGCATGCTCGGCTGTCCTGTGGTCGTGTAGTCGCGCGTCTCCACTTCTATGTGTGGTATAGCTTCATCGGTGATGACTGCTTCTGCTAGAAAGCAATAAAGAAATATTAGAAGGTGCCTCAATCAATGTTAGTTGCAAGTGAGCGCTTGTCCCGTCGTCCTTCTTTACCGTCGTTGTACAAGTCGCGCTCTATTTTTTGAATAATAGTACACCAACGTGCCTAACAGATTTGCATAATGAAGTTGCACCTTTTCGAGAAAAGCGCACAATTTTAAAGGCGTCCCCGCTGGCCAGAAAGAAGAATGTTGCTGCCTTGTATAGTGTGAAGGCTAGCGCCCTCTCGGTAATCTTGAGTGCGGAAAAAAGGATCAAGTTTGCAAAAAGGCACCATTTCAGCATACATCTGCTTCTTGTTACCGCGTTTAGGCGTGCTCCGTGTAGTGCCTAAGCTATGGGCGAGAGCGGCAGGCGCAACGCACGCATTTTTTCGCTCTTAAATAAATCCATGAAGGGTGAGTTACTCTTCCCTGATTTCTAACATTTTAGCTTTCTATTTGCGTCATTCCCGTGAGCCTTCACTCAAAACCTGCATGTAACGAGAACCTGGACGTAACGAAATATTGCGAACTTTCGTGAACTACGTTACAGCCACGTTTAACTGTACTCGCTTTTTTTGTCTGCCTTAGGTCTTGCGATGTCCGACTGGGCCTGCCAGGTTTAAAAACTGGTACAAGGTCGGCTTTCTTCCCGGCAGCTGGAAGATAACCATTTGGCTAATATTCGTTGATTTTTTTCAACAGCACAAGTTGATCAGAACGGGGGAGGTTCCCAAGTGTTGAATAGCGCACACCAAACACTCCAGGCGTGCTGTTAGTGTTGGAGTCACATAGGGCTGCCTTCCATCCATCTATTGTAAAAGGAGCCTCGTAGTGTTTCGTGCCTCGTAGTGTTTCGAGACGAAACACACGCTAGCGTGTGTTTCGCTAGCGTGCGATGAATTCATTTAGCGAGTGGCACAGCAGCTACCAATCTCGAATTATGAGTTGCGTAGCGTACTGCCCAGCTTCATCAGTAATACGCTTGTGAGATCTGTGCCAAAAAAGGGACAAGGGGAAATAATTTCAGAGCAAATACTGCAGGAGTGTCTGCATAGAAAACTGGTAGCTACTCTAGGAGAGCAAAACAAATTCGGCGATCAGATTTGGACTAAGGAGAGGCAAGTAATATTATTCGGATAAAGGTACTCGCAAATGAATTACAAATGCTTTATTCCCGGTGAATATCATAAGGATACGAAGTTGCCTCTGCCAGCGTTATTTCCAGCAGATTTAAAGGAGTTGAATATGTGGTTAAATGAGATACTCTCTATTTCCTGTCCCTAGGAGACTTAAAGTTTGACTGAAGTATATGCAGCTTAAGAAGTTGGAAATTGTTGCCTGATTGCTTGAAGTGCTGCGGTACAGCTTTAGAGGCCTTGGTATGAGTATCTGCCCAGAGACGGTTCAAATATCTTTATCTAAACAATATGACCCGCTTCACCCAGGTCAAAATGTGATCGCCGTGTTTCTTTAGATTTCCTATTTTAGCTTCAACATTTGTATGTCGACATCCATTCAGCAATTGCTCCGGAGTTTTATTCCCCCCACCGTTTTTCTTCCACTGCTTTTTCTTGTGCCGCACACATGGTTGTCAATTTATCTTCTCGTTTTTTTTTTTTGGTTTCAGAAACGGCTCTATTCAAGAATGCTGATGTTCGTGACACCTGCAATTTCAGTTGTTTTTTTTCTTGACCTTGTTACCGGCTTCTTTTTGGACCTCCAGCTTACAGGTACGGTCTGGTAACGACTTCCCCTTAACTCTGTTTGGCTTCCACCATTTCCGAGAACCGTGCTCTAGGCCGCGTGCCGTGGCAAGAAACACGTTCTCAACCACTCCTTCCATAAAACGACGAAACCTCACTTTCTGCTTACCATCTGCGCAGCAAAAAAGCCGCACCTTTGCTGCCTCCCCAATATCTGCCCCCGCACACTCCCAACCAATACTGCCTCTACACTCCAATTTCCTATTATCATTCCCTTTTTTCTCATGGAGAACTAGCCATGTATAAAGCGTGCAAGCCAAGACAGAGTTTGCTCTCACTTACGGAAGTCGTCTTGCTGAAACGTTGGCAATAGTTGTGGTCGCTCGAATGTTCGAAGTTTTGTTGTGTGTGTCTCCGTGTGGGGGAAGGGGCTGCGTTGTGTTTGCCATTCTGCAACGTTTATTTCACATATTGGTTTATTTTGCAGTGGCGCAGTAAGAATCATTGTCACAATGTTAGCACCAATACGGAGAAGAGAATAATGGTGATGGGATAACTTTTGCAAGGTGGAGCTAAATTTTGATTGAATCTGAAGATGAGTGAGCCGTGCACTTGGGCCTCATAACCGTTCCTTTGCGAAGCGTGAGACACGAAATGCAAAACAGAGTAGCGCTTGCTCCAACTTACAATTTATATGAACTTGCACAGAATAATGTTATAAATTGTAGTGGAGAGCCCGTCGTGCTTCTTGCACAATTGCTTTATTGACATAAATTAAGAAAGGGGAGTATAGGCGCCCAGAGGCAAAGCCAGTTTAAAAAGCAAGGAAAAAACCTCACGGCGGCTTCCGTCTACATGTATGGTTACAAGCACTTGCACGTTGCCTGGGGCACCAAAGCAAAAGTTGCTAAACAAGGGCTTCTGCGTCAGAATAACATACTATCAATCAAAGCGCTGTTTCACTATAACTTAGGAATGTTTTTGTACAAATTGCTACATTGAAACCTTTCATATAACCTTATCGATGTCACTATTTTGCGCGGCAAAAGCGCCAGTAGGTTTTCAAGAAATAACAATTTCTTACTACCGACTGTTCATACTAATTATGGGAAGAAAACCACTTGTTTTGCAGCTGTCACATTCTGGAATAATTTGCCAATGGCCATTAAATCATGCCCGTCCCTAGCTTGCTTTAAAAAAAATCTCAGAGAATTTCTTTTGCTGTAGTAAATAACTTTTTTTTGTTAACTATTGCGTACTTTCCTGGTGTTCTCATGTGACTTTGTTTCCTATTTTCTTGTTCACGAATTGATTGAACTGGTTGTTTATTTGGTCCGGCTACCTTTCTGAGTGTATGTATTTTCCTTTGTATTTTCTTATGTATTTTCGTATGTATTTTCGTATGTATCATTTTACACCGCGTACTTAACCGATGGGCTCTTGTGCCTATTTGCTGCTTTCATGCAATTATCGTATGTATTCAAAATCGAGGGTCCCCTTTCAGTCTTCTGACTCTGGGACCCTCGTCTGTATACCAATGTGTCTGTATTGCTTTCATGAAATAAACTTTCACTTTCCAAAAAAAAATGTAGGGGATTCGCACGCAATATAAAATATGTGTTCAAGAGAGCTGGAGTATAATTAAATACAAGGTGAGTACGCTGTCAGATGATAATGATTTAGTACCCGCAATGCGGATTCGCAGACAAGTCATATGCCATCGGGTCTTAGATCCGGTCAGTTAAAACGTATTGACTGCCTCCTTACCTACTTTAGGTCCACGATAATTGTTTGACGCTGTAAATTTCTTCCTTGATACTTGCCTTGGTGCTGTGTTCTTATATATAGGTATCACGCGGATTGAAAGACCGGGATGAGCTATAGGTTACCATGGCAACCTTGTTCCTGGAGCAAGGGGAGTGACCGCGTGATTGAATTTGCCCTGCTTCGGTAGTGACCGGTCGGTATGCCAGCGTGTCGTGTGCCTCGGACATGTAATTAGGCCGTAACAACTTTCCCACAGGGGACTGCTTGTTGACAGTGGATGTTCCATCATTGAGAGCTGCCGACACGGGAGCGCCAGCCTTGCGGGAGTGAAAGATCGCTCCTAAAAGAGCGCGTTGCCTGCATCCTGTCGTTGTAAAGAACCAGATGTCCACCGCCAGTAATTCAGTTGTAGTGTCACTGCGTGGTAAAAGAATACCAACACTGCGCCGTGGATGCTTCAGCAAATGTTTACTTCGCCTTAATTTATATGATCGTCCTTAAATATATTCATAATTGTCACATTGGATCAACACCCCAAATTTGAAAGTTCACTAGGTAAACAGTATCAGTATAAGTCAAGTTTATGGGTGAACAGAATTAAAAATCATGGAATAACCTGGTTCATCTCACGAGATGTGAATTCAAAATACGCAATTTCGAATTAGACGCAGAAGAAGGCTCCATCGTGAAAAAATGTTAACGTTTAAGTCAATGGGAATTGCTGAATTTACCGTGAGCATCTGACGGCCGCTGTCATTGTGAGTTCCTAATATCTTCTATTGGAGATGCAAAAATTTTCACATATTTGTTATAGCGGCACCAAAATATTAGTAATATAACGGCGGAGAATTTTACACAAGATTTGGGACTGTCACGGGCCCTCTCTGCCAGTGTGATGGTGTTTTTGTGCTTATATTATGCATTAACGTGTGGTGTAAGGAGTCCAGAGCTTCACGGGGAGACGGTGTCAAAATAGGAACACTTCGAGATGGACGGTCCTGTAGTCAACGTTTTCTGAACCCAAGAAAATGGAGTGCGTTCTCTAGAACCCTACTTGTGACGTGGGAGCATGCCCGACTCGCAAGTTGGCGAACCCAAATTTATTTGTTTTGATCACTTTAACTATGATATCTACAAATCGAGTTTGTTCCGTTGTACAGGAAGCTCGTTTCCTGTGCGTAATCGTTACTCTTATCGTCCTTCCACCCGTTGCCTGTTGAGCCAACCAAAGTTGTCTTTCTATATGTTGTAGTGAAACGGTATAACAACCTGGGGTCCACCAGGGTGACAAAGTGGATACCAAGAGATGGGTCTTGAGAAGGAGAAGTCATATAACGAGATGGAGTGTACGAACTGAGGATATTTGGAAGCAAGGAATCAGGTGGGGCAGCTCAGAACAACAGGGGGTTGGATCAATGGGCCAGGCCTTCGTTCTGCAGTGTTACTGAACAGGCTGATGATGAAGCTGAGCGGGCCCCGAGGCGCATTGCTGAGGACCACATTTCGATTCACGTGGAGTAAATACTAACGTTTCTTCTAAGTTACTCAATTACACTGCGTTTCCTTCTTTGCTGCCTCGACCATTATCGGAGCCCACTTCCTGCTAAAACACCATGCGGGTGTTTTTAATTACTGTTCTGCTAATTTGGCGTAATTTACATTAGTTTTGGTTATTTACGGCTTTTATGGTTGACGTGACTTTGACGGCTTTCCGAATTCCGTAGAACCTCTCTTAGACATTGACGATTTCTAATCAGTCTTTATGGTGATAACCACTTTGATAAAAATTAATTAATTGTGAACTTGCCTCTCGTCTCGAATTGATATGTTGTGTAGAAATCTCTTTAGCTTCTAGGTGTATTGAATGACCTATCCTACACAGCTTTCGTCTACTTTATTGTACCCTGTGTAATTGTCCATTTGTTTTTTCGTAGCTGCTTGATTTGCACTGCAATTATTAGTTAGTAAAAAATATAAAACCATTACCCTAGTCAATGGTTCAGCCACGAAGCTACAATAAAGAAATAAAAATAACTAAATAAACTTAAATAGGTGAACGAATAAATAAATAAATAAATAAATAAATAAATAAATAATTAAATAAATCAATAAATAAATGAACAAACGAACGAGTGAATAAATAAATAAAGAAATAAATACTTTCCTTTGCTTCAGAGATTGTAAGTGCAAAGCCGGGCTAGCCTATTTAGGGCAGGCGTTGATTTAAAGTAGTTTGAGTGAAGTAGAGAAGAAATTAGAAAGAATAACACTTGGTTACTTAGATCACTACAATATGCAATGCAACCAACCAGGTTACAAAGCTTACAAAAAGAAGAAACTTTAGATTGTATTAGCGCATGTGTTGCTCAAAATGGGACTGGGAAAGTGTTGCTACAGCAACAAAGTTTTCGAACTTGTGATTGAAAATCAGGCATTTCAATTGCTTCTCCGGTGTGGCAGTTTCCTTCCCGTGTCCTGTTCCGTGTCCATGTTTTATTCCTTCTCTTCAAACTACGCACCTTCCCGCCACTTGGGCCTTCTACAGAAACCCAGTGGCGTAGCTCATACCAACCTTCACATAAAAATGCTTAAATACGTGAAGTTAAACGTAATTGGGAACGCCTTTATTTGTATAGAACAGTAGCGCGACTACGCTGCGCCTTTAAATATCATTCATTACCTCGCACATGACCTGCAGCCGCCGACGCACCAGCTCCACTTTTAGAATCGTTTGGCTTGCTGGGAGCCTCGCTGCCACGGTAACGCGTGGCTGGATTAGAGTGAAATTTCTACTTCGTCTACGCTTGATCATGTGGCGCTAGCTAGACCGGCTGTGCCTGCGCTTCAGCTGACGCTAACCACATGACCAGGCGTCGCTTTATCGCATCCTTGCTCTTTGCCGGCTGTTTATCCACAAGTCTGGCCCTCGGTGGCGCGGTAACTGGCCTGTATGGGTGTGCTCTTCAGCGCAAGCGAAATCACGGATCAAACCATGAAGTTGATATTTCCATACGGCTGCCGGCCAGATGTGAGGCAAAGGCACAGATTCAGAAACATCATGTGCGGAGCCTTTGCGTCGCCTCATCATAACCATGTTTAAAAATGTTAAACCTGCGCCATTTTTATTTCCGAAAGCCAACGCTAGGGATGTGCTACGTCTGCACGTCTGTATTTGAAGCCGAAAGCCGAACATGTCTTACTACATGGATAAAGCTACCGTTGTCATTGGCGTCAACATGGATGGCGCCAGTGTCCACCACTGCAACAACAGAAACAGATTTGGGTGTGTGGAGGGTTTCAAATGTGGTGTCTAGGACAGTAGGCTAGTGCGGTATCACTGCTCTTTCTCGGCACCCATCGAAGGGAACAAGAGTCAGCCTGGGGGGAGCCGCCGGACAGTTCACTATGACGCAACGTGACTGTAACAGCCCCCGGCTACGAACGCCGACCGCTTATCTCGGGCGAGGTGTCGAATCAAGTACGGTCAGTAACTGCACGAAAAGACAAAGGATGGAAAGCGCAGATAGAGACGCAAGCATGATGTTGCCGCAAGGAAGTTTCCAAGCCGCTATGATTTTGCCCTCAAAATAGGTCAGCAGATCTAGGTGAACTTTGTATCCTACTTTGGCGATATTTTGATCAAATGTTCAATAATCGCATGGTGCCTTCCGAGTGACTTTTCTCTCATACCACGTCTCTAATTTCACGTTTGTTCACCGCAAGATTTATTTATAGATAAATCAGAAACGATGAGCTATAGCCGTCGCCTCGGCTTTGATGTCATGGCGGCAGGTACACATAGAGCCAATGGGCACGGATAGTGAGGGCACCCCACACCAGAAAATGAGCGCAATAGGTATTTCCCTTTTAAAAAGTTGGGTATTGTAGCACCGCTTAAAAAAGTAAATTATACTGTGAGATCAAAAACGTGTTTGTAAACACATCCTACGTGGTATATGGACAGATAATTAGAGGTTCTACCACACTTGTAATGGGAAAAACGGGCAACATTGAGTGCCTCGACGAACTGAATGACTGCGATAAGGCGAGATGAGAAATAGAGCAAGGAAGGATACTTGATCTAGACATGAGATGAGAAAATCTCGTGGCGAAGAATAGATTTGGCTGGAAAGGTATCGAGCTATTAGAAGTTCACGCGAGAAACCTTTGCACTGACAGGTGAAGACAAACATTTTCGAGAGCTGAAAGGAATAAAAAAATGGTGGGTTGCTTAGTTTAGGTAAGCGCACGCTTAATATCGTGACACCTAAATAAGATGATGATACTACTGCTAATGGTGTCTGGTTCGTACGATCAAAAACAGAGTGTGTTTCCAAATGACTACGCGTGTATACTTACAGTAATGGTGCTCCCAGGCGGTCATTCCTCTTGACGCGTCTGGCTACGCCTCATCACATCCTACCGGCGGCAGAAATAACCAGCGATGTCTGCCTCGAGGCACTCCTCGTTCGAACGCTGTCAGTTGCTCGGCTCTGTTGTGGCTCGTGCCAGCACTCAACTCCCCTCCGCGTCCCTTGAAGTTTCGTTTGGGGCATTTTCTGTATTTTTCAATTTCGCTTATCAAACTAGACCGAATCGCGCCCTTTCCATGTAGAAGATATGTTGTCGCCCGTCAGTGGCACATAGCGGTTTGGGCACGGAGCGCTTGTTAGCAGCAGCGCTTCGGTTCCTACGCACACCGCAATGTATATACTCTGTACAGACGCCCAAACTGTAGATTGCAGTTTCTTTCAATCCCTTTTTATAGGTGACTCATGTTGGTAAGAAAAAAAATCATCCGCCAGGATATGCTGCCGTCGTGCTCAGAAACGAAGATATATAGTATTTTCAGAAGCTTCACGGTTTTAGTAAGACGAGTATTTGTTGTCATTCCAACATTTTTCTACGGTCGTTGCACCGCCTGCCGGGCTAATAGAGCAGTTCTTAGCGCGAGTAGTTAATCACAACGTGCCGTTGTAGCGGACCTTGGTGAAATGTTTTAAAGTAAAATAGCGGACGTATAATAAACTTTCTGGGAAATATTTCTCTTCGTCCCGCGAACACAAACCTCACAATCAAATCTCCTATCGCGTTCAGAACGAGAATATCTACAATTCTCTTCACGATGTTTTCCACTCACACAGGAACTAAAGGATAAGGATTTTCCAAATGTTGCTTGGGTAATATTTGGAGATGCTTTTACTGCACTTAAGACAATTAATCACCTATTCTGCATAAATAAATACAAAAAGTTTAAAACTACTGTTATTTTATACTTCTCGATCTTTGTAATTTCTTAGATATTCTTAAGATAAACAGCGCGTTTTATACGGAGATAACACAACTACGTTTTTATGTAAAAAATCTATTGGTGCTCTTATCTTAAAGTTAAATTGTGCATAAGTGTCATCATGAATTGGTGCAGCAGTAATATCTTAGTTATTAACCCCATCAAAACTAAATTTATGGTTTTTAAAAGTGCTCACTGGTCATTATCTACGATTCCGTAATACAACTTGTATTCCTTCTATTTCTGCATGTACTGATGTCGTCTTTCTTGATATCCATCTGGACCCCTGCGTTACCTTTCGCAGTAATATAAACCACCTTAAGCAGAAGACGGCTTTTAGTATCCATGCATTAGTCTAAGCTCGCCCATTCTTTTCCCGCGGAGCACTGCTGGCGTTGTATTTTGCTTTCATTCGCAGTCATATTACTTGCTGTATAGTCTCATGGGCCCAAACAGATGCTTGCCTGTTATCATAAATACGGCAGATTTAAATTCAGTCAATACGCTTTGTCACTTTTAGTTCTTCGCACTCGAACGCCTACACATTACTACGCGCTTACAATACCTTGCCCGTAAATGTTTTGTTCCAGTTAAAACTCGTAGCTTATTCAACAAATTGCTTTATAACCACCTCGCATTCCCATTTATCGCTACTGACATTTTGCAAAATAATAATGAAGCCAGGTTAGTGGCTCATACAAAGTTGCTGATACCCTTGCTGTACTAACTTTCGAAAAAAACTTCTGCATTTATTGCTATATTCTTTTTGAATGAGTCATCTTCAAGTATAAAATGATGCGCTTCAATTCAACTGCTTCCACAATTTCTCAAAAATATTTTCTCGACTAACCGTACTTGGGATCTACAACGGTTTTGACTTGTTTGTTTTTCGATTCCTTTGATACTGTCGCTTGTTTATGGCTTGATTTGCTATGTAAAATTGTGTTTCCATGTCGTATTTTGTAAGAATGTATCAGTTTCTGTGTATAAATTTTACCGTTATTTTGTATCTATGCACCGAGGGTCCAACTAAAGTCTTCAGCTCTGGGACCCTCGTCTGTATATCCTGGATTTTTTAACAACTACTTTTTGGAAATAATAAGACTTGAAACTTGAACCTAAAAACTTCTGTTCCGGTTCTGTCCAAAACGAAGCTATGAAAGGGCAAATAAAACAAACAGAAAACGATATATAAAAAATGCTTGCCGTTCACATTTATGAGCCCGTTATATATTGACGGCAGGGGTTCATCTTTCAGCGCGGATATCTCAAGCCTATTGCCATGTTCTTCTTGAACGTTACTTTCATGGGAGTTTGTTTGCTTCGTGCGTTCACCACTTTTTTTTCGATTACTTCTGCCCGGCTGTATCTGGCTTGTAAATATTTTACCAAGTAGCAATTAATACTTGTCAGCCTACGGAACAATCTTGTACTTACTTGCGCAATGTCTGACCTGTTCAATAGAAGCTGGATGTAGCGAGCACCTATCAAGGTTGTCAGATGACAAAGGGAAATTGGGAGGGTTGGCCATGAAGCTTGTACCAACCTATGTAACAGTTAACACCGGAAAATCAATCGCGGTGCTTTTTATACTAAGTGCAGTGCCTACATTTGTAGCTACAGTGCCTTCTTTGCTAGCTCACACTGATTACACGAATTTCACCTCGGGCTGTCAGTGAACGCACTGAATATCTACGCCGCAAGTTAACCCCTCATGTTAGTAATGGTAGCAGGCTGATACGAAACAAATAAGGGCGAGTGTTTTAAACAATGGTGCCCGCCCGCCGATGTTGTTTGCCCTGTAACAATTAGGCGAACACGGGCATTGAAAACCGATCTTATTGTTACTATACTTTATACTCGACGTTAGCTCGATTTATAAAAAATACGTCGTACAAAACATGAAAAAGACACCATAGTGGCATTGAGCATGTTGCGGAAAGGAATGGTGGCATGTGCTAAACAGGCGAAACAATATATCCAGGTACCCTAAGAAGCTGTTCGCGCATCTTCCGACACAAGAAAAACACAGTATTCTTCACGAAAGGCCATATGGTGAGCGGAATATAAAAGTGTTTCCAAAGGTATTACAGCACCAGTATTGGCTAATCAGCAAGAAAACACAGGCAATTCATACATTTTTTTATATGGAGGGGAAAGCATGTTGGACCTGCCATTTATCTATCGTCCAACTTGGTGTCAAACATTGATGCTGCTCCCCTTATTGTTTGACCTGACCCATGCAGAAAATTGTGCGAAGCTCGTTCCACTCACTAGCCATCGCAAGTAGGCTCATTTGGCTTTCGTCCGCAGCTTCCATTGTCGTGGCAAAGCGTATTAAACATGCGGCAGCGGCCCACCCTAATTTGCCACTGCTGTTTTCGTTTTCATTTTAATGGGGGCACTTCTTTGTCCCTTCTGGGAGTCTTTCTGTGAACTTTCCGTGGCGGCACGTGCTTCCAGACACGTACTCCTTTTTTTTGTAGCACCGATTTTTATTATAATCATCATTGTAGTCGTTCTCTTCGTTAACAAAAACAGCCTACCATGATCATCCAATAGAGATGGCCTATCCCACTGACTCCAAACAACTACTTTCCTTTGCCGCTGTAGGCCACTTTGGGCCCCTAAATTACCCATTTCTTCTCTTCATTGTGTTATCGGCCTTCCCGTGCTGCTAGGGGTGTCGCAGCCACGGTCGTTTTTTCTTAACTTGAACAACGGTATCATCTATTCCAGTTTGTGAGTTTGTACCCTTATCCAGGAAGCTCGTTTTCGGTCCCTAAGGAGTTACTCCTAACATTACTTGTTCCATAGCCCTTTGAGCCCATCTATGTTTGCTTTCGAGTTTTTAAATTCAGTATTGCGTGAAGATTTAGCTCTGTATGTTATCACACCCAGTACCGAGTGGTTGTGCATTTCCTTTTGAGTGATAGAGGTAGCTTGCTTTCCATTTTGTGGGACTGACCTATTCTGCGCCGAGCTTCTCTTTCGTAGTTGGCGCCAACACTAACCATCTCTCCGAAGAAGTTAAATTCGTTTACTTCGTGTAGCGTTTCGTTTTCTAAGCGTAAGAGGGTGCGTTCGCAATGATTACTCCTCATAACTTCAGATTTATTGATATTAATTCTAAGTCCCACCGTCGTGCCTCCTGTTTGCGGTTCCTCGAGCATTTTTACAGGTACTCTACAGTCTCACTCAACAAGGCCATGTAGTCTGCATACATCCACTGACTCAAGTACTTCCAGGTTATCAGTAATCCAGTGTTTTCACAGTAACGCCTTTTGAAGAGAAGCTCTATGCCCTCTCATATATGCAAAAGTCTTAGGTAAGTCTCTTCTTTGCATGATTTTTTAGTGCTTTTAGCACGACGTCAGGTGTATACGGCGTCATACGCTTTCTCGTAGTACATGCATGCCATATTTTGTATTCTGCGGACTTTTCTATCACTTGATCGACACGGTAGATGTTATCCATGGTTGAATACCCTTTCATCAACCCAGCCTGGTTTCTGGGTTGTCAAAAATCTACTGTTGCCCATGCGGCTGGTTATGAGTATGGTAAGATGCTTGTAAATAAGTGCAAGTAGACTGATGTGTCTTTATTTATCAAGGTGCTTGGTATCTCCCCATTTATAAAACAGAAAAAATGAAGGAAGCTCACACTAACGAGTAATACTTGAAGGCCGCGAAGCTGTACGCAACCTACACGACAGTCACGACAGTTTAATTTCATGATTGTAGCTGATGTGCTTATTCTTCACTGCGGAAACGACAATTACTCCCTCATTGTGGCTGTAAGTACAATCTTCCTTTACTTTTTGGAAGTGATATTTATTGAACATCTCCTTGGAGGGGCGTACCTTAGGATGTGTCTTTCTCGTCGGCGCAAGTATTGCACGACTAGTGAGCACACAAAATTTTATGGCCAATCTTAGCCAATCTCCTTACGTCGGTATGCTTAGTGTGAGAAACGTGCATCAGGGATACTGGGCGGTATCCATGAGGCACTCAAATACTAGTGCTAAGCATTGTCGTGATTTTCATATTCAAAGAATCTCTTAGTCAACCCTCCGTCGTCCGGCGTCCGCACCTCTCCTGCTCGTCCCCCTCTCCACGCCAGCTGAGATAACGCCGCAATCCTCCTCGCTGCTCGGCTACTTTCATGCCGGCTCAGGAATACACCGGCAACACTGTCGCTCCAGGAGCCCTAACCAGCTGTGATAACGGCGCTCTCCTCCTCGCCGCTCCTCCCCGCCGCTAGGCTCGTCTCGTGCCTCCGAAGACAAGGCTGCACAGAGGAGAGCTCACGACGCCGAACGTAAACGGCCGTGTCGAGCAGCGTATTCCTCGCTTCGAGAACGAGAAGCCGCTTTGGAACGCCAGTAGGGAGTAGCTGATCCAGATGGCGTTCGGCAACGTAAGAACGCTTCGAAACGCCAGCGTCTAACAGTACATTCCTCGCTTCGAGAACGAGATGCCGCAAAAGGTTCCCCACTACACGATAAATAAAGAAGACATTTATTACGCTACACACGTGTCTTTACTCTAACAACCAATTAACACACTACTACTCCACGGGTTTGCATCCCATCAGGGTTCTAACGTGGGAAGATGTAATTTTTTTAACTGCCGGACGATTACCGCGATAGCACGAGTGCCGGGCACCCGCACAAGGGTGCTTGGCGTTTTCTTTATTTTTTTTTGTGTTTTGACTGGGGATACCATACACTAACCATTTGCTCAACAGCTTCGCCGTAATAATGTGCACGTGGTCCTCGCTATGGGCACTTTTTGAGTCAAGCATTACGAAAAGAGCGCAGCGCGATACTCCAGTACAATATCTCTCCTCTCCTCCAAAATTTTCACAGTTGTGCTGGTGTCACCTTCATGAGGGACTTTCCCACTTGCTTTTTACTTGCTAACGGGCACCACAAGTTCCGCGTGTATGCTCAGTAGTTCCCCCTTGCTAAACGTCACTGGCATACCGCCTGGTGTAGAATTGTTCTGCTGCCTTCATTATCTCATCCATGTTGTCCGTAATCTTACCCTGCTCGTCTCTGAACAAGTACATAGAGTTTTCAGCAATGGCTAGGTTTTTGAGTTGCTTTGAGGCTTCCTTATATTTCTTGCATTAACTTGATCCCTCACATTTTATTCTCATGAATTTCGTTTGTTTTACTAGTGTTAACCAATTTAGATAATTCTGCTAACTCAACTTCATTTACTGTCCATGACACTCTCATGTTTCTAGGTTTCACGTTTACTTCCCTTGTTTTACTACTTTTCCAGTTATTTTCCCTACGTGTAGCTTCTCCTACAGCTTCTTAAGATTCTGTAATTGCCGCCGTAAAATAGTTATTAAAATAGTTATTAGCCTTTCTACAATATCATCGTTCTCGTTTCGAAACTGAAATTTGGTCTGAAGGAGGAGGAAAAACGTTTTTATTTGAGCCGACAAAATACAAATAAAAAATGTTTTTATGTTCCTCTCTCCTGACTCTTGACTGACTCACTGCTCGTTTTTTATTTTTCTCCAGTTTCCCTCCTTCCGTTTTGAGATAGGGCTTTGCCTTGTATCTAACAATCATATGATTGCTGCAGCGAATCTTAGCACCTCTTTGTTCTGCACAATGCCTGGGTTGTCAGCTAAAATTAAATCAATTTCGTTTTTTGCTGTACCATCTTGACTTTTCCATGTCCATTTGGTATTATTTCATTTGTAGAAAAATGTGTTCGTCAACCGCAAGCTATTTCCTTCCGCAAATCCCACCGGTGTATCTCCTCGACTGTAGCGATTGTCTGTTCCAAGGTTTTCAATTGACATATCACTCATAAGCTTCTCACCGACTTTTTGCGCTAAAGTCTCCCTATCACAATTGTGAACTGTGTTCTTCCTTCTTGTTAGCTGGGTCCACGTTTTCGTTCAAAATGTGTATGGCTTCATCATAGTAGCTAGCTCTTTGCGCAAAGGCCAACTACTATATTTAAGCTGTAACGCTTGTTTAGGTTGATCAGTGCTGCTTCGGCGTTTCCGTCAATGCGGAAGAATTAATACAAGTTTTCTGCTATTTTTTTGTCCTCTGTAGCCGAAAATTTGACCGTCAATTTCTAAAATAAAGCCCTCTCGGACCCTTATAACTTCGCTTAACCCTATGATATCCCCTTTAATGACCGAGACCTCATCTAGTAGTACAGCTAACCATCCCTTGTCATACAGGGTTAGTGCGTTGAAAGTTGCGATTCTCAAGTCCAAAAATGGCCTTTCCGGACCCAGAATTTTTTATCACCCTCTCGAAAAACATACTGCGCGCAAATTAACGGGGACAAGAACACATGAAGACGGCAGAAGCGCAGGCTCGCAACTAGTTTATTATAGCGCAATGCAAATCTTTAAATGCCCAAGCGCCCAATCGCTATGCCCCCAGTGCGTCACAGTTCTGGGCGCACTCAGCAGACAATACAAAAAAACCGTAACAACAAAAACACAAAACAAACTTTCAGGCGCACGAATGTCGAAAAATCAGCAAAGATAACTGCGTCATACATGCATTAGGACCCGCCTCCCAAACCCCAACACGCAAGCCCAGAAGAGGCACCGAAAATGCGCTCAATGGGCATCCAAATATGCGACTGCTCGATTAAGCAGGGAGATAGAGGGATAACAGATGCAATAGGAACCAGCTTTTGTGATGTGGCTGGCTTCTACCATTTCTTGCGTTTGCTGGTTCTTATGTCGGAAAAGGATGGCTGTGCGCTCAAACACAGGGACACAATCAGGTCTGCATGCGCGGCAATGAGAAGATAAGTGGCTCAGGTCACGTTTTTCATTTGAATAGTTGTGTTCTTTAAGCATCAAATTCAAACCCCGTGCCGTTTGGCCAATGTATCCTTTGCCACAAGCAAGTGGTATCGAATAAACGACCACCGTAGCACACGTTACGAACTTCGTTTGGTGATTAATGCCACATGTCCCCTGATGGTTTTTTGCCGTTTTATTAGGAACCGAAAACACTACGCTCATATCATACCGTCCTGCCACTTTTTTTAGTCCGTACGACATCTTATGAATATAGGGCACCACAGCGACGTTTTTGGGCTTTTGTTGTCATTTCGACTTCCTTGTCAAATTTTACCCACTTTAACAGCTTTTCACTGGCCTTGGAAATGATATGATTAGGCTGCCCAGATTTTTATAACTTCTCCACCTGCTCTACGACGCTCGTAGCCATTGAATGCTCGCAGGATTTGGATACGGCAGATTTCAGGCATGAAAGGGTAATGCCCTGCTTCACCACTTTTTAATGTGCCGACTCAAAGCTTAAAAGGGCTTTAAAAAACTTCGGAGAATACATGTAGCACACGTGCCCTTCTCTGAAAGTCAGCTTAAATCCAAGATCTGGAACACTCAATCTCTGGGCAATTCAAAGGTAAACCGTAGACCCTGACCACACTCCTTAAAAATTTTCAGCACATCAGGGCACACTCTGCAAGGTGACCTCTCCACCACAATAAGGAAATCGTCCACGTACCGGAATAGCTTCACAACAAGTCCCTCTAGTTTCTCTTTCAAAGACCGATCCAAATTTCCCAGAAAAATATTACTAGGGACCGGGGCCACTCGGGAACCCATGCACACGCCACTCTTCTGAGTAAATGTGGCTCCATTCCACTCGACCACGGTCGAAGCCAAATAGAAGGACAACAGTTCCAAAAAGGAGTTCATCGACATCCCACACCTGGCAGTGAATGGACACTAGTCATTGTCATGCATTACACAATTCTTTACGCCATTCATTAGAGCTTCATGCGGTTTCGAATAGTATGCTGAACGCTTGAAAGGTACCATTGTCTAATTCTCCGATACGTTTGACAACTACTGCAGAGTTGGGGACCAGGAACGGATCACCGACATGCAAATTATCAAAAGTTTCGTGAGAAACCCTGACGCAGCCTGCTGCCAGGTTCCTCGTTCGGAGAAAACAGTTCTAAAGGGAATGCCCGGTTTGTGCGTCTTCGCACTGAAAAAGATGTCAAGCTTGGTTCCCTTTTGATTCTTAACGGAAGATGACAGACGCTCTAGACTATTGCTACGCAAAAGCGCCATAGCACGGTCCTTCAGGCTTTGCGCCTTAACTGAGATAGAGACAATATTTTTGGCGACAGCGGCGCAGGCTTTGTCGTTATAAACACCTAAAGGCATAACAACAAAATGGCCTTCTTTGTATAGAGCGTCTGGCATCTTCCGTTAGGAATCAAAAGGGAACCAAGCTTGACATTTTCTTCAGTGCGAAGACGCACAAACCGGGCATTCCTTTTGGCTATTGTTTCCAAACGGGGAACCTGGCATCGGGCTGTGTCAGGGTTTATCATGAAACTTTTACGCTCTTTGCATGTCGGTGATCTGTTGCTGGCCCCCAACTCTGCAGCAGTTGTCAAACGAGCAGGGGAATTAGACAACGGAACCTTTGAAGCGTTCAGCATCCATGTAGAGGATTTACACTATTCTATGCCACACGAAGCTCTAATGAATAGTGTGAAGAATTGTATAATGCATGACAATGACGAGTGGGTGTTCATTACCAGGTGTGGGATGTCGATGAACTCCTTTTTAGAACTGTTGTCATTCTATTTGGCTTCGACCGTGGTCGAGTGGAATGGAGCCACATTTACTCAGAAGAGTGGGGTGTGCATAGGGTCCCGAGTGGTCCCGGTCGTTAGTAATATTTTTCTTGGAAGGGTGGATTAGTCTTTGAAAGAGAAGCTAGAGGGGATTGTTGTGAAGGTGTTCCGGTACGTGGACGATTTCCTTGTTGTAGTGGACAGGTCCCCTTGCAGAGTGTGCCCTGATGTACTGAAAGTTTTTAAGGAGTGTGGTCAGGGTCTACGATTTACCTTTGAATTGCCCAGAGATCGAGTGCTGCAGTTTTTGTATTTACGGCTGACTTTCAGAGAAGGGAACGTGTGCTACAAGTATTCTCCTAGGTCTTTTAAAGCCCTTTTAAGCTTTGAGTCGGCACATTCAAAAGTGGTGAAGCAGGGCATTGCCCTTCCCTGCTTGAAATCTGCCGTATCCAAATCCTGCGAGCATTCAAGGGCCACCAGCGTCGTAGAGCAGGCGGAGAAGCTAAAAAAAATCTGGGTACCCTGATCATATCATTTCCAGAGCAAACGAAAAGCTGCAAAAGGAGGTAAAATTTGACAAGAAAACCGAAATGCCAAAACAAAAGCCACAAAACTTCGCTGTGGTGCCTTATGTTCATGAGATGTCTTACGGACTAAAAAAGTGGCAGGACGCTTTGACGTGAGCATAGTGTTTTCGGCTCCTAATAAGTTGGAGAAGATCTGTGCAAGAGTTAATAAAATGGCAAAAAACCGTCAGGGGACATGTGGCATTATTCACCAAAAGAAGTTCGTAACATGCGCTACGAGGTTCGTTTATTCGATACCATTTGCCTGTGGCAAAGTATACATTGGCCAAACGGGACGGTGTTTGAATGTCAGGCTTAAAGAACATAACTATTTAAAGGAAAAAAACGTGACCGGAGCCACTTATCTTCTCATTGCCGCACATGCAGACCTGATTGTGTCCCTGTGCGTAAAAGCTGGTTCCGATTGCCTCAGTCATCCCTCTATCGCCCTGCTTAAAATCGAGAAGTCGCATATTTAGATGCACATTTAGCGCTACTTCAGTGCCTCTTCTGGGCATGCGTGTTGGGGGAGGGAGAGGGGTCTAAATCCATGTATGATGCTGTTATCTTTGCTGATATTTTGCCATTCGTGCGCCTCAAAGTTCGTTTTGTGGTTTTGTTGTTACGATTTTTTTTATTGTCGGATGAGTGCGCCGAAGAACTGTGGCGCATTGGGGGCGTGGCGATTGGGTGCTTGGGCATTTAAAGCTTTGTACTGTGCAATAATAAACTAGTTGCGAATCTGCGCTTGTGCCGTCTTCATGTGTTCTTGTCCCCGTTAATTTGCGCGCAGTTTGTTTTTTTAAGTTGCATGTTTACCAACTCGCCCAACTCTCAATCCTTTTTGTCACCCTCTGCTGTATCACTGGCCTAACTAAACATTATTTATGTACCCCAAAGGGTTAAAGGAACATATAGATCTAAAGCGTTTGCGTTCGTACTCAAATAAAAACAGCCGTATAAAGTGTTGTTGCGGATTAGCACCCTGAAGTGCGAGGCCAGACGTAAATGCCGGGGCAGAATACTTCTTTGAAGCTGCTCGAATTTCTATGCTCCAGCTTTCAACTCATAGATTTGCATAGAAAATATCGCGTAATATTGTTATGAAACCTAACCATAGCTGCAAGAAGTTCCCCTCCCCTTGTCCGTGCGGGGGTCGGGGGAGCGGAGGGGTCCGAGCGGGGTCTGGTGAGGCAAACATTGCATGAGGAAACATAAGTGTTTTATTTCCTAACGACATTTCACTACGTTCTGTTAAAGGTACTAGGATTAAATTTTCAAGAGAACCCAGACGCAATTTTTTATTCGTATTCTTGTAGGTACTAAGGGGGGTCTCAAAATTACTTCAGTGTAGCTCACGGCGGCAATTACATGGCTTTAAACAAGTTGTGACATTTTCTCCCGAATTAGGAATGCGAGAAAGGATTGTGGGGAATCCTGCCTTGTCGTGCCTTATATCATCATCATGGTCAACTCAAGAAGTCACCGGGAAGTGTCTCTGTCGTTGGTAGATTTTTCAACATTTTTTAGGCATATTCCGCGAGCACAATGTTTAGCCACACCCAATACGCGGGACTATGATTACCTCATGTGCACTTTGGTCTTCTTAGGCATTATGGAATATTTTTATTTCAATGCGACTCCTTACCTCAACTTCTTGGATGCTTCATTGCAATAGTTTATCGGGTTCGGCAATTTAGCCAACATCATTATTCTATTTAATTTGCTTTTCGAATGATTGTATATTTACCAGCGATGGCTAAAGCGTATAATTCTAGGGAGTGACAACGGCTGATAGCTTGCCTAAAGAAAATCTGGGTTCTTTCTACGTATGTCCAAATAGGTTCGCATGAACCCTCACATGGTTTGACTTCGTGTTCGCGTTCACTACGCCAAAAAAAGCAACAAAGATGGAACCAGCCCAGTCTTATATTTCGTGGCAGTTTCCAATATTCTCTAAGTCCTTCCAAGCTTAAGTTTGATCGAAAGAAGACAATCTGTTCCCTACTATGCTAGTAAACAAAACATCCCAGTCGCAAATCCATGCATGTGGAATGCATGCATCCCAACAAGGAAAGCAAAGACCCCGCAAAATCGCCACGGCTTCCTTGTGATGAACATCCTCCTCTGAGATGAACAAAACTGACCCAGAGGAAGAACTCCTACTCATCAGAGTGAGTGGAGTGTAGAAAGCTAGAATACCGATCGCACAGAACACTTTCAAATGGCTGAGTGCGATAGAGAGGGGGTGATGGCAGGAAGAGCAGTGAACTGGTTTGCCGTGGCCATCAGGAACAAAAACTGGCTGCAGGATCCGCCTGAAGTGGCGCTTCTGGGTTTTTTTCTTTTTTTTTCACCCTCTCGGAAGACGGAGCTTTGTCTTCAGAAATAGCCTTTGGCAATCGCGCGCCTCTTCTTCCGGTTGATTGTGCCGCTGTTCACATCGACGCAGATTCCATGTGCCCCCAAGGTTACTGTTAGGGCTTCGTTACTAGTAAATGACGAAAAAAAGAGCGAACGTTGCGGAATGTAAGCAGACCTTTTCTTCTAAGCACGACATGCCTCCATCAGTGCCCGATGTCTATTCAATTTTGTTTTGGCTGCGTGCGTGTATAGACCTTGCCAAGATTCTGAAGTCAAAAGGCGTTGGGGCTGCAGCGAATCAGGCCGCTGCAACGCTGCGCTCGAAACGTAAACAAAAAATGTTCCTGCCGAGTGTCCCCCAATAAAAATTGTACATTTTATATAACCAGTTTAGGGATTTTAGCAGGACACGAAGATAAATCAGGGATGGTTCGAGGAACTCAAGACATATTATACCGCGTACACTTCGAAACATGTGACACCGTAGTACTTCCTATGCGAACTCGCTGTCCGTATTAATACCGCTCAACCTGCACAGTGCACGGAAGCATGCATAGCTACATCTTGCCCTTTACTAACGGTAGAAATATGGGAAATCTACCAGCGTTCGTTGTGTAAGAAATAACTTGTCGTGGTTCATAATTTCGTCGAGTAAGAAAATATAAACCACTCCAAACGGACGATTTTTTTGTTCTCCAAAGGCGCATAAGGAATTATTAATTTATAACGACTCCCAACAAATCTCTATTAAGTGCATATTGAGAAAGTATTAGTGTCCAATTGTCTAAATTCTGCTCTAAAAGTTATCGTTATCATTTTTCCTTTGGTGTCTCGTTGTTTCTTTATGAAGAAGACGAAGAAGACTTTATTTTTCAGCAGACGTTGTTACAATCCCTGCTGAAGGGGCAGGAGCTAAAGGCATTGAGTGCCTGACGAGGGCTCCTGACCCTGTGGAGTCCACAACAGAGGAGTTCACAGTAGAGGACATGTTCAAATCAAACATGCGTGCTTAGTAATAAGATCCAGCAATACAGAAAAAAAAGTAAATCGTGAAAAATACAAACAATCATACATTTCCTATAATGAGAATCACAAGTTATACAATATACATAGAACTTTTTTCTTCAATACCTGTTGCCAGCAGATACAATACAACACGAAATGTTTCCTTACTGATTGTTCCTCTGTCTATGAAAAAATCATGTCTTCACACAGTACAGTTTAAATTCTTTAGAGTGAGACACGCCTAGTGATTGTCATATCTGACTTTCTTTTCTATAAACATCACCTTGGTTTCAGTCTTAAATACGGTTGCACTGGTGCTAAAATTTAAATTATCCGCTAGGATGTTTAAGACATGTGGTACTTGATAAGTGGCCGATTGTTTGCCGTAATTAGTCCTAGTTTTAGGTGTACGTCTTATTGGACGCCGTACACAGTAATGACGGTTTTCTGTGTCACCATCTACATATAACTTGTTTTTGTGTACCATCTGCAGGAGTCTAAAGTAATACAGCTGGTCAGCTCTAAGTATTGAGTGTTTTGAAAACAAAGGTGAAGTTGGCAGGTCTTGGAATTTCCCTTGAAAATTTTCGAAACACCGTAATATCTTTTTTTGCAGGACAACAAGCTTATTGTAATTAATTCGTGAGGTTGTTCCCCACACCAAGATTCCGTACGTTAGTTTTGAATAGAATAGAGAATAATACATGTTTCTTTTTAGCCATAGCGGTACTAAGTGTGATATTTTATAAAGGCATCCAACTGTTCGTGCCAGAGCCGCAACTAAATTATTTACGTGTACTGACCAGTTTAACTGTTCTTGGAACCAAACACCAAAGAACTTTTGCTCATGTACCCGTGCAATAAGATGACCTTCGTATTTGAGATTGATATCTTCGTTTAAGGGCTTATTGATTGGGCGGAAAATTATATAGGTTGTCTTTGTGGCATTTAATCGCAGCTTGTTTTGTTGTAACCAGTTTGAAAGATGTACCAGATATTCGTTTACAATCGATTCCAGGAATGTTAAACTGTTTGATGAGAAAAAAATATTCGTGTCATCTGCATACATAATAATATCAGAAGAACCTGGTATTTTAACAATATCATTTATGTACACAAGAAATAAAAACGGGCCAAGTAAGGATCCTTGTGGGACACCTTGTTTCAATTTAATTTCGGCAGATAATATGTCATTGATGCCAACTATTTGATATCGATCATGCAAGTAGTTTTCCAGAATTTGTAATGCGATCCCACAAATTCCACAGCTAGATAATTTTTTTAACAGAAAATCAAAATGTATTGAATCAAACGCCTTTTGAATGTCTAAGAAAAGACCGAGTGTGTATTTTCTGTTTTCCATATTTACGATTATCTTTTCCTTGATATATGCCAGAGCTTGCTCAGTTGACCTATGCTTTTTGAAGCCGTATTGGTTGGTTGCTATTATTTGGTGCTTGTCAAAAGAAGACGTGAGTCGCTCATGGATTACACCGTCGAATATTTAAGATAGAGTTGGAAGCACCGATATAGGACGATAGTTCGACAGGTTTTTACGGTCACCACCTTTGAATATAGCAGTGACTTTGGCCAGTTTTAAATGTCTGGGAAAAATGCCTGTGCTCAAGGTGAGGTTAATAACGAAAGATAAAACTTCGCATATTAATGGTGATATAAGTTTTAACTCTGCGGGCCTATTTCATCTATGCCAGATGCTACATTGGTTTTAAGCTTGCAGATTATATTTGCAACCTCAACTGCGTCTGTTGGTCGCACAAAGATGGAACGGAACAACCCGCGTTCGCATTTTAGAGAAAATGGAACATATCGCCGAAGCACGGTTTGTAAATCTCTACATTGACAGTTGTGCAATTGTCGTGTACATATTACTCGTTCACTGATACCCCTTTCGAAGCCAAACGTGACAACGCATTCTCATTGGGTGGAGGCCATACGAACTTCCTCCTGCTCACCAGTATAATAAATGTTTGTCTCTCTCTCTCTCTCCCTCTTCCATTTCAGTTTATTTTTCCTCTGTTAAACGACCCGAGCCACGCTTCTTCTACGGGTGCTTTTTGGCTTTCGAGGCACTACGACCATTTATCGGGCCCAGCAGAAAGAGAAATAGAAAACACCATCAAGATTGGTGTAAATTAAGCAATGTACTGACTTCTAGGTCAAATTCCGCTAGAAAACACGTTATTAGTAACATCCCACATCACACCCAAGGCGTCAAAATTTCAGAACCGGCATCAGCGCATACAAATGGCTGAAGTTATAGTACACTATATATTGCATTGTATTAACCACACAAGTGAAAACAAGGCTCTTTATTTTGCCGATTTTTGTTTACCTAGGTATAAGAAGGTCTATGTAAACGGTAAAAGGAACATAAAAGAATAAAACGAGTAATAGTAGGAAGACGCTGTTGCCCTGTTTTGGGTCTCTGTGTGCCTTACCACAAGGCGTGTCACGATGTCCAGCTGTCAGCATTTTGGGCAGAAGACGACATCATTACGTGCGGCTAAATGAATGAAAAGTCGTGCTTGCGGTCGATGCATCAATGCCTATTATCTGGACATATCAGCGTCGACGCCTGATCTGGTGTTGACAGAGAGCACAGAAACAAGACGGCAGCTTCCGCACTTCCGGAACGTGTTGAAGTTCGGGGACATATTTTAGCGTTCGGAGATGCCGTACCTCTCTATACACAAGCACACAGCATTGTTTTTCCCAGCGTGGACTACTGCCTTCAAGAATATCAAACAAACAATTTTTATAAAAAAAGCTATTCCGCAAGAGAGCGGTCATTGCAATGATGTATTCCATTTGATTCCTGGCTAGCTTGGCTGGCGACAGAGGGATCCCAAATTCGCGATGGCTTTTCATAGGTTAAAAAGATCGAATACTAGCCTAGTCCTCATGTAGGAATTCACGTTCCGTGGGCTCACGAAGCCGCCATAGTTTCTTCGGTCGCAAAAGGGGAATTGGACGCTTGGTGTTGCACGCACTCTAAACGTTTCTGCCAAACAAAGCGCACTGCAGCGACACTACATACGTAAGCAAATCATGCAATTTTAGGGACCGCCTAATATGTGTTAGATATGTTCAGATAGCAACAGACAGGGGTACTGCTGGATCCTATAGCGTTGTATTGATTTAAGTTTGGGAAGCAGCAGCTGGTGTGAAATCTGGAATCACCTTTGTTTAATTGTAGACGTAGAGTGTCTAATAAGGATCGAACGGACTTGTCGGCTTGCACTATATTTGCGTGTGCAAAACGGTATTTAATTTCTGCTCCATAGAAAGGAGAGAAACCCGAACACAATAATATAACACAGCAACAGATGCCCCTTTGCGTTCTTCAACAAAGCTTTCGTTGCTTTAATCTCCAGGAGGACCTGTTATATACAACGTATGCACACGTACTCAAGCGATTACGATACTATTCTGCAAGTCAAATCGCAAAAGCATTTGATTATGCTAGAAAAGGTCAAGGAGTACTTACACCACTCCCATAGATTGTTTTAAAAACTAAGTTTTATAAAATATTCTTCCCACATATCTGTAAGCGAAAGCTTAGTTTGCAGTTTTGTGCCCCCAATGAGCCTTGTTTGTCATTTCCATTTTCCATCTCCAATTCATACTCTAGCTTTTATGGAATACAGCATCCGCTTCCAGGGGTTAGTGCTAATAATGTAATCTTTGTCCCCACATTTCTCTCAGATGCCACAGCGTGTTCTTCGTTAGTGTTAAAGCATGCTTACTGTTCACCCAGGTCTTCACCAGAAAAACTCAACTTCTCCTTACAGTGAGGTACCCAGGCAAATACTACAGCACAATAAGCTGATCTCACCTGAGCAATGTTAAACAGTGGGCGTTGTAGTCAAATGTGCAAAAGGAATTCGAACCATGCGGGTGGTGTTGTGTAAATGCGTGGTACCTGGTCGACATTTGTCCGATTATTTCAAAACTGAAAACGAATTGGAGTGTGTCGTGTGAACACGCAACATTTTGTCAACTTTTCTCCCAGTTTTCTAATAGCCTAGATAGAATGAACCGGTGCTACCGAGATCCGAAGGGAAGTCGTCAATCTAAGCCCCCTCCCCCCCCCCCCCCGGCCACCCTCCCCACAATTGACCATCAAAGCTATGACCATCAAAGTTAAAGCTCCGAAGCCGGTTGCCCTAGATTCAGTGAAATCGCTTGTATCGGGGAATGGGGTGGTGTGCGTTTTGAATCCAGCGCGGACAGGGCAATACAGAAACAGCAGTCCATACGTTCCGCGAGCCCAATGCATGCACTGCCTTGGGACCCCCAAAAGGAGTCCAAGGGACCCCCTCCCCCCCCCCTAACGTCCTTGCGGGGATGAGGGGGTGGTTCTCTTAGCCTACGGTGTTCTCTCCTTACATAGGTTTTTCAATAGTAGAAGGACATTTAGAGCATCACACTCCATGTTACAATAGAATTTACTCCATCCAGGTCAACCGCATTTTCGTAGCCTGGACTATGGGCCTATACACGCATACCCAGACAGAGGCAGAGAGAGCGAAAGAACAATCTTTAATGAAACTAGCGATGAGAGCAGAGTTAGGTTGCCTAGCATGCTATTTCAGATGGATGCGGTGACGATGATTATTAACAACTATTAGGAGCGAATGTAAGTTTGGCCTCCTCCGTCTACTGCGCACCAACCTTTTCACAACCATGTTGTGAAGTTGAAAGTTGGGACCTGGACGCAAAATCTGTCACGGTTGCCTAACGTCCTTATTGCACAATAAAAGAAATTAAGGCAAGCGCGAGAACACCGCTAACATTACTCCACTACTCAAGAACATATTTTTCCGTTACGATGCGGCGACATATTCTTTAGTAAGGGATGTGATAGCCATTCAGAGGAAATATGACAAAGAGAATTCAAGCACCCGTTCTTACCTATTTCCGTATTGTATCTTTCGCTTTTACGAAGCGGGCGGTGGTTACTAAACCTCGGAATGAAGCTACGCGCGACGACCAGAATTCGGCTCTCAAGTTGCGAAGATGTGTTCGCTACTTTTAATGGGAAGCGGCTTGAAAATTTTATTCGGAAAAGCAATGACACAACGATACAGAAGATATGGCTTCATAGAGCTCTCGTCATAAACAAAGCCTAAATAACAAAAGCCTTTTACAACGTGTAAAATGCCTGTAAATCTGATGGCATTACAAAACTGTACCGAGCTATGCTAATGCCGTCAGTACAGTTCGCTTCCTTTATACCGGTAACGCATTGTGTTTCGTGTTTAACTTATATAAAAGCATTAAACAAATATTTTATATACCATAAAATTTTGGGTAAGACCAAAAGTGCGATTTTTGTAACACGACTCAAGCGGTGTTCTATGGAATAATTCAATGTCGTACCTCCTTGGACACAAATGGATATGCTCTTCTTTACTACTTAACGGAAGAGAAGTCCTCGTTGCTTAAAAACGTCGGAAGATACGTTCTTGAGCCGAATAATATCGGCAAGATGTCCTTACGCAAGCAGTACTCAGAAATAAAAAATAAATAATATCATAAATATTTTTAAAATGGAGTTTCTTTTATTATTAAATTCTTTAGGAACGCCAAAGGGACTGTAAAAGACAAAAGTGGAAATTGCTGCAAAAAAAAAAAAAAACAGCGGCGACAGCAATCACGACACTAATTCAGGATGGTGAACGTAGGTGCTGATGTTCGCGCGTTACAGTAGGCACGTGCTGTATACCGCATTTTTACCGGATGGTTAAACTTTACTGAATCTCACAAACGGAACTTTATGGGTTAGTAACTCGCGCACGCCCTTACCAAACATGCAGGGGATACTTGTAAGCACCTGTCACACAATATGTAACATTACTTAACAGTACTGTCGTACCTGTTGAATATCATTGGCATAATTTGAACCAACGCATAATTACAACTAGCTCATTGGTCCCGGCAAGGCACCTGATCCGATGCAACTGGTCCGTGTTCCCATTCAAATATGCCTCACCTTTTTTTTTCAAATGACGTTTGCATAAATGGAAAAGCCACCGCCTTATTGGAATTTGGAACATTTCCACTGGTAATTCCTACAAGGTAGCTCGTCATATTTGTCTTCACTTCACGTTCAACCCGAAGGAGAATGCCGAAGTTTAATGTGTCGTTAACAACTGTAGCCTCTCCAAACCAGCACGAGAAAGCATATGATTTTTGAAGGTACGCTTAACTAGTTAACTACGTTTGGATCGCACTAATTTGCTATGTTCGTCGGTCATTTTGTGCCACTGGAGCAAACAAATATGGAAGCCGTGATACGCAGGAAAGATGGAAGAAAGCCTACCTAAGGGCTCAGTGTAGCATTCAACTTTCCAGCGGTGTTTTCTAGCGTTGTTTTGGTTGTTTTACGGCTCAAAAGCTTTGATTTGCCTTCGTCCAAAAGGGCTCCTGGGCACCTCGAGCGACGTTGTCCCTGGTGTCTTTGTCGTACAAGCACGCACTCATCACCTGCAATCAGCAATCAGTAAACGCGCGGGCACGTTTACGGCGCATAGCGAAATCCAAGGGCCTGTGCACGGCTCCTACATAATACACGCACTGTGTTGCCTGCCAGGGGGCGCAACATCACGTGTGAATACAAACGGCCCAATTATCGTTAGGCGAGTAAGTAAAGAATGACCCTAATAAATATCATCTTCGCTTGGAGATTCGTTCAGGTGCGGTTCTGTGCTGACTGATAGTAACCCAAAGGAGACACACACGAAAGGTAAAGGATGATCATATTACGAAGACACATTGAAGTTCTGCACTTGGCCACTCTTTCTTTTCAATCTTTACACACAAGGTGTTCGTAGGTGTCCTTGTAAGTTTTTTCCAAAGAGCAGAGAGGGATAAAAGAAACTGAGTTGTTTTCTTTCAGATGGTTTTCGAGGCAGTGTTTTCATTCTCCGCGAAGGCTATTAGTCTTATAATACGAGGATTTCTTTTCGCAGTGCTGCTACCGGAGCACTTCTTGTGTTCCGCCAGTATTACGGCGGCATATCCGGATTGCCGTCTCCAAGTGTGCATTGCGTAATTACTGACATCGTGCGGCTAATAAAGTGCAGTATGGCTACACTTCACCGCGTGTGTTTCTTATGTTATAATCATGCGCAGTACCTTTGACGCAACGGGTTCTCGCTAGTTATAGCTCATTTTAACCTGAAATCAATTTATGTCCTCCTAAAATTATAAATAATTGTTTCGAGAGTAATAAAGACATAACAGGAAACAATATTTCAGCAGAGGTCTCGAGTACTAAATTTTGGCAGCTTTGTTTTGATTTTTTAACCAGTGGAATCCGCTGCTTCAAGTGTGAACAAGTACTAAAAAACATGTCCGTTCAGCGTGGCATGCAAACTCAGAATTTAGTACAAAGAATATTTCCTGTAAAGGGATATGTGCGGCTATCTGGCTGGACTAAAAGAAGGGGGATTGAAGATTTATTGGAAGGATGACGTTTTTGTAATGGTGATGTGGTTGGCCCTTTGGTCTAGGAGGCCGCGAGGATGCGCCGAATACTGCGCTCGTAGCACGAGTGCGCATTGAAGTTTGGCCGCCGAACTGGTCTGCGCCGACTGCCACTGTTCCAGAGGTGGGTTGTTAACGGAGTTCAGGTTATGTGGGCTGGATTATGGCTGGTCTTTTGATTCGCGGAAACATATATTCTGCACAGAGTGTTCCGCCTTGTCGTTATTCCTTGTGAATTCTCTGACATACATGTCGAACAGAAAGCCTCGCACTGGAAAGTGTACTTGAAGTATATTGGCCAATAAATTCTTGCACCCGTTGGTGCACTGGATATTATGGAGTGTTGGCCTTCGCTCACCTCCAGAAGTCGCTCCCAATGTTCGGTATTCCTGTTCCGTTTTCCAGGCCTCGACTTTCGTGAAAGTCACTTTTTTGCGATTTAGATATTCTAATGTCGTAAAAGAGCGGAATAGTTCTACACGCATTGGTAACGTGGACGTTAATTTGGAGCCACCATGTGGCGGCATCCATTTCAGGGAAATACAAAACGAACAAGTTGAATCTACAGAAGCTTTGACTCTCGCTCACAACCCTTACGCTGACTACAATGCATCACTTACCATAAGCCCTAGGGCCTCAAATAAATGAAGAAGCACTGTAGAAAAAGTGAGATTACACATAACTGGAAAAGGTTCACGCCATGCAAATGCTTGCGTGCGCGATATAAAAGAAAACGTTATCCTGCTCAAGAGTTTACATCTGCGCGTTTGCAACACGACAAAAACAAATGCCGACGAGGCAGCATATTTAGCGGCACCTGAAAGGCCGCTGAACAGGTGTCGTAAACGAACGTAAACGCAACTCACACTGAAACGCCCTTAGCGTGTAACGAAAGAACATGCCCTGTTTACAAAGGCTTGGTAAGAGGCTTGCTACACGGAATGACCTCTGCAGTTCCGCGTTATAATCCTCCCGTTTATCGGCGCTCAGCGAGCCTGCCGAAGTAAAACAACGAATAACCATGCAGGAACAATGTCGGCAGCAGCAAACCGAATCCAGTGTGAAAGCGGCGCAACCGAGGGGTACCGGTAAAAAAGAGTTCCGTCGGGGGTCTGCCCAGCGTAGGTTGAGTGCTCTTAGCCAGGGAAGAGAAAAAAAAAGCCTGCCATCGGAGTAAGAAGCTTACGAACTTGCAAATCGTTGGTTTGCGGGAACCAGCAGGTTCGTTTATTTGTGTGCTTCCTTCGGGCGCGCCCATCATTCAAGGCCTGCACCACTGACTGGGTTCTCCGGGAAGAAAAGAAGGCGGTGCGACGCCGAACTAAAGGGGACATACACGAGGTGGGCACCATCTATTTTTATCTTGTTTTCTTTCCTGGAGCTTTTTAGATGACCGAAAATTACGTGTAGATTTGACGTTGCTCCAAGAATGGCAGTGGTACGAAATTACTGTGCCGCCCAGAAGTTACAAATTAAACCCGAACGATGTAAAGTACCGCTATGAAGTTCCAAATAAAGTCAAAGAAAGTACTGTATCCTATTCAAATACGGCAGAAATGTCTACATGAACGGGGAATCAGAGCTTTTACCACACCGGCCATAGTTAAGCATGAGAAAACTAAGTTAAAGTAGGTAAACACATGCGCCTATGTCAATCACTGCGGTGTGATGCATTGCGACGACAGATTTTTAATTGAAGTGTTTTACGGCAGATAACATCAGCTTTAAGAAACCCAAGCCCACATGTTTTTAACAAGAAAAAATAGCTCCTTTAGTTTACACCATCACAATGTCGTTTGTTTATTTGTCCCCCCCCCCCCCCCCCCGGTAAGTTAAAACAGCCTGCTCTTGCACTACGTATTCCTACCAACTAGCCAAAATGAAGCCTTACTTCCTGCGTTAATAATATATCTTAAAATCTAGAGAAAGTGGAATGGTTGGTGTACTATAATACGGGGATTAAGAAAGTAAAAACCCGGAAATGAACTCGGGAAACGAAGACAGCGGGGTGGTGGTCCTCTGTATCTACGTCCCGGTACTGAGCTGTTTCCTCCCGTTTTGTACCACGGATTAGGCACGCAGTATCAGCTGCATAGCAAGTCGCATCTAACGACGAACAAGGCAGAATATTTGCTTATGTATATATTGATCTCTTCGTACTATAAACACGGTTTAGCTTCTACACCATCTGCCTGAGTTTCAAGCGTGGAAGTTCCAAAATTTTTTTTCCTATCATGCGGGCATAAAGGAGTAGAAAATGGGCAAGGCGAAGGCGGAACGAGTGTTTTTTTTTTTGGCAGACTGAAACTCAAAAAGCACCAATCGCGTGTTCTTCTCCCAGCCGTTCAAGCCCTGTGGTGCCTTTCCTCTGCCTTTTCCACACCACCAATCGGCGATTTCACGTTGTCGGAGTTCAGAATTGCATGAACGCACCGATAGGGAATCGGCAACCCGACTCTGCGTAGGCGGCAAAACGGACGCCCCTAAGTGCTGTACCACTAAGAGTATGTTACAATTGTTTTTAGTTTCAAGAAAACTCGGGGTAACGTTGATGGTGCATAGCTTCCGGGGGAACCTGCTGGAAACTTCTTATGGCCCATTCCCTACAGTACGCGAATCGTCTATATGCCCGGAGACGACCTACGCGCAAAACGCAACGTAAAACTTTACCTCGTGACGGAGGCATGAATACATGCGACATAAAGTAAACTAAAAAAAAGATAATTTACCCTGCTCAGTGTCATGGTGTAGTCACGGGGACTGCGCAATACTGACCAAATATTTCATTGAGTTTGATAACCGTTTTGAGAGAGGAAGAGGTTCGGTGGCATTGATGTCGGTTAATTTTTGTGTACTGCTTAGGTGATTTCGCGATGACGTCCCCATCACCCTTTTCGCGTCTCCCTCTTCCGGGCTTTACGGGCGACTTATTTTTTTTTTCCAAACAAGAACCGAGCGCTAGGCGAAATTGTGACGATAGACGGTAGCGGTGACAGCCTGATCTTGTCGCTGGTCGCTGTGGCAGGTCGCGTCGCTAGTGAACATCGTTCGGCGTGGTTATGCGGGTGACAGGCGAGGTTTCTCCAGGTTAACGGTAAATTTTAGTAATGGAGGGTCACGGAAAAAAGTCGCTATTCAATGTCGTGTAGATAGAAAAACTGGCTCCAAGGGGTTCCCCTTTATTCTGGGGCTGTGTCAGCAAATGTAAAAATTTCGAATTCCTATAATTCGGTATATGCAGAGCGTTTGAGGGGTTCGGTTGTCGGAGTGTAATCGGAGGGCAGGGAATATGAACATGCATCTGAACGATGATACTCAGAATCGAGGAACGGTAAAAATTATTCAGAACTCTCAGCTCATTTTTTCCAAAAAATATAACAAAGTTCTATGTGGTCGTACAAGTAGTACAAGAGAATAGCATAGGATAATACCGGTACAACGTTTGAAAACAAGCTGGTCCTATCAATCTTCTCGGAGGAGGTAAAACAGAATTTTTATGGTGGAGTTGAAGACCCCCCATGAATTTTAAGCGTTTATGCGAAAGCGTCTTGAAATAAACTAGCTGAAACAGTTTAAAAATTACTTGCTAAAATACCAGAATTTTATTCAAATCCACGTTACCTGATTCATAAATAGGCCTACCTGGTACGGTTCCTGTAATAAATATCTTAGTCACGGTAATTCGGTATGTATCACAATGTAACTTGAATGATGAAAATTGTTGAGATCAGAGGGTTAATACCGCCAGAAAAAGCGTTTTAAATTACATATGTCAAATGATCAGCGACCAAGAAAGCTGGGCCACTTGAAGATTTCTGGGGTGTGCTGTTTTTAGCAGCCATTGATGCTCTCTAAGGTGCTTCGCATCTGAACTATGCTTTCCGCCAAAGAAAGTGTGTACAATAATGTTTGCTGTGTTTGAACAAGAATGAGTGGAAGATTTCATGACTCGTGGGCATTACAGTCCGCAACTTGTTTAAAAACAATATGTATAAGAGATTCCAAGGTCATTTAAAAAAATTCACAATTCACTGCAACTATGTTGGGTAATCAAATAAGACACACCTAGGCACGCACGCAAGGGTATTAAATGCGTTATGTTGATTTAGAAATTTCTTTTTGTATCTATACCTCGGCAGAAATTTACGATTCCTGCCTTCGGATGAAGATGATGATGGTTGGATGTGTATGGCGCAAGGCCAACTGGGGCAAAGAGCGCCAAAACAATAGTTAAACACTAAGTAAAGTCAGCAAAAACAAAAGTAAAATCACAAAACGACAATGAGCATGGCTGGTGTATAGAGCCAGATTTCATTATGCGTGATAGGAAATGAGGTTTAAAAACTTGACGTCTGACAAATACTCAAACACACGTTTCACAGAAACAATGGCATCGACACCTAGAAAAAACGATGGATGTAGGGGAATATGTTGTCTGTAGAGTTCTCTGAAGTGTTTGTGTCGTGTTGTGTGAAGTGCCTTGCATGTAATTAGTATGTGCACGATGAATAGGGCCTCTCCGCACCTGCTGCACTGTGGTCTAGAAGATCCCGTCAGACGATACGAGTGTGTCGCATGGGTGTGCCCTATCGGCACCCTACCCAAGGCGACTTCCGTGTGTCTGTTGTGTGAGTCAGCTGTGTACCGTCCCAAGTGTGGCTTTATTACATGCAGTTTGTTGTCTCTCTGTTCGTCCCAGTGTGTTTGCCATCTTCTGCGCAGGTGTTGCCTTATGTGTGGCTTGAGGTCTGTGTAGGATATCGTTGTAATGTCTACAGTGTTCCTGAGTGCAGGAGCAGCAGCCCTCTCGTCTGCCAACTCGTTCCCAGCGATTCCTGCGTGTCCTGGGACCCAGCAGAGGACCAGCACATGCGTTTGTGCATACACGCACATGATAGTGTTGATTACAAGATTAACTATGTGGTTTTGGGGGGGCTTGTGCGATGACAGTGCGCGAACAACACTCAAAGAATCTGTATATATGATGGAATTGGGAATTTGATTTTCAAGAATGTGTCGTACAATCAGTAAAATTCCAAATGCTTCTGCTGAAAAAATTGTTGTGTGCACGCTCATGGTTCTGGCTGCATTGAAACTTGGACCATGAGCAGCGCACGACACCATAGTTGAGGTTTTAGAAGCATCACTATAAAATTCTGCACATGTGTATGTAAACTGCAAAGGCAGAAAGTGCTGCAGTATTGGAGCTCGTGGTACACGATTTTTACCAAGTCTCATAAAAGAAAGGTCGAACGACGCAGGGCGAACTTGCCAAGGCGGTAAACTTTTAGAAAAGGATCACCTGTACACATCTAAAAACGAAGCACTGAGATCCGAGGGTCGCTCTCTCACCCTAAGTGAAAAGGGAAGAGGAACGGATGGGCGAATTACAAAGAGCAGAGATGTTGATGTATCATTAAAGACAGGATAAAAAGGATGAGTATTCAGCGATGAAATTTTAAAAGCTTAAAGTAAGTCTATGTACGTTCGCTGGTTCTCAAGGCTCCAATTATTACATTCGACATACAGACTCTCGACAGGGCTAGTGCGAAAAGCACCCGATGCAAGCCGTAGCCCCAAGTGTAGCACTGGGTCAAGCATTCGCAACGCTGTTTTAGTCGCCGACCCATATACCACACTGCCGTAGTCTAAACGAGACCGAACCAAAGCAGTATAGAGCCGTAGTAGGAGTTCTTTGTTGGAACCATACGATTGGTGGGAGAGAACCTTAAGTATATTCATTGTTTTGTGACATTTATTTTTAAGTTCCTTGATGTGGGGAATAAATGTGAGTTTGTGGTCAAACACAACACCTAAGAACTTGTGCTCCTTGTTCACAGGAAGCGACACGCCATCAAGATGAATGTCTGGGTCCGGATGAACCCCGCGCTTCCTGGAGAACACACCGCAGGAGCTTTTTCGAGGATTCAATTTAAAACCATTCTTGTCTGCCCAGTTGGCAAGTTTCTTTACACCAAGCTGGACTTGACGTTCACAGATTGACATATTGCATAATTTATAGGATATTGACGTCTTCTACATACATGGAATAAGAGATTGTAGGCGGCAGTGCCTTACCAAGAGAGTTCATTTTTACTATGAAAAGAGTGCAGCTCAACACACCACCTTGTGGCACGCCATTTTGTTGCAAGTGATCCTTTGAGAGTGCACCACCGACTCTTACTCGGAACGTTCTGTCTGACAAGTAACTGACAAGAGCGTTCAGCATGTTACCCGAAACACCGAATAACTTGAGGTCCCTAAGGATCCCATAACGCCAAGCGGTGTTGTATGCCTTCTCAAGGTCGAAAAACACAGTTAACCAATACTGCTTATGCGCGATGGCATCCTTGATGTACAAGTCAAGAGCTACCAGTTGATCGTTCGTCGATCGCCCCACCCTGAAGCCTGGCTGGCTGCTCTCGAGAAGACCGTTGTACTCAAGGAAGTACACGAGCCTGCGATTTATCATCTTCTCGAAGAGCTTGCACAGGCAGCTCGTCAGGGCAATAGGACGGTAACTTCAGGGGGATGACTGGTCCTTTCTCTCCTTCAGGAAAGCTACAACTATAGCCTCCTTCCAAGAGTTTGGAATGTGCCCCGAAAGCCATATCTCGTTATATAGGTGTAAGAGTGTTAGAAGAGTGTCTGCGTGCAGGTGTTGTATCATTGTGTATATGATGTTGTCTGGGCCTGGAGCTGAGAGTTTACACGTGCTCAAAGCAGCCCTCAGCTCATGCAGTGAAAACTATGAGTTATAAGAAGATGTTGACGTATTGTTATCTAGTATAGGCTTCTTTTCGGCCATTTGTTTTTGTTTCATGAAAGTGTTTGTGTAGTGTGCTGAACTAGAAACGTGTTGGAAGTGTTGTGCGAGTGTGTCAGCCTGGTCTTCGAGTGTGTCCCCTGTAGTGCTGACCAGAGGCAGGCTGTGTGTTTGTTGTCCCTTGAGTTTGCGTATTCGTTTCCATACTTTCCGTGTGTCTGTGTAGGAGTTTAATAATGCTATGAATGTACGCCAACTCTCTCGTTTTGCCTCACGGCGCACACGTTTTTCTAATGCCTTGGCCCGTTTGAACAAGAGGAGGTTTCCCGACGTGGGGTACCGACGAAGGATACCCCACACCTTGTTCTCGGCCTCTCGCGCCCGCCTACAGACCTCATTCCACCACGGCCTCCGCTGGTTGCGCGGGGCACCAGAGGCGTGGGGAATGGACTTTTCGGCGGCGTCGAGGATGTGCGCCGTGAGGAGTTGGGTAGCTTCTTCAACGTGTAGGTGTCCTATGGATGTGTGGTGTAGTTTGGATGTCTCGGTAAATGTATTCCAGTTAGCTCGTGCTTCATTGAATCTATTATGGGAAGATGGACTGCATGGGCCTTTACCTATGTATGTTAGTGAGGTGGGGAAGTGGTCACTGCCATATGGGTCAGTGCCGACACACCTCTCGAGAAGAGGAAAGAGAACTGCAGAGCCAATAGCCAAGTCAAGATATGAGTATGTGTTGTGTCCTATGTAATGGTATGTAGGCTGTTTATTGTTGAAAAGGCATGCTCCAGAGGATGTAAGAAACCTCTCTATCAGGCGACCCCAGGCATCCGTATGAGAAGATCCCCATAACGAATTGTGAGTATTAAGGTCGCCTGTTAAGATGTATGGTTCGGGCAGCTGGTAAGCCAACGCCTCGAAGTCAGAGCTCGAAAGTGCAAGATCAGGAGGAATATATATGAAGCTAACCATTATCAACCTATTAAATATTATTGTTCGAATTGCTACAGCCTCAAGGACAGTGTTCAGAGTGACATGGTGGCAGGCTAAGGATTTCCGAGAAATTATGGCCACACCGCCAGAAGAGTGCGTGCAGCCATCCCTGTCCTTTCTGTATATCAAGTGACTGTTCAAGAAATTTGTGGTTTTAGAATTCAAATGTGTTTCCTGAGCACACATTACACTTGGCTGATAAGCATGCAGTATTTCCTATACATCGTCAAGATTATTCAGAAGGCCTCTGCAGTTCCATTGTATTATGTTTTCTCTTCCCATTATGATGTGTTCGGAGCTACTGGAGTGTGACTATTTATGTAGGGTCTTTCGGGGCTTGGACTCTTGGAAGGGGTTTTCTGGCCTTCTCTACTGACCTGGACGTCGCAGCCCGTTCCTTCCGCTGCGATGAAAGCCGGAAGGGCTCGACGTCCATGTCGTCATCTGCAGGTAAGGGGGTGCCCAGTGGACTGGGCCCCCTTGACGTGGTACCCTTTGGGGTGTTCTTTGCCTGCGCTGCCAGTGCCGAAGGCGTGGGGAGCACCACAGATGGCACAGGCAGTGATGCGGAGGAGGGGGTCACTGCGACTGCCTCCGTCTCCATCTCGTCCGGGCCCTCGGGTGTGCTTCGGGCCGGTGGAGAGGGGGAAACGGTGGGTGCAGCAGCATCCCCACCGGACGTGGATGCCACCACAGCCGCTGCTGGCTCAGCGAGCGGTTCGGAGGCGGGTTGGGCTGCAAGAGGCAACCCTGGGGGGGGGCGGGGCGGGACCAAGTCCGACTCGCGGTACTGGGTCCCCGCTGAAACAAGACGCCGCTCCGCCCGACGGCGAGCTGCGTCGGCGTACCTTCCCAGGGGAAAAGAGGCGAACCTCTTTCGCGCCTCTCGGAAGGTGATGTTTTCGGTTATCTTAAGGTTAATGATTTTTTTCTCAAGATGAAACTTTACACAAGAGCGAGAGTATGCTGCGTGTGGACCCTGGCAATTCGGGCAGGTAAAGTTGGTGGCAGTGCAGTTGCCGGAGAGATGATCATGCTGGGTGCATTTGGCACATGTTGTTCTACCGCGACAGGAGTTGGTACCATGCCCGAACCTCTGGAACTTGAAACAGCGCCGTGGGTTCGGGATGTACGGCCGGACAGAACAACGGATGAAACCTGCGTTGACATGCTCGGGCTGTGTGCAGCTGTCGAATGTCAGGATCAGATGTTTGGTGGCTATTCGTTTGTTGTCTCTCCTAATGACGATGCGCCTTACTGCTGTCACGCCTTGGTCTTCGAGGCCTTCGAGCAGATCAGTCTCTGTCTCGGTTAGGAGATCTGCCTCAGAGATCACACCTTGACAACTGTTGAGGCTGCGGTGAGGTGTGACCCTGATCTCCAGATCTGCCATGCGGGTTCGTTTCAGGAGGATTGTGGATTGCTGCTGAGTTTTACTTCAACGAGCACTTCACCAGTTCTGAGCTTTTTGGCATCATATGTTTTGTCGATGATACCTTCAAGGTATTTGGAAACAAGAAATACAGATTGAGAGGAAACCGGCTCCGATTTGTCCACAGATTCAATGATCAAAAAACGAGGGTAGTTATCTGGCTTTGGGCGCGAGATAGAAGGCAAAGAAGGAAAAGATACTTCGGTGCGGCCCCTTTTTGGGCGGCCGATCATGGTTGGGGGGGGGGGTTGGAAAATACCATACGGCATAGAATAAAAGCAGGGAGACGGGGGTATTTTCTCCTTTGACCTTACCCTGGTAGTCAAAGAGGTCCCGGAGCTCCCTGCCTGGTAGACAGGCAGGGAGCCCATCAGCCAGAGCTTGACCAAGGCTCCGAAGGCCACCGTTCGTGGTTTCTAACCATCCACCTATAAACACATCGCCACGGTTGGATCCAGCTTATGTTTGGGGGCTCAGGGTCCGCGGTATCGCCTGTACCGTCACCAAGATTGCTCAAGGTGCCCCGTGCGGGGGATTCCTGCCTTCGGAATGGTTGCATTGGATATAATAAATAGATGCCGAATGCCAAGCAAGATGTGAGAATGGAAGCAGAGAAGACGTGAAGTATACGTGCAGAATCATAGACCGGAATGTAATTAGGACGGCCATTCGCAGGATGGCCGTGCCTGCCGCTCTCTAAAGGTATTGAATTACGTTGCAGAGAACTTCTCAAAACTTTTCCTTTCGTTTTGTTTAAAAGCCTAATGCGTCGATTTGAAAGTAGACGACGTGCATAACGTCTCGCATAAATCCTATGTGGGCAAAGAAAGGAAGTTTTGGTACAAAAAATTCTTATAGCTGAGCTTTGATGCTTTTTGACACAATAAACGCTACATGTGGTATAAAAATTATTATCATTACTAAGAAATGTCGAATGTAGGTCAAGGAATCTTACGTCTACAGAACGTTTTTTTAATGTCAAAAAGAGAGAAAACAGAATAATACCCGACGAAATGTTCACCGAAACCATATTTTTTTCATGACGGTCAAGATGAGGCGTTTGCAAAAACATTTAAGTGCAATGAGACCAAAAAAATACCATGTTGAATTTCCAGCAAAAGAACTCTTTGAGAATGAAACGCAGAATGAGAGCCACTAAAATATCCGCATTTTTCGGGGGGAGGTCTGGATGTACTGAATGAGCGGAAAATTGAAAGTCTTTGTTAAATAAACATTGGGCAGTATCTTGTGACACGAACATTTGTCTGTTTTCTTGAAATGGAAGTCTCGTAGGCAATTCTTTTTTCTCGTGCATTTGTGTGCTGCAGTGAGAGATTGCAAATAAGGGTTTACGGTACGAATGCTACCGACAGGGGAAAATATAAAGAACACGTCAGTGTCATCACTCCGATCTAGGTACAGCCAAAGCAGCAAGCAACCAAATCTTTCGCCAAAATATATTGGCTCCCGTAGCTCTGGATACGCCACTAGTTTGTATTTCATAACACAAATTTTCACATACTACGAAGTAAATGCACCAGCGGTGGCTATATCCCGCTAGTATAAGGAGTATTGGGTAATTCAAGTTTGAGTACCCTTACATACAGTAGGGGGCCACAAGTAGTCAGCCCACAAAATCCAACAATACATGGTAACGAAAATGCTCTGCACCAAAAAAACCGTATGCATTTACCGGCTTCCCAATATTTTCTACAATTATTTAGCTTTAGTGAGCTTCACCGTTAGTCTCAATAACTCACCTTACGTTTAAGCCTTAAGAAAAGGTCGACGCGTAGTCATAATGACCATGTACCCTCTCTTGTCGTCTTGTTTTTTTTTGTGATTTCTCTAATAAAAAGGCACTGTCCTTGTAAAATGGTGTCCTTTATTCTAGGGAACTTGCTTTGCCTGTTTAAACGCAGTTATAACCTGCTTCACCTGCTTAGGTAGGAGGTAGTGGTACCAAGATACGAGTCGGGAAAAAAATAGGTTTATGTCTGTGGCGGGCGCTTTTAGTCTTTCTACAGAATTGGAGAAGAAGCACAACCGCACAGTCGATATTTGGTTCTAAAAAGCCAATTTATTTTCATTCACCTATTGCCAGTTCGGTGTACGGAAGAAAATCGTTGGTAAGGACAAATAAGGGGCTAGCGAATATAACCAGATAATTGGCCAACACACGTCAAAAGCTTTTGATACGACCGCCATAAGGTGCGTGGTTGGGGCCTGCTAATACAGGGTTTTTCGTGCACATAAGAGAAAATGTGAAGATAGGGCCCTGCGTGATAAATTTAAGGTTAACCAGAGGGGATCGAAAATCGGGCCTCTCAAAAATTGTAAAACGGCGAGTGTCCTCCCTAAAGCCAATTACCGATGTTTGTGATAAAGTAATCCACTTTGCAAAATGGCTCTGGTCTGTGCTAGTTGGTACATCTTCGGTGGGAATCAGCTTGAATAAAACGAATACAAAAGGAAGAGGGAGTAACACGACACACTGCTGCACTTTGTGCGGTGCTGTTCTCTCGGAAAATATTGGTAGCGTCAGAAAGCTGAGTAATTTTTAAGTTAATTTCCAAGATAATATCCATTTTATTCCTGTAGTACAATGACCTGTCGCATAGAAATTTCCAGGCATGTATTGCATAAAGGTGCTTTTACTTGCGTATTGCTGCGGTATTCAGTGGGGGTGTTTTTATATTCCTAAGGGTGTATAGTATGGCACGGTTGAGAGGCGAATACTCGGTTGCCGGGTCTGGAAAAACGCCCTGTTAGCTTCGGCTTTCATGGAGTGTTTAGCTCCCTCGTGGAGATTACATTGCTAACGCATACGGGAAAAAGGTAAATGAATTTGTTCCGTGGACTCGAGATGTAATAGAGTAATTGTTTTAAGATTTTACTGGCTTTGGTAATTTTTCTGAGTAAGCAAGTTTTGCGCATTTTTTACCTCGCCTAGATAAACCTAGTTAAGGTCTTCATTAAACACAGCTCTTGGGGAAGTTGGTTCAGTATGATTGCACAATAGAGGACGACTTGGACAACGACACAAATGTACAGCGCTTGTCCCATCGTTCTTCATTTGTGTGTTTGTCCAAGTCACGCTCTATTTCTTAACTAGTTAAGATCAGTGGACATGTATTCTCTTTCCAGGCTCTGTACAGGCAAGAAAGAAAAACAAATTGGCGTCTCCAAATGAAGTACGACACACTATACTGTTTCCGTAGGCGGGAGAGGGAGGGCGGGTCGGTTTTTACTAAACGTTCACCCTACAGAAAACTCTACCAGTAAGATATTTTGCAGCATAACCCAATAAATCATACGCCTATGTGAAAGAAAACAAACGCTTTATAAAACCACTTAGTACCACACTAAAAGCCACGACTTCCCTGTTTTGGTGGGCATGCCCGACACCAGCGCAGTTTTGGGTCGCTAAGGGCAGCTCACGTTATCAAATGGAGTGCACTAAGTCGCCAGGGCTGTGCTCTGGAATAAAGATTGCAAATCTCTGTCACAAATCTCGCATATTTTATTCCTGTAAAAGCGGCGACCGTGTTTATATAATCCATAAAACCGAGTACTTGCCTTCCCTGAAAAAACACACGCCAGTAGCATCAGCTTCAGTGCACACCTGTACTGGAAAATTTTAATACTAACGCTGCAATAAATTATGACATCAAGGCAGCTTCTCCATGGTGCCGCAGCAACTATTTAATGCTTAACTTCTCCAATCATATTGCGATATTACATACTCGTACGACTCACCTGCTCATTTTGCCGTACACTCTGTTTGATGTACCCGTTAAACGCGCTACGTCATTTGACTGAGTGATTTGGGTGTATTTATGGATGTAAAAGTACTGTTGAAATCACATATGAACTACCTGACCAGCCCCTACCTCTAAAGGCTTGACGTGATTTACCGGGCCACCAGGGAATTCACCGAACGATAATGCTTTTTCTCACTGTACCGTGCCCTAATTTGACGGGACCTCGACTACGCCAGTGAAAGTTTGTATTGTTTAAGCCCTTCATTGTCCCGTCGACAAGGAGGGACTCCGAAGCGCTTCATTAGAACCGTATTTTACAGTTACTCAACAGTGAGCCATTATAGGTACGGTGGCTTCTCAGCTATGCGTTGGGCATTGGAGGCGTTACCTGTATATTTTAACTGTATTTATACCCAGTTTTATGGCCCTTGCCTGTAACCTCTCTTCAAATGCGAATGCCAAGCAGAAAAAATTGGCCGCGTATCTGCTCCTTTCGTTGCAAATGCCGTCAAAAGACGATAGTCTTTATCGGCATTTACGAAGTAAATGCCTCCTTTTGCTTTCCCGCTCACCTCTCATGTTGTTCCTCTTGCGTCGTGCTTCTCCCAAGGTAACGACGCCAAAGGTTTGCTTAAATCATTTTAAATCTCCCGCGTTCCACTGCTCCAAACCAGGTGTCTCGATGCGAACGCTTCCGTACGGCGAAGACGAGCGTTAATCGGGGCCCCCTATTTCAACGTTTATGGAACCGCGTTTCCCTACTCTACGTGCGTTGCAAGCAGAACGTAAAACCTACCTAGTGGAACCTTGCTAACTGTTGCCGGTTGAGTTTTTAAAATGGCGCCAGAAGCTATAATGGTGCGGGCGACAGCAGGCGACGGCGGAGTGAATTTTTTTTGTGCAGTTGATGAAGTATTTATTTCCGCAAATTCAAGCATGTTTGATTTTTTATAAAGGAACACTGGAAATATCACTTCTGTTTTGATTTGTTGTCTCATATTTGCGTAAAGTCTTGTTCTTCTTCAACAATGTTGACAAGTATGAACATTACACCGGACATAGACGGGCAGATTTAGCTCTGACTATATAAGACTATTGCGCAGGCATTGTTTTGCTTTGGCCGGGTGGCTGAATCGAGTCACAGACAGGCAGACGGACAGACAGACAGACATACAGACAGACCAAACTTTCTGAGCTTAAGTAGCCCAAGAAAGGCTATCGTCTATAAAACTGCGGCTGCATGCCTGCTTTGATGTTGGCAGATCACTGCCCCTGGTACCAGCCAGCAAATGACAACGTGCCTGCAACAGTCTGTTTTTATATTGACATTGTTTGCGATGTCATGGTTTTTTTTAACAATCCATGAAAAATTTGGCATTTTGAATTGACATGTTGTGGACACGACGTACAGGGACCATGTTCTCCGTTGTTGTGTTTCGGTGCAAAAGCATTACCTTGAGTTTACTTGTGTATGTCCATTAGAGCATACTGTACAGACGACTTCCCATCTCGTGTTATTCATAAAATGTTCTGCATTCTGTTATGATTACATCTTTTGTGAAAAAGTGCACTTTTATCTTACCCATTCTTTATTTATTTCCATTCTACATGTCGTCGCTTGTATGGCCTATATTTGTGTATCCAGTGCACGACCGGAGAAGGCTTTGAAGAGTTGGTGAGCACTTCAAATAAATAGATAAATAAAATTTTTGGGTCCTGGGTTAGTAAACACCGATAGGTGTGTTTTTCAACTCACAGCCTTGTGCACGCTGGAATGTTCTCTAGAATGTAATCTAGAATCTTTTGCTACGTGTTGACGAGTGAGTGAGGGATGGAGGGAGGAAGGGAGTGAATTAGAGGGTGAGTGAAAGAGTGACTGAGTGAGTGCGTGAGTGAGTGTGGTAGTCAATCGTAGGATCGTTAGTTCCTGGAATTCCGTCGTTTACTGGGGCTGCCCGTCCTCAACGGAACTTGGTTCTCCCTGCCGGGCTAAGCAACTTTAAAAGAAAATTGTTGTCCTATTTGTTATGGATTGGGCTTAAGATTTCGTATTGGCTTGTTACCTGGCTTACAGTAGATACCTCTTATTTTTAGGAACGATAATAATTTTTAGTGCGTTAAATTGTTTACAATACGTCGCAAACACCGCGTGCAGAATTTTCAACTTGCAATTACTGCCAGAGAACTTATAATCCCTTTAAAAATACAGCCAGTAATCATTCGAACGAGTCTCACAATCCCACAATTTGTGTTGACAGTGTTGGCGTTCAGAATACAGAAAACAATCTTATACCAAACAAGGGGAACTGATTGCACATATCTAATAATTACGAATTGCATCTAAAACTGCATTCACGCAGAATACTACGCTGAAGAGACTGCATGGTTCGCGTATTTATTGCGAACAAAAAAATGCTGCAGCCGACGCAGTCAAACAAGCAATATCAACTCCCACTCGTACGAGCTTTTGACGTTTGAGTGTCAGCTGGAGCAAAGGTCTTGTGATGGAAACTGGGGAATGAACTAACACGATAACCTCCCACGCTGGCGTCATTCAGGCACGGGCAATAAAGCTCCGAGATGGACACTTCCGGCAGGATGTTTTGAGACACCCACATAGAGGAGGACGGTAGGATCGATAAAGAGGCAGTACGGAAGCGTGAAAGTCACGCACCAAGCGCGAAATCCACGCCAGCCGAGGCAGCCGAGAAAAACAGCCTGTGGGGAAACTCGGCTCCCCCATTTCCCGTTCCAGGAAGCCAACCACGTTAGCTCAAAAACTGATCGCCCCCACTCAGATGCGACGCTGTGTAGGCCTTCCTCTTTCCTCCCCTGCCAGCGTCCCCAGCTTGCTTCGCCTTGCGGTCTCGCGCGCGGAAAAACCCACACATGAAAACGCGCTCGAGCGCAATTTGAGAGCGACGCGTCGACGTTTCACCCGGCCGGCGTTTGGCGTCGGCGCTTTTGAAGAGAGCCGACGCGAATGCCCCTTAATTAAGTTAGACTCGCAGGCAGCCTTTCCTATACAGCCCTTTGTTCCACGGTGCTTCCCGGAAGAGAGCAGAATTGACGCTTTCCCAATTTAGAGCGGTACTTCCAACTTCCCTCTTACCTAGTAATATTGTCTCGGCTCCTCGAATTACGGCCTGTCCGGTCCGAACCGCGTATAGCTGTTTTTCGATGAACGTCGTGCTGTCGCTCTGTGCGGAGCGATCTTTAGGAATGGCTGGCGGAGAATCGGTTTTATTTAACGAGCCATCGCGCTTCCTCCTTCTTCTATCAACCGACCGGTGACCCTAAATTTATTAGCTCCTTTCGAGCGGGGATAAAGGCTAACCAAAGCCGGTTTCTTTAGTGGAAAGCGTAGTTTCAATCATTCCGTTCGGGACTCTCGGCGACGCTTGCTACCATTTATACAGCCAGGAGAGAGAGAGAAAGAGAAGAGAGAGAGAGAGAGAGAGAGAGAGAGAGAGAGAGAGAGAGAGAGAGAGAGAGAGAGAGAGATAGAGAGAGAGAGAGTAGCATCATGTCGAATTGACAATGAAGTCAGTAATAAAAAAAGAAGAAAACTTACAGGCAATCGCGGTGGTGTGCGTGAGTACTTCGGTTGTAATGGTCGGGGTGCAGTGGGGACAGTATGGCAAGCAGCGGAGGGTAAAGGTCGGGGGTGGAAAGAGGAGTCTAATGTAATTCAATATCCACTGAAAGGTACGAGAGGGAAAATAATGTCGGCGTTTGTGAATGAATATGTAAACGGCGTTCGCATATATAAATGTAGTGTTTATTGTTTAGGTAAAAACACAGTATATTTACCATCTTGAAATTTTTAAAATAATCGCGCTTAACGCTGAATTTTTAGTCGACACAACTAGAAGCCAAAACCTGCGCCTGTTTCCCTGCTGAGTATGTGCTGTTATAACTAACAAAATTCATCATGCAAGATTACTTCTATGTATAAGGACTTCCGCATTTGTAAAGAAAGAAAATGTCTTCCTACCAATGCATTTGTGTGTAGAAGAGCAGAGCCAACTTTGAAGGTCTCCGCGATAGCTGGGGTCTGAAGGCTTGTTTTCAACAATGTGTTATGCATTTCGGGTACTTATCACACAAAAAAACTGGGTAGTGTGTGCATTAATGTGGAAATTTCACAACATCTCGACTGTAGGGGAGCTATTTTGCAGAGAATTAAACAACCGCCTAGTAATTCCTAACGTGGTTCATGAACATGTCTTAGGGTATGAAAACCTATTTTAGCACTCATTCTATGCTTAGGGCGCTAAACCACCGGGGAGTTTGGATGGCAAAATTTTCAGAAGGCAGGCAATTACAGACGCCGCATGAATACCAGGAACAGAGGACAAAACTATCATAAAACAAACTCTAAGAGATCAAACATTTAGAGCTTTCTGGTGTGTACACAGTCCCAACGTTGAGGAGAACTGAAATTTACTTCAAACTTCACGAATGAGTGTTTGCGTGCTTTTATCTGCATTTCCTTTTTACTAAACACCGAGTAACAATATTACTACAAACGTTTACGCCGTAAAAGCTGCGATAAGCCTTTAACAGCGAGCTGGGGAGAAGTGCGCAATATCCGTCGATGCTGGTCAAGCCTGGGGAAGGTACCCCTCAAGGACGCCAGATGGCGCCCCCAACTCGATGACTGTGTTACCTGGAAAAATAATATGGCCGCAAAGATGTCCTGAGGCAACTGTAGAAACGGGAAACGGGAGGTCAAGAGAGAGAAGTTTTTACAGAGCAAAGCTTTTTAGCAAATCGTAATTTTTTGGGTCCGCAGTTAAAAAAACCAAAAAAATTCCGAGCGCACGCAAGTGAGCTCGGGCGTCGCGCTCACCGCCTGGCGCATAAAAAAACTAAGAAAATGCCTACCGCTCGTGTGGGCGTGCCTCGCGACAATCTTCCAGCTTCCCTTGCGCACGTTTGTCAAGAGAAGTATACTCACTTAGGGTTCTTGACCAAGATTAGCCGATGAAACAAAACACAGCGTTCGCCGCAATTGCGGCAACACTTGCTCAGAATGATAAGGATACGTGGTTGCTGTTGTTGTATCCATTTATTTTAGACAGTTCAAAACTGCCTCGGATGGCAAGGCAAAAGGCAAACAAACTGCCTGACGTAGCCCTGTCACCCGCGACGTCATAGCATACGCCCCTCCAACGTGCTGTCCAATGATCATCAATCCCAAAAAAGTGATAGAAGCTAACACCTGCGGCAACAAAGATGGAGTAAATGCCGCTGCGGCAGCGAAGAAGGAGGAAATCTAGTGGAATTGTAGACTTTGGTCCACCAGGGGAACACAGGGAATACCGAGTAGCTTTTACATGCAAAGGGAAGTCCAGTAATTCAATAAAGAGATCATATAAGGAAATCTGCGGGTAAGGAATATACTCGAGCAACGCAGTACAGGGGCGGTTTGACATCAGTCGGACGAGCATTTTGTCCTGCTGTGGTCCTAGGTAGGCTATTGTTGATAATAACTAGGATTAAAGACCAGCGGGTTTCTCCTAACACGAGTTTGTTGCAAGCGTTTAGAGGCCGAGGACAAATCTGGCATCAGTTAACCACCCGTATTCCTAAGGCGCTTTCTCTCCAGGGAGAGTATTAGGAGTCAGGGCTGGATTAAGGGGGTGGCTATGGCGGCTGCAGCCCCGGGACCCCAGCTGTGAGGGGCCCCGCTCGACCATACGAAAAAAAGAGTTCATGAGTGTGCTGGCTGCCCGCATCGAAGGTTAAAGGTAGGACCTTCAACCTCACCTTCACACCGAAGCTGAGTGACTCGTGCAATAAGGGAGGAGTGGAGGCCCCTGCACGTTTTGCTTGACATCCTTCGAGTCCGTTTCAATTCACTTTAGTTATTCGTAATTCTCCTGCTTGTTCTCTCAAGGTACCTGGGAGACGTCTTGGACCAAAAGCAGCGGGTACACAGCTTGACGGGGCCTAAGAAGCCACATAAAAAAGGTGCCGAGCTCGGCTCCAGTCTTTTTTGACACAGCTCGTTTCTGTAGTCTTTAAGGTACACGGAAGTCCACGAACGCGGATGTTTTGGCACGCACGTTTTGGTATAATAAAGGGTCAGTCATGCGAATAATGAAATAATTCCTCAAGAACATTCTAAACTGTTTAAACCTGAGGGGCGTTAAATGGTATTATTCAAACCTCAAACACTGCCTGATTGGCTCAGATGAATGCAGTACACAGTTTTTGTTGTCTGAAATTTAAGTGTATTGGGCTTGGGAAGGAAGTTCATTGCGATGACGACCCGTTTCATATAGCTAGTAGATTAGTTGAATCGCATAAGGGTGTTCATGTCGACTCAATATTTCTCGCTTAAGGGGTTCAGTTTGTCTGCACTACCTCAAGTGTTGCACTTTCAAAGACACAATCGCGAGGGATCTTCTCGGAATAATAATGCAAAATATATTGTTTCCATTGCTGTTAGTTTATACCTAACTCTTCCTGTAACAAACTAGCAGAATTAACATTGAGTGAGTGAGTGAGTGAGTGAGTGAGTGAGTGAGTGAGTGAGTGAGTGAGTGAGTGAGTGAGTGAGTGAGTGAGTGAGTGAGTGAGTGAGTGAGTGAGTGAGTGAGTGAGTGAGTGAGTGAGTGAGTGAGTAGATCAGTGAATGAGTGAGTGAGTTAGCAAAAAGGCAGACGTAACCTTTCGACATGGGTTGGCAAATGCTTTGCCCGAGTGACACCTTTTAAAACTATTGGTGGCAAGTCACCAAGAGTCACAAAGGTTTGTGTCCTTGAAGAAATTCAGAAGGGGCTGGATGTCTCGCCTAGTGATCGGGCGCTTTTGGGAATAGAATACCGCGCCGGAAGAGGAGTGCGGTACGGCTTTCCTTTAAAGTTCTTTAATTAAAGCAGTGTGCTTCATAGCATGCACTGAAGCAGCACTTTTGAAATCTGTTCTTGATTATAGCTGCTTGGGCGCCACTTTGGTCAAAAAGTTGAAATCTTTATCCATCATGTCGATCAAAAGCGACCTAGCCTGACATAACTCTTCGTTTATTGTATATATTGTAACCATTTATTGAAAAGGTAAACCACTGTACGTGATTCTGGGTATAATTTGTTGGCGCGGTAGGACGGGACACAAGAAAATGCGAGGGACCAATGCGAGGCCTAAATTGAATTTTTTACAGCAAAAGTTTTTTTTTGTGCGACCAATGGCGTACTGTCAAAAAACTAACGCATTTATATATAGACTTGTTGGTCGACTGGAAAGCTTTGATACGATCTCTGGACACATGGCGCGTGCGTGAAACCCGGCTTGCATTGTGTCGAAACGGTTACTTGAAAACCTCTAAAAAGGAGAAGAAGGAGGTAGCCTTTATTGTGGCAGGAAGACTCTACGTCAAATGGGGAAGGGGAAGTAGAAGGGGGGGGGTTGTAACTTGGGACATCTTAAATGCGCACTGTTTGACCAAAACAGGTGGGTTGGTTAAGAATGCTGAAGAGGCCGCGTGGGGTGAGGAGAGCAGGCTCACGACTCCGGACTGCTCGTGCTAGACCGCTTTTTAGGGAAAAGTGTGCAATTAAAGCCAGCATGGAGGGTTCCAGTGTACGAGGGTCGATGTAAAGAGAGGTCGTATTTGGAGGTGGCTTGAAGGTTCTGTAGCGCGCGAACTTCGGGCAGTGCCAAATTAGGTGCTGGAGATTAGCGGGAGTGGGGGATGCGCAGAAGAGACATCAAGGCGTAGAGACGGGGTGTACCATTTACGGAAGGTCTCAGGGGTAAGGCTAGCATTATCAAAATCTTTGCTTATGAAAATTTCGGCTAATCTTCGGAGCGGGGGCAGGGCGGATAAAAAGCCGGTTAGAGTCAGGGCCTTGAGGCAGTCTTTTTTTCCTTTTCGTAACGTAAAAGCTGTATCGCTGATAGTAATGTCTCAGTAGGTGGAGGAGCCAAGTCAGGTGGTAGCAGAAGACTAGAGGTTATACAGTCTCGCGCAGCCGAGTGGGCTGCCTGGTTCCCCGGTGATGACTTCTCGTGTCTAGGTGACCAGTCGATGCGAACACGAATGCCGCTAGATTTCAGGATGGAGATCTGATGAATGATTTTGTTGGCGATGGTATTGGTCGACGTAGGACATTTTAGAGTCTGTAGGGCTTCGAAAGAGTCTGTCAGGATGCGTATCTGGGAAGTTACGGAGGAGTGAAAGTCAAACACGAGGTAGTCTATGGCTTGAACAATGGCATTGAGTTCCGCTTCGACGATGGTAGGACATGGAATATTAAGGGATCGTTTGCCTTGGATGGACGGTTGGTCAGGTGAAGCCCATGCGGTGCCAACTAGCGGAGGAGAAATGCTCGCGTCGGTGTAAATGTCGATTTCGTGGGGGAGTTTACTGTTTCGGAGAGCGTTGAGGCGGGCAGCGCGCATGGGTCGGGCGTTGCGCGGGACGGCATGGGTGGCCGTAGAGTCCGTGACAAAAGGGCGGCTCCACGTAGCGAGAGGCGATGGGACGTCGGGGCGTTCAGGCGGCTTGAGATTATCCCAGGCGATGACAGACACATTTATGAGTTAATGTGCGCTTTTGAAGGGATTGATTCACTTACTCTTTAATTATATTTTCCAGTGGGGGAAGAGCAACTGCAGCTTGCAAGTTCTCCAGGCGAGTATGTTTTGGTAGTCTGGTGATGGTGCGAAGGGTGGCTCGGTGCAGGTGTTGAAGCGTTCTCATAGCCGTTTTGTTGAGGGCGTAGGTTTGGGCTGCGTAAGTTATCGTACCAATTGCAACAGCGTGGGTTAATGTTTGGGTTGCCTTCTGGCTTGCTCCAGCAAATTTGTTCGAGAGGCAATGTATGGCATGTTGAATTGTTTTCTTCTAGAAGCGTCCATTTTTAGAGGTGGAATCCTCTAAAAAGGGACGCTTTTAGATAAGAGAGAATAAAGTATATAAGACAGTATACTACTCCTAGATAAGATGGAGTACCATAGTATACCTTTATCGCATAAACCATCTGTCGGTATGTATTCATATTGTTCGTATAAGTGTTCACTTAGTTCGTGAAAATTCCTCGCATGGCTTCGCTCTTCGTTCGCGATTTAGGTGTTTGGAGGTTTAACGATCGATTGGCCACACTCTCAGTAACAGTTGGGGGCCAGTTTAGTATTCGCGTTTCTCCGAAGTTTCTGTAGGAAGAGATGCACAAAGTTTTTTACTAGACACACAGATAGGTTACCACGTCGGCGCGGGTGCCACAAGGAGGAGCAAAATCCCCTAACATAACAGTATAAAAGGAGGAGCCTTATTTATTTTGTATGTGTCGCGTTAATGTGTGATTCAGAAACCATACTTGTGTATTGCACAATGCCACAGAAGGGGTGCTGACACAGCCATCCCCTTCTTCGACAATGCGAAACGCCTCGAAGATTTCTCGTTGGCGTTCTCTGCTTGATCTGCGCAAATCCTGTGTATTTTTGTATTCTGGAGTGCATGCACTTCTACCTGTGGCAATGGTCAGCGTATGGTTATTTAAATGTTCAAAAACTGTGTAGGCCACTCGCGAGGTCGCTCGGCTTCAAGCCGCGCCTCTGTGGTGTAGCCTCTGTAGGCCGTCATAGTTTTTATGATTGATAAAATATATTCGATAATAATTGACATCGAGCCAAGAAATTAGATTCGGAAAGCGTAAGGCTATGTATGATTTATCACTTATCAGAGAGTAAGCTATGGGCTTCAAAAATGTAGGAATAATAGAGCGGAATCGTTATCACCATCATCGGAATCATCATCATCATCATAATTAGGGCCCCAAGGACGCAGCAGCCCCGGGCCCCAAAGTTTCCTAATCCAGCACTGTTAGGAGTAGTTGACGACAATTAGGCTGGGCCGGCAAATAAAGCAGGCAGCGTTGCACCTTTCTTCTTACATCAATTTGACTGCTGTACAAAGCGCAGGGGCTAACTCATTTCATTTGCCACTTACACTGTATGCTTTTCCTTAGGAAGGGAAGCAGGTTTGGTGGAAAATCTGGTTCGTTGAGACTGGATTAGGTATCGTGATTGTCACCCGAGCAGCAAGGAAAATCCAATGGAACTTAAAACGCCATGCAAAAAAACGCTCCTGCGACTGGAGAAAGAATGCAGTAAGGTGAACAACGGAGTTGAAGTGAATAGATAAATTGCTTCCCGAAAGCAAACAGGAGTGACGAATTGTCGCTCTTAGCGAGCAAATAATCGTTCCCGCAGCGTCCCCTTTGACAGAAATTGCGGCCTGCGTTGTTTTTTTTTGCCCAATGCAATTTGCGCAAGTCGGGATACAAAACGTTTTTTCAAGCCGGCAGCATATTTTCAAGACACACTGTGGCCCGTAATTAGAAGTGTCACTTGTGGCTTCTTTGGGCCCATCAAGCAGACTATTTGTTGCCATGAATCTTTAGCAGAAGTCTGGAGGGTTATTTCACGTGTAGTGCAAAGCACGGGGTGGCCCAGTACGCCGTTCCCAGCGCTGCACCAAATATCGCAGTGTAGTTACATGGTAGTATTCTATCAGTTATTCACCGAGGCCATTTCCAAAAGGTTCTTTTATCATATTTCTCAACCATCGGAATGTGAAATGATATCAGACTTGAATACTGGGCAATCAAAGCATGGTCATTTATTTGGGTGGCACAGAAATTCCCGCGCCAAATCACAACGCTATGCATCAGAGAACTTAGAAAGAGGCTTTAAACATTTGCCCTATTTCCGGTAAAGGGCATTGTAAGTTTCAATACCCTAACTTGAGCCATACCGCGACAACTTGCTGGCGTTCTCTGAAGAGGCGATAAAGACAAAATACGATTTTATAAACGCTGAAAAAAAAACTGGACTTCAATACAATAATACCTCCTGCCTTGCGCCGATGGACATTATTTATTCGAAAACACGAAATAGGTATTGCAAAACTTTCAAATTTCGCGTCACATGGGCGTGTTACGGGCAGGTATGGCTTCATATAAGCTAGCAATAAAAATGATACACCCCTCCGTATAACAACGACGAATATTGAACGCAAAGCATTCTCGGTATAGATTTTTTGGTTGCTTAGTCTTACCCGGTGAGTATGTGCTACCCTTGAGGTACGCCCTAGATTTGTAGAATACGCACAGCAACGTTTGGATGTGCAATTTGTAGGTCAGATGTTTGGGTTGGGTGTGTGCGGGATGAAACTGTATCTTCTGCTTGGCGTTCGCTATCACACTGACGGAATGGAGCAATCACGTAGACGTCGGCTCCATAAGGCAAGCGGCCCAGGTTTGGTACCAGCCGCGGGCAGTGATTTTTTCTTTAACTTCACAAACGATCATTCATCATCATCGTCAGAGCAGGTTGGTTGTGCTGCAGGGCGAGGCGTATTGGCCTACAAATCCGTTAGTGAAGGCAGTAAAGCTTCTGTTTAAAAGAGCTTTCAGTGTGGTAACTCTCGCTAAAATGTGATCAAAGCTAACTTCAGGAACCTCTACGAAGGTCCGGTCCAGTGCCTTAGAAGTGGGTTAGTTCGGCGGCTGACCATCGCAGGAAGAAGCTTCCGGGATGTCGCAAAACAGTTGCCGAAAAGTGGCTAGGGAATTGCCGCAACTTCCCTTGGTTTTTCTATACATATTCCCTACTATTCAATAAATGCTTGCAATAAAATTGGTATCATTGTATGCGCGATCAAGAATCTTTCTCGTGAACCAAACTTGCATTTGTCTTCATTGCCTTTTTACTCTAATGAGTAAGTCAATTTGGTGGCATGAGTAAATAAACATGCACCAATAGGAAAGCCAATGCTGTAGAAGATGTATGCTGCTACGAGAACATCAGGCAGGGCATCTCTGCGTTGTGTTTAACACCTTTCCCTGTGCTTCCAATCACAGAGGAAGAGGAAAAGCAGCTAAATGCACTGTTCCGCCAACCCCCTGAGTGGGTAGGTGCCATTCTTGTTCGGATCCAACCAACCAACCAACCAACCAACCATTCGTTCAATACAGAAATTGTTATAACGCAGAGAATGGGGAAGGGAAGATGCAAGGGAGCGAACACTTAGAAAACGGGAGAACGATGATGCTTAGAGGGAAAAAAAGCTCAAGGAAGAAGTTCGAAGAAAGTATGAGAAAAATGTGAATGAGAAAATTGGGTGGAAGTGTAGAGGGCGAGGAAACGCAACGCTGCATGGGCGGAGGTCTGTCTAAGGCATCTAAGAGACCGCACCAGTTTTGCTCGCCGTTTTCCTTTCGTCGAGCGGAAATATGTGAGCAGCGGCTGCTGGAAAGAGCGCTTACGCGTCACCAGCCCGCTCGCTCCCACTGTCGCCCTGTTAGCGAAGCAATCGCGCTGCCCCACGCTTTGACCGCAATGTGCGGCACAGCACGTTGTCTGAGACAGGCACACAAGTCTTAATGCAAAACGATGTCAGCATTTCTTCCAAAACAGTGAAAGATGAAACCGGCGAGAGGGCTTTGTGTGCCACTTGTGCCGAACGAGCTGCGCAAGCACAGACTCAACGCGGCTGGCTGTAGAATAACAGAGGTTCATGGCGCCGATGCCATAGCGAAACATCTCAGATAACAGGAAGCTGCCAGAGGAGGAATGTCTCTTGAAATGATGTAATGTTTAAAAGAAATATACATTGGCAGGTCATTTCACATAAAAGCGTTCTTCTCTGGCATTTCTTGGAGCAAGTCAAAGTACCATTCAGGAACACTTGCGTTTTGCTTTAGAGAGTATGGTAATTGTCGGAGAAAGTGTTAAGTCATTGTTACATGCAAAATAATTTTTTTATTCATTGATGGTTCACATTGTTCTTTTCATATTCTTCTACAGTTCCACCCGAAGCACGCTGATAGCCTACTTAATGTATCCCTGCTGACAAATCAGTCGCCCTTCATAGGCGTCATCAGCGAGTCCACTGGGACTGCGTACGAGAGTACAGCCACTTTTGAACGCGCTTGTGTTGCTACCAATGAATATTAATGAGCCATAAAAACTGAGGACATCACATAAGATTGGCCACTTGAAGCGCGAAACTAAGTAAACAATGTTTACAACCTACTGAACTGTGCCCTTCTGCAAAACGTATACAATCGCTCTTGATGTGCTGTTGCTGTACGTTTGCACCGACCAACCACTAGCTGCATTGTAATGAAGTACACATACATGACCAGTTGTCAGGAAAGATGACAGTCGCAAGTCTGGGTAAGCATTTAGGTACTCACCGAAGATCTATTCAGGGCCTGACTGCAGGTCATCGAGGAACCATAGCGCAAGATGTACACTACTATACAAATTCAGACCCTCAAATGCACCAGTCCTGCCATTGCAACATTCCGCACAAAAGACTGTTACATTTGAAAATGTTTTTAGAGACGTAAATATTCGTATATTATTTTTCGTACTCATCTTCTGGTGATATCAGCTTTTGAAGCAAGTATATAAATGTACTACATTGATTGCGCCTTCTTTATTTACCCACATTTCCTGGCTTCAGCCTAGTAGATTGAGATTTAGTCACCAATTAATTCGATTAACATTTACCTTACGGTAGCATGAACCACAATGGTGGTTCCTTAAGTAATGATTGGTGTCAGCAGTGTATATATGGCACAACTATATTCGTCAAATGATTAATTTTGTTGAATTTGAGTGAACAGTAAACAGACTGCATAAGTTATGGCTCCATTGTTCAAATCACTAAGTGCCGTATTCTGCGCCCCACACAAGTCGTTTATTTCCCCTACTTGGGGCGTAGGATGCGAGCGTTAATATTCTTATGTTGCCAACCAAATAACCCAGCCAGGCGGCTGCTAAGCAACGTGATAAGATTGTTTGCAGGCCAAGCGCAACGAAATAAACGTTTTGCGTCCAGTTGCCTCCTTATAAAATTCAACGCCCAAGAGTACTTTACTTCACGTCCTCTCGCAAAACATGGGTGCCACATTTTAACAATTTGCGTGAACATTCACCAAAGATGGCCTAACCCTTCGCGGGAAATTTGAAGAGGGTTAAGTTGAAATTATGAGGTGCAAAATGAAGCAAAGGGCGTGGACTCTACCCTGCAAGGGAGAGGAACGCAAGAAGTAAGGTCTGGGTATGCAGGATTCCGATCAAAAATAAGATGAACAGCGTGGCCATCAAATTGTATTTGTATTTTCCTTCACGCACTTCACAAGAAAACACCACAGCCCCCTATGTGAATAAATCAATACAATCTCTGGTGGTGCTCTAAACACCGAACACCTGCTACGGGGACGGTTCAACTGAAGAACTCCAGGAAGCACGGTGAGACTGGAGAACGCTGCCCAACTTCGCAAAACGTATTATCTGACACTACAAAATAGTGCGTGCCGTGGGAGACGATCAGGTGTTTCGCGGCTTGTACTGCTCTATAAATGTTGCCTTTCATATTCGCTGTTTTCGGAATTTTGTAAAGCGGGCACATTGGTTCCTCGCTATTATTGGCCAGTTATCCGTCCCGAAGCAATTAGGAACAAGGAAAACTGGTTTTGTTACACTGCCGGCAACACGCGGTCAAGTGCAATGATCGCACATTCTGCGGGTAGTGTGGATAGCCCGTTTTAATTCCCCTGGGATCACGCGTGTTTGTTTGTTGTTTACTCATTACTGCGGCAGCCAGTTTCTTCCCTGGTTTTTCACAAGCACGACGGTTTTAGCACAAAGGGGCGCTCAACCTTTTGCCGTAAAAAGAACCCAGAGAATGTCCAAACATATATGGAGTTCATGGCATATACTGCATTCGAGACCAATATCGCCAGACCTGCAGAAATGCTTTCAGACAGAAAAGAGCCCCTTTAAACAAGCCAAATCGAAACAGACGTGAATAGTCTAGTAGTTCCCGTTGAAGAAATGCCCCACATTACTATATGCGGAATGGAATTCGACGTGTCGCGTGCATGCAACACCGCAGCTCATCAATACGCATAATGTTTGATACAATAACATCCCAGTAAGAAGTCACCTTAGGAGCTTTCACACAGAAGAGCCGTGAGCTGCTTGACGAGCTCTAGTGCTAAATAAGTAACGAAAAACTAAATTACAGTCCCTGTTTTGTCCCCACAAGCCACCGAATAATAAATTACGACATAAATAGAGGGAGCGACGAAAGCCTTGGAAAATCATCGGATATTAAGGGATGTTTGTTTATAATTAAAACTAATAAAGAATGAATGTAGATGTGATTAGCTTGTCTGCAATACTTTCACAATGCAAGAACGTACCTTACCATAGAATTTTCGCACATCCGTAAAGAGGCCCCTGAATGGGCACAGCCGAACTTTATAGCTGGCCGTTTTTTCCCTGAGCTGGAGAAACTGATTGCTCCTCCGTTTTTCCTACTAGAGTGCCCAGGAGAAAACGTTTATTGAGGGTTATTGCAGCGGCCTCCAGATCAATAACTCCATTGCCACATCCAAAATACTTTGACCCCACCTTGGGTACGCGGCATAGCTTGACGCTTACGAAACGATCGGTTCTCAAACGTGTTCAATCCCGCAGCTCGAGGCAATATTATATCGTCCGCGACAAACGTTGTTTTTCATCAGTGCTGCAGTTTCCACTTGGTTTTTCTGAGGCTGCATGAGCGATTCAATATAGGGGCTCACTCTGGCACGTGCCACAAGTAAGCAGAAACATGCCAACATTGAATTCAGAACAAGTTATTTTCTGTCTTTTTATTATAGCACAACGACAGATTGAACACGCTGAAATGGGCGGGAAGGTTCTGGCTTGAGGCGTATTGAACTTGAAACCCGTCAAAATATTAAACGTAGAAGCAGTGATTTTCCACCGCGTTCTCGAAGGGCATCGATTTTTTCTGCGAAAGCTTTTTTTTGCTTGTGTCTTCTGGCGAAGAAAATTGATTTGAATGGTGCATACATGCCATAAAACCCGCCAATGCCTGGAATTTTAATCAGCTAGCCAATAAACAATATTTACAAATTAACTGAAGTGACTGCCAAACTGGCTGCTACAGTGTAAGCTTACATTCGGATAAAGCTACCGTTTACGCAGAAACTCTTCGAAAGCTTATTGCTGATGCGTTTGCACGAAACGTTGCTCAGGCGTTACGTTTTCACCACTCCATGCTTCATTTTAGCCAGTCGCAAAAATAAACATTTCGAGCTGAGAAAAATCAACTTAATAAATTACAAACAGCGGCTTAACTATGAGTCAAGAATGCATTCTTTAAAGTGACTAATTGCGAGAATTCATTTTGTTTGCTTGCCTTAAGCACCGAGCACATTTTCTGCTGGAATCTGAACCTAAAGATATTTAGTAATTAGTGCAAAAGTTTGGTGTTCCGAAAATTCATAAATCTAATTCATGGATAATTTACAACTGTGGAATATGCTTCCTCTAAGCCCTTTAATTCGAAGGCGGGTATATTCTCGAACAGTTATTTCGAACTACGGGCCACCCCTCCCGCGGCTTGTCGCCTGCCATAGGGCCTCACATGCGCATCCGCTCCCTACGCACGCGTCGGTGTCTCTTTCGGAACGGAGATAATTGCGGGGACCGACGTGAAAAAAAGGTTACGCATTGACACGAGCTTGTCACGAGAAATCTTTTGTGTGGCAGACAAACAAAATTGGCCGCGTATCTGCTAATGTCGTTGCAAATGTCGTCAAAAGACGATAGTCTTTATCGACTTTTGCCAAGTAAATGCCTCCCTTCGTTTTCCCGCTCACCTCTCTAGTTGTTCCTCTTGCGTCGCGCTCCTCTCAAGGTAAAGGCACCAAAGGTTCGCGTAAATCATTTTAAATTTCCCGCGTTCCATTGCTCCAAACCGGGTGTATCGATGACAACGCTTATATTTTACCTGTTCGAGTTACTGGGTTTCTATTCATCCTATCTAGGCTCAGCAGAACGCACGATCACTTGATGACACGTAACTAGTAATTCTTGCATATTTCCAACTGAACGAAAAACGGGAACACGTAAAGTGACAGACCGCCACATCAGTGTTAGTGACAGCACCAAACACAATCCCTCAACGAGAGTGTAGTATTGGGCTAGTTGGTGATTCATCTTAACAATACAGCGCAACAGAAACAGAGACTTATGCAGAAACAGAGACTCGTGTTGAAGCAGAAATCGACAGCTATGAGATGGTTCCGTTTCAAAATGAAGTAGGAGTAGCAGCAAGAGGGTTTCTCAAACTTCTGTCCGTGTACTTGGTTTCTACATTCGCGAAGTGGGATGGAAAATTGTACCTACAAACGAACAATGTGTGTGCATAGGTTCTCATATAGCCCCTGTTCTCAGTATTTGTATTTGGCCAGCTTAGGGCGCAAGGTAGCCGGTGAATTGGGGCCCTTGAGTGTACTTAAGGTTTTCCGTTACGTCGACAGTTTTTTAGTGTTCATGAATGGCGTGGAGGTTTCCCTTTGTAAGAGCGCTCTAGAAGTGTTAGGAGTATTCGACAGCTGTTTTCACCCGTTGAAGTTGACGCATGAAATGCCAGAGGAAAACACTAAGATTTCTCGACCTAAAGCTTCACTTTACACAGGACCACATTTGTTGGTAGTATGACCCACGCAGTAATAAGCCACTTCTTCCATTTTCATCTGGTCACTCTAAGCTGGTGAAAAGGGGTATTGTAAAGATGCGCTTGCTCAATGCCCTAAAAAGATCATGCCTCACAGGATGCGACATAGCATCCGATTACAGGGAGAACGCCTGAACAGCTCTGGCTACCCAGTTCACGTGGTGACGTCTGTGGCTGAGCAAATTTTGAAGGTGTTCAAACAAAACCGCTGCCTGAGCGTGGGTGAGACCACGGCCATTCAAGAAAAAACAGAAAAACGTCGCGGTGATTCCCTTCATACATGATGTAGCCCATAGGCTAAAGAAAATAGGGATGCCGCTGATGTGCAAGTAGTTTTTGCAGCCCATCGCAAACGGGCGGCTCTTTGCAAAAAGGGCTTCCTCCAGAAACAGGAACCCCGCAAGTGCGCTATCGAGCACAAAACGAAGTTTGTCGCATGCACAACGTCGGTAGTCTATGAGATTCTGTGGTCATGCCGCAAAACGTACGGGGGCTAAACGGGCAGGTGTTTGAACACAAGGCTTAGAGAACACAGTAATAACGTCCACAAATGTGTGAGAGGGCACCTAGGCATACACTACCGAGACTGCAAGGGCACCACCGAAAAATGCTCTCCAAAATGTGACGAATTGAAGGTCATTCAGCATTATTGTGACCAGTTGACAAAGGAAATTTTGGAGTCTACGGAAATCAGTAGGCTAGGCGATAATTGTGTCATCGCTCTTTCCATAGCCCTGTCCACAAAGTAAGTTGAGTATCTACACGTGCGAAACGAAGCAACCTAGGTTGCCACCTCAATGTACACACACGTGCTCAGTGCGTGCGGGCTGATAATCATATTGCCGTCTGTTTTGAATGTCATGTTTCCGGCACATTTGATAGAGATTGCTTATCGTGTCGAATGTGTAATCGTAGGTGTGTGCATGCGTGTGTATAATTAAGGCTTGTTTCTTTAATAAAACTTCAGTTGGAAGTCAGCGCTCGTCCTGGGTGCCTCAGCTTAAGTCTTTGTTTCTTTTGCGCTGTATTTTTAAGACAATCCCTCAATCGATGCACTACCAGCCTCAAAAGAACTGTTACGTAAAGGTGCCATGCATGCGAAAACGAGATGGTTCAATTTAAAAGTTTTGGTATGTATTGAACCCTGAGAGCCATAACGGCAGCAAACGATGGTTTACTGAGTGAGAAGTCACACAAGTTGTGCGAAAATTTAACTTCTGCAGCTTCATCGTATGTTTGTTGGCATCAGTAGGACAATAAAACAGAAGAGTAATTTTCAGAGGCTGTAAAATATCCCCACACCCAATAATTTATCGTGCTTATCTTTCGCCCTCCCGGACTGCGGAGCAATAGCCCTCATCTACCGCTTTTCGCGTGTCCCTGGGTTTCAAGACCGGACTATACCTACTTTATTTGTTGCTACAGTCGATATTTTTCGGTTGCTAAAACATTGCGTATGACTCGAAAAAAAAGGTCTCGAAAGTGGCCGTGTCGCTTATGCAAGTTGACCTGTGCCCTGCCCGGACGGCTGAATAAGGCAGCGTCGTATGGCATTGTGTAGCACTGACTGTTTCTATGTTGTCGTGTGCGTTTGCAACTTTCGATGTTTACCCGCACCTTTGCTACTATGAAAATAATATTCCTTAAGTTCAAACTCAAGTAGTTCATTCTGAAACATTACCTCCGTTTAACTTGCGAAGTATGTTCTCGACTTCAGCTAACTGCCACGATTTTCCAATAATACCTCGTGAGTTCTTTGCGGGAATGTAGGTTGCGGGTGGCATACGTATTCTTGGTATTCCTCACGACATCGCTAATGTGTGCGTGAACAGGGGACGAAAGCGCAGCTAGGACACGTTCTCTTCTCTTATTCTTTCTCTCATCTTTCTTCTTTCTTGTCGGTATGCCAGCTGTACTGTCGTACCAGATCATCTTCAACCCACATGCCCAAATAGGCGGGTTTGTGCATTGTATTATGTGTGCAGTTTTTGTATATTGTGGTGCCTGCATTATTCTGACTGCAGCATCGTTTGAAATAGCCGAACATTCACTTATTGCGCATCGCCACATAAAAACAGAAAAGATATATAATTTATGTTCCTTCGGGCGAGAGCCACTTTTTCATATGGTGTTTTCTTTTTATACATGTAGGCAGGCCGCGAGATATCTTACCACGTACACTACTTCACGGCGCAACCCCAGGCGCATGTGCGGGAAAAAACAAGGTTAGAGAGAAGTTAACAGGAAGGCGAGAGAGATGGACACGGTTCACAGATAACGTAGCTGCACTCGCGCATGTACCTACCCTGGTAATTCGGAACGGCTCGCGAGGGAGGAAAAAGGGTCTTTCTCCCAGCAGAACGCCCGGGCATCGAGCTAGTGCGTGAACCACTGCTCAATCTACACAGGCGGGCAGTTGTGGTGGAATTACGGCAGGAGCCGCACAGTTGAGCTGCGGCTGTGCACGTTCTGTATGGGGCTGATTTTAAACTGTAGTGGTAGGTAAGTGTCTCGGAGATAAGCTGGACGCACACGCACACGTTGCACACATGAAATAATCGTATGAATGTTATCACAACCCATCGAATCGCCGCTCGAGGCAGATGAACGGCTGTTCCTCAGGGGATATTGCCGTCTGTGAATAGTGCCTTTCACGTTTGCATGATAGGTATTTTCCGAACGACCGGAATCACTCGTACAAAGCCCTTCGGCGTAAAGAAATTATTGTCGGCTCTGTCGTCATGTACAATGTGTGCCATCGCCTAATAAATGAAAAACCCCATATGATTGTAAAATTTCGGGATAGGGAAAGGTTTGTTCACATTCGATATGAGACTGTATGACTAACGCTGGCACTTTGAGGCCGGCGTTAAAGCACCTATTTCCGTTAACAACAACAAAACCTGAAATCCGCATTATTTGCAGCGCATACTGTGTAATGCATTTGCTTTCAGCGAAGCCGACGTCAGTTCGTGGAGAGACGGTGATGCTGCATGATTTTTTTATTGTAGAATATATTTCTTTTCTGAATACATTTTATATAACGAAAACTGCTGGCTCCGGCGAATGTTTCATGTTTGATATACCGTTGAATCCGCTGTATAGCTTCAACGCTCTTTTTTGAATGTGGCCTGCACGTTAAAACAGCGTATTTATTTCGAAAGTATAGCTGCCCCAGGAAACGACTTCAATCCGGTGTTCTTTTCTGAATTCGTCCAGCGGAATCACTGGTATCGAGCGTGATGACAGGAGATAACACCATCAGCCCAATACTTGGCTTGCCTTTCAGAACGCTTCAGTGCACTTGGCCTCTGCCAGTTTACGCGTCTGGTTACCGATCGGGCGCCGCTACCATGACTAGGGGCTTGACTAGCCATATATAGTCTGAATATATATGTAGCCTCGACTAGTGGCTCTAAAAGTGACAATAAGAAAAAAACTTCATTAAAAATTTTAATATATATTTATGAACAACGAAGACATGAAAGCAATGTTTTTCATTCGGGAAATTCCGCTAAACTCCTAGGTATTGTGATGAGTTCAGAAGGACTACCCCACTACAGATGGTGGTGCTCGGGAAACAAGAGTAAATATGATTGATTCATTCACTATGGCAAAAGCTTTAAAGTTACCACATTTTCCGAAACTCCATCGTTTTAGCTACTGTGCATATGCGCTGCTTTAAAGAGGAAATTACGAACATATTTGAGTCTCCGTGGAGTTGAATCTGCGTTCCCAGAGTAGAATCTCAGTGCGTTGTTAAATAACCCTGTATACAAGCATGTTGCAGCCGTCGAACAAAATATATGAAATACTCCGTACCACCATATACTTGAATAGGACGGCACGTGAATAAGACAGGTACATCCCCTCAAGGCAGAACTACGCTTCAGTGGATGATGCGCCGTTTATTTTCGTTCTGCTGATTAGAGTATTTAGCGCCAAAAGAAGAAGAAAAGACAATAAAGGAAAAAACGGAAACACGATGTTGCAGTAAAGAAGGATGGGAAAGCGAACCGAGCCAAATCGCTAAGAAACGACAGACAGAAAACGAGAATACGGTGCACGAGTTAGAAAGTCACAAAAAAGTACGGCCAGCGAAATGATTTATAGAACATAAGCAAAATTAAGTGCTGCCAGAATTTTTATTACATCCTTCATTAGGAGTTTCTTTGTGTTTTGATTTTTCTGCGCTAGACCACAAGAATGCAGCAAATAGTGGCGCCGAAATTTATGAAACCAAAAAATGAAAAGTTGGCTTGTTCAGAAAAACCCGGCTTCCGTATTGTTGTTGGTGGTCCCCAACTTCTCAGATATTGTTTAAAGCGTGGTGTCCAGCATACAGGCGTCGCAGATTTTATAAAAAAGGGCGTGCCTTACTTACTACCTGCTTCAAATATTACGCACTGCGTACATCATTTCGCCAGTTTATCGAACGTTTGTTTTTTTTATGGCTGATATCAATACCGCATCTTTCTTTTTGTCGGCCACAAGCTCGGCACTTGTGCTCCAAAGTTAGTCACAAAAGCGAAAACATTCCTCTCGAGCTCCCGCAAGAATTATCGATTTACCGTGTCAGGGGATGTACTCACCCTTCGCTGCATGCCGACGAATCGGTTGCCATAAGTAAAGGGAAGTAGCAAAGGTACGCTGCGGGCTCGTCAAAGAGGCTAACGTCGTTTAGGCTGGAAGGCGATGGAAAACAGGATAGAAAGCCCTGTTTTTGCTCACCAGAAATTATTTTTTTCCATGGCATCTTGAGCGGACGGTATAGACGATCGGGGAGTGCCGCGATCACTGGTCAGCCGGCTTCTTTTGCATAAGGGGATCAGTGTGGAGGCAGCGATACAGAAAAGAAAAAAAAACCAGCGTTATGTTGCAAAACTAGAACCACCCGCCATCGCTACAGAGAGCACAGCCTAGCATGCATTGGGAAAATAAAAATGAACTCATGGGAATGCACCTCCCACTGAAAATAGTTTAATGAGTAAGCGGGGCTTAACGCAAAAAAACATTGAGTGAGCCATTATATCTAGACAATGATAAAAAACAAGCAGAAATATAAACAGAGGTCCTGTGCTTGTGACGTCAATTCTAGTCATGTTGAATTCGAGAATAAGGGTAGGAAAGTAAGCGTCATTAGCTCTCGTCCCGAATGTTGACGTGATGTAGCCCACATGGGTGGATTCTTGGCATGTTCTCTAACATACGGTGCTTCAAAACTGCTCATGAGGGTTATGCACAAAAAAGCGTTCGCTGGATCGCCTTCACTGCCTGACCTCCGTGATGAGGGGCAAACTTACTGGACTGTAATTTTTAGAAGGATTTTGGACTAGCGTACGATAGAGCGCAATTTTGTTATATTTAGTCAAATCGCCGAAAGTTTTCCATTAGTCAAAGTAGCAAATTTTTATTGCTGAGCTAATGTTGGTAATCTTTTGTAATTTTGGTCGATTCCTTTGATTGGTTTCCCGTTTATTCTTTCACCTGCCACCGTAGAGTATGTAGGTGTGCAATGACCATTTTTTGAAAGAGGGAGATTAGGTAGTTGAGGGTAGGACATTGAGGAATATTTCTGCAGAAGGTATACAGTTATGAACTGGAATTGTTAATGTGAAACTTAGCAGCATTTAAGCAGATAAAATTTTTCTAGCAATTCAGAAAAAATTGCAAGGTCGAAGTTCCTGATAAACAAATTTTGCTGGACCCGAACCTAATGCGCTGGTCCTAAAAGAACAGCGAAGAGATAAGAAACGCATGAGTCGTCAAGGGTGCAATGGTGGATGGCGGATGGTTTGGTGGGTCTGCGTGTGTGGAATAAGATGGGGACTGGTGAACTGGGAGCCAGTCACCGAGGGAAGATGTGATAGTGACTGGTCAACTGTCCCAAAACGAATAATAGCAGAGTTATCCGTTAGGGCGACCGTAGCCTCCGAAGTAACATTGTATGCTTAACTCAATATGGTTAGCCAGCAATACATCATTCCTTTTGTTCCATCTTTGCAGGAGCGTAAGGGTACAATTTTTTTCCCAAATTATATCTTTCATACATTGGAAGAAATGAATACATTTGTAGAGGGCTAAATCGTAAACGGATTTTCACAATTTTGGCGTAGTGTGCGTTGTTACAATCGTGCTGCAGTTTTGATAGGTTTTCACACTTATGCGGGTTAAATTACTAAGCCTGCGAAATTAAAGCCGGTGCAATCAGTATGTTTCAAGCCAGATTTGCGACTGCCTTGGTGACGGGCCTATGATTTTTCCATTGAGCCTTCTGTGGTGTGGTAATCAGGGTAAAATTAACGGCACACTCCAGCAGCTTGAAAGCGGTACAGAATCAACTATTTGTTCATAGGGAGCGTTGCCTGTCGGCCGGCCATGCCAGCAAAGAGGTCTACTTCTTCCCCGCAGGACCAATACTGCGCTACTGAAACAACGTAGATGTATGTGTATCTTATCTCATTGTAGCTCGATCGCTCACTTTCATTATATCAGTTTAGACGAAACTGTAGCGTTCCTAGAACGCGGAACGCAGCTTGCGACATAAGAAGAACATTGCCGAGCCGTAATAACCTTTGACAACAGATACCCCACCATAGTAAATTATTACTTAGGGCCCTCTGTTAGCCATACGTGCTGAATTCCCTCCAAGGCGCCCTTTGTAGGCTCCGAGACTTTGGGCACGCCATTATAAGTAATACGCTCCGGGGCTACCTGCCCAATAAAGGAACTCCAACACCGCCAGCGCATCCCAAAGTTTTAATGATCATTCTTGTGCGGAAAACTTCCAAAGCCCTTATGCTGATTCTCGGAATTTGCGATATTTGGTAGCGAAACACACCTTTCAGCCCCATTTAACTTTGGCACATTATCGAGTCGGCATCGTATCCTGTATATCTTTAAGTTAGAGAGAACCTTTCCGCAGAGGTACTGCAATGCGAATTATCGACATAGATGCTCGTTCAACGTTTCCAAGATTCCCGCTACAGGTGGACATGTTGCTGAGCCATAATAATGCAATATAAAGGGCGCGAGCGTGTTTTAAATTCGGTTGACTTGCTCCTGGTGGTTTTCATGAGCACATATGTTATTTGTACAATGCGAAGGTACTTAAAGCACAGATAAGCGGACACTAATGTAGGACGGCCGGCGAAATCGCATCACTCACCTCGAAGTGCCTAGATAGATTAGTAGCATCATTCCTTGTCTCATGCGGTGTTTATTTAACTACAGCTTGTTCGTGGAAACTAGTCTCACAGACAGCAAACTATACTTTCTTACACCCTTTTTGGCCGCCAAGAGTGTAAAAAATCTCGTCCCATGGCATACACCTTCAAAGGTATTTTATCTAAGAACGGGTGTATGGATGAAAAAAGGATGTTCGCATGAACATTCTAAAAAGGCTGTAAGGTTGCTTAACACCGTAATTATAAGGGTGTGTGCAGCGGAGCTATGCAGCCCGTTGTCGATCGGCGGAGCGCGTAGTATGACTGACAGACACGCTCAACCCGCCCAAATCACACTTGGCCACAAATGAATCGAGAAAGAAAACCAACGTGACGCATGGGTACAGCGAGTGCATACATAAAATTACATGTGCTCTCTTCCTGCTTGTATATGCAGCAGAGGAAAGTCATCCGATGCAGCCGGTGGGCTTTTTGCAAAAACAATACACTTTATCATAAATTTTGGAATTGTGCATTCTGATGTGAGCATATGCAAATCAGCATGGGAATTTACATTACTTCTTAAACGCGAGGCAATTATGCTCAATAAGTCATGCAGTGTTATTATTACCAAACAATATTCCCCGCCATCTCAACTCTACAAGAAGGGTGTTCATTATTAGAACACCCTTTTTTGAGAAGGGCGTAGAGCTACAAATTAGGGTGTTGGAAACTATAAAAAAGGGTGTGAAGAAAAAGGGTGTAAGAAAATACCGTAAACTGAGATAAACGGCGTACGAGACCTCCGACTTCGGACGTATTTTGCATGTGTGTACACTGTTGGATTGAAGCTATCTACATCCAAGCGGATGTTTTGTACCTCGCTATGCTTAAAACAGTACGAGTTGTCATAATTCATTAAAAGTGAAGCTGTTCAAGCTTGGGCTAGTTTCGGTGTCGTTAGGAAAAAATACCAAGAAAATGAACTGCGCCGCCTGTAAAGGGTGCACCACCGCAGATAGGGTATTATAATATTGAAGTCAGCTTTCGAGGCTGTTCGAATGTGATCACAAGGGCCGCATACGCAAGCGCAATTTTCACCATACAATTCGAAAGTTTCTAGTATTTTCGGGATTCTTGATCGCAAAATTTGGCACATCTTGCACTGCTGGTGGAAGGCTGGCGAAATAGAGGAGGTGGGGTCGAGCTAGCTTGTTTCCCAGTTAGATCCGCTCTTAGTGAGAATGACACAAGGGAACAGCCTTGCAAAATCCGACGTAACTTGGTCTCAGCCTTCAGCACTTAGCCTAGAATAGCAAAAACATTCCAAAAGCTCACAAAACTTATTAAAGCTAAGCAAAACGAAGCAAAACGAAGCAAAGCACCGGACCAAGCTAAGTGAACCCACAGCTCCGCTGTTTTTTGGCAACTGAACACCTGCTTCACACCCTTCCAACACTCTACAGAAAGCCGGGCGTGCTACAGTCGGTCATAGCTCTTTTCGCCAGAGAAATACACTCTTTTTATTCTACAAGTTGAAATTGATCTTTCGCGTTCCAAAGCTTAACTTAGGCAGTGAGGTGCACCGTATTTGGAAACGAACAATTATTGCACGCCAACATTTTTTCTCTTTTTATCATTTTTACTAGGTGGATAGGTGGAGGGGATCACTTTTACGTCACAGCGCAATTACGCATTCAATCATGGCATTAATCATCAACAGCTGAACACCCTTTTCCCGCACTTTCCACAACCAAGAGTTGGCGTTTTTTCAAAGCCTTTATCCAAACAAAAGGGTATAAAGCTACGAAAAGGGTACTGAGATTTAAAAAAAATGGTGTAATGGCCTCCCAACACCCTTCTTCCACTTAAGTTACGTCTCTTTGGTTAGGAAGAATTTAAAACATTTAGCGTGTGTATTAATGCAGGTTGATCGACTAACGTGGTCGGACACTCAACCTGCTTGTTTGGACCTCTTAAAAAGTCATTTTAAACAAGTACAGTTGCAAAACAAGCATCACCAATCGATACTTTGACGGGCTTATGTTGAAGAGAAAAGCGGAAATCCATGAGAAAGCGCACAGCCGCACAAAGCACGCGTACGAGCGAGTGCTTTTGTATGGTGACCATCGTGCAACTACAGCGAACAAAGTTTCTAATCTTTAGGAGAGGTGGAGGGAACGAATGAGTATTGGAAATGTAATTGTTGCCCTCGACATTATCACACGCTAAATGCTTCAAATAAACGAAACAATTTGCCCACGCTCTTAAGACGACCGTCTTCTTGCCGCCCATGGGCAGCCACGTCACTGCCTCTCCGGTACGCACCCCCGCCTCCTACTGGCACTCTCAGCCCGCTCCTCTCTAAACCTTTCTAATCGGTTTGCCAAATTTATTATTCATTTGCTTGCACTGTTCGCGCGCCCCCTGTTGGGGAGCTGTTGTTACTAGTGGACTTGGGCAGCCACCTCATGTTTCAACAATAGCCTGAGTTCTTGCTTCAAATATTGTGTCCAACGCGTTCTTTTATTTTCCATCGCGAACAATGGGCCGGGCTTTATTTAAATAAAAAGAAGCATATAATGGTACTTATGTGTATCGATGTTGTTGCGCTGACGTTTTGTCACCGCGGCAAAAAGAGTAATTTTTATGCCAATTTGCGATGGTTTCCGCCGGAAAAACTTGGAAAGGCACAAGATAGAGAACATAAAAGCCGAATATGTGGCTTTAAACAAACGATGTTTTGGTCATTTTCTCCAAAGTTGAAAGCCGCGTCCCCACCTTAAACTAATGAATACAAATATTCGATAATAGCGGATTATCCAAACCATTGTGAATATTCGAAATGTTTCGAATTCATAGTTTTTGAAGCTAATAGAAATATAACATAATTTTTATTCTAGTAATACTGTACATTTTAGAATATTCGCACGGCCTTAATCTTTGATTTAGAGTTTCCTTGTATTTCGGTTTTGATGTGTTAAACCCTAAGAATGCAGAAAATAGTGGGGGCCAAACTTTATGAAACCACAAAATGAGTTGGCTAGGTCAGAAAAAACATGTTTCCGTGTTGTTGTTGGCGGTCCCAAACTTGTCAGCCATCGTTCAAAAGGTGGTGTCCGGTATACAGGCGTCACGCATTTTAGAAAACAGGGCATGCCTGTCTACGTGCTTTAAATATTACGTACTGTGCACATGAGTTCGCCAGTTTACCGAACGTGTCTTCTTTATGACTGTTATCAATACCGCATCTTTTCTTTTCGTCGGCCACCAGTTCGGCACTTCTGCTCTAAAGTTAGGCACATATAGCGAAACCATTCCTCTCGAGCTCGCGCAGGAATTTCAGAATTACCGTGTGAGGGAATGTACTGACCCTTCGCTGCATGCCGACCGATCGACTGCTATAAGTAAGGGGAAGAAGCAAAGGTACGCCGCAGGCTTGTCGAAGAAGCTAACGTCGTTTAGGCTGGAAAGCGATGGCAAGCAGAATACAGAGCGCCATTTTTTCAACAGAAAAGGCAATTTTTCCACAGCATCTGGAGCGGACGGCATGGACGATCGGGAATTTCCTCGATCACTGGTCAGCCAGCTTCGTTTGCATAAGGGGCTCAACGTGAAGGCTCAGCAAGCGAAAAGAAAATAAAAAAAGACAAGTTATATTCCGAAAGTAGGACGACCCGCAATGGTTGCGGAGAGCGCAGCCTGTCATACGTTTGGAAAATAAAAATAAATTGACGGGAATGCACCTAGCACTAAAAGTAGGTGAAAGAGCAAAGCAGGGCTTGACGAAAAAAAACATTGAGTAAACCGTTATCTCTAGACGAGTATAAAAACAACGAAAAAAAAATAAAGAGAGGTCCTGTGCTCGTGACGTCAGTTGGTCATGTTAAATTCAAGAAGAAGGGGAAGAAAGTAAGCTTCGTTAGCTCTCATCCCGAATGTTGATCCTCGAATTTCATCAGGCGCGATGTCACTTATTGTAGCCCACGTGGGTGGACTCTTCGCAGGTTTTCTAATATACGGTGTTGCCAAACTGCTCATGAGGCTTATGCACCCCCACACAAAAAAGCTTCCACGGGGTCGCCTTCACTGCCTTACCTCAGGCAAGAGGGGCCAACAGAGTGGACTCAAATTTTTGGAAAGAATTTGAACTAGCGTACGGCGCATCGCAATTTTGTTAACGTTAATCACATCGCTTAAAGTTTTTCATTAGTCGAAGTAACAACTTTTTTATTGCTAAGGTAATGTTGATAATCTTTTGTAATTTTTGTTATTTCATGGAGTAGTTTCAAATTTATTCTTTCACCAGTCCTCGTAACGTAGGTGTGCATAGACTATTTTTTGAAAGAGCGGGAGGTTGTAATTTGGAGGGTATCAGATTGGGGCATATTTCTGCAACAGGTAAGGAAATATGAACTGCGTATTGTGCAGGTTAAACTTAATATAAAATCATCTGCTAAAGGTTTCCTTGAAATGCAGCAAAAATGCAAGGTTAAAATTTCTGATAAATAAATTTGCTGAACCAAAACCTAATATATTGTTCCTAAAAGCGCAGCGAAGGAACAAGATATGAATAAGTCGTCACGGGTGCAATGGTGGATGGCGAACGCTTGGGTGGGCGATCACATCTTCCCTGAGGGCTGATGTGATCGCGACTGGTTAACTACACCCAAACAAATAATAGCAGAGTTATCCGCTAGGGTGACGGTAGCCTCACAAATAACATTGCATACGTAACTCAATATGGTTATCCACCAGTACAGCAGCGCTCCTGTTCATCTTTGCAGGGTCGGTAAGGTGCACATTTTGTTACAGATTCTTCCATTCAAACATTGAAAGAAATGAATACATTTGAACAGTGCGAAATCGTAAGCGGCTTTTTACTATTTTAACTTAGTGTACGCTGTGACAATCTCGCTGCTGTTCTGATAGGTTTTCACAATTAAGCGGGGTAAATTCCTAAATCTGCGAAATTAAAGCCGGTGCACGCAGTAGGTTTCAAGACAGATTTGCGACTGCCTCTGTAATGGGACGATGATTTTTGTCTTGAACCTTGTGTTGGGTTTTCTTTAGCGTAAAATTAACGGCACAGTTCCGCGTCTTCAAAGTGGCACAGCAGCAACTAGTTGTTTGTAGAAAGCGCTGCCTGCCGCCCGCCGTGCAAGTAAAGAGTTTAACTGCTTCGACGTTGAATCTAGTTCCCGGCAGGACCAATATTGTGCTGCTAAATCAAAGTAGATGTATGTGGATGTTATCTTATTGTAGCTCGATCGCCCACTTTTATTAAATCAGTTTAGACAAAACAGTAGCGTTCCCGCAAGGTGGCACGCAGCTGGCAAAATCAGGAGAACATTGCCGAGCCGTAAAAACCGTAGACCACAGATACGCACAAAGGTAAGCTAATATTTAGAGCCCTCTGTTAGCCATACTTGGTGAATGTCCTCCAAGGCAACCTTTTGTGGCTGCAAGGCTGTGGGCAGGCGATTAAAAGTACAACGTTTCGTGGCTACGTACCAAATAAAGAAACTCCAACACCGCCAGCGCATACCAATGTTTAAATGACCCTGCTTGTGTCGGAAAACTTGCAAAGCCCTCATGCTGATTCTCAGAATTTCCTGTAATGGATAGCGAAGCACACGTATTTGCCCTATTTAACTTTGACACATTAGTGGGTCGGAAGTGCATTCTGGAAACATTATGAGGGTGGAGAGAACCTTTTCCCAGAGGGGCCGTATTGTGTATGATTGACATACATGCTCGGTCAACGTTTTCAAGATTCCCGCTACGATGGACATGTTGATGAGTCAGAATAATGCTGGTTAAATTGCGCTAGCGTATTTTATATTCGGATTACTTGCTCCTAGAGCTTTGGATGAGCACATAAGCCCTTTTGTACGATACGAAGGCTGCTGAAATCGCATCACTAATCTCAAAGTGCCTACATAGATCAGCAGCATTGTTCCTTGTGTCATACGGTGTTCCTTTATCTCCAGCTTGCTCATGGAAACCAGTCTCGGAGACGCTGGCCTGCAAACTAAAATTTCTTACACCCTTTGTGGCACGCAAGAATTGTGAAAATCTCGTCGCATGGCACACACATTCAAAGGTGTTTTGGCTCAAAATGGGTGTAGGGATAAAAAAAAGGTGCTAATGCGATTACCCTAAAAATGGGTTAAGGTTCAATAACACCCTAAAATAAGGGTGTGGGCAGCGAAGCTATGCGTGCCGACGTGGATCCGCGGAGAGCGAAGCATGACCTACAGACACGCTCAACCAGACACGCTGAACACTCCAGCGTTCGCCGTAATATTTGCAACACTTGATCGGAAAGAGAAAGACAGGTCATAGCATACACCCTTCCAACGTGATGTACAATGATTATCAGCTTTAAAAATAGAAGGAAGCTCACAGTTATAACACGAATGATAGAGTAAGAATCAGTGCGGCAGCGAAAAAGAAGTAAGGTGGAATTGTCGACTTAAACCATCGTGTTAGTTGTGAAGGTTGTGAAGGAGTAGTGTGAGGCCGCGTATTAAGCAGGCAGGCCGTGTGGCTCGCGAAGGAGGATCAGCGACAAGTGATGCCATGGGTTCAGCACAACTAAAAAAACATATATGCTTGCGAGGGCACAGGAACACTCGGGAAAAGAACTGGTGACGTGATCGACAACAAAAAGCAGCACACGCGCAACGCGGATGAATGAAGAACACTCAAGTCCGAACCAAAGTTCGCGCGGAAGAGAAAAACTAGGGGACACGCTCACGTTCCTGTCTATTCGACGCTGGGCGGGATGACGTCGATGGAACGTGTGGAACGTCGGTGGAACGTCGCATGTTGAGACGTGGTGGTCGCAGGCACAGAATGTCGATGCCCGCGCTTGTTCTTGGCCACTCTAGGCCTCGCCCCGAATCTTGGGCCGGAACATGCCTCCTTCTTTCTCCAGCGGGAACACTCATCCCGTGTTGCAGCAGAGGGACCCTGGAGCAGCTCCCGGGACGATTCTCGGAGCACGCCGCAAGCACGCTCCTGGCTTGCCCTCCAACCGCCCCCAGAGTGGAATCCTTGCGCCCGTTGTTTAGCGCTGTCTGGTAGCAAGCCTCCGCCGGCACACTCCCCTCTCGTGCTCTCCGCTCCACGCGGGTCCGGGTGGTCTTCCTGTTTCTCATCTTTGACCACCGGTTCGTTTCCGTCGTCTGCTTGCGCGTTGTCGCGGCCTGGACATGCCAGTCATCACAAGTAGGAAATGAAAAGAAACACGGTCGGGAGTTCACACAAACTATTGCTTGAGCAGTCCCTACATCAAAAGAAAAAGTTAAATCTAACGGGTTTAACCTCTATTCTTCGATTGAGAAAGCCCTAAGAAGTTTATTCTTTACGCTGAAATTACCACTGAAATATTCAAATGCAGTTTGAAACTAGACGAAAGGAATTGCCCCCGCCCTCCTCCATGGCTGTCGGGCACAAATATATCCGCGCAGATATATTCCCTAGTACGCGGAAGTGCATGATGACAGCGGTTGAACAAGGAGTGCACATCTGCAATGCACTCTAATATGTTCGCGTAACTCGATTTGAATAAGGAAGACGTCGAGTGATCGTTATGGCCAACCTAATCCATCCGATGATACAGCTATCGCGCTTTCCTTCACCCGTGAGTCCAGAAAGGACGTTGCGGGGAGCAGCGCCTATAGTTCGCATGCCACAGTGGTTCTGCTTTCAAAAGAAAACCGACCACAGTGTAACAGAACAGAAGGGCCCCAAGTAAGTGCCTCTGGTTCTAAATAGCCCTGACCGCGCATTCTTTTTCCCGTTGCGAAAGGTATTGCAGGTCACGGAACAAAAAAATGCTGAAGCAACTACAACACGAGAAAAAAAGCGACCCGGCTGTCTGCTGCAAAGAAAGAAGGCCCTGGTACCTTAGATTACAAAATTAATTAATTACGCTACGTGAGCAAGGCACGCCAACAAAATAACGTAAAATAATATGGGAAAAAGAAATGTCTGCTAATGGAACGTACTTTTAAAGGCGGTACGGTGATAAAACCAGAGGTTGGGGTACCCAGGCAACCGGGATAATGACTCGGAGACGAACAAAAAAAAAACAAGCACCTTGAAATTTCAACTATGAATTTCTTTTTTTTTGGCCCTGATGGCCCCTCCAGGAGCACTAACCATTCTGGCCGCCGGCAAGTTCTAAGCTGGGCTTGGAGTTCCACACAGAAAGAAGGGTAGAATGCGCAGTGGCGGCACTCAAATCACCGTGGGTTCATGGGTGGGAATGGAGAACCTACGAAGCCAGTGGTTGCCGGATGTCGGAATGCTTTCTCGGAAATATGCACGTAAATTCAAAGGCGGTGGCTAAAATAAAGATAGAGCCCTTGAATCAAGGAGACAGGTGCCATACTGAGGGCTCATAACGATTCTTTCTTTCTAATTTTTAGCGTTTTCTGCCTTCTGGTTTTCGGGAAAATACAATATGTCGGCTAGAAAATGTCTTAATGAAGAGCTATCATGTCACTTTTGGAGCCCGTTCGCACGGACTTGCTTTTCTTGTTTTTTTTTTTTCAGAACGTCTTCTAGAAGAAAGTCAACCGGGAAACGACACTAGAAGCTAAGAGCAATCACGTTTCAGAGGTATGAGAACCTCCTGAGCCATTTCAATGCCTACCGTTTTATTTAAAAAAAGAAGAGAAATTGCGGTATCATTTATGTAGAATAGCCAAGTTTCGATTGCTTAGGAAAATTTGACAAGTATATTTCTTGATTTCTTGCATTTTAACCCACAATTCAGAAACTGTACAATATGAACAGTAGGGTTTTTTTTCTTACGTATTTATTTATGCATACCACAGTTTGAATTATTGCTGCCGAAATAGGGTGGTTTATAGGGGGGGGGGGGGGGAGCGGCGAGGTAGGGATCTTCATCGAGGTGGGGTGATGACGAGGGAGGTTATAGGAAGAAACGCAAGCTCCTTCTTTTTTCAGAAGTAGTGAACGAAGGCCTATCAGAACCGAATTGCTTCCGGTGGCCCGATGTGCGATTGCAGATCGATCTAAAGTTCGATGTCCGCTGTGGGACTCAAGTTCTGTTCCCCACAACACTGCAAAAGCAGGGTATCTCCTCAGGAGCCGCGTGGTCGTGTCGCTTGAAGGGCTTAACGGGCAGTTTGGGGTTATTTATGAACGCAGATTAAAGGGGTGCATCGGTGTTGGTTAGAGAATTTGGCCAGTCTGGCATCTACGAAGAGCACAGCGTCTTTGGCGCACGTTTGCAAGCCAAGCCTGCCAACGTAGTGGCAAAAAAAACACTGCAGCGTTCGCCGTAATATTTGCAACACTTGCTCGGAAACAGAAAGACATGTCATAGCGCACGCCCTTCCAACGTGATGTACAATTATTGTCACGTTTAAAAATAAAGGAAGCTTACAGTTATAGCAACAATGATGGAGTAAGGATCGTTGCGGCAGCGAAGAAGAAGAAGTAGGATAGAATGGTCACGTTAAACCATCGTGTTAGTTGAGCAGGTTGCGTACAGCTGCCTACGTTAAATTCTTACGCCTTATGGTGAGCTTCCTCCATTTTTAAAGCTGAGCGCATATGTGTGCAGTGGGATGATCTCTTCTTGGGCTACCTTGTCCGACAGCTTTCTGTGACTTATGGCGAATGTTTTGCGCCTTGTGGAATTTGCTAAACTCATTTTGTTTGAAAATGGCATGCCATCTACTAAAACGATAAGCTCCCATGCTGCAGCCGGAAACCAGAACGGCTCTAGGTTACGTCTTAGCCTAACGGAAAGCCATCGTTGTAGAGAGATCGGTGCTCTGATCTAGCGATTGTTCCTCTGCCATATCCTACAGGGCAGTGATTTTGCTGCACCCGTGTAAATCTGCTTCTGGGCAGTACTACGGGAAACCCGTAAAAAAGCGGAACCCTTTGCAATTAGTTCGCTTAAGCCTAAGGTGTTGAGTTAGGCTAAGTGGAATTTACGACTATCCCTAGATTAGTTTTGAAGATATATGAACCAAGGGTAATTAACGAAGACAAACATCTTTCATTCCCCATTTACGCGTGGAGACGCTCACGCAACATGTTCAGAATCCAGCTTTTCGCACTGCCATCCTTGTCAATATGGCGGCCGAATATACAAATGGTTCCTTTGCGGCAAATGACTGAGTTCCCTATAGGAATGGAGATAAAGCTACGTTCAGAGCCAGCTCGAAGTCAAGGACTGTGTATGACGGCCCCATACAGTTAACATGGATGTAATGAACCTCTATGTAACGAATTCCTCAATTTAACTAAGTTTTCATTTCGCCATTATCCCCCCCATTGAAGCATATGTGTTTGCGACCTCTTCGTAACGAAACGCAGCGGCAGCTAACCTTGATGTGACGAACTCGCTAATGTGATCAGCCATTTGCTTTTGTTTTTTGCACTTTAGTCAAAAATCGGCGGGAGAAATGGGCTAATTTTGCGAATACAAGCAATACCGTAAGGAGGCAGCAGCAATGTAAACGTCTGGAATCGCCTTAACCCAAAATTCGTCGTGATGACGATGATGATAACAATGATGAATGGATGAGCTAGACCATATAGTTTCTCACTAGCTTACCTAGAGTGGAAGCTGGCGCTAGCGTCTACATGAATCGGCGGAAGCGCTCTACGCCTCCATGACTGCCGCCTTAGTGTGTAGTTCGGCCGGGAGCTCGGCCTGGTAGGCCGCCAATTACTTTGTGGCTATGTAAATTGGGTTTTGTTTAAAACGTTGCTGCGAGCAGCGCCGCTGTTAAGAAATTTTATTGTGTATAGGACACTGTGTTACAGGTCGTATGCTGCAAACCAAATGAGGGGGTTACAAAGAAAAGAAAAAAGTTGAAGTCCTGCCTTTGACTCACGCCGCCAGATAAAGCGGGCCGTCACGGATTTATTTTTAAATATAAAACATACTACAAACTGGATCAGGTTTTTTTTTAATAATTGTAATATTTAGCTGAAAAGATTATTTAAATTGTCTAAAGCTGTGTTCTTGCTCCCTCTCATTAGTATCATTATCGAGAAACTCTATGGTAGTATGCTACGCGCCTTTGCAGGCGATGCAGATACAACATAGAGATGCAAGAATGATGTAATCGCGTTGCATTTATGTTTGTCTAAGCAGGCATAAATAAACGTATAGGCTCAAGCCTATTACGGCAAGTAAGCTAAGTACGCATGCAACGCATTATAAAATTGCATGAATGCTCCAAATGGCAAATAAATACTGGCTTGTCGAGTGTCTATGTAGGTTGCCCCTTTTCGCCGGTCAAAGGCAACACATGCTTTAAGGGGTGTGTGGACGCAGCGACGGCGACGAGCGACAAGAAAATTGTAACTGAATGCGTGCAGAAAACGCATAGTGTGTGCTAGCGAAGCTTATTTAGTAGCTATAGGGTCGGCGACAACAGCAAGCGGCAAGCGGTAGAAAGCAGCAAGCGACCGCCGGCGCTCGCTCGCTTTTTTCCGGCCAGAAGCAGCCCACAAGCGAGCGGCATTGACGATACAGTGAACTGTAGCGACGAGCGACGAGGACCGAGGACGTAGGTGGCACTGTATTAGTTTTTTTCGCTTGCGCTTTCGCCAAGTGAACGGTGGTTGCACCTTTCAGGTTAAGTTTTTTTGCGTAGCTTGTCAATGTCGCTGCATTGGTCACCCCTTCATCTGAACAAACTCCACGCTAACGCGACCACATGCGTTAAGAGCTAATCACGCTGTTATTTAAACATGTCTCCGATAACCATTGAATGCAAAGAGGGCATCCCGAAAACAGAACTAACAAACGATTCAGAGCCGAGAAGCCTAATCCATAGCCCTTTGAAGTAGCCACTTGCTGCCAACCCGATTCCCACGGTGCTCACAATCCCCATGGTGGCGTGCGATCGCAGTGACACTTACCACTCTAGGTGATATTGAGAAACTCCATGGGCTAGACCATCCTGTGGCTAACGTAGCAGTCACTTCTTGTTTTGCTTGGGTAGCGTGACGACACACCAGCTAACCTTTATGTTTCCCTTTTTTCGCCCACATCGCAAAGTACAGTGCGTTTCTACGCGGAAGTGCGGTTTCGGTTCCAAGCCTAAGTGCATGCTCGGCTGTCCTGTCATTTGTGTTGTCGCGTGTCTCCACTTCTATGTGTGGTATAGTTACGTCGGTGATGAGTGCTGCTGCTGGAAAACGATGAAGAAATATGAGACGATGCCTCAATAAATGTTAGTTGCAAGTGAGCGCTTGTCCCGTCGTCCTTCTTTACCAGCGTTGTCCAAGTCGCGCTCTATTTTTTGAATCAATGCACCAACTTCCCAACAAATTTGCCTAATGAAGTTGCGCCTTTTCGAGAAAAGCGCACAATTTCAAAGGCCTTCTCCGCTGGCGAGAAAGAAGAATGTTGCAGCCCGGTATATTGTCCCAGCTAGCGCCCTCTCGACAATCTTGAGTGCGGAAAAGAGGATCAAGTTTGCAAAAAGGCACCATTTCAGCTTAAATCTGCTTCTTGTAACGCGTTTAGGTGAGCTCCGTGTAGTGCCTAAGCTCGGGCGACAGCGGCAGGCGTAACTCACGCATTTGTTCGCTGTTAAATAAATCCATGAACAGTAAGTTACCCTTCACTGATTGCTGACATTTTGGCTTCGTTTTTGCGTTATTCCCGCGAGCATTGACTCAAAACCTGCATATAACGAGAACCTCGACGTAACAAAAATGATAGGAGTAACATTAAGGGACAAGAAGACAGCGGAGTGGGGCAGGGAACAAAGACGTTTTAAGGACATATTAGTAGAGATTAAGAAAAAGTATGAGGGGAAGCGGCGAGGAGGAAACTCGCCGCCGAGTCTGTACACAAAGCAGCCGCGTCGGCGGATTGCCTCGAAAGCGCGTCATCCCTATTTCATATTTGCCGCGCTTTCGATGCGCTTTTTCAAAGAAAGTGTTACGAGTTGTGCCACGCCTCCGCCAGATGACGCCACGGGTCCTGCGACCGAGAGAAGACGAAGTGAAACATCCCCCTCGCGAGGGGCACGATCAAATGCAGAGCATTTCCTGGGGCGCACTACGTTAAGTAGTTTGCGTTACGTTAATGTTGTTGCACTTGGGGCAACTGCTGACGAGAGAGCGCTCTTCAGCAGTAATTTGAATGAGTCAACGATATAAGGCGCGTCCGTAGCGTCCCATTCTGTGTCGGCTTTGTGGCGCAGTGGGTAGAGCCCAATGTACATTGCGTTCCACCCGCAGGGTCGAGGGATCGAAAACGGGCGCCGGATAGTATCTTTTTTTTATATAGTAGGGAGGGGTGCGGTGCGGACTACGGACGTCCACGAGGGTGACATCGTGAGTTACTGAAATGCTCTGCATTTAAAAATTCCGAACATTCGTACACTTCGTTACATCCAGGTTTAACTGTACTCGCTTTTTTTTTGTTGGCCTGAGGTCTTGCGATGTCCGACTGGGCCAGCCAAGTTTAAAAACTGGGAAAAGTTCGGCTTTCTTCCCGGCAGCTGGAAGATAACCATTTGCTTAATATTCGTTGATTTTTTTCAGCAGGACAAGTTGATCAGAACGGGGGAGGTTCCCAAGTGTTGAACAGCGCACACCAAACACTCCAGGCGTGCTGTTAATGTTGGAGTCACACAGGGCTGGCTTCCATCCATCTATTGTAAAAGGAGCCTCGTAGTGTTTCGTGCCTTGTAGTGTTTCTAGACGAAACACAAGCTAGCGTGTGTTTCGTCTTCTTTTTAGCTGTGTTCCTGTCTTAATGTTCCCTAGTACGATGAATTCGTTTAGCGAGTGGCAAAGCAGCTACTAATCTCGGATCATGAGCTGCATAGCATACTGCCCAGCTTCTTTAGTAATGCGCTTGTGAGATCTGTGTGAAAAAAAGGGAGAAGGGGAAATAATTTCTGAGCAAATACTGCAAGGGTGTCTGCATGAAAAACTGGCATCTAATCTAGGAGAGAAAAGCACATTCGGCGGTCAGATTTGGACAGGGGATAGGCAAATATTATTGTTCGAATGAAGGTACTCAAAAATGAATCACAAATGCTTTATTCCCGGTGAATATCGTAAGGGTACGAAGTTGCCTCTGGAAGCGTTATTTCCAGGAGGTTTAAAGGAGTTGAATTTTTGGTTAAATAAGATACTCTGTATTTCCTGTCCCTAGGAGACTTAAAGTTTGACTGAAGTATATGCAACGTAAGGTCACGGAAATTGTTGCCTGATTGGTTGAAGTGCTGCGGTTCAGCTTTAGAGGCCTTGTTAAGAGTATCTGCGCAGATACGGTTCAAGTATCTTTATCCGAACAATATTACTCGCTTCCCCCAGGTCCAAATGTGATCGCCGTGTTTCTTTAGATTTTCTATTTTAGCTTCCATATTTGTATGTCGACATTCATTCAGCAATTTCTCCGGAGTTTTATTCCGCCCCCCGTTTTTCTTCCACTGCTTTTTCTTGTGCCGCCCATCAGGTTGTAACTTTGTCTTCTCGTTTTTTTTAGTTTAAGAAAAGGCTGTCTCCGAGAATGCTGATGTTTGTGACACCTGCAATTTCAGTTGTTTTTTTTTCCTTGACCTAGTTACCGGCTCCTTTTTCGACCCCCAGATTACACACACCGTCTGGTAACGACTTCCCCTAAACTCTGTTTGGCTTCCACCATTTCCGAGAACCGCGCTCTAGGCCGCGTGGCGTGGCAAGAAACACTTTCTCAACCACTCCTTCCATAAAACGACGAAACCTCACTTTCTGCTTACCATCTGCGCAGCAAAAAAACCCCACCTTTGCTGCCTCCCCAATATCTGCCCCCGCACACTCCCAACCAATCCGGCCCCTACACTCCAATTTCCTTTTTCTCATTCCCTTTTTTCTCCTGGATAACTACCCATGTATGAAGCGCGCCAGCAAAACGTTGGTGCCAGCCAAGCCAGAGTTTGTCCTGACGTAGGCAAGTCGTCTCGCTGGAACGTTGGCAAGAGTTGTTGTCGCTCTCATGTTAGAAGTTTTTTTGTGTGTGTCTGCATGTGGGGGAAGAGGATGCGTTATGTTTTCTATTCTGCAACGTTTACTTCGCATATTGGTTGATTTTGCAGTAGCGCAGTAAGAATCATTTTCACAATGTTAGCAGATAGGGACAAGAGAATAATGGTGATGGGATAACTTTTGCAAGGTGGGGTTAAATTTTGATTTAATCTGAAGATAAGTGAGCCGTACACTTGGGCGTAATAACCTTTCCTTGCGAAGCGTGAGACACGATAAGGCAAAACATAGTAGCGCTTGCTCCAACTTACAATTTATATGAATTGGAACTGAATAATGTTAGAAATTGTAGTGGTGAGCCCGTCGTGCTTCTTGCACAACTGCTTTATTGGCATAAATTAAGAAAGGGGAGTATAGGCGCCCAGAGGCAAAGCCAGTTTGAAAAGCAAGGAAGGAACCTCACGGCGGGTTCCGTCTACATGTATGGTTACAAGCACTTGCACGTTGCCTGGGGCACCAAAACAAAAGATGCTAAACAAGGGCAATGTAGGAGATGCGCACCCAATATAAAATACGTGTTCAAGAGAGCTGGAGTACAAGTAAATACGAGTTGACTACGCTGTCAGATGATAATGATTTATTACCCGCAATGCGGATTCGCAGACAAGTCATATGCCATCGTGTCTTAGTTTCGGTCAGTTAAAACATATTGACTGCGCTCTTACCTACCTTAACTCCACGATAATTGTTTGACGCTGTAAATTTCTTCCTTGATACTTGCCTTGGTGTTGTGTTCTTATATACAGGTATCACGCGGATTGAAAGACTGGGCTGAGCTATAGGTTACCATGGCAACCTTGTTCCTGGAGCAAGGGGAGTGACCGCGAGATTGAATTTGCCCTGCTTCGGTAGTCACCGGTTGGTATGACAGCGTGACGTCTGCCTCGGACATGTAATTAGGCCGTAACAATGTTCCCACAGGAAACTGCGTGTTGACAGTGGACGTTCCATCATTGAGAGCTGCCGACACGGGAGCGGCAGCCTTGCGGGAGTGAAAGAGCGCTGTTAATCGAGCGCGTTGCCTGCATCCTGGCGTTTTAATGAAACCGACGTCCCCCCAGTAATTCAGTTGTAGTGTCACTGCGTATTATAAGAATACCAACACTGCGCGGTGGATGTTTCAGCCAACGTTTACTTCGCCTTAATTTTTATAATGGTGCTGAAATATATTAATTATTGTGACATTGGATCAACACCCCAAATTTGAATTTTTCACTAGGTAAACAGTATCAGTATAACTCAAGTTTATGGGCGAACAGAAAAAAAAATCATGGGATAACCAGGTTCATCATATGAGATGTGAATTCAAAATAGGGAATTTCAATTTTGACGCAGTCTAATGCTCTCTCGTGAGAAAATGTTAACGTTTAACTCAATGGGAATTTCTGAATCGACCGTCAGCATCTCACAGCCGCGGTTACGATGAGTCCTAATATCTTCTTTTGGGGGTGCGAGAATTTTTACATGTATGTTATAGCGGCCCAGAAATAATAATAATAATACAACGTCGGAGTGTTTTACACAAGATTTGGGACTGTAACGGGCCCACTCTACCAGTGTGATGGTGTTTTTGTGCTTATATTATGCATTAACGTGTGGTTAAAGAAGTCCTGAACTTCACGGGGAGACGGTGTCAAAATAGGCGCATGTCGAGTTGCACGGTCTTGTAGTCGACGTTTTCTCAACACAAGAGTATGGAGTGTGTTCACTAGAACCCTACTTGTGACGTGGTAGCGTCCCCGACTCGCACGTTGGCGAATCCAAATTTATTTGTTTTGACCACTTTAACTAAGATATCTACAAGTCGAGTTTGTTCCGTGGTACAGGAAGCTCGTTTCCTGTCCGTAATCGTTACTCGTATCGTCCTTCCACCGGTTGCAAATTGAACCAACTAAAGGTTGCTTTCGGTAAGTTGCAGTGAAACGGAATAGCTACCTGGGGACCACCAGGGTACCAGAGTAGATTCCAAGAGAGGTGTCTCGCGAAGGAGAAGCCCTCTAACTAGTAGAGGGGACGAAATAAGGATATTTGGAGGCAAGGAATCAGGTGGGGCAGCTCACTACAGCAGGTGACGGAAATCAACAGGTGAGGCCTTCGTTTTGCAGTGGTACTAAACTGGCTGATGATGAAGCTGAGCGGGCCCAAGGCCCATTGCTGAGGACCCCATTGCGATTTAGAAGAAGTAAAACTAACGTTTCTTCTAAGTTACTCAATTACACAGCGTTTCCTTCTTTGCGGCGTCGACCATTATGGCAACCCTCTTCCTGCTAAAACACCGTACGGCTGTTTTACGTTTATTTACGGTTCCGCTAATTTCACGTAATTCACATTAGTTTTTAATATTTACGGCTTTTACGGTTCACGTGACTTGGACGGCTTTCCGGATGCCGTAGAACCTCTCTTAGACATTGATGGTTTCTAATCAGTAGTTAGTATGATAACCACTTTGATAGTCAATAATTGATTGTCAACTTGCCTCTCGTCATAGATTGATCTGATGTGTAGAAATGTTTTTAGCTTCTAGGTGTATTTAATGACCTCTCCTACACAGATTTCGTCTACATTATTTTACGTTGTGTTATTGTCCATTTGTTTTTTCGTAGCTGCTTGATTTGCACTGAAATTATTAGTTGCTAAAAAATATAAAACCGTTACCCTAGTCAGTGGTTCATCCTCGAAGCTACAATAAATGAAAAATATATATAAAAAACTAAATAAAAATAAATAAGTGAACGAATAAATAAATAAATAAATAAATAAATAAATAAATAAATAAATAAATAAATAAATACTTTCCTTTGCTTTAGACATTGTAAATGTCGATCCGGGATAGCCTATACAAGGCAGGCGTTGATTTAAAGTAGTTTGGGTGAAGTTGAGAAGAAATTTGAAAGAATAACACTTGTTTACTTACATCACTACAATTTGCAAGGCAACCAACCACGTTACAAAGCTTAGAAAAGCAGAAACTTTAGATTTTATATGCGCATGTGTTGCTCAAAAAGGGACTGGGAAAGAGTTGCTACAGCAACAAAGATTTCGAGCTTGTGATTGAAAATGAGGCATTTTAATTGCTTCTCCGGTGTACCAGTTTCCTTCCCCTGTCCTATGGGCCAAGAAGATTTGATTGCGACCGCACTGTTGCCACTTACCCTATGCTTTGCGTTTTTATTCCTTCTCTTCAAACTACGCACCTTCCTGCCGCTTGCGCCTTCTACAGAAACCCAGTGGCGTAGCGCATAACAACCTTCACATACAAATGTTTAAATACGTGAAGTTAAAAGTAATTGGGGACGCCTTTATTTGTATAGAACAGTAGCGCGACTACGCAGGGTCTTTAAATATCATTCATCAACTCGCACATGACCTGCAGCCACCGAAGCACCAGCTGCACTTTTAAAATCGCTTGGCTTGCTCGGAGCCTCGCTGCTACGGTGCCGCGTGGCTGGGTTAGGGTGAAATTGCTACTTCGTCTACGTTTGATCGTGCAGCGCTAGCTACATCGTCTGTGCCTGCGCTTCAGCTGACGCGAACCACATGACCAGGCGTCGCTTTAACGGATTCTTTGCTGTTTGCCGGCTGTTTATCCCCACGTCTGGCCATCGGTGGCACGGTAACTGGCCTCTGTGGGTGTGCTCTTCAGCGCAAGCGAAAACACGGTTCAAACCATGAAGTTGATATTTCAAGACGGCCGCCGTCCAGATGTGAGGCAAAGGCACAGTTTCAGAAACATCATGTGCGGAGCCTTTGCTTCGCCTCGTCATAACCATGTTTAAAAATGTTAAACCTGCGGCATTTTTATTTCCGAAAGCCAACGCTAGGGATGTGCGACGTCTGCACGCCTGTATTTGAAGCCGAAAGACCAACATGTCTTACTGCAGGGGTAAAGCTACCGTTGTCATACACGTAAACATGGATGGCGACAGTGTCCACCGCTGCAGAAATTGAAACCGATTTCGGTTTGTGTGGGGTTTCAAACGGGGCGTCTAGGACAGTAGGCCAGGACGGCATCACCGCTCTTTCTCGGCGCCTATCGAAGGGAACAAGAGTCAGCCTGGTGCGAACAGCCGGACAGTTCAATGTGACGCAACGTGAGTGTAAAATTCCCTGGCTACGAACGTAGACCACTGATCATGGGCGAGGTGTCGCATCAAGTACGGTCAGTAACTCGCACAAAAAGACGAAGAAAGGAATTAGAGACGCAAGCATGATGTGGCCGCAAGGAAGTCTCCAAGCCGCTAGGATTTCGCCCTCAAAACAGGTCAGCAGATCTAGGTGAACTTTTTTTCCTCCTTTGGCGCTATTTCGATCAAATTTTCAATTCCTCGAATGGTGTCTTCCGAGTGACTTTTCTCTCATACCACGTCTCTAATTTAACGTTTCTTCACCGCACGATTTATTTATAGTTACATCAGAAACGATGAGTTATAGCCGTACCTCTGCTTTGATGTGATGGCTGCACGTCCATATAGGGCCAATGGGCACTGAATGCGAGGGCACCCCACACCAGAAAATGAGCGCAAATAATACTTTCCTTTTAAAAACGTTGTGTATTGTAGCACCGCTTAAAAAAGTACAATATACTGTGAGATCAGTAAACTCTTTGTAAACACATCACAAGTGGTATATGGACAACGAATGTGAGGTTCAACCATACTTGTCATGGGAAAAACGAGCTACATAGAGTGCCTCGAGGAACTGAATGACTTCGATAAGGCCAGATGAGAAATAGAGCAAGGAAGAAAACTTGATCTAGACATGAGATGACAAAATCTCCTGGCGAAGAATAGATTTCGATGAAAAGGTATCGAGCTATTAGAAGTTCACGCGAGACACCTTTGCACTGATAGGGGAAGACAAACGTTTGAGAGAGCCGAAAACAAATGAAAAAAATTGCGCCCACCTCCCGCGAGGGAACCCTGTGTAGATGCGACGCATCATAGGGTTGACTTGGTGTTTCCGTAGGATTGATTCTGAAATCGCGTGAAACGTGTCGGGAACGGGTATGATTATTATGTTTTATGAATATTAGTATGTTTTATTGGCTAATCTTGGTCAATCTCTTTGAGTTGTATGCTTGGCGCTTCGCTGTCGCAACGACCTTTACTCCATCATTGTTGCTGTAAGTGGGAGCTTCTTTTCTTTTATTGCAAGTGTTAATCATTGCCCCATCATGCGTTGTATCAGTAGCATCTTGACGTAGTTTGAATGAGTCAAGAATATAAGGCGCGTTCGTAGCATTTGGTTCTGTCTCGGTTTTGTGGCGCAGTGGGAAGAGCACCATGTACCCCGCGTTCCGCCCACAGGGTAGTGGGATCGAAACAGGGCGCCACTAACTTTTTTTTTTATAGTGTAGGGGGAGGGGTGTGCACGGACAACAACGCCGTATGGAGGGGCAAGGCGAGTGAATGAGATGCAGTCGCATCTAAAAACAAAGGTGGTTTGCTTAGTTGGTCGCATCTAAAAACAAAGGTGGTATGCTTAGTTTAGGGAAGCGCGCGCTTGAAATCGTGATACCTAAATAAGATGATGATACCACTGCTAATGGCGTCTGGTTCGTACGATCAAAAACAGAGTGTGTTTGCAAATGACTACGCGTGTATACTGGCACTAACGGTACTCCCAGGCGGGCATTCCTCTTGTCGCGTCTGGCTACGCCTCACCACATCCTACCGGCGGCAGAAATAACCAGCGATGTCGGCCTCCTGGCATTCTCCTCGCTCGAACGCTGTCAGTTAATCGGCTATGTTGTGGCTCGCACCAGCACTCAACTCCCCTCCGCGTCCCTTGACGTTTCGTTTGGGGCGTTTTCTGTGTTTTTCAATTTCGCTCATAAGGCTAAACCGAACCGCGCTTTTACCATGTAGAAGATACGTTGTCGCTTGTCAGTGGCACATAGCGGTTTGGGCACGGAGCGCTTGTTTGCAGCAGTGCTTCGGTTGCTTTTTCGAACACACGCACACTGGACTGTGTATACTCTGTACAGACGCCCATACTGTAGAATGCAGTTTCTTTTAATCCCTTTTTATGGGTGACTTATGTTGGTAATAAAAAAATCAACCGCCACGATATGCTGCCGTTGTGCTTAGAAATTAAGATATATAGTATTTTCAGAAGGTTCACGGTTTTAGGAAGGAAAGTATTTGTTGTCATTCCAACATTTTTTCTACGGTCATTGCACCGCCTGCCGGTCTAATGGAGCAGTTCATAACGCGAGTAGTTATTCACAACGTGTCGTTGTAGCGGACCTTGGTGAAATGTTTTAAAGCAAAATATCGGACGTGCAATAAACTTTCTGGGAAATATCTCTCCTCTTCCGGCGAACACAAAACTCACATTGAAATCTCCTAACGCGGTAAGAACAGGAAAAATGTTTTTAGGGCTCCTCACGGTGTTTGACACTCACAGAATTGCAGCCTTATTTGGATTCAAAGAGATTTGTAGTGGTGATATCCCGAATAGTTGTTAATGCACGGAGGACATTTATATATCTATTCTGCATAAAACAAAACAAATACTTTGAAGATAGATTATTTTATACTTCTTAAACTTTCTAATGTTCCTAGTTCTTATCAACAAAGTCAGTGTGTTTTATACGCAGACGGCACATTTTTATCTTTATCTGAAATAGCTATTGGTGCTTTTATCTCAAAGGTAAATTTTGCATAAGTGTCATCATAACAGGGTGCAGCAGGATTATCTTAGTTATTAATCCCACAAAAACTACATTTTTGGTCTTTAAAAGTGGTCAGTGCCCATTATCTACTATTGCCGTAATACAACTTGGTATGCTTTCCATTTCTTTATGTACTGATGTGGTCTTTCTTTACATATATCTGCACCCATGCATTACCTTTCGCATTCACACTAGCCACCTTAAGCAGAAGACGGCGTTTAGTATCCGTGCATTGGTCTAAGCTCGCCCTTTCTTTTCCTGTGAAGCACTGCTGGCATTGTATTTTGCTTTCATTCACAGTCATATTACTTACTGTATAGTCTCATGGGCACAAACATATGCTTGCAACTTATCATAAATACAGCACATTCAACTTTAGTCAATACGCTTTGTCACTTGTAGTTCTTCGCAGTCGAACGCCTACACATTACTCCGCGCTTACAATACCTTGCCCGTAAATGTTTTGTTCTAGTTAAATCTCGTCAGCTTATTCAACAAATTGCTTTATAACCACCTCGCATTCCCATTTATTGCTGCTGACCTTTTGCAAAATAATAATGAGGCCAGGTCAGAGGCTAATAAAAATTTTCTGATACCCCTGCTCGTACTAATTTTGGAAAAAAAACTTCTGCAGTTACTTCGATATCCTTTTTGAATGAGTCACCTTTACGTATAAAGTGTTGCTCCTCATTTCCATTGCTTACAAAATCTCTCGAAATTAACCTGCAGTTAGCGTACTTGCGATCTCTAACTGTTTGACTTCATTGTTCCTCGATTCTTTAATACATGTTGGTGTTTTTGGCTTAATTTTTAATGTACAATTGTGTTTGCATGTCGTATTTTGTAAGAGTGTATCAGTTGCTGTGTATAAATTTTACCGTTATTTTGTATCTATGCACCTAGGGTCAAACTTAGGTCACTGGCTCTTAGACCCTCGTTTGTATATCCTGGATTTTGTAACAACTTTTTGAAATAATACGTCTTGAAACTTGAAACTTAAAAACTTCTGTTTTGGTTCTGTCCAAATCCAAGCTACGAGAAGGCAAGTAAAACAAACAGAAAATGCTATATAACAAATGCTTGCCATTCACACTTATGAACCTGTTATATATTGACGGCAGGGGTTCATTTTTCAGCGCGGATTTCCCAAGCCCATTGCCCTGTTCTTCTTGAAGGCTACTTTCATGGGAGTTTGTTTGCTTCTGGCCTTCGCCATTTTTTTTTCGATTACTTCTGTACGGCTGTGTCTGCGCTGGTAAATATTTTAGGAAGTAGCACTTATTACTTAGCCAATGGAACAATGTCGTAATTACTTGCGCAATGTCTGACCTGTTCAATAGAAGCTGGATGTAGCGAGCACCTAAGAAGTTTGTCAGATGACAAAGGGAAATTGCGAGTGTTTGCCATAAAGCTTGTAGAAACCTATGTAACACTTAACACAGGAGAATCAATCGTGGTGCTTTTTATACTAAGTGCACCGCTTGCGTTTGTAGCTACAGTGCCTTCTTTGCTAGCTCACACTTATTACACGAATTTTTCCCCGTGCTCTCAATGAACACACTAAATATCTACGCCGTAGGTTAACCCCGCATGTTAGTAATGTTAGCAGGGCGATACGGAAATAATAAGGGCGAGTGGTTTAAGAAATGGTGCCCGCCCGCCGATGCTGTTTGCCCTGTAAGAATTACGCGGACACAGGCATTGAAAACCAAACTTTCTTGTTACCATACTTTATACTCGACGTTATCTCGATTTATAGAAAATACGTCGTACAAAACAAGAAAAAGACAGCATAGTGGCATTGAGGTTGTTGCGGAAAGGAATGGTAGCACGTGCTATAGAGGCGAAACAATATATCCAGGTACCCTAAGAAGCTGTTCGCGCATCTTCCGACAAAAGAACGACAGAGTATTGTTCGCACAACGCAATATGATGAGCAGAATATAAAAGTGTTTCCAAAAGTATTAAAGCACCAGTATTGGCTAGCCAGCAAGAAAACACAGGCAATTCATACAATTTCTATATGGAGGGGAAAGCATGTCGGACCTGCCATTGATCTATCGTCAAACTTCGTGTCAAACATTGATTCTGCTCCCCTTATTGTTTGACCAGACCCATGCAGAAAACTGTGCGAAGCTCGTTCCACTCACTAGCCATCGGAAGTAGGCTCCATTTGGCACCCGTCGGCAGCTTCAATTCTCGTGGTAAGGCGCATTAAACGTCGGGCCGCGGCCCACCCTAATCTGCCGCTGCTGTTTTCGTTTTCATTTTAATGGGGGAACCGCTTTATCCCTTCGCGGAGTCTTTCTGTGAACTTTCCCTGGCGGCACGTGCTTCCAGATACGTACTCCTATTTTTGTAGCACCGATTTTTATTATAATCATCATTGCAGTCGTTCTCTTTGTTAACAGAAACAGCCTACCAAGGCCATCCCATCGAGATGGCCTATCCCACTGACTCCCAACAACTTCTTTCCTGTGCCGCTCTAGGCCACTTTTCGCCACTATATTACCCATTTCTTCCGTTCATTGTGTTATCGGCCTTCCCGTTCTGCTAGGGGCGTCGCAGCCATGGTCGTTTTTTTTTTAACTTGAACAACAATATCACCTATTCGAGTTTGTCAGTTTGTACTCCGATCCTGGAAGCTCGTTTTCGGTTCCTAAGGTGTTACTCCTAACATTACTTGTCCCATGGCCCTTTGAGCCGATCAATGTTTGCTTTCGATTTTTAAAATTTAGTAATGCGCCAAGATTCAGCTCCTAACGTTATCACGCCCAGTAACGAGTGGTTGTACATTTGCTTTTGAGGGATAGAGGTAGCTTGCTTTGCATTATGTGGGAGTGACCAATTCTGCGCCGCGTTTCCCTTTCGTAGTTAGAGCCAACACTAACCATCTATCCGATAAAGTTAAATTCGTTTTCTTCTTGTAGCGTTTCGTTTTCCAAGCATAAGAGGGTGCGTTCGCAATGCTTATTCCTCATAACTTTAGATTTATTTATATTCATTCTTCGTCCCACGGTCGTGCTTTCTGTTTGTGGTTCCTCAAGCGTTTTTACAGGTGCTCTGCAGTCTCACTCAACAAGGCCATGTAGTCTGCATGCCTCCACTGGCTGAATTACTTCCAGGTTATCAGTAATCCTGTGTTTTCGCAGTCAAGCTTTTTGAGCAGAAGCTCTATGCCCTCTTATATATGCAAATATCTTAGGTAGGTATCTTCTTTGCATAATTTTTAGTGCTTTTAGCACGACGTCAGGTGTATACTGTATCACACGCTTTCTCGTAGTACATGCATGCCATATTTTTTATTCTGCGGACTTTTCTATCACTTGATTAACAAGGGAGATGTTATCCATGGTTGAGTACCGTTTCATCAACGCCGCCTGGTTTCTGGGTTGTCGAAAATCTACACTGTTACCTATGCGGCTGGTTATAAGTATGGTAAGCAGCTGTTGAATAGGTGCAAATAGACTGATGAGTCTTTATTTATCAAGGTGCTTGGTATCTCCCCATTCATAAAACAGAACAAATGATGGAAGCTCACACTGACGAGTAATTCTTGAAGGCCGCGAAGCTGTATGCAACCTACACGAGAGTCACGACGGTTTAAGTTCACGAATGTAGCCGATATGCTTATTCTTTGCTGCGGCAACGACAATTACTCCCTCATTGTTGCTGTATGTACAACCTTCCTTTACTTTTTGGAAGTGATATTTATTGAACATCACCTCGAAGGGGCGTACCCTATGACGTGTCTTTCTCGTTCGGACCATGTGTTACACGACTAGCGAGAACACTAGAATATTTTTGGCCAATCTTAGCCAATCTCCTTACGTCGGTATCCTTGGTTTGAGAAACGTGCATCGGGGTGCTGGGCGGTCACCATGAGGCACACAAATACGAGCGCAAAGCATTGTCGTGATTTTTAGATTCAAAGCATCTCTTTGTCGACCCTCCGCCGTCCGGCGTCCGCACTTCTCCTCCTCGTCCCCCTCTTCCCGCCAGCTGTGATAACGCCGCTCCCCTCCTCGCCGCTCGGCTCGTCTTGTGGCGGCTCAGGAAGACATCGGCAACACTGTCGCTCCAGGAGCCCTAACCAGCTGTGATAATGGTGCCCTCCTCCTCGCCGGTCATGTCGTCTGGTGCCTCCGAAGACAAGGCTGCACAGAGGAGAGCTCGCGATGCCGAACGTAAACGGCAGCGTCGAGGAGCGTATTCCTCGCTTCCAGAACGACAAGCCGATTTGAAACGCCAGCGGCGAGTAGCTGATCCAGATGTCTTTCGGCAATGGTGACAACGCTTCCAAAAGCCAGCGTCGCACAGCGGATTCTACGCTTCGAGAACGAGACGCCGCAAAACGTTCCCCACTACTCGATAAATAAAGAAGACATTTAATACGCTACACACGTGTCTTTACTCTAACAACCAATTAACACGCTACTACTCCATGGCTTTTCATCCCCTAAAAGTTCCCACGTTCGAAGATGGTGTAATTTTTTTTAACTGCACGACGGTTACCGCGATAGCACGAGCGCACGGGCACGCGCACAAGGGTGCTTGGCGTTTTCTTTATTTTCTTTGTGTTTCTACTGGGGACACCATACACTAACCTTTTGCTCAACAGCTTTGCCGTTAATAATGTGCGGGTGTTCTTCGATATGGGTATTTTTTGAATCAAGCATTACGAAAACAGCGCAGCGCGATATTCCAGTACAATACCTCCCCTCTCCTCCAAAATTCCCACGGTTGTGCTGTTGTCACCTTCATGACAGACGTTCCCACTTGCTTTTTACTTGCTAACGGGACACCGAAAGTTCCGCGTGTATGCTCAGTAGTTCCCCCTGGCCAAACGTCACTGGCATACGGCCTGGTGTAGAATTGTTCTGCTGCCTTCATTATCTCATTCATGTAGTCCGTAATCTGACCCTGCTCGTCTCTGAACACGTACAATCAGTTTTCAGCAATGGCAAGGCTCCTTGAGTTGCTTTGAGCTTCCTTATATTTCTAGCATTAACTTGATCACTCACATTTTATTCTCATGAATTTCGTTTGTTTTACTAGTGCTAACCAATTCAGATAACTCTGCTAATTCAACTTCATTTACTGCACTTGACACTCTCATGTTTCTAGGTTTCACGTTTACTTCCCTTGTGTTATTACTTTTCCAGTTTGTTCCCTACGTGCAGCTCCTCCTATAGCTTCTGAAGATTCTGTAATCGCCGCCGTTAGATAGTTATTAGCCTTTCTACACTATCATCATTCTAGTCATGAAACTGAAATTTGGTCTGAAGGAGGAGGAAAACCGTTTTTATTTGAGCCGACAAAACAGAAAAAAATGTGTTTTTTATTATTCCTCTCTCCAGACCCTTGACTGACTCACTGCTGGTTTCTTATTTTTCTCCAGTTTCCCTCCTTCCCTTTTGAGATCTAGCTTTGCCTTGTATCTAACGATCATATGATTGCTGCAGCGAATCTTAGCACATTTTTGTTATGCACAATATCTTGGTTGTCAGCTAAAATTAAATCAATTTCTTTTTTTGTTGTACCATGTTGACTTTTCCATGTCTATTTGGTATTAAGTGATTTGTAGAAAAATGTGTACGTCAACAGCAAGTTTTTTCCTTCCGCAAATCCCACCAGTGTATCTTCTCGACTGTTGCGATTGTCTGTTCCAAAGTTTTTCATTCACATTTCACTTCTTACCTTCTCACCCACATTTTACGCTAAAGTCTCCCTATCACAATCGTGAACTGTGTTCTTCCTTCTTCCTAGCTGCGTCCACGTTTTCGTTCAAAATGTGTATGGCTTCATCATAGTAGCTAGCTCTTGGCGCAAATGCCAACTACTATGTTTAACCTGTAAAGTTTGTTGTTTTCGTCAATATGGAAGAATTCATCCAAGTTTTCTGCTATTTTTCTGTGTATTAAGAATCCAACCACATGTTCTTGTTGCTCTTGAAGTCCTCTGTACCCGAAAATATGACCGTCAATCTCTAAAATGAAGCTCTCTCAGGCCATTATAACTTAGCTTAAACCTATGATATCCCCTTTAATGACCGAGAGGTCGTCTAGTAGTACAGCTAACCATCCCTTGTCATACAGGGTTAGTGCTTCGGAAGTTGCGATTCTCACGTCCAAACATGGCCTGTCTGGACCCAGAAATTCTTATCACCCTCTCGAAAAACAAACTGCATGCCACTTAACGGGGACAAGAACACATGAAGATGGCACATGCGCAGACTCGCAACTAGTTTATTATTGCACAATACAAAGCTCTAAATGCCCAAGCGCCCAATCGCCACACCCCTAATGCGTCACAGTTCTCGGCGCACTCAGCCGACAATACAAAAAGAACCGTAACAACAAAACCACAAAACGAACTTTGAGGCGCACGAATGGCGAAAAATTAGTAAATATAACCGCATAATAGATGGATTAAGACTTCCTCCCACCCGCAACACGCATGCCCAGAAGAGGCACTGAAAGAGCGCTCAATGTGCATCTAAATATGCGACTTCTCAATTAAGCAGGGCGATAGAGGGATGACTGATGCAATCGGAACCAGCTTTTATGATGTGGCTGGCTTCTACAATTTCTTGCCTTTGCTGGTTCTTATGTCGTAAAAGGGTGGCTGTGCGCTCAAACACAGGGACACAATCAGGTCTGCATTCGCGGCAATGAGAAGATAAGTGGCTCAGGCCACGTTTTTCGTTTGAATAGTTAAATTCTTTGAGCCTGACATTCAAACACCGTCCCGTTTGGCCAATGTATAATTTGCCACAGGCAAGTAGTATCGAATAAATGACCCCCGTCGCACACGTTAAGAACATCTTTTGGTGATCAATGCCACATGTCCCCTGACGGTGTTTTGCCTTTTTATTAACTTTTGCACAAATCTTCCCCAACTTATTAGGAGGCGAAAACACTAGGGTCACGTCATACCGTCCCGCCACTTTTTTTAGTCCATGAGATATCTTATGAACACTGGGCACCACAGCGAAGTTTTTGGGTTTTTCTTTTGGCATTTTGGCTTCCTTGTCAAATTTTACCGTCTTTAGCAGCTTTTCACTGGCCCTAAAAATGATATAATTAGGGTGCCCAGATTTTTTTAGCTTCTCCACCTGCTCAACGACGCTGGTGGTCATTGAATGCTCGCAGGATTTGGATACGACAGATTTCAGGCAGGAAAGGGCAATGGCCTGCTTCACCACTTTTGAATGTGCCGACTCAACGCTTAAAAGGGCTTTAACAGGCCTCGGAGAATACTTGTAGCACACATGCCCTTCTCTGAAAGTCAGCGGTAAATCCAAAAACTGGAGCACTCAATCTCTTGGCAATTAAAGGTAAATCGTAGACACTGACCAGACTCCTTAAAAATTTTCAGTACATCAGGACACACTCTGCAAGGGGACCTGTCCACCACAACAAGGAAATTGTCCACGTACCGGAACAACTTCACAACACGACTCTCTAGCTTCTCTTTTAAAGACCGATCCACATTTCCCAGAAAAATATTACTAAAGACCGGGGCTACTCGGGACCCTATGCACACCCCACTCTTCTGAGTAAGTGTGGCTCCATTCCACTCGACCATGGTAGAAGCCATATAGAATGATAACAGTTCAAAAAAGAAGTTCATCGACATCCCACACCTAGCAATGAATGCCCACTCGTCATTGTCATCCATTATACAATTCTTTACACTATTCATTAGAGCTTCGTGCGAAATAAAATAGTATAAATCGTCTACATCGGGGCTGAACGGTTCAAAGCTTCCGTTGTCTAATTCTTCTATACTTTGATAACATGCTGCAGAGTTGAAGACCACGAACGGATCAAGAGAAACCCTGACGCAGCCCGCTGCCAGGTTCCTCATTCGGAGACAATAGGTCTAACGGGAATGCCCAGTTTGAGAGTCTTCCCACTGAAGAAGATCTCAAGCTTAGTTGCCTTTTGATTCTTAACGGAAGATGTCATACGCTCTAGAATATTGCTACGCAAAAGCGCGATAGCATGGTCCTTCAGGCTTTGCGGCTTCACTGAGATAGAGACAAAGGTTTTGGCGACTTGCGGCGCAGGCTTTGTCGTTATAAACACCTTCAGGTATAACAACAAAATGGCCTTGTTGGTCTAGAGCGTCTGGCATCTTCCGTTAAGAATCAAAAGGGAACCAAGCTTGACATCTTCTTCAGTACGAAGACGCACAAACCGGGTATTCCCTTTAAAGCTATTGTCTCCGAACGGGGAACCTGGCATCGGGCTGTGTCAGGGTTTCTCATAAAACTTTTACATACTTTGCATGTCGGTGATCCGTTCCTGGTTTCCAACTCTGTAGCAGTTGTCCTAAGTCTAGGGGAATTAGACAACGGAACCTTTGAAGCGTTCAGCATCGATGTAGAGGTTTTATACTATTCTATACCGCACAAAGCTCTAATGAATAGTGCGAAGAACTGAAATAACACATGGCAATGACAAGTGTGCATTCATTTCCAGGTGTGGGATGTCGATGAACTCCTTTTTGGAACTGTTGTCATTCTATTTGGCTTCGACCGTGGTTGAGTGGAATGGAGCCACATTTTCTCAAAGAGTGCGGTGTGCATAGGGTCCCGAGTGGCCCTGGTCCTTAGTCATATTTTTCTGGGAGGTGTGTGGATGGGGCTTTGAAAGAGAAGCTAGAGGAGCTTGTTGTGAAGGTTTTCCGGTACGTGTACGATTTCCTTGTTGTGGTGGACAGGTCCCCTTGCAGAGTGTGCCCTGTTGTACTGAACATTTTTAAGGAGTGTGGTCAGGGTCTACGATTTATCTTTGAATTTTCCAGAGATCGAGTGCTCCAGTTTTTCGATTTACGGCTGACTTTCAGATAAGGGCACGTGTGCTACAACTATTCTCCAAGATCTGTTAATGCCCTCTTAAGCTTTGAGTCGGCACATTCAAAAGTGGGGGGAGCAGGGCATTGCCCTTTTACTGCCTGAAATCTGCCATATCCAAATCCTGCGAGCATTCAATGGCCACCAGCGTCGTAGAGCAGGTGGAGAAGCTACAAAATCTGGGCACCCTTATCATATCATTTCCAGGGCCAGTGAAAAGCTGCTGAAGTGGGTAAAATTTGACAAGGAAGCCGAAATGGCTAAAGAAAAAAAAACCCAAAAACTTCGCTGTGTTGCCCTATGTTCAAACGATACCTCACGGACTAAAAAAAGTGGCACGACGGTATGACGTGAGCGTAGTGTTTTCGGCTCTTAATAAGTTGGGGAAGATCTGTGCAAGATTTAATAAAAAGGCAAAAAATCATCAGTGGACATGTGGCATTAACCACCAAACGAAGTCCGTAACGTGTGCTACTGGGGTCGTTTATTCGATACCACTTGCCTGTGGCAAAGTATACATTGGCCAAACGGGTCGGTGTTTGAATATCAGGCTTAAAGAACATAACTATTCAAAGAAAAAACGTGACCTGAGCCACTTATCTTCTCGTTGCCGCGCATGCAGACCTGATTGTGTCCCTGCGTTTGAGCGCAGAGCCATCCTTTTCCGACATAAGAACCAGTGAACGCGAGAAATTGTGGAAGCCGCAACATCATAAAAGCTGGTTCCGATTGCATCAGTCATCCCTCTCTCGCTCTGCTTAATCGAAAAGTCGCATATTTAGATGCGCATTCAGCGCTATTTCAGTGCCTCTTCTGGGCATCCGTGTTGGGGATGGGAGGGGGGATTTGTTCCATGTAGGATGCGGTGATCTTTGCTGATTTTTCGCCATTCATGCGCCTAGATATTCGTTTTGTGGTTTTGTTGTTACGGTTTTTTTTATTGTCTGCTGAGTGCACCGAGAACTGTGACGGATTGGGGGCGTGGCGATACGGCGCTTGGGCATTTCAAGATTTTTATTGTGCAATAATAAACTAGTTCCGAGTATGCGCTAGTGCCGTCTTCATGTGTTCTTGACCCCGTTATTTGGCGCGCAGTTTGTTTTTCGAGATGCATCATTACCAACTCGCCCAACTCTCAACGCTTTTTATTACCCTCTGCTGTATCACTGGCCTAACTAAACTTGATTCATGTACCCGCGGAAGGGTTAAAGGGCACATATAGATCTAAAGCTTTTGCGTTCGTACTCAAATACAAACGGCCGTATAAATTGTTGTTGCGGATTTGCACCCGGCAGTACGAGACGAGACGTAAATGCCGGGGGCAGAATACTTCTTTCAAGCTGCTCAAATTTCGATGCCCGAGCTTTCAACTCATAGATTTGCATAGAAAATATCGCCTAATATTGTTGTGAAACCCAACCATGGCTGCAAGAACCTGCCCTCCCCTTGTGCGTGCAAGGGGGGGGGGGGGGTTCGAGCAGGGTCCGGTGAGGCAAATATTGCAGGAGGAAACATAAGTGTTTTATATTCTAACGACCGGTCGCGACGTTCCGTTAAAGGTACTAGGCTTAAATTTTCAAGAGAACCCAGGCGCAATTTTTTTATTCATAATCTTGAAGGTATTAAGGGGTGTCTCAAAACTGGTTCAGTTTAGCTCACAGCTGCAATTACGTGGCTTTGAACAAGTTATGACTTTTTCTCCCAAATAAGTAATGCGAGAAAGGGCTGTGTGAAATCCTGCGTTGTCGTGCCTTATATCATCGTCATGGTTAACTGAAGATGTCACCGGGAAGAGACTCTGTAGTTAGTATATTTTTCAGCCTTTTTTAGGCATATTCCGCAACCACAATGTTTAGACACACCGAATACGCGGGATGAGGATTACCTCATGTGAACTTTGGTGTTTTTAGGCATTATGGAATATTTTTTTTTGAATGCGACTCCTTACCTCCACTTCTTGGATATTTCATTGCAATGGTTTATCGGGTTCGGCAATTTCTCCAACATCATTATTGTATTCAATTTGCTTTTCCAATGCTTTTGTACTTGCCAGCGATGGCTAATGCGTATAATTTTAGGGAGTGATGACGACTGACAGCTTGCCTAAAGAAAATCTCGGTTCTTTTTACATATATGCAAATAGATTCGCACGGACCTTCACATGGTTTGACTTTGTGTTCGCGTCTACAACGCCAAAAAAGCAAGAAAAATGGAACCCGTTCAGTCTTATATTTCATGGCAGTTTTGAATCTTCTCTAAGACCTTCCAAGCTTAAGTTTGATCGAAAGGAGACAATCTGTTCCCTACTATGCTTGTAAACAAAACATCCCAGTTGCAAATCCATAAATGTGGAATGCATTCATCCCAACACGGAAAGCAAAGACCCCGCAAAATCGCCACGGGTTCCTTGGGATGAACATCCTCCTCTGAGATGAGCAAAACTGATCCAGAGGAAGAACTATTGCTCATCACAGTGAGTGCAGCGTAGAAAGCTGGAATACCGATCGCGGAGAAAACGTTCAAATGGCTGAGTGCGATAGAGAGTGGGGCGATGGCGGTGAGAGCAAAGAACGTGTTTGCCTTGCAATCAGGAACAAAAACTGGCTGCAAGATCCCCCTGAACTGGCGCTTCTGGGACTTTTTTCTTGTTTTTTTCACCCTCTCGGAAGACGGAGCTTGTTCTGCAGAAACAGCCTTTGGCACTCGCGGGCCTCTTCTTCCGGTTGATTTTGCCACTGTTCACGTCGACGCAGATTCCATGTGCGCCCAACGTTACTGTTAGAGCTTCTTTACTACTAAAGGACGAAAAATAGAGCGAACGTAGAGGAATGTCACCGAGCTTTTCATCTAAGCACGACATGCCTTTATCAGTGCCCGATGTCTATTCAATTTTGTTTTGGCTGCGTGCGTGTAAATACCTTGCCTAGATTCTGAAGTCAAAAGACGTTGGGGCTGTGCGAAACAAGCCGCTGCAACGCTGCACTTGAAACGTGAACAAAAATCGTTCCCGCCGAGAGTCCCCCATTAAAAATTGGACGTTTTATATAAACAATTGAGGAATTTTAGCAGGACATGAAGATAAATCAGGGATGATTCGAGGAACTGAAGAAATAATATAGCGCGTACCCTTGTAAAGATGTGACACTGTAATACTTCCTACGCCAAGTCGCTGTCCGTATTAATACCGCTCAACCTGCAGAGTGCACGGAAGCATGCACAGCTACATCTTGCTCGTTACTAAAGATTAAAATATGGGAACTCCGCCAAACGTTCGTTGTGTAAGAAATAACTTGTCGTGGTTCCTAATTTCTTCGTGTAAGAAAATATAAACCGCTTCAAACGGACGATTTTTTCGTGTCCGGAGGGCTCATTTGGAATTATAATTTATAACGACTCATAACGAATCTCGATGACGTACGTATTGAGAAACTATTTGCGTCCAATTGTCCAAATTCTGCTCCAAAACTTATAGTTATCATTTTTGCTTTGGTGTCTCGTTGTTTCTTTATGGCATGGAAAACCCCGCGTTCGCATTTGAGAAAAAATGGAAGATATCACCGAGCCCGGTTTGCAAATATCCGCATTGCTAGTTGTGTAATTGTCGTGTACATATGATTCGTTCAGTGATACCCCTTTCGAAGCCAAACATGACAACGTATTCACTACGTGCAACTTCTCCCACTTCCATTTCGGTTTTTTCCCTCTGTTAAATGACCCGAGCCACGCTTCTTCGCCAGGTGCTTTTCGGCTTTTGAGGCACTACGACCATTTCGACCACTACGACCATATCGGGCAATGCAGAAAGAGAAATACAAAACAACATCAAGATCGGTGTAAATTAAGCAATGTACTGACTTCTAGGTCTAAAAGCACTCGAAAACACGGTAATATTAACATTCCACATCACACCCACGGCGTCCACATTTCAGAGGCTGCAGAAGCGCATACGAAAGGCTTAACTTATAGTACACTATGTATTGCATTGAATTCACCACACAAATGAAAACAAGGCTCTTTATATTGCCGATTTTTGTTTACCTAGGTATTAGAGAGTCTATGTAAACGGTAAAACGAACTTAAAAGAATAAAACGAGTAGTAGAGGGAAGACGTTACTGCCCTGTTTTGGGTCTCGGTGTGCCTTACCACACGGCGTGTCACGATGTACAGCTGTCAGGATTTTGAGCACAAGACGACATCATTATGTGCATAAAAACTCGTGTTTGCGGTCGATGCATCCATGTCCATTATGTGGACATATCAGCGTCGACGCCTGAACTGGTGTTGACAGGGAGCACAGAAACAAGACCGCAGCTTCCGCACTTCCGGAACGTGTGGTAGTTCTGGGGTATATTTTAGCGTTCGGAGACGCCGTACCTCTCTATACACAAGCACACAGCATTGTTTTTCCCTTCAAGAATATCAAACAAACAATTTTTATAAAAAAGCTGTTCCGCAAGAGAGCGGTCATTGCAATGATGTATCCATTTGATTCCTGGCTAGCTTGGCTGGCGACAGATGGATCCGAAATTCGCGATGGCTTTTCGTAGGTAAAAAAGCTCGAATACGAGCCTAGTCCTCGTGTAGGAATTCACGTTCCGTGGGCTCACGAAGCAGCCATAGTTTGTTTGGTCGCAAAAGGGCATTGGACGCTTGGTGTTGCACGTACTTTAAACGTTTCTCCCAAACAAAGCGCACTGCAGCGGCAGTACATACGGAGGCAAACCATGCAATTTTAGGGACCGCCTAATATGTGTTAGATATGTTCAGATAACAACAGGCAGGGGGACTGCTGGATCCTATAGCATTATATGGATTTAAGTTTGGGAAGCAGCAGCTGGTGTGAAATCTTGAATCGCCTTTGTTTAATTATAGACGTAGAGTGTCTAATAGGATCGAACGGACTTATCGGCTTGCACTGTATTTGCGTGGGCAAAACGGTATTTAATTTCTGCTACGTATATATGAGAGAAACCCGTACACAATGATATACCACAGACAGCAACATATGCCGCTTTGCGTCTTTTAACAAAGCTTTCGTTGCTTTAATCTCCAGGAGGACCTGTTATGTACAACGCATGCACACGTACTCAAGCGATTACGATACTATTCTGCACGTCAAATAGCAAAAGCGTTTGTTTATGCTAGAAAAGGTCAAGGAGTACTTACACCGCTCCCGTAGATTGTTATAAAAACTAAGTTTTATAAAATATTCTTCCCACGTTTCAGTAAGCAAAATCCTAGTTTGCACGTTTGTGCCCCCAATGAGCCTTGTATGGTCATTTCCATTTTCCATCTCCAATTTAACTTTCATAAATACAGCATCCGCTGCCAGGGGTTAGTGCTAATAATGTAATCTTTGTGCCCACATTTCTTTCAGCTGCCACCGCGTGTTCTTCGTTAGTGTTAAAACATGCTTACTGTTCACCCAGGTCTTCACCAGAAAAACTCAACTTCTCCTAATAGAGAGGTACCCAGGCAAATACTACAGCACAATAAGCTGATCTCACCTGAGCAATGTAAAACAGTGGGCGTTGTAGTCAACTGTGTAAAAGGATATTTAAACCACGCGGGCGGTGTTGTGTAAATGCGCTGTACATGGTCGACATTTGTCCGATTATTTCAGAACTGAAAACGAATTGGAGTGTGTCGTGTGAACACGCAAAATTTTGCCAACTTTTCTCCGAGTTCTCTAATAGCCTAAACAGAATGAAGCGGTGCTACCGAGATCCGAAGGGAAGTCATCAATCTAAGCCCCCCCCCCCCACCCTCCCCACAATTCCGATCGATATCTAAAGTGACCAAGCCATGACCTCTTCGACAGTGCACCCCGAAAGCGGTACACAAAAATTGCAACTGCCTTATTAGGAAACCTCCGTTTCCTTCTCCATGAGCCGCTCGAAAGGCTCCCAAAGTGACGTGAACCTGAAGGAGCAGAGAAAAGCGATGAGAGCGAAACAGATCTCAACCAAGGGCCCGTCACTCTTCCGGTGTTTCACGCCACAGACATTCCTGCTTACCAAGAAAAGCCGAAGGAAAGCAAGTGTAACGTTAGACCTAAGGCAGGAAACGAGTGCGGGACCAGTGTCTGGAGCACTTCGAGGCGTGGCGGTGGCGTCTTGCTTAGGCTCCAGACTTAGCGCTCCATTTTTCTCTGTTCGCATTCTTCGATCAGCCAACGTTCGCTGGTAGTCCTTAGTATGCAGTCCCACACCCGCAGGCTCCCTTACGCTAGACTCCTTATTGTCTCTCGCTCACCGCGCTATCTTCCAATGCCTTAGGGACCCCGATGCTAATGAGCACCTTCTTTACGAACTGGCTCGCATCGTGCCGCATCTGTGCCTAGTAGACACGGGCTCACGTTAGCGAGCAAATCGTGACTCCTTGGATCTGCCGAACAAATACAGCGACTTCTCCGGTACTTTGCCCGCGAGGTTCAGTTCGTCGGGGAGTTCGTTTCGTCATGCGTAAAATATACATGTATAAACCAAGATAGGAACCCGAAAAGGGAGAATAAAACACCTCTATGAAAACAGGCGAGTTCAAAACCGACAAGCCAAAGCTACCTTTTGGACAAAATCAATTGTAAGGTTTCCCCGAAAAGAACAACAAAAAAGCTGCCCTAAAGCAGAAAACTACAACCTTCAATGTTTCGTGTTCGTTCGTGCGAAAGAGGGGTCTTTCTAGATCAGGGGGCGGGTAGATGTTTCACTTCTACAAATCGTTGGTTGAACAGCGACGACCGCGCGGAAATCGCACATAAAAACCGATTACGGCCAGTAAAAGATTGAGGCGGAGATACCATCAGAGGTCGCAGAGGCCAAATCTATTTCTCGCATTTAAAAAAGTAGAAAAGGCAACCGCGGAAGAGGTGTTAGTTTACCATCGCTATGGGCCGTTCGTTTTACTGCTTTCGACATATTTTTGGCAGGCGAGGTTTTCTTCGAAGTTTTTACGTTGCTTGCTCTTTGAAAAAAAGTCGATGACGAACTGGGCTATGCTTCCACTTGACCTGCCAAGACCAGGTGTCGTAAACGCGAAAAGCACCCAAAGAGCCCGCCTTTGGGGAAAGGTGGTCACCTCTGACAAAAGTGTCATTACGTTTTTTAAGGCAAGCATCGATTGAAGGACTAAGCTGTGACCATCAAAGTAAAAGCTCGGAATGTGGTTGCCCTGGATTGAGTGAAATCGTTTGTATGGGGGAAAGGGTGGTGTGCGTTTTGAATCTAGCGGGGAAGCGGCAATACAGGAACATCCGACCATACGTTCGGGGAGCCCCAACGCATGGACGGCTTTGGGACTCCCGAAAGGAGACCAAGGGACCCCCTCTGCCCCCCCCCCCCGTTCTTGCGGTGGGGGGCGGTTCTCTTAGCCTATGGACTTCTCTCCTTACATAGGTTCTTCAATAGTAGAAGGACATTTAGGCCATCACACTCCATGTTACAATAGAATTTACTCTATCCAGGTCAACCGCATTCGTAGCCTGGACTATGGGTCTATGTACGCATACCGAGAGAGAGACAGAGAGAGCGAAAGAACGATTTTTAATGAAACTGGCGATGAGCGCAGAGTTAGGTTGCCTTGCATGCTATTCATATGGATTCGGCGGCGATGATTATTAACAACTATGAGGTGCGAATGTGAGTTATGCCTCCTCCGTCTACTGCGCACAAACCTTTTCACAACAGTGTTGTGAAGTTGAAAGTTGAAGCCTGTACGCGAAATCTGTCACGGTTGCCTAACGTCGTTATTGCACAATAAAAGATATTAAGGCAAGCGCGAAAACACCGCTAACATTACTCCACTACACAAGAACATATTTTTTCCGTTATGATGCGGTGACAAAATAAGGGATGTGATAGCCATTCAGAGGAAATGTGACGAAGAGAATTCAAAAACCCGTTCTTACCTATTTTCTTATTGTATCTTTCGCTCTTACGGAGCGGGCGGTGGTTACTAAACCTCGGAATAAAGCTACGCGCGACGAGCGGAATTCAGCTCCCAAGTTGAGAAGATGTGTTCGCTACTCTTCATGGGAAGCGGCTAGAAACTTTTACTCGGAAAAGCAATGACACAACGATACACAAGATATGGCTTCATAGGGCTCTTGTCATAAACAAAGCCTACAGAATAAAAGCATTTTACAACGTGCAAAAAGCCAATAAATCTGATGGCATTACAAAACTGTACCGAGCAATGCTAATGCCGTCAGTACAGTTCGCTTCCTTTATACCGGTAACGCATTGTGTGGCGAGTTCAACTTATATAAAAGCATTAAACAAATATTTTTTATACCGTAAAATTTTGGGTAAGACCAGAAGTGCAATTTTCGTAACACGCCTCAAGCGGTGTTCTTCGGAATAATTCAATATCGTACCTCGTTGGATACAAATGGATGTACTCTTCTTTACTACTTAACGGAAGAGAAGTCCTCGTTGTTTAAAGATGTCGGAAGATACGTTCTGCAGCCGAATAATATCGGCAAAAGGTCCTTACGAAAGCAGTACTCCGAAATAAAGAATAAAGAATATGATAAATATTTTTTTTGAAAATGGAGTTACTTTTATTATACCCTTTAGGAACGCCAAAGGTACTGTAAAAGACAAAAGTAGAAATTGCTGCAAAAAAAAAAAAAAAAAACAGCGGCGACGGCAATCACGACACTAATTCAGGATGGTGAACTATTCTACGTAGGTGCTGATGTTCGCGCGTACAGTAGGCACGTGCTGTATACCGCATTTTTACCGAATGGTTAAACTTTACTGAATCTCACAAACAGAACTTTATTGGTAAGCAACTCGCGCACGCCCTAACCAAACATGCAGGCGATACTTGTAAGCGCCTGTCCCACAATATATAACATTGTTTAACAGTACTGTGGTACCTGTTGAATCTCATTGGCATAACTCGAACCAACGCATAATTACAACTTGCCCATCGTTCCCTGCAAGGTGCCTGTTCAAATGCAACTGGTCCGTGTTCCCATTCAAATATACCTCACTTTTTTTTTCGAATGACGTGTGCGTAAATGGGAAAGCCAATGCCTTTTTGGAATTTGGGACATTCCGACAGTTAATTCCTACAAGGTTGCTCTTCATATTTGGGTTTACTTCTCGTTCAGCCCGAAGGAGGATGCCGAAGTTTAATGTGTCATTAAAAACTGTAGCCTCTCCAAACCTGCACGAGAAAGCATATGATTTTTCAAGGTACACTTAACTAGTTAACTACGTTTGTATCGCAATAATTTTCTATGTTCATCGGTGATTTTGTGTTACTGGAGCAAACAAATATGGAAGCCGTGATGCGCAGGAAAGAGGGAAGAAAGCCTAATTAAGGGCTCCGTGTAGCCTTCTACTTTCCAGCTTCGTTTTGTAGCGTTGTTTTGGTTGTTTTACGGCTCAAAAGCTTTGTTTTTCCTTCGTCCGAAAGGGCTCCTGGGCCCCTCGAGTGACGTTGTCCCTGGTGTCTTTGTCGTACAAGCACGCGCTCATCACCTGCAATCAGCTGTCCTTTACCCGCAGGCATGCTTCGGGCGCACTGCGAAATCCAAGGGCCTGTGCATGCCTCCTGCATAATACACGCACTGTGTTTCCTGCCAGGGGGCGCAACATCACGTGTGAGTGCAAATTCCCCAATCATCATTAGACGAGTAAGTAAAGAATGACACTAATAAATATCATCTTCGCTTGGAGATTCGTTCAGGTGCGGTTCTGTGCTGAGTGATAGTATCTCAAAGAAGACACACACGAAAGGTAACCGATGATCATATTACGAAGACACGTTCAAGTTCTGCACTTGGCCCCTCTTGCTTTCCAATCGTTACAAACAGGGGGTTCGCTGGTGTGCTTGTAAATTTTTCCAAATAACAAAGAGGAAAAAAAGAAACTGAGTTGTTTTCTTCTAGATGGTATTCGAGGCCTGTGTTTTCATTCGCCGCGAAGGCTATTAGTCTTATAATACGACGCTTTTTTTTCGCGGTGGTACTACCTGAGCACTTCTTGTGTTCCGCCAATGTGACGCCGGCATCTCCGGATTGCCGTCTCCAAGTGTGCATTGCGTAATTACTGACATTGTGCGACTAATAAAGTGCAGTATGGCTACACTTCGCCGCGGGTGTTTCTTATGTTATAATCATGCGCAGTACCTCTGACTCAACGAGTTCTCGCTAGTTATAGCTAATTTTAACCTGAAAGCAATTCATGCCCTCTTAAATATATAATTAATTGATTCGAGAGTAATAACGACAAAACACGAAACAAAATTTCAGCACAGGTCTCGTGGGCGAAACTTTTAGCTGCTTTATTTTGATTTTGTAACCAGTGGAATCCGCTGCTTGAAGAGTGAACAAGTACTAAAAAAATGTCCGTTCAGTGTAGAATGCACACTCAGAATCTACTACACAGAATATTTCTTTTAAAGAGATATGTACGGCTATCTGGCTGGACTAAAAGAAAAGGGATGGAAGATTTATTTGAGAGATGATATTTCTGTAATGGGGATGTTGTTGGCCCTTTAGTCTGCGAGGCCGCGAGGATGCTCCGAATACTGCGATCGTAGCACGAGTGCGTCTTAAAGTTTGGTCGCCGAACTGGTCTGCGCCGACTGCCACTGTTCAAGGGGTGGGTTGTTACGGAGTTGAGGTTATGTTTGCTGGATTATGGTTGGTATTTTGATTTGCGGAAACTACATGTATTGTGCACAGAGTGTTCGGCCTTGTCGTTATTCCTTGTAAATTCTCTGACATACATGTCGAACAGAAAGCCTCGCACTGGAAAGTTTACTTGAAGTATATTGGCCAAGAAATTCTTGCAGCCGTTGGTGCACTGAATATTACGGAGTGTTGGCCTTCGCTCACCTCCAGAAGTCGCTCCCAATGTTTGGTATTCCTGTTCCGTTTTCCAGGCCTACACTTTTGTGAAAATCCCTTTTTTGCTATTTACAAATTCTAATGCCGTAAAATAGCGGAATAGTTCGACACGCATTGGTAATGTGGACGTTAACTTAGAGCCACCATGTGGCGGCCTCCATTTCAGGGAAATACAAAGCGAACAAATTGAATCTACAGATGTTTTGACTCCCGCTCACAACCCTTACGCTGACTACAATGCATCACTTACCATAAGCCCTAGGGCCTCAAATGAATGAAGAATCGGTGTAGAAAAAGTGGGAGTACACATAAATGGAAATACCTAAAATGCTTGCGTGCGCGATAAAAAAAAGTTATCCCGCTCAAGAGTTTACATTTACGCGTTTGCAACACGACAAAAGAAGAAATATGCCGACTAAACAGCATATTTAGCGGCACCTGAAAGGCCGCTGAACACGTCTTGTAAACGAACGTAAACACAACTCATACTAAAAAGCCCTTAGCGTGTAACGAAAGAACATGACCCTGTTTACCCAGGCTTGGTAAGAGGCTTGCCACCCGGAATGACCTCGGCAGTTCTGCGTTATAATCCGCCCGTTTATCGACGCTCAGTGAGCCGGCCGAAGTAAAATAACTAATATAGAATCTTTTTGAGATCACAGCTGCATGGCCATCAACCGCCATCAACCTGCTGCAGCCAGCTATTCTAATCGACTTGATGGCCTCCGGCCAATCTCCCTTTGATGTCCCATTAAAGACAGACCTCCATGGTCGCTTCTCTCCCCCCTTGACGGTCGAGTCTCGTCCTTGGGGGTCGACGGATCCCACAACTTGGCGCCGAAACGACCCGGGACTCGCGTCTGCCAGGCCGACACCGACAAGCAGGACCGACAGCCTTTCTTCGACGGCTTCTGCTTGGGAGACCGGCGGACCTACCTCCAAGGACCAAGGATGACTTCGATCGAGCGGAAGCTGGTACGACGAACCGCCCTTCGGGACAAGCTTTCAGCCGCCTTGTCTGATATAGAAGACGGCCTCCGAATTGGCACCCTGACCATGGCGATGGACGCAGCGGTATTTTTGGAGAGGATCGAGGCCATGTATCGACCCATCCTGAAGCTGGACGAGGACATTTGGGGGGACATCACGGACGATATGGTCGCCGAAAAGACTTCCAACACGACTGCCTACAACGACAAGGTGGTGAAGGTAAGAGCGGAGCTTCAACACAGATCTCGAGGCCAACAGGCTGGTCTCGACATACAAGACAAGACAAGACAAGACAAGGGGACATACAAGAGGTGGGAACCATCTATTTTTATTTTATTTCCTTTCGTGGAGCTTTTCAGATGACAGAAGATTTCGTGTTAGAGACGACGTTGCTCCGATAATGGCAGTGGTACAAAAATACTGCGTTGCACGGAAGGTACAAATTGAACCTGAACGCTGAAAAGTAGCAGGATAAAATTCGAATTAAAGTCATGCAAAAGACGGCAAGACTTCGAAGAAGGTCCTGCATCCTATTCAAAGACAGCGGAAATTGTCATCTTCTCTGTTTGGAGATGGCAAAAATGTCTACACGAACGGGGAATAAGACCCTTTACCACACCGGAAATGGTAAAGCATGAGAAAACCAAGTTAAAGTAGCGTAAACGCATGCGTATATGTTAATCAATGCGGTTTAATGCAATAGGATGGCGCATTTTATTTTTAAGTGTTTTACCGCAGATAACATCAGCTGTAGGAACACCAAGCCTACACGTTATTAAGCAGAAACAATAGCGCTTTTAATTTACACAATCACAATGTTGTTTATTCATTTGTGCCAAGGTAAGTTTAAACGGCCTGCTCTTGCACTACGTATTACTACTGACTAGACAAAGTGAAGCCTTACTTCCTGCGTTATTATAACTAAAAATCGAGAGAAAGTGACATGGTTGCTGTAATATAGAACAGGGAATAACACAATAAAAATCCAGAAATAGACTCGGGAAACAAACACAGCTGGGTGGTTGTCTTCTGTTTCTACGTCCCGTTTTCTGAGATGTTTCCTTCCGTTTGTTCCACGTATTATGCGCGATGTAACAGCTGCATAGCAAGTCATAGCTTACAAGGAACACGGTAGAATATTTTGCTTTTGTATATATTGATATCTTCGTTATCAAACAAGATTTAGCTTTGGCACCATCTGCCTGACTTTCAAGCGTGAAAGTTGCATTTTTTTCCTTCTTGGGCGCATAAATGAGCAAGAGATGAGTAAAGCGAACGCAGGACAAGTGTTTTTGTTTTTAAAGCAGGCTGAAACTGAAATGCACCGGCGGATGTTCTTCTCCCAGCCGTTCAAGCCCTGTGGTGCCTTTCCTCTGCCTTTTCCAAAGTACCAATCGGCGATTTCTTGTTGAAGGAGTTCAGAATTGTATCAACGCAGCGATGGGGAATCGGCAACCCGACTTAGCGTAGGCGGCAAAACGGACACCCCTGAGCGCTGTACCGTTAATAGTATGTGACAATTGTTTTTAGGTTACTGAAACAGCTTAAAAACTGCTACTAAAACTGCTACTGAAACTAGCTGAAACAGCTTAAAAACTGCTAGCTGAACTACCACAATATTATTCAAATCCACGTTACCTGATTCATAAATAGCCCTACCTGGTACGGACCCTGTAATAAATATCTAAATCACGGTAATTCGGTCTGTATCATCAATTATTCAATTAGGGGAAGAAATAAGGAAATGTGCGGGTAACGAATAGACTCGAGCAACTACGTACAGGGGCGGTTTGAGGTCACTGGGATGAGCTTTTTGTCCTGCTGTGGTCCTAGGTAGGCTATTGTTGATAATAACTAGGATAAAAAAAAACAGAGGGTTTCTTCTGACATCAGTTTGTTGCAAGCGTTTAGAGGCAGAGGCAAAATCCCGCATCAGTTACCCACCCGTATTCCTAAGGCGCTTTCTTTCCAGGGAGAGTATTAGGAGTCAGGGCCGGATTAAGGGGCCGGCTACGGGGCTGCAGCCCCGGGATCCCAGCTGTGAGGGCCCCGCTCGACCATACGAAAAAAAGAGTTCATGAGTGTGCTGGCTGCCCGCCTCGAATGTTAAAGGTAGGACCTTCAACTTCACGTTCACACCGAAGCTGACTGATTCGTGACATAAGGGAGGACTGGAGTCCACTGCGCGTTTTGCTTGACATCCTTCGAGTCCATTTCAATTCAATTTAGTTATTCCTAATCCTCCTGCTTGTTCTCCCAAGGTAGCTGAGAGACGTCTTGGACCAATCGTCGCGGGTACACAGCTTGACGGGGCCTAAGAAGCCACATAAAAAAGGTTCCGAGCTCGGCTCCAGTCTTTTTTTGGCACAGCTAGTTTATGTAGTCTTTACGGTACACGGAACTCTGCGAACGCGGATGTTTCGGCATGCACGTTTCGGTATACTAAAGGGTCAGGCATGTGAATAATGAAATAATTTCTCAAGAACATTCTAAACTGTTTATACCTGAGGGGCGTTAAATGGTAATATTAACACCTGAAACACTGCCTGATGGGCTCAGCTAAATGCAGTACACAGTTTGTGTTGTCAGAAATTTCAGTGTATTTGTCTTGACAAGGAAGTTCATTACGACGACGACCCGTTCCATATAGCTATTGGAATATTTGAATCGCATGAGGGTGTTGATATCGACTCGATATTTCTCGTTTAAGGGGTTCAGTTTGTCTGCACTAACTGAAGTGTTGCACTTTCCAAGACACAATCGCGAGTGATCTTCTCAGAATGATAATGCAAAATATATTGTTTCCATTTCTGTTAGTTTATACCTAACTCTTCCTGTAACAAACTACCAGACTTAACACTGAATGAGTGAGTGAGTGAGTGAGTGAGTGAGTGAGTGAGTGAGTGAGTGAGTGAGTGAGTGAGTGAGTGAGTGAGTGAGTGAGTGAGTGAGTGAGTGAGTGAGTGAGTGAGTGAGTTAGCAAAAAGGCAGACCTAACTTTTCGACATGGGTCGGCAAATGCTTTGCCCGAGTGACGCCTTTTAAAACTATTGGTGGCAAGTCACCAAGAGTCACAAAGGTTTGTGTCCTTCAAGAAATTCAGGAGAAGGGGCTGGATGTCTCGCGTAGTGATCGTGCGCTTTTGGGAATACAATATTGCGCCGAAAGAGGAATGCGGGACGGCTTTCCTTTATAGTTATTTAATTAAAGCAGTGTGCTTCATATCATGCACTGCAGCAGCGCTTTCGAAATCTGTTCTCGAATATAGCTGGTTGGGCGCCACTTTTGTCAAAAAGTTGAAATCTTTATCCATCATGTCGATCGAAAGCGACCTAGCCTGACATAACTGTTCCTTTATTGTATAAAATGTAACCATTTATTGAAAACAGAAACCACTGTAGGTGATTCTGGATATATTTTGTTGGCGCTGTAGGACGGGACACCAGAAAATGCGCGGGACGAACGCGAGGCTTTAACTGAATTTTTTAAAGCGAAAGCTTTTTTTGTGCGACCAATGGCGTTCTGTCAAAAAACTAACGCATTTCTATATAGATTTGTTGGTCGACGGAAAAGCTTTGATACGATCTCTGGACACATGGCGCGTGCGTGAAACCCAGCTTGCATTGCGTCGAAACGGTTACTTGAAAACCTCTAAAAGAGACGCTTCTAGATAAGAGAGTATAAAGTATATAAGACAGTATACTACTCCTAGATAAGAAGGAGTACGATAGTATACCTTTATCGCATAAACCATCTGTCGGTATGTATTATATCATTCGTATAAGTGTTCATTTATATCGTGAAAATTCCTCGCATGGCTTCGTTCTTCGTTCGCGATTTAGGTGTTTCGAGGTTTAACGATCGATTGGCCGCACTCTCAGTAAAAGTTGGAGGCCATTTTAGTATTTGCATTTCTCTGAAGTTTCTGTAGGAAGAGATGCACAAAGTTTTTTACTACACACATACATACGTTACCACGCCGGCGTGGGTCCCAAAAGGAGGAGCTAAATCCCGAAACATTACAGATAAAAAGGAGGAGCCTTATGCAATTTGCACGTGTCGGGTTAATGTTTGATTCAGAAACCATACTTGTCTTTGGCACAATGCCACGGACGGGGTGCTGACACAGCCTTCACCTTCTTCGACAATGGGAAACGCCTCGAAGATTTCTCGTTGGCGTTCTCTGCTTGATATGCGCAAAACCTATGTATTTTTTATTCTGGAGTGCGTGCACTTGCACCTTTGGGAATGGTCGGCGTATGGTTATTTAAATGTTCAAAAACTGTGTAGGCCACTCGCGAGGTCGCTCGGCTTCAAGCCGCGCCTCTGTGGTGTAGCCTCTGTAGGCCGTTTGAGTTTTTACGATTGATAAAATATATTCGATAATTATTGACATCGAGCCAAGAAATTAGATTCGGAAAGCGTAAGGTTATGTATAATTTATCACTTATCAGAGATTAAGCCATGGGCTTCTGAAATTTAGCCATGATAAAGCGGAATCGTTATCACAATCATCGTCATCATCATCATCATTAGGGCCCCGAGGACGCAGCAGCCCCGGTCCCCAAAGTTTCCTAATTCAGCACTGTTAGGAGTAGTTGACGACAAATAGGCGGGGGTGGCAAACGAAGCAGGCAGCGTTGCACCTTTCTTCTTACATCGATTTCACTGCTGTACAAAGCGCAGGGGCTAACTCATTTGATTTGCCACTTACACTGCATGCTTTTCCTTTGGAAGGGAAGTAGGTTTAATGCAAAATATGGTTCGTTGAGACTGGATAGGGTATCATGATTGTCACCCCAGCAGCAAGGAAAATCCAATGGAACTTAAAACGCCATGCAAGAAAACACTCCTGCGACGGGAGAAACAATGCAGTAAGGTGAACAATAGAGTTGAATAGATAAATTGCTTCCTCAAAGCAAACAGGAGATACGAATGGTCGCTCTTAGCGAGCGAATAATCGTTCCCGGAACGTCCCCTTTGACAGAAATTGAGGCCTGCGTTGTTTTACTGCGCAATAAAATTTGCCCAAGTCGGGATACAAAATGTTTTTCTCACCGGCCACATATTTTCAAGAAACGCCGTGGCCCGTTATTAGAAGTGTGATTTGTGGCTGCATTGGGCATATCAAGCAGTCTATTCGCTGCAATGAATCTTTAGCAGAAGTCTGGAGGGTTATTTCACTTTCACGTGTAGTGCCAAGTACCGGATGGCCCAGTACGCCATTCCCAGCGCTGCACCAAATATCGCAGTGTAGTTACATGGTAGTGTTTTATCCGCTATTAACCGAGGCCATTTCTGAAAGGTCCTTTTACCATATTTCTCTGCCATCTGAATGTGAAATGATATCAGACTAGAATACTGGGCAATCAAAGCACGGTATTTAATTGGGTGGCACAGAAATGCCTTGGCCAAATCACAACGCTATGCACCAGAGAACTTAGAAATAGGCTTTAAAGATTTTGCCCTATTTCTCGTTAAGGCATTGTGAGTTTCAATACCCTAACTTGAGCGATACCGCGACAACTTGCTGGCGTTCTTTGAAAAGGCGATAAAGACAAAATACGATTTTATAAACGCTTAAAAAACCTGGACTTCAGTACAATAATACCTCCTGCCTTGCGCCGAAAGGCAGTATTTATTCGAAAACACTAAATAAGTATTGTAAAACTTTCAAATTACGCGTCACATGGGCGTGTTACGGGCAGGTATGGCTTCATATAAGCTAGCAATGAAAATCATACACCCCTCCTTATAATTGTTGTTGTTAAATCATTTATTCAAAAGGGGAAGGCCGGAGGCCTTCGGGGTAGGGGGAGAATTGGGAAGGGAGGATTAATGGTTGAAGGGGGCTCGTATGAGTTCGTGGTCTTCGGGAGGCGGCATCAGTTTTTCACAGGACAATTGTTCAGCATTGAATGGTCCATTCACTGGTGCAGGCCATCGCTATATAACTCGCGCTACACCGCTCTTAGTAGCCAACCGTATTACAAGGTTAAGGGTGTGTTCATCTAATGTGAGCGGATCGTTACGGGTTGAGGGATCTCGGTTTGGGGAAGTGAAATTCCGGTATCGAGAGAATTTGGGCATATCCAGACCAGGTGGTGCAAATCAGCCGTGACGACTTGCTGACAGTATGGACATTTTGGGTTGATGTGGGGGTAGTACCATTTGCGAATTTTTTCCGGTGAAAATGATGCATCTGTATAGAATTTGTTAATAAATATTTCTTTGGATCTTGTAAGGGAAGGTCTGTTGGAAACGAGATCCTTCGGCGTAAGTTGCTTGAGTCGGAGTTTCCTTTCGTGTTTGTACCGGTGTATGCGAATGGCGGGGGGTACGCTGATATTTTCGGTCGTGTCCAAGCATTCAGGAAGGTCTGAAGGCTGGGCGACGGCGAGGTCAGTGGAGGATAGGAAAGAGCAAGCCTCCTGCGCAGCTTCGTGGGCTGCCTGATTCCCCGGTGCCGGCAAATCATGACCAGGAGTCCTGTCTATGCGGACTTCAACGCCATGCAGTTGTAGGGTCATTGTATGCCGGATAATTTGGTTTACGGAAGGGTGCGTTGAAAATGGTCGTCGAAGTTCTTGAAATGCTTCGTAGCAATCGGTTAATATTCTGATCTTTTTTGGTATAGGTTGATGGTGGTCGTACATCAAGTAGTCAAGAGCATGGGTAATGGTAAAGGGTAGTCCTTTGTCATTGTGAACAAGGCTTCAGTAACGAAGCCGAAACGTCTTGTTGTTGTTTTAAAGTTTTTAGGTTCTTTTGGTCGGTGTCTCCGCTTCTACTCCAAGACTGGTTTCCGTCAAACCCTCGACTTCGTAATGGCGAGTAGATCCGCTTCCGTGGGTGTTACAGGAATTTCGGAGTGTCGGGTAATGGTTCGGTCATCTGGGGAAACCCAGGATGTTTCAACATTTGCTGGGGGCAGGCTAGCATCAGTACAAATGTCGATTTCGTCGGGTTGTTTTGTGCTGAATAGCCTCTGACAACGTTTTTGTCTAGGAATGGCCGTTGTGCGTGTGATGGGGTGAGTTGTTGTTGGTTCGGTCAGGAGAGGTCGTTGCCACGGAGGAATAGGTATCGGGAAATCAGGTAAGGGGATGTGCTCTTGCTTATTCCAGGCTGTGAGTATGGCACCTTGATGGGTAAGTTTCCGCTTGAAGTTGTATTGGTCTGTTTGCTCTTGAATAATTTTTTCAATTGGTGTAAGGGCAGCCGCAGATTGGAGGTTAGAGATTTTTGTATGGCGTGGTAAGCCAGTGAATGTACGAAGAGTCGCATTGTGAAGGACATTAGGAGCGCATCGTTGGGTACAATTCAATGTGTACGATTGGGCTCCATATGTAAGAATACCGACTGCAACGGCTTGGGCAAGTGTCTGCACTGCTTTTTGCTTTGCTCCTCCATACTTATTAGATAGTCTTCTTATGGCACGTTAAGTCGAATTCCATTTCTGTTTTAATCGGTTCAGCCATGTAGTGGGGCTACTTTTGTAACCGACGGCGATGCCTAGTAGGCGAATGTGGTCGAGTTTGGCGGTAATAGGTGTGGTGCCAACGATGATGCAAGGCGGACTAAAGTCAGGGGCTAGGCTGCAGCCAAAAACTGACAGAAATTCGGTTCTATTAGGGGGTAAGAAAAGCCCGAGATCCGGTAGGGTAGATTCAATGCTTTCTACTGCATTTTGCAGGGCCGTAATCATAGTTCGTTCATTCGGGTAGTCCCTTGACTGGGTCCATATTGTGATATCGTGCGCATAAATAGTAAACCTCGCAATAGTGTCTCCTTGAAGGTTCCGTGCGATCCTAGTCATGGCTAGATTAAAGAGTGTGGGACTGAGGATCGAGCCTTGAGGAACTCCTTTGTCGAGGTAGAAGGTACGAGGCGTCCAACCTGGAAATGTTCCTTGAAGCTTGATGGGGCGGGCTTCTAGGAAGTTTCGCCTCCTTATAAAAACGACGTATATGGAACGCGAAGCCTTCTCGGTATAGATTTTTTGGTTGCTTAGTCTTACACGGTGAGTATGTGCTACTCTGGAGGTACGCCCTAGATTTCTAGAATACGCACAGCAACTTTTGGATGTACACTTTGTACGTCAAATGTTTTGGTTGGGTGTGTGCGGGGAGAAAAGGTATCTGCTGCTTGGCGTTCGCTATGACACTGAAGTAATAGACCAATCCCGTAGACGTCGGCTCCATAAGGCAAACGACCAGGTGTGGTACCGGCCATGGAAAGCGATTTTTTCTTTAACTTCACATACGATCATTCATTATCATCGTCAGAGCAGGTTGGTTGGGCTGCAGGGCGAGGCTTCGTGGCATAAAAGTGCGTTAGTGGAGGCACTAAAGCTTCTCTTTAAATCAATTTTCAGTGTGTTCACTGCCCGTTAGAATGCGATCAAAGCTAACTTCAGGACCCTCTAAAGTCGTTCAGTCCAGTGCATTAGAGGTGGGTTAGTTCGGCGGCTGACAATCGCACAAACAAGCATCCGTGATGTCGCAGAAGTGTTGCCGAAAAGTGGCGAGGGAATTGGCGCAACTTCCCTGCTTTTTTCTATACATATTCCCTACTATTCAATAAATGCTTGCGATAAAATTGGTATCAATGTATTCGGGATTAAGAATCTTTCTGATGAACCAATCTTGCATTTTGTCTACATTGCCTTTTTGCTATAATGAGTAAGTAAATTTGGTGGCTTGAGTAAATAAACATGCAACAAAAGCAAAGCCAATGCTATAGAAGATGTATGTTGCTACGAGAAAATCAGGCAGGTCAGCTCTGCGTTGTCCATAACACCTTTCCCTGTGCTTCCAAGCACCGAGAAAGAGGAAAGGCAGCTAAATGCTCTGTTCCGCCGATCCCCTCGAGTGGGTACGTGCCATTCTTTTTCAGGATCCAACCAACCAACCAACCAACCAACGATTCGTGCAATAGAGAAATTGTTGTAACCCAGGGAATAGGGAAGGGATGATGCAAGGTGGCGACCACTTAGAAAACGGGAGAACGATGTTGCTTAGAGGGAAGGAAGCTCAAGGAAGAAGTTCGAGGAAAGTATGGGGAAAATGTGAATGAGAAAATGGGGTGGAAGAGTAGCGGGCGAGGAAACATAACACTGCATGGGCGGAGGTCTGTCTAAGGCATCTAAGAGACCGCACCAATTTTGCTCGCCGTTTTTCTTTCGTCGAGCGGAAATCCGTGAGCAGCGGCTGCTGGAAAGCGCGCTAACGCGTCACCAGCCCGTTCGCTCCCACAGTATCCCTGATAGCGAAGCAATAGCGCTGCCCCACTCTTTGACTGCTATGTGCGATATTGCATGGTGTCTGAGACAAGCACACAAGTCTTCATGCAAAACGATATCAGCATTTCTTCCTAAACACTGAAGGATGACACTGGCGGGATGGCTTTGTGTGCCACTTCCGCCGAACATGCGGCGCAAGCACAGACTCAACGCGGCTGGCTGTAGAATAACAGGGGTTCGCGCCGCCGAAGCCGTAGCGAAACACCACAAGTAACAGGAAGCTACCAGAAGATGAGTGTCTCTTAAAAGGATGTAATGTTTAAAAGAAATATACATTGGCGGGTCATTTCACATAAAAGCGTTCCTCTGTGCATTTCTTGGAGAAAGTCAAAATACCACTAAGGAACGCTTGCTTTTTGCTTTAGAGAGTATGGTAATTGTCAGAGAAAGTGTTGAGTCATCGTTACCTGCAAAATAATTTTTTTTTCATTGATGGTTCGCATTGTTCTTTTCATATTCACCGACAGTTGCACCCGAAGCATGCTAATAGCCCACTTAATGTATCCCTGTTGACAAATCAGTCGCCCTTCATAGGCGTCATCAGCGAGTCCATCGCGACTGTGTACGAGAGTACAGATACTTTCGAACGCGCTTGTTTTGCTAACAATGAATATTAATGAGCCATAAAAACTGAGGACATCACATAAGATTGCCCACTTGAAGCGGGAAACAAATTATAGAATGTTTACAGCCTCCTGAACTCTGCCCTTTTGAAAACGTATACAATCCCTCTTGATGTACTGTTGCTGTACGTTTGCATCGACAAACCACCAGCTGCGTTGTAATGAAGTACACACATACATGACCAGTTTTCAGGAAAGATGGCAGTCGCCAGTCCTGGTAAACATTCAGGTACTCGCCAAACATCTATTCAAGGCCTTACTGCAAGTCATTGAGGAACCATTGCGCAAGATCTGCACTACTATACAAATTGAGATCCTGAATTGCACCTGTCCTGCCATTGCAACATTCCGCACAAAAAACGGTTACATGTGAAGATGGTTTTAGAGACGTAAATATTCCTATATTTCACACCCAAAAAACGTAAACAATACATATTTATACATACGTATATATTTATATATATATATATATATATATATATATATACATATTATTTTCCGCACTCATCTTCTAGTGATATCAACTTTTGAAGCAAGTATGTATATGTACTAGATTTTTTGTGCCTTTTTTATTTGCCCACATTTCCTGTTTAGTCACCACTTAATTCGATTAACATTTATCTTACTGTAGTATGAACCACAATGTTAGTTCCTTAATTAATGATGGTTGTCAGGGATGTGTATATGGAACAACTGTATTTGTCAAATGATTACTTTTGTTGAATCTGAGCGAACAGTAAACAGACTGCATAAGTTATGGCTCCATTGTTAAAATCAGTAAGTGCCGTATTCTGCCCCCCACACAAGTTGTTTATTTCCCCTACTTGGGGCTTAGGATGCGAGCGTTAATATTAATATGTTGCCGACAAAATAACCCAGCCAGGCGGCTTCTAAGCAACCTGATAAGATTGTTTGCAGGCCAAGCGCAACGAGATAAGCGTTTTGAGTCCAGTTGCCTCCTTATAATATACAACGCCCAAGAGTACTTTACTTCACGTCGTCTCGCAAAACATGAGTACCACGTTTTAAAAATTTGCGCGCACATTCGCAAAAGATGGCCTAACCCTTCGCGGGAAATTCGAAGAGGATTAAGTTGAAATTATGAGGTGGATAATGAAGCAAAGGGCATGGACTCTACCCTGCAAGGGAGAGGAACGCAAGTAATAAGGTCTGGGTTTGCAGGTTTCCGATAAAAATTAAGATAAACAGCGTGGCCATCAAATTGTACTTGTATTTTTCTTCACTCACTTCACAAGAAAACGTCACAGCCTCCATATGTGCATAAAGCAAGGAAATCTCTGGTGGTGCTCTAAACACGGAACACCTGCTACCGGGGGCGGTTCGACTAAAGAAGTCAACGAAGCGGGGCGAGACTGGAGAATGCTGCCGAACTTCGCAACACGTATTAGCTGATACTACAAAATAGTGCGTGCCGCGGGACACGTTCAGGTGTTTCGCGGCTTGCACTGCTCTATAAATTTGGCCTTCATATTCGCTGTTTTCTTAATTTTGTGAAGCGGGCACATTGGTTCCTCGCTAGTATTGGCCAGTTATGTGTCGCGAATCAATTAGGAACAAGAAAAACTGGTTTTGTTACACTGCCGGCCACATGCGGTCAATTGCAATGATCATGCATTGTGCGGATAGTGTGGATAGTCCGGTGTAATTCCCCTGGGGTCATGCGTGTTTGTTATTTCTTCACTCTTTACTGCGGCAGCCAGTTTTTTCCCTGTTTTTTCACAAGCACGACGGTTTCACCAGAAAGGGGTGCTCAACCTTTTGCCATAAAAAGAACCCAGAGAATGTCCAAACATATATTGTAGCGTACAGAGAATGCATGCTCCGCGTGGTAGGGGTTCTTAATGAGGCACAAAAGACCAAAGAGCGACAGCCAGGGGTCTAACCTAAAGCTCGAGAGCCGAGGGATCGGGCCCAGCGCGCGCGATCCGAAGACGAAGATTCTGTGTCTTCTGCCTCGTCGTCGACCGTTGCGTGTGTCTTTTCTTATACAACACGTTACATTTAGGACCACTGCTAGGACCACGAAACTGCCGACGAAAGTAGCGTCTCCTATGCTGATCCTGCCAGTGCACTTCCCCACCGGCGTCATTAAGTGGCCCCTAGCAGTGCGAATGTCAATCTTAGCCCATGGCGGCTTAACTTTTTTCAACCGATCAGCGAGGGTCAGGCTAATGATCGAGTAATCCCCTCAGGTATCAACAAGGGAAATAACTTCATGTCCATCCAAAGATACGACGAGATCGGCGCTTCCACCATCAGTGATAGTCACTCTCGTCGTCGTGTTCTCCTTCGGCGGCTTCGCATGATTTCGAAGGTCTTGCGGGGTTAGGCTATTAGCAACCCTACCTCCAGGAGTTGCTGCTTCTAGTTTCCACGCGTGGGGCTTGGGGATCTTCCCAGCGGCATATCTGTAGCGTCGCGGCGGCTAAGTGGAGCGTCGTTCCCTGGGGACGGTGATCGATATCGGCGGGACGGCGAGGGCGAGGCATTCCGGCGAGCAGCGAGGAAGTCTTCGATTGCAGCAGGTATTTGCCCGAAGCGAGGCCGGGAAGCAGCCGGAGAAAATCCGGGAAGGACAACCTCGTGGTGCGGGCAACGGCGGTAAACATGGCCTGCTTCGTCACAGTGGTAGCATAGGGGTCGATTGTCACCGGTACACCAGAGGTCAGTCTTCCGCACTTGTCCTCGGAATGAATTTCCTGACGGCCACGGGCGTGTACCGCCGTCCGCTGCCTGGGGACAGACGTCGGCTTGGGGCATACAGCTGGGCGCTGGGGCGCTCGCAAGAGGTGGTTGGCGACGCACTGCCGACGCATAGCCTGCTTGGAGCGGCTGTGGCTGTTGTTCCGGGGCAGCAAACGTTAAGGCCTGCCTGATTTGTTCGCGCACTCTGTCGACGACTGATGCAGACGCCGGCCCGGGCGGAACGACTCCGTGCAGCTGCAACTCCTCTCAAACGATAGATCGGACGAGCTGCCGCAGTGATCCATCGGTGGGCGCAGCAGTCACCACAGTGCCAGTGGTGCTGGAGGATCTGCCGGCCCCACGGTGGCACTGTCGGCACCGCTCCTGCAGGGCTCGCTCAATGGCTGTCGCCTCTTTTATGGAATCCTTTACAGTACGAGGAGGATTTCGCACGAGGCCAGAGAACAGCTGCTCTTTTACACCGTGCATTAGGTGTCCCAGCTTTTTCGGCTCGGACTAATCGGGGTCGGCTCTCCGAAATAGGCGAGCCATGTCCTCCGCGAACATTGCGACCGTTTCGTTGGGCTTTTGAATTCGAGATTCCAGAAGTCGCTGGGCGAGCTCTCGGCGGTCTGTGCAGGCAAACGACTCCAGAAGCTCCCGCCAAAATTCATCCCCCGTCGACAATTCACCCCTCGCCTCTCCGTTTTCGTACCAGGTCCTAAAGCCGTCGTCCAGCGAGTAGTACACAAGCCCAAGTTTTTGTTGAGGGTTCTACTGGTTGAACGACGCGACACGCTCAAACTGCTCCAGCCAGTCCTCGACGTCTTCGAACGCTTCACCACGAAAGACGGCAGGAGTGCGCGGCTGGTGAAGCGTTACCTGAGAGGCAATTGGTTGCGCTATTACTTGCGGTTGAAGCACTTGGCGTCTCGGCGAGTCGCTGGAAAGGAGGCCATACTCAGGAGACAGGCCGAGTTGGCGGCAGCTAATCCGATGAACCGGGGTGTCAACAAAGCGTGTCCGTACCGGGCTGCCAGGAGGGGTCTTGGACATGAGGTGGTTGTACCCAGCACCTCCACCAGTGTAGCGTACAGCGAATGCGTGCTCCGGGTGGTAGGGGTTCTTAATGAGGCACAAAAGACCAAACAGCGACAGCCAGGGGTCTAACCTAAAGCTCGAGAGCCGAGGGATCGTGCCCAGCGCACGCGATCCCAAGACGAAGATTCTGTGTCTTCTGCCCGGTCGTCGACCGTTGCGTGTTCCCTTTCCTTTACAACACGTGACAATATGGAGTTCATGGCGTATACTGCATTCGATGCCAATATCGCCAGACCTGCAGAAATACTTTGAGACAGAAAAGAGCTCCCTTAAACAAGTCACTATAGAGACAGACGTGAATTGTCTAGTAGTTCCCGTTGAAGAAATGCCCCACATTACTATACGCGGATGACATTACGACGTGTCGCGTGCATACAACACCGCAGCTCATCAATATGCATAATTTTTGATACAGAAAACATCCCAGAAAAATGTCACCTCTGGAGCTTTCACACAGAAGAGCCGTGAGCTGCTTGACTAGCTCTAGTGCTAAATAAGTAACGAAAAACTAAATTACAATCCCTCTTTTGTCTCCACAAGCCACCGAATAATAAATTACGACATAAACAGAGAGAGTGGCGAAAGCCTTGTAAAATCGTCGGATATTATGAGCTGTTCGGTTAATATTAAAACTAATAAAGAATAAATTTAACTGTGATTAGCTTGTCTGTAATACTTTCACAATGCAAGAACTTACCTGACCATGGAATTTTCGCACATCCGTAAAGAGGCCCCTGAATGGGCACAGCCGAACTTCATAGCTGGGCGTTTTTTCTCTGAGCTGGAGAAACTCATTGCTCCTCCGTTTTTGCTACTAGAGTACCCAGGAGAAAACGTTTATTGAGCGTTATTGCAGCGGCCTCCACATCAATAACTCCATTGCCACATCCAAAATACTTTGACCCCACCTTGGGTACGTGGCATAGCTTGATGCTTACGAAACTATCGATTCTCAATCGTGTTCAATCCTGCAGCTCGAGGCAATGATATCGTACTTGACAAATGTAGTTTTTCATCATAGTGCGGCAGTTGCCACTTGGTGTTTCTGAGGCTGCATGAGCGATCAATATAGGGGGTCACTCTGGCACGTGCCACCAAGGAGGAGAAACATGATAACGTTAAATTCAGAACCAGTTATTTTGGATCTTTTCATAATAGCACAATGACAGATTGAACACGCTGAAATGGGCGGGAAGGTTCTGGCTTGAGGCGCATTGAATGCACCCCGTGAAAATATTAAACGTAGAAGTAAAAATTTTTCACCGCGTTCTCTAAGAGCATGGATTTATTCTGCGAAAGCTTTTTCCGCTTGGGTCTTGCGGCGAAGAAAACTCATTTGAATGGTGCATACATGCCATAAAAATCGCCAAAGCCTGCCGTTTTATCAGCTAACCTTTAAACAATATTTACAACTTAACTGAAGCGGCTGTCAAACTGGCTGCTTCAGTGTAAGCTTACATTAGAATAAAGCTACCATTTCCACTGAAATTCTTCGAAAGCTTAATGCTGATGCGTTTGCACAAAACGTTGCCCAGGCGTTACGTTTTTACCTCGCCATACTTAATTTTAGCTAGTCGCAAGAATAACCTTTCCGATCTGAGAGAAACCAACCTAATAAATTAAACGTAGATGCTTAGCCATGAGTCACGAAAGCGTTCTTTAAAGTGTATAAATGCGAGAATTTATTTTGTTTGTTCGCATTAAGCATCGAGCACATTTTGTGCTGGAATCTTAACTAAAGATACTTAGCAACTACTGCAAAAGTTTGGTATTCGGAACTTTAATTATTCGAATTCATGGATAATTCCAACTCTGGAATATGCTTTCTCTAAGTCCTTTATTCGAAGGCGGGTATATTCTCCAACAGTTAATTCGAACTACGGGCCACGGCTCCCGCGTCTTGGCGCCTGCCATATGGCCTCACATCCGCATCCGCTCACTACGCACGCGCCGCTTTCTCCTTCGGAACGGAGGTAATTGCTGGGACCGCCGTGCAATAAGGTAAGACTACACCAAAGTCTGCATGGCAGACGTTTTAGAACAGATATCCATCATGGACTACCCCGGCATGGCCTAGATTGTAGTTGCGTGTGTGGTACGCTGACCTATGAGGACATCATTTCTCATGAGGACAGCGTAGACAAAGGCTCCGGTCGCCGGTGAACATTCCTCATCTAGTACTTCTTTAAAAACCTTTTTTTTTCTTGCACTAATCTCTTTGGTTCAAAGTTTCTGAAACTCCCCAGGCAGAAAGTTGTAACGCATAAAACAAGCCAACCATAATAAATTGTTTGCAACGAGATTCTGTTTTTGTAGCGTTCAAATTTTATTCAATATAAGTTTTTATTCGCCGTGTTTGACGCAGAAAGATTTCAATAGGCCTGCTGATTCGATCATCTGGATCGCATCAGGAGCTGCACCAATAAAAACCTCCCCACTGCAAATAAACTTCCGGACCGTCGGGTATCTTGCAATCATTCCTGACGGTCCCACGACGAACTAATTTTGACCAAATTTTGACACAATGAAGGAACCACAATGACCCACAACGACATAATTTTCCCGCCAGTGGCAGGTTTAGAAGTGGAACGTTTGGTCACTGTGCTTTGGCAGTTAAGGAAGGAAGCAATTTCGCGCCACTCCCGTGCATTGCTACAAGAAATTTTTCTGCTGGTTTCAAGAGAACACGACTGGAAAAGTGGTGCGAAAACATGGCTTTGACTGAAAATAAATGGTTACGCAGTGCCACGAGCTTCTCCCGAGAAATCATTTCTGTGGTTGAGAAAAAACAGGCGGATAATTTTATCGTGCGGTATTTCTTTTTTCGGTTTGCATGGCACTTACAAGCGCGCGTTTGAGCTTGGACCAAGTAGTGCCGGAGCTTTTATTTGTATTTCCTGAGTTTGGAAACCATTTAGTGCTATCGCTGTGCTGAAGGATTCAATGAACACAGATTTAACCTGATAGTGACGCCCTACTTGTGATATAGGCAGGATGACGTTCGGAGCCCGTGGAGCTCTGAGAGAAAAGGGCCCAAGTACAAAAAATCCACGGGTTTTTGCTCTCTACATTTGGCGCTCAGGACAGGCAGAGGAGGCGGCGATAGGCCTGGCGATGGGGGTACCGGGCACCCGCACGGTGCTAAGTGACTCAAAGACGGCGGTAAAGAATTTCGCCAGGAGCACGGTCTGGCGGGATGCCGAGCGGCTCGTGGGGCTCGCCAGGGCCTCGCGGGCTGCAGGGAGCACCCCCGCTAGCCCGACTACCGTTATCAAGTGGTTCCCCGCACACATGGGGGAGCTGCCGAGCGTCGACAACCGCAACGAGGAGGCGGACGCGGCGGCCCGTGAACTCGTCAGATGCCGGGACGCCAGCACCAGCCTCTCCGCGGATGCAGGCGAAACCAACGCCGAGGAAGACCTCGAGCCCCTGACGGACTACGGAGAGATCCTAAAGCGATTCAGGGGCGAGAGGAGGGAATACCCGGCCCCGCACCACGAACTATCCCGTGCGGAGTCGGTGATGCTTCGTCAGATGCAAGTGGAATGCGTGCTAACCCCGGCGTTGGCGCGCCACATCTGCCCCGAGGTGTTCGCAGACCCAGTGTGTAGCGTCTGTGAAAGGGAACTAGCGACACTCGGCCACATCATGAAGTGCGGCGGTGAAGTGCGCGATGGGGACGGGCAGTCCCTGGATGCCACGTACCCCGAGCAAGTGGAACGCTGGTTGCGCTCCATAGACTCATCATCACAGAGATGGGCGATCCAGCGGCTCGAGGAGGCCCTGGCAAGGCAGAAGAGAAAGGGGACCAAGGACCCGGTTACCGGGTGCCGTGGGACCCCAGTACCGGACGCCCTGCCAGGAGCACACCCCGAGATCTAGGCCCAGTGCCCTAGGACTTTTAATAGACTAGGGCATTAGAAGAGAAACCCCGAGCCCTGCGCGGCCGGTTGGCAACCCCACGCAGGATCTGTAAATAAAGTCAGTTCTCTCTCTCTCTTGGAGTGCGTGTGCTGTACGAACCTCTTTATTTCTTGAAGAAGGGCTTGCGTTCGGGCTACTTGGTATTTCATAACGTGCACCTTAGGCGACTTGTGCTTGTCTTTTGTGTCCGTGTGTTTTTGTGCGGTCAATATGAACTCTATATTTCCTAAAAAAAGAGGTCTCAGCACGGTACACGTATGTAGTAGAGGGCTTTTCTCCTCTCCAGGTTTATCTTGCTTATTGACCAGGCCGACCCTTTTCTACGAATGTTGGTGCAGACGCGGTCGTTGAACTATTTGACAGACTTTGTTGTGTCGTCCAGTCCAATGAAACCAAAACACCGTGAGGCTAATTGAAAAAGGTTGTTATGGCCTTTCAGTTGATGAAGGTCAGATTTTCGTACTAATACCTTCATCTGGTACCTAGATAGAAATTGTACAAGGATGTGATTGACGTGGCAGTACCTTTACCCATTTGTCCCTCCTTATACTGTGCAGGTTCGGGGAAAGACGTGTTAAAAATGGTTAAAGAAATGCTGTAAAATAATGCGTCCAAATCTTTTTTTTTCGAATAAATACGCGACGCTACCAGTCAGACCCCCAATGGGGTAGAAAGAAATATCTGTAGTGGGGTACGTGAATTGCCGACGTTGTGATAAACTGGAGACCATTTTCTTGGGCTATTCTGACACAGAGTTTCACTGGGACACTCTCCAGTACGCAGTAAAGAATGAATGCCGGTATCTCTGAACGGAATACGTCTCCTCCCAACACCTACTGGTGGGGGAATGTAACTTGACGTGTTTATGGCCTTCACCCTGCACAATCTCTGGAAGCCTCCTATGGCCGAGCGACATGCGGACCCGCTTGCACGACCGGCAACGGAGCATTTTATTGAAAGCATCGCTTAAATCAGGGGTGTAATCAAAGGGCACGAGAGCAACTTGGCTGGGCTAACGACGTGGCCGAACTGTTATCCTGAAACTCTTTTAACGCGAATTACCCGTGTTAGCTGGTGGTGTTTTTTTTTTCATAGCGTTGTGTTGAAGCATGTACCATGTTTTTTTTTACTGTAACAAACTGGTGACAAGAAACAAAACGACGAGGCAGGTGTCACACCCCGCCCTCGAGCTGAAAACGGACGCATATCGGAATAAAACACCACGATGAGAACAGTATCGCCTCTAGCCCTGGCCTCACTGGGCACGGGCTCGTAAATTCCTGATTCCCCAGATTTATTTTCACACCATGGACACGTGCGCAGCCAACTTGTGATTGCGTATGCTCCATAGATGTTGTAAAAATGTCGGCAAGCGCCGGGCACAATTTCCACAAGACCTGGGTAAAGCCACAAGCTAGGCGGGCTCGGAAGGCTTGTGAGAATGAGCTTCACAAATTGGAGCTTGACTGTGCACATTGTTATAACCAGTCAGGAACATTTGGACCCCGTGATGTTGCTGACAATATTGGTGGCTGGAATAACACAGCGAAAATATTCTTTAAGAATGGAACTAGGATATTATGTGAAACTTCAGTGCATTCACGCGCGTCGATGCAAAACTGAAAGCACAAGAAAAAATTCCCATGCACTTCCCCCAGGGGGAGAGTGTGTAAGTGCGAATGCACAGTTGTTGATTGCGCGATTACGGTGGAAATCGTGATCTTGGAGTGGAGAGGAGGCGCCCAACACCCGCAGTCACTCAGCGGAGAGAGGAGGAGGAGAGTAGCGCCCGCCGTTACGGCGAGGGCTACACGAGCGCCCTCACGCGTCGGAATGCGGAGCGCCCGCTACGCGAGCGAGAGCTTCTCCGCCCGAAGTGGAGAGGAGGCGCCCAACACCCGCATTCACTGAGCGGAGAGAGGAGGAGGAGAGTAGCGCGCGCCCATCTCCCCCCGTTGCTAGGGAAGACGAGGAGGAAGACGAGGAGCGCGCGCACCCGCAGCTGTGGCTATGCGGACGACGGCGGCTGACGATTCAGGCTCGCTTAAGAAGTGCATTTGCACTTAAAACAACCTTTTGAAAAAATGGAGGCGTTGTGGCTCTACCAAAGAATATAACGGGTCCCAAAGAATCAAAGTCTTTAAAAACACAAGAACGCACACGGATATTTACTGCAACAATGCGAAGCTTTTTGTTTGCTATTACTCTCCGGTAGAAAAAGCGGTAAAATTACAAGCATTTCGTTACCAATCAAGGAAACATCAAAGAAAAACCTTGCAGTATTCCCCTGTTTTCAAAGGTGGCGTTTAAGCAGTTCATGAAGGGATTATGGCACTGCAAGAAGGCAACGAAAGCGATTTAAATTGTGTTGCCAACGCACATTCTCTGATAGCTCATATTGTTGGACTCTTACCTTAGCCTAATAATCTAGCCTTTTTAGGAGACAATAGTCAACAACTGTTTCGTCCTCGTTCATAGCAAATAAATTAAAAGTTGTGTTCCAGTTTGGTAATACTTTACGTTTCTGTTTGTTCCAACGAATGCCATCAAAAAGTAACTACCACGATAATCTTCATTGCTTTTGCGATTGTTATGCTTCTTATATAAGCTTTCTGTTGAAGGTGGCGACTTTTTGGGGGGTCATTTCGGCAGTTTTCAGGTGACTTTCCTTGCAGTACCAGGCAACGCTGTCTATATTCTCGAGGGGAAAGTTAGAAAATGCGAACTGGTCACCCCCTCCTTCCACGATGAAAACGAGAAAATGGGTAGCAACAAAACTCTACAAACACCTCTTGTACTGTGTTCTAGTCTTATCGTGGTGGCATGATAAATTCGCACTGGTAACGTTGTCATAAAGGTTAAGAGATACATGCGCATCGTAGCAAACTGGTCTCGGGGATGACAACAGCGGGACATGAATCGTCGATTGTTCTCAACGGCGGAGCACCATCAACATAAAACACGAATTGATATTACCAGTACGAGTCTCGACCAATTGGCGCTCGTTAACATTACGTTGAAGGCTCTTGAGTTTTAACCACGTTTGTTAAGATGAGCAGCGAAAAAAGCAGCCTTTGGAAAGCAGCCTTTGCGTTTGCTCTGCAGCCTTAAGACGGGTATCAAGTGGCTCGCCACAGATGATGCACTTTCGCTAATCTTGTTCGGTTCCTTGTCAGATCCTCCAGCTCATTATGTCACAAAAGTTTGGCTTTCAACTTGATCAATCTTCATTGCTGCCAGTCAAAGTATACTGCGGCTATTCCGCGTTTCATTCTCGGTTATATTGAAGGGAGAAGCGGCGCCATTTAACGGCGTTAGATATTGAATTGGTAAAAAAGGGAAGTCTTCCTCCAGCCTAGTCGACTCTTGAGCGATGCTTCACATGGGTAATTACGTTGCGGGTGGTTTCCCGCTCAAAGCGAGCCCACTTGGAGGGCTTATAGAAAGAGGGGCTTTAGAAGGCGTTTAAAAGGGCTCTCCATTTAAAGAGTTCGGAAGGGGAACAGGGTGCTGATAGCACCGCGTTTTTTGTGCATTGCACCACTCAGGAGGTGGAGAAGAAAATATTAAGGAAGCTTCTCCCAGGGCATTTGACGGCATCTTTTTGGCCATAAAATTCTGCTGCAGCGCCTTTGTTTCTTGACTTCAAGGGGTTGTTTAAAGTGTCGACGCTAGAAAAAAGGAAATATTTTCGGGGGTAGTGATTAGCTCGAGTGCACTAGAGATGTGAAGGTTGTCCTGAATAAAACCTGAAAGACAAAGTCGTCCCTCCAATGCTCCTGCTTAATAGCGGAGCTGGAAGTATAACAATGGCTACCGCGCTATTATATAACATTTGAATCATTGGCATTTCACAACCGCAGAAAAACAAATGAGAGAAAGTTTTTTTTTTCAAGTAAGGTTACATATATCAACACTACAAACTATGCACGTTGTTTTTTTGAAAAGCTTTCAACTCAAGACTTCAGTAGTACGTCTTTTTTTGTATTTTTAGCGCTTTGTACAACAGCGCGAAAAGACAAAAAAAGATGCCAAGTGACCTAGCTGCCTGGCAATATTTCCGTTTAAGTTGAAAAAAAAGTGTATTTGGGTGCAGTTACCCTCTTCTAAAAACAGAAGTTGGTCTTGTTCCAAACGCCCATATGAGAAAGTCGCGTACACGTGAAAAGCAATGACAACGGTATTTTTTTTACCTGTTTGAGTTACTGGGCTTCTATTCATTCTATCTAGGCTCAGCAGAACAAACGATCCCTTGATGAAACGTAAGCACTAATCCCTGCCTATTTCCAACCGAAAGAAAAACGGGAACACGTCAAGTGATAGACCGCCACATCAGTCTTTGTGATAGTACCAAACACAATCCATCAATCAATGTACTACCATCCTGACACCAAGTGCTACGTAAAGGTGCCATGCATGCGATAGCGAGCTGGTTTTACTTAAATGGTTTGGTGCTTATGGTAACCTAAGTGCGATAACGGCAGCAAACGATGCTTTACTGACTGAGAAGTAACATAATTTATTCCAAAATTGCACTTCTCCAGCTTCATCGTATGTTTTTTACGTGAGTGGGACAGTAAAATATAACAGTAATTTCCCCAGGCTGTCAAATATCCCCGCACCCAATAATTTATCGTGGTTATCGTCCGCCTTCCTAGATTGCGGAGCGATAGCCCCCAACTACCGCTTTTCGCGTGTCCCTCGGTTTCAAGTCCGAACTATACCTACTTTTTTTGTTGCTACGGTTGACATTTATCGGTTGCTAAAACATTGGGTATGACTTGACAAACACGGTCTCAAAAGTGGCCGTGTCGCTTATGCAAGTTGGCCTGTGCCCTGCCAAGATGACTGAGTAAGGCAGCGTCGGCTGGCATAGGGCAGCACTAACTGTTTCTATGTTTTGGTGTGCGTTTGCAACTTTTGTTGTTTACCCGCACCGTTGCTACTATGAAAATATTATTCATTATTTCCAAACTCAAGTAGTTCATTCTAAAAGATTGCCTCCGTTTAACTAGCGCCGTATTTTCTCGCCTTCAGCTAATTGCCACGAGTTTCCCATAATACCTCGTGAGTTCATTGCGAGAATGTAGATTGTGGGTAGCGTGCGTATTCTTGATATTCCTGACTACATAGCTAATTTTTGCGAGAACAGGGCACGACAGCGCAGCTAGGACAAGTTCCCTTCTCTTATTCTATCTCTCTTCTTTCTTCTTTCTTGTCCGTGTGCTAGCTACGCTGTCGTCCTAGATTATCTTCAACCAAAATGCCCAAATAGCCGCGTTTGTTCTCTTTATTATATGCGCTGTTTTCGTTAATTTTGGTGCCTCCGTTAGTCTGACTGCAGCATTGTTTGAACGAACCCAACATTCAGTTATTGTGCATCGCTACATAAAAGCAGAAAAAATATATAATTTATTTTCTCCCAGGCGAGAGCGCATTTTTTATGAGGTGTGTTTCTTATACATGTAGGCACGCCACGAAATCTTATTCCACGTTTTAAAACAAAACTGTACAGCGCTAGGGGACACGAAAATCAGGAGAAATAGTGCACGTAGAAAACTCTTCACGGTGGAACCTTATGTGCATCTGAGGGAAAAAACAAGGTTGGAGAGGAGTTAACAGGAAGGGGACAGAGATTGACGGGTTTTACAGATAACGTAGCTGCACTGGTGCATATACCGACCCTAGCAATTCGGAACGCTTCACCGAGGGTGGGAAAAAGGGTCTTTCTCCCAGCAGAACGCCCGGGCATCGAGCTAGTGCGTGAACCACTGCTCAAGCGATAAAGGCGGGCAGTTGTGGTGGCATTGCGGCAGGCGCCACACAGTTGAGATGCACTAGTGAACGTTCTGTACGGTGGGGATTTTGAACTGTAGTGGTGTGTAAGTGTCTCGGAGATAAGCTGGATACACACGCACACGTTGGACGCATGACATAATCGGCCTAATGTTATCGCAACCCATTGGATCGCCCCTGGAGGTCAATGAACAGCTGTGCCGCAGGTGACCTCGCCGTCTGTGAATACTGCCTTTCATGTTTGCATGATAAGTATTTTCCGAACGACGGCAATAACTCGTACAAAGCCCTTCTGCGTAATTAAATTATTGTCGTCACCGTCGTCATGATTTAGCTTGATGGAGACAGGTTTAAGTATGTACAATGTGAACTATCGGTTACTGAATAGAAAACTCTTTAGGCTTTAAAATTTTCGGGATAGGGAAAGGTTTGTTCACATGCCGTATGACTAACACTGGCCCTTTCAGACCGAAGTGAGAGCACCTATTTGCGTTTATAACACCGAACCTTATATGCGTGTTATTTGGAGCGCCTACCGTGTAATGCCTTAGCTTTCAGCAAAGCCGACATCAGTACGTGGAGAGACGGTGGTGCTGCATGATTTTTTTTATTGTGGAATATATCTTCTCTTAATACATTTCATAGTACGAAAACTGGATGCCGCTGCGAATGTTTCATGTTCAATGTACCGTTGAATGGATTATATACATTCAATGCGGTTTTTTAACGTGGCCTGGGCGTTAAAACAGCGTATAAATTCGTATTATATAGCTGCCCCAGCACATGACTTCAACCCGGTCTTTCTTTCTGAATTCGTCGAGCCGAATCACGGGTATCGAGCGTGAATAGAGGAGATCAAAACTATCAGCCCAGAATTTGCTTGCCTTTCTGAACCATTCGGTGTACTTGGCCTCTGCAACTACACGCGTCTGGTTACCGATCGGGCTCCGCTACCTTGGCTATGTACAAGAACGGTGCCGCATTCTTATAAATTCTTTAGCAAATTTTTTTATACCTGGCGCAACACGGTACCCAACTTGATCTTCGAGTAATACAAGTGATTGGCATTGAGATTTTTTTTTATCAGTACTCGCACTTTTTGTGACTGTAGTAATTACTAAGGTATTTTCCTTATTCCGTAGCTGTTCTGTATCGGAATTAAGTTTTTTTACCTCAGCCATTGGTTGGGACAAGCAAGGAATTAAAGAGGACTAACAAAGCATAAACCAACTAGTATATATCCGTCCTTGGCACATAGCCTGTCAATTAAACCATTCATCCCTGGTTGCCACGGGGTAAAACCTCTACTCAAAAGATCTTTTCAAGGTGCAGCAGGGACTAGAAGTGTTTCTAAGGATATCAGAAAGCCAGGTGGTATTGCTTGCTAGGGAAAAACACCTGAGTTTTATAAAATGGCCCTCGGAAATAGATTAACAATGGCATTAAAAAGACGATGGTATTTTTTTATTTTTGGAGACATCGGAATGCGGGTGTAAAAGTGGCAATCCTAAAAAAAAATCATTAAAATTTTAAATGTATATTTATGAACAAGGAAGATATGAATGCAATCTTCTTTATCTTGGAATTCAGCTATACTTCTAAACTATTGCGATTTGTTCAATAGAAGTACACCCCTACAGCTAGGGGTGCTCGGGAAACCAGAGTAAATATGATTGATTCATTCATTGAGGCGAAAGCATTAAAATTACCACATTCTGCGAAAAATCATCGCTTTAGCTAGTGTGCGGTAAGGAGCATATGCGTTGATTTAAAGAGGAGATTAAGAACATATTTGAACTTCCGTCGAAGATGCATCCTTGTCCCGAGAGTGGAATCTCAGTGCGTTGTTAATTACCCTCTATCCCGGCATGTTGCAGCCGTTGAACAAAATATATAGAATACTGCGTGCTGCGTCACACATGTATGTGACAGCACGTGACTAAGACTTGTGCATCACCGCAACGCAGAACTCCGCTTCAGTGGATGCTGCTGCTTGTATTTCCATTCGGCTGGTTGAAGTATTTCGCGCCAAAAGAAGAAGAAACAAAAATGAGGGAAACACGCCAACACGATGTTGCAGTAAACAATGCTGAAATAGCTATAAGCCCCGAATCACTAGAAACAAGAGAAAGAGGCGAGAATGCTATGCAGCAGTTAGAAAGTCACTAATAAATGCAGCCAGGGAAAATTATTTATAGCGCATTAGCAGAAATAACTGCTTCCAGAATTTTGGCATTGCATCTTCGATGAAGAGTTTCTTTGAATTTTTATTTTGGTGCGTTAAACCATTAGTATGCAGAAAATAGTGGCGGCCAAAGTTTATGAAACCAAAAAATGAAAAGTTGGCTAGGTCAGAAAAATGATGTTTTGCTATTGTTGTTGACGGTCCCCAACTTGTCAGCCATCGTTTAAAGGGCGGTGTCCAGTACACTGGCGTAGCGTATGTTATAAAACAGGGCGTGCCTGGCTACCTGTTTCAGATATTACGCACTGTGCACATAACTTTGCCAGTTTATCGAACGTTTCCTTTTTATGTCAGATATCAATACGGGGTCTTTTCTTTTTGTCGGCCACAAGTTCGGCATTTCTGCACCTAAGTTAGGCAAATAAAGGGGATTTATTCCTCCGGAGCTGGCGCAGGAATTTTTGAATAACCGTGTGAGAGGATCTACTGACCCTTCGTAGCATGCTGACCGATAGGCTCCCATAAGTAAAGGGAAGAAACAAAGGTATGCTGCAGGCTCGTAAAAGACGCTAACGTCGTTTAGGCTGGAAAGCAATGGCAAGAAGAATAGAAACCGTCATTTTTCCCTCAGCAAAAAGTAATTTTTTCACGGCATCTGGAGCGAACGGTATCGACGATCGGGGAGTACCTCGGTCACGGGTCAGACAGCTTCTTTTGCATAAGGGGCTCAATGTGGAGGCCGCGAAACACAAAACAAAATAGAAAAGGAAAACTAGAACGACCCGCCATCGTTGCGGTGAGCACAGCCTAGCATGCCTTTGGAAAATAAAAATGAATTGATGGGAATGCACCTTCCTCTAAAATAGGCGAACGTGCAAAGCAGGGCTCAACGCAAAAAAACATTGAGCGAGCCGTTATCTCTAGACAGATAAAAACAACGAGAACTCTAAAGAGAGGTACTGTGCTCGTGACGTCCGTTCCAGTAATGTTAAATTCCAGAATAAGGGGAGGAAAGTAAGCATCTTAGCTGTGGTCCAGAATGTTGACCCTCAAGTTTCATCAGGCACAAGGTCACTTATTGTAGCCCACCTGGGTGGATTCTTGGCCGGTTCTCTAATAAACGGTGTTGCGAAACTGCTCAGGAGGCTTCTGCACAAAAAAAGAAAACGTCCGCGGGATCACCTTCACTGCCTGACCTCGGTCATGAGGGGCGAACACACTGGACTGAAATTCTTCGAAGGAGTTTGAACTAGCGTACGGCACATCGCAATTTTGTTAAAGTTAATTAGATCGCTTATTAGAACTTTTTATTAGTTAAGTAGAACGTTTTATTGCTAAGCTAATATTGGTAATCTTTTGTGAGAAAAGGAAGAAGATGCGTTCGGCTGGCTGCGCTTGTCTCTCCTTGCAGTTTATTTTAAATAAGTTTGACGTTTGGCGTTTTGAATTTAGTACGTCACATCAGCCAAGGACATGCTTCCTGCGGCGGGCGCAGCCCCGCCAGGGCTGCCGCCGGGCTCGCCTTCTGGTATGCTGCCGGGTGCAACGTCGGGATGTTACCTCTCTGCCCCCGTTCCAGGAGGTGCTACGGGTCACTTGGAGATGTACAAATATCACCAGGCAACCTGCGCGCCAGCCTCTGGACACGCTCCTAATGCCTCCTTTTTGGAATCGTCGCCGATAACAGCTGGTCAGGCAAGTCCCCTCGCATCTCCTTGCCCGTCTGATCAACCGCTGCCGGACGATGAGGAGGCCTTTTCAGACATGACAGATGCAACCTCTGCCACAATTATCTATGCTCAAGAAAACTCGAGGAGCACGAACGAGCAAGAAAATTTCCAGACCATGATACCTCCTAAACGGCAACGTGGCTCCGAGAGACAGCATCTGACTCTCAGTTGCCAGCCTATTATTAAATTTCCGAAGAATGGGTGCGTAGTAATTCTCAAACCCACAAAGGTGGAGAGCGTAATTACCCATTTCAACCTGATCGCTCTGAAAAGTGGCGTTGAGTATATGGCTCCAGATGGAGTCCTTCAAGTAAGGCCAAACTATCGGCTGAACCTTCTAGCAGTGGACACGCGCAACGCCGACGCTACTGCACGTCTCCTGAAAATAAAAACCGTTTAGGGCATCCATGTACAGGCGTACGAGCCTCGCACGAGTGAGTGCGGAGCAGGAGTGATCAGGGATGTTCCAGTTGAACTGTCTGACCCTGAAATTTTTGCAGCTCTGCGTCAGAAGACACCGGTCAAATCTGTGCGCCGTGTAGGCAAGTTATCCAAGACCGTGCGGACTGTATTCGCCACCTTAACAGCGCCTGAACAGGTTTTCCTAGGCTACATGCGTTACCGCGTATATCCTTAAGTTGATACGCTCAGGCAATATACCAAGTGACAGCGTTTTGACCACGTGGCAACCATGTGTACACTTCTGAGCCGCTGTGCTCGGAGCGGTGGCTGTCACGAAAGCTCCGCATGTGATGCTGATAATCTTCGGTGCCCGAACTGTGGGAACAGTCACGAGTCGACATTTGCCCGTTGTCCAGCCCTTCAGAAAGAGAAGGCCATTCACAAGCTCAAGGGTGACAAAAACATTGACTACAAGTCAGCGAAGGCGACCCTGCAGGAGCACTGGCGGAAAGGTGCTGCTTGGAAAAAGTCCTCTTGAGGAACCCACAAGGCCGCCAAAAGGCAAGCACCAGTCTCCAACACTTTAGATGCAAGCTGCGACGATGTCTTCTCGCCCCTACCTGCATGCGGAGCCATGAAGCTTGCGGCGCCCAATACAGCGACACCCACGCCGTCATCCGTGTCTGCATCCATGGGCCAAACGCGAAAGTGAGGCCGCTTCTTAACTCACGATATTGCAATCCTACCGGAGACGCGGCTACGATCGCTCCCCGATAAGTTCATACAAGTCTCGATTCTAGGCAATTTGTTTTGAGCTGGAAAATTTCGTGGTCATATTCTGTGCCATACGCCCTTATGCAACTTAACATTGTTTCATTTTTTGTTGTACAATAGCGGTATGCGTACATCTGCAGAATTTTTAGCCCGCTGAGATTAGTTGCCTTCTGGCAAAAATACTGTAGCTTTTTGGTAATGGAATGAAACGTGTAGGAATGTGTGTGCATGCGTGCGTGTGCGTGTGTGTGCTTCTGCGTGCGCGTTTGTGTGTGTGTGTGTGTGTGAGTGAGTGTTTGTGTGTGTGTATGTTTGTGCGTGTCTGTGTGTGTGTGGGGTGTGTGTGTGTGTGTGTGTGTGTGTGCGTGCGTGCGTCTGCTTGTGCGTCTGCTTGTCAGTGTGCTGGTACATGTGCGTGCGTGCGAGCGTGCGTGCGTGTGTGTCTGTGCGTGTGTGTGTGCGTGTGTGTGTGCGTGCCTGCGTGCGAGCGTGCGTGTGTGCGTGCGTGTAAGAACTTTCGTGCACAAACGTCAGGAGAAACTGCAGTGGCAGCATCCCAAATGCCTGGACAAGCTTTAGCTCTTGCCACGCAGCGAAACGTAGTGCGAAATTCCATAGTTTTTGTTGTTGCCAAATTTTCTTACGTTTAAAGCATCGGTGGTCACAACGCTATTCATATAGCTTTGGGGAGTGCCATTTAAGAGAACGTTGTTATCGCTGTCACTAACAATTACCAGCCTTTGTGCCTTCGTCTTCTAGATGCCCTATATGGCTTAGTACACTCGGCACTTTTAAAGCAGCTCGCGAGACTTTGACCGGCCTAATTAAAATCCACCCCTTTCGTTCCGGCATTTTCAAAGAGCAGCGGTACGTTGGACGGCTGTTTGTCCTTTGATGGACTGTTCCAATGTCGGCCGGAAACGCCGCAGAGGGCACGACAAGGAAACCTGCAGTGACACGGCGTTCTTCCAAGTTCACACAACACAAGGAAGGGAGGCCTGGGATACTGAAAAAATAATACAAGGGTGATGGCGGAGAGCGAGGTCGCCGACGAGTACTCAGAACCCCCACCCCCCCCCCTTTTCCCACCCCACCCCCCCGAACAGAAAGATCTCCCATGGATACAGGCAAAGAAAAGAAAGGACAGGGGCGCCGGCCATAGGCCTGGATAATATAAAAATGAGAATGGTAAGAGAAAACAGAGAAGCGGTGGAGAAAGCTGCGAAGGCTGAGCCGATTTCCTCTCGCTGTCTGCTCCATCAGCAGAGGAACACCACTATCGATCATCGACAGGCGCGTTGTTCGATGGGTCAGCGGGCATGGTGCAGGCAGGGCCAGAATATATAGGTAAGGGAGGGTAAACTCAACCTTGGGAAGAAACAAGCATGCGCGAGTATAACGTATTTTTGTCGGACTAAAGTGGCAGTTATACTGGGATATAAGAATGAGAGAATCAATGCGTACAAAACTAAGATGACCCAGAACGAGCTAGGGGAAATAGATGGTCTCGCGCTGAAAGCTTTGTTGATGGGGTTCACACAAAACGCCAGCTGTGTTGCGTCGTTAAATCGAAAAAAGGGAGTAATGGGAACACGTGTTCCCTTCATTTAAAACGCGGCTACATTTTCAAAGTCGTATTTCTATTTCTCTTCCTAATGTTAAATCGCTTTTTGAGCAACAGGCTTACCGTAAACCCCCAAAAATGCTGGATTTGCCTACTTGAAAATGCATAATGCCGCTATTCTTTTAGAATGTCTTGTACACGAACCCTAACACAATGCATCTTGAATTCGGAAAGATATCTGCCTCCATGAAAAGGAGTATGAACCCGGTCAGAAATTACTTTTAACGAGAAAACACGAAAGAAAAGAGCCTGGTTTTAAAGCAGCACCTAATTTCAGATAAACGACGTACATGTTGCTGTTTAAAAGCTTTGATTTTACGTAGCCTTGATCAGTGATTTTAAACGCTACTACGCTTTAAATTGTTCTGTAGAGGCGGACCTAATTAGTCTTCGTAGTTTTTCGTTTATCATTCGAGACATGCAGAAAACCTCCTAACGTCAAGATATTCCAGCGCCGCAATCGATTAGAGTCTTTCTTACTCTATAAATGCTGTTGTTCTGCTATTTTTCTGCCATCTCCTCCACCGACTGTTCCGATCTCGTATTACGCCATACATCAAGGGCAGACCATTGAGAGAGAACAGACACGGGAGCTTTAACGCTGCGCTAAATGGTGGCTGGGGATTCGCCCCGTCCCATTGAGGCCATGAGTGCTCATTAAGGAAGAATAATGATTTCCAAGTACGTTCATTCACTTTCTGAAGGCGAGGCCACGGCCATGCATATAGACGGTAACTTAGAGCCGGACGAGGATAGGTAACCAAAAAAAAAATAAAAAAATATATTAAATCTCCAACTTTCTCTCATTCGCCTTGTGCGCACAAAAGGTGTCTGTGGCTATTCGATTGATCAGCGGAATTGAACTTAATTAAACTGTGCATTCCTTTTAGGCAATTTTACGCTCAAGCAATGGAAGAGTGCCGTTACAATCTATTGCATGGAGTTGTCTGCAGTAACCCTTCTTCTTTGGTAGTGCTTGACAAGATGCCCGAGTAACTGTTTTACAAGTCTCTTTGTTCAGAAAGATTAGTGTTCACAGCCATAAAGAATTAAAGCCTTATAAAAATCCATCAGTGTTTCGAGTTGAAGCATATCGTTTGCAAAAGCACTCTTTAGAAGAACTATGTCACAGGGACGGGGCTTCGCCCTCCTAGGAACAGAGGCAATTATGAGGAACGCAAGTGGGGTGTAAACAAAAAAGCAAGTCCAGGCAAAGACGGGAAGTGTATTGCGATGTTGTAGTGTAATTACCAAAGATGTACTGACGCAGCCGAACAATCCAACAGCTGTTAGCATGCAAGCAGGCCCAGGATTTCTCAAGCAGACATGTGTGTGTTTATCCTCGTTGTTACTGTTTATAATTTCACCAAACCTACTTCAGCACTCATGCCCCGTAAACCATTGTCAGCTCTTAAAATTCACCGGTTACATCTTGGTAAAAGCGTGGCATTGTCTTAGCGTAATTACCGCTGACAGTTTGTACTCTGACCAGATCTGGACCAACCACACCGATGTTTCTTAGGGTGAATTTCTCGGCACTTCAAGAAGTCAAGTACTTTTTTATGTGAAATTTTGTTCACTTTAAACATTGCTTTGTTTTAATAACACCAAATTCCCTTTTGACGCACTCAGCACTTTAATATGGTGTATAATTAGAAAAGAAAGAAATGACCATGCGACCCACTAGCTCATCTACCGCGCTAGAACATATGACGCACTATGGGCAGCTGTGCGACCAGCTCAGGATTCCGAAATCACACGTGAGTGCGACAGCGCTTGTGAGATTGCATAACGAGCTATTTTATATGAACATTTTATAGCAGTAAAAATGGTGGGGTAAATCATTAAAGTATGAAAGAACACGTTAGTGCGACCCTTGCTGGTTTCCCTCGCCTGACACAACGATCGGACGCGTTGGCATTGTCTAACACAACAATTTTCACCTGACATAAGCAATACGGTCACTTCCGTGACAATGTTGGCAGAGTCATAGCATAAAGTATAGGAAAGGATTACTATCAACCATTACAGAACCCGGCAGGTATAGAAGTGCGGTCAGACGCAAAGTGCAAACACCGGCGCTTAAGCGGTAATTCAGTGCCATTCATGGAAGCGTAAGACAATCAAGACAACGCAAAGGCCATATGCAAGATAGGTTGGAGCATGCCTTGTCAGCATGGTATCTTTAGTTTTTTAGTCTCTTCCATGGATGCGTCATTTCCAGCGACACAAAACTTTCTATTTAGCGGGACAATCGAAATTTATTCGTAAAATGTTTAATTTTGAGTGAATACATAAGCATTTCACCCCGGACAAGCCTTAAGTGCACTATAAGCCGCCAAATCTTTCGAACAAAGAAATGTATTTTTCCTTTATTGCGCATGTAAGGGGGCAGTGGAGTGGTTTGAAAAGACTTTGAGATTACTTTTTCAGAATAAAATCTGCAGTCCCCGGAGTCCCACTTTTGTTTCCTTATCTTGCGCTAGCAGCCTTGAACTAAGCCCACCGGTCTTTCGTGAACTATTTCTGCATACAAGCTCGCACAGAGAAAATAACTAATTGAATCAACAATAAACGTTGCGAAATGTACAGTTGCACAATATACTGGCGAAGAAAATTGAAAAAAAGATGCGAAAATTAAAAAAAAAAAAAACTTGTAAATGCGACTAAAAGAAAAAGTTGTTGAAAATGCAATAAATCAGCGGAAATGCTTGCAGGTGCCCATTGATATTTGCGAGATATGGTCACTATCCCATCCGTGTCCTATGAATTATATCCATGGACAATTGAAATACAAACTGCCGCACGCACGGCCGAAGCTACCGGTGCCGTCACCTGGCAGTGCGCGTGGAAAAGACACGGACATGCGCAGTTGAGATGTCGGGAGCGAGGGTGCGTGTCCCACTGCGATATGTTGGCCTCTCCTTGCTCGCATGCTTGCCTGGTCGCTATACCACAAGAGGGTTGAAAACATCTTTCAGCGATGCGGCGCGAGAAAATATAGCTACGGGCACTTCGTAATCGGCGCACACGAGCGCCCACCCCTCGTCTATGCCGGCGTCACATTGCGGACATAGCTTTGCATGTGAGGTGTAGTAACTTCAAAAAATAACGATAGACACCCGCGCCATGCCCAAAACCATATTCAGTGCGGCGCGCTCGGGTTCTACAAGCACTAAGGAGCATGGAAAAAAAAAAGAAAAAATTGGGCCACCAACATTGTTGCGCAAGGGAAAACTGGCCTGTACAATGGTTGGAGCTCCTAACCTCTTAACTTTTGTGAATATTAAAATCCTGCAAATAATTACCCCAAAAGTGAGTCGGAGAGAGTGAAAGAAGCCAAGCTCTGTCATTGGAAGTAAACGAAGAGGAGGCAGCGAACCGAGGAGACGGAGGAAGAACGAGCTACACGCCTCGAGAATCGTCGTAAGGATGCAGGGAACCACGCTAAAATATAACATTACCCGTCCCTCTCGCTTCGAACACCCAGACATATCTGACTTAAGCCACAGTCAACTTTTTGATGTGCATGGTATCCCCGTTGTACGCAAGACCAACGTTCTTTTACAAGATAGCAGTAGCCCTGCCTCTGCCTGGTGTTTCTGAAACATTTATGTGGGTTCGTTGTTTTGCATAGCGCCGTTGCGTCTTCGTGCGTTGTAGAATAATTTTATTTGCTCCATACGTATTCGAGATATCCCAAGCAATTCTTGCTGGAAGCATTACTCGGCATCAGGGTTGGTAGCGTTTTATAAAGTAGGAGCGTAAAAACAAACACCATCACGGTGCGCACGAGAAGTTCCCGCAATGTGCTGAATTGTAGTACTTAAACTTTTCCGAGGGCTTCAAAACAGACAGTAACAATTCTGAGTTTTTTTTCAAGTGCTTCTGCGTGCTGGTATTTCACCGTTGTTGGGCGCAATCGCTTTTCGCATTGGTGTTTTCAAGGCAACCGTGAAACATGGTGCAAGTATTACAATTCCCAATGACAGTAAGGCAAAATAAATTTCACGCTTGAAACACACTTGCAAAATAACTTCCAAAATATATAACGCAGAGATGAACAAATAGAAAAATATGAATTCGTAAAGGAGCTCGGAATTTCGCTAGCACACCACCGACACGTGATCAATATTTCCTGTTTCAAACAGATTTTAGGTTTAGCTCGCAGCGCCTGCGCGGACAGAACCCGCTGGCCATTGTTTTCAGCACCATCCTAATACGACACCTCCAGTTGTCTAGCTCCACGGCTCCTGTTACACAATAAGCAGTTAGTCATGCATTCACGCAGAAATTTACAGTGTCTTTTTTATATGTAGTGAAGGGTGCATGCCGTAAGGGCTGCATCAGCAAAATATTGCATGATTGCTGTATGAGGTACGTAAGTCAAACTATGTAAATGTTGGTGAGAAAATCAGATAATGGGCGTGTCCAATGCGAACCGGGCGTCAACACACTGGGCACTGATGGCAGAAATAAGCATGAATTAATTGTGTCTGAAGACCCTCTTCTGGTTCCAGGGCCACGGTTAAAGTCAGATAAGGCGGTTTCTTTGTAGGCAAATTACACTGACAAAGCAGGATGCCTGCCTAATTAGCTCGTTCATACACCATTGTTATGTACTCAAACTCAATCTAGAAACTGAAAACAAAGTGGGCCTGTCTTGCTTCGTTCCCGGGAGGAGAACCATTGTTTTAAGATTGCTGCCTTTGCTAATGGCTCACGAGCCTTCACCTAGTTCGGCGATAAGTCGAAGTGATAACAGACAAAGGCTACGCGCACGAGGTTCCTTCACGTTAGAAAAATAAAGCGGGACTAACGACATAACGAATTACACAATACTGCAAACCTTAGAGCATCACACAAACAATCTTTTAAGGAGCGGCAAGTCCCAAACTGAAGCGCATCAGCGCCTGACAATATCGGCTTGGAAACATGTAAAAAACAAAAAGGTGTTGTTTTTGTTGCTCATCTATTGAGTGGCGCCATTTGAACATCGCACCCAGCTTGCCTGGGTGTCAAGAACGTTTATCTCATTAATGCGATGAATTAGTTGCATGGTTTCTGCATGATATCAATGGACAGAAATATTACTGAATGAGAGATTTTGTATTGTGCGGTACCTTCACTTTTCCGATTCACGTGGCCTGCGTGATATGAGAAACGCGCAAAACACCACGTGGTTCGATGCTTATACACATATCGTTCATCTACGTGGTAATTGCACTGATCGCGATACATCAGAGTGTTATAAATAGTTGTGTGAAGCGGTAAAGTTTGTTTATTTCCGGAAAGGATGCGTCGTAGTGATGAGCCCTGAGACTAGGCGCTGGAGGGTGGAGAAGAAATGAATAAATCCAGAGTTGTATTCCATAATTATTGATGATAGTAGCTATGTTTTGAATTAGTAGAAAGCAACAATTTAGTTTCTGCCTTAGGATTATTACGCAATATTTTCATAAACAGCACTCTTTTTAGTGTTACGCAGCTTCCAGGAGCATGGAAATTGGGAAATAACGCAACGATAGGAACCACGGCGATCGGGTCACATGAGAAGGTGAAGGTGTTCTCCGGGGCGTGGCGATCAGCCCCGGTGACATCTTCCAAATCCCGACATCTACGCCGATTGGCTTCGTTGGAAACTTAAAGCAGCTATAACAAGAGCACGCCCGCAGGAATCCGTACAACCACAAAGCGCGCCACCAGTATCACAGAAGTCAGCAGAAGACTTCCCAACCAAAAGGAATGCTTTCTGTAGGAATAATAACGCAGCAAACAGTCCAAGAGGTTTTTTCTAACTGGAACACATTGATCAAAGCAAGGCAAACACAGGACTCAGCCTAGATAATATGTTCTCCATTGCAGGTAGTCACGCGTATACGTTTCTCGCCGGAGTCTGCTTCTTCGGATCATCCGGCAAAACAACAGCGGAGTCACGTGGAGACTGGAATTCTCGATATGACCGGGAGCACCACGGCGTTGCTCGAGACCTCCGGATATTCGCGCGGCCAGAAAAAAGGAAGACTGGGTGAAGACGACGACTGCTGCGAGCCGGCTTTCTTACTTGGCTGGAACTGCCCAGCCGTTCGGATTGGCTACCTGTCGCTCCGTGCGTCTTTCCTGGTGGCCATCCTTGGCGTCGTTGCGAGTGCACTCCTGTTGAGACGTACTCCATGTGACCACGAATGCTCGTGGTTGCAGGGAGCGGTAATGTACGGAGTGGCCGTTCGTTTCAAAGAAAGGCGTACAGCCGCAACTTTTGCAGTTGTGGCTGCACGCCTTTGTTGGGAAAATGCAGTTTATCGGGTCGTTACCGGGAGAGAAGGCACGCGAGATTTAGGAGGCTCTTTGCTTTGTACAGCAATGTAAATTTGGCAATGGTCTAATGAGTGTCGCATCATGGTGGCGACGGAAGCAGTCAGAGTTGATTTCACCCAATAGGCCAGACCGCTTCCGCTCACTGACTAGATAGACCGTTCATTATTAGTAATGGGTGTGGCTACTCCACGTGATTCAGCGGTAGCGGTTTGCCTGGTTGGGTAAAATCAAGACAGAGTGATCAGTTTGCAGTTACGAAACGACACCAGCGAGGATTGCTGTGCTGAAAGGGAGCAGTCTGTCTTGATTTTTACCAAACCGGCCAAACCGCTTCCGCTCACTGACTAGCCAGAGTCATTATTAATAATTAACAGCGACTCTGGCTAGTCAGCGAACGGAAGCGGTTCGGCGGGTATGTAAAATGAACTATGTCTGCTGCCACCACCGCCATGATGCGATACTAATTAGGCCATTGCGTTGGTGATTGCAAGTCGAGTCCACTTATAACGATACCGTTTATAACAATATATCGGATATAACGATGAACATATTTGGCACAGCCCGCTTTTGTATGCTTTCTATGGGAAATTAAACCGTTTATTACAATGCTCCAGAGCCGCAATATAGGATAGAACGCTTGAATCCGGTTACAGCAAGCACCGAAAATGCGAGCTGCAGCCGGCTCTCCACGCCAACCACACCGACACCATGCGCCGTGTTGCGCCTTGCATCTCGTCCACGCCTGAGAAAATGAGTCACCTGATTAGGAGAGAGGAGGAGGGGGAGAGTCCTTCCAAACACCCCACCCGATGCCGCCGCTTTGGCCCCGTCCCCTTGCCTCCTGCTTTAAATTTGACTGGGTGCCTCTTCAACTACCTCCGTTTTTCCTCGGATCAGACGCCAGGGCCGATGTTTCGGAAACGTCTGAGTGCCTCACTGAACAGGCGATCGTTGCGCGGATAGGTGCTGCGGGCAGCGGGGGCAGTGACAACTATGATGACGCGGTTGCAAAGCCTATTTGGGTAGCACCTTCGCAGGAGGCCCAAGGTATGATAGTCTCTTAGGGACTTAGTTTCCACCAGAGACCCTTCGCTCAGCTAGGTGAAGCACCTATAGATGCTCTTGAAAAAGTTGTGTTCCATCTTCATGTGCAGAAAACAAAGCTGACCGTGCACGGCTTATTGTCCAGCAATAGGTAGCAGTACAACTTTGATTGCATGACAATAAAATGTTTTGAGCTCTGCTCCATCTGTCTATTTACCAACACGCATATATCAATCATCGGTTATAACAGTGGGATTTCCTTGGCCCTGGGATATTGCTATAACTGGACTAGACTGTACTAGTTCACCGAGCGTCTCGCTCATCGAGAAATAGATTCACTATCTCAAAACCTGACACGTGACTCCTGTCACCATTGCTGTGCGTTTGTGGAATCAATTTTTTGCGGCTTTCCCTTGTTCCTTCTCCCCTACCTCTCCCTCTTTCTTTCTTGTTGCTTTTGGTGGTCGACCAGCATGTATAAAGATGGCGCCCAGACGCAATAAATCATTTGGTGGTTATTAAGCGCTTGTGTTTGTCTCTTCTTCGCTTCGTCCCGTTCATTGCGCTGTCCTCTACTCTGAAAATCACAACCTTTACTGCCGGCGATCTGCCTGATGTCTGTGCTCATTGCGCTAGGCTACACTCTAGAGAACGAGAACATAATCCGCTTCAACAACGTGGATCCGCAAATAGGCCTCATGGAAGACTCCGCGGTCTTCGTGGAAGAAGCACGTGACATCGGACTAAGGGTGGTGCTGGATATTAACCTGGCTAGTTACGAGCGACCAGCACTACTGTTTGGCTCCTTGGCATTCTGGCCCCGTGCTGCGAATACAGCAACTACTGCGTGCTCATGAACGAATCGTCATAGTGGTGAGCCAAGTTTATAATTACACACAGAATGTGGCCCATGTACTTTGAATTTGGCGCAATAAGGAACCCAACGACTGTTTCGGATATCTCGGAGTATTGCGGTATATGGGTGAATATACTCGAGTTCACTTGCAAAAGATAACGCGGCGTGGTAGCTGTGAAACCTTAACGGGCAGTTGATGTAAAAACAGTTTCAACTTGGGCTGGATAGGACTTACAGCGTGAAATTAGGCTATTGGAATGCGAAATATCCAGTTTATAGATTATTCAAATTGTACCATTGGGTACGGCCAGGTTTCATGGAAGTGCACTAGTAGGTGTTGCTACGGATAATGTGAACTACGTGCCATGGCGCCAGCGCGTTCGCCTACCTTGCCGCCTGACACACGGCAAGAGATACGTACCCGCTGCTACACAGAAGGCTGCCTCGCTTGCCGAAAGGAAAGAAGAACCGTGAGAGCGAAGCAGGTAAAAGGAATCTAACAAGCACATGTCACTCGTTTCAGAAGAAGAATTAATATTGGAGTACATTCATTTAGGCGCAAGTACAGTGGCACGCGGGCTCTGATATATGAAGACAGTTCCCATGAAAGGCGTCCTCACCTTCCTTATTCTTACCTTTCGCAGGTAAGAATGAGCAAGATGAGAATACAGCCGCAGACGGGCAGCTTGCTCAGAAGTTATTGCCGCATAAAATACAGCCCGCTAGCTATTCGTCTTTCCAGTCTTCGAAGATAAGGCCTTTCGCTACTCTTACTCATTAAAGCAATGGTTACTTTGTTAAAGGATTCCTCTTACTCGTTAAAAGACAGAAGCCGACTTCAGTTGCGCAATTTTTCCACCATCATGTTGTGCACACGAACTACTGCTAAGCTTCAACATTTATACACCAAACGGACGATGGAAAAGACAGCTTGTAGTGTTCAGGGTTGATACGAGAAGAGACGCAGACATACTACTTCCTCGCTGATACATACGCGCATGAAGTAGCACTCTAACTGAAACGCTGGAAGCTCTACGAAAATACCTCATAGCAGGCATACGCACACGCTGCGGATAGGGTGCCGCCCAATGTAAGCGAAAGATGAGGTTGTTCTCGCACAAAGAAAAATAGGCAGCGAAAACGCAACACATTCAGTTATATTATAACAAAAGGGAAAACGAAGCACCACGGCTGAGAGCAATGCAACATTTGGAAAAAGGAGTGCTAGTGGATATGCCTCAACCAACTAACGCATGTCATATTTTATTACACCAAAGAGTATGGTTCTTTAAGAATTTATAAATTACGTCACTTAAGTTAATAAATAACCAAAAAATTTATTATGGCAAGCTAGCTTTCCTAAGCACGTTTTGGTAGAAGCATTGTTTTTAATTTAAAAAAAATGTTTCTAGTATTAAAAGCCGCTTTTTGTTGATTAAAACAAAAAAACAAACTTGCAGATCTAGATCTGTTCGTAACAGACATACTTTGTTAAGTTTTTTTACCGTAAAGCGCCTGTATTGGCAGCGCATAATAATTCCGCAAAAGATTCAAATTCTCTGTGGAGTACTTAGGCATGCCAAGTAAATTAAATTCACCCTAATATCAGTCTCATTGACGGCCATTTGTCGTAAAACTGTTTATAAAAAAGTATAGTACAAAAAAAGCTGCAGCCATTTCAAGTTCGAGCCTTCGCAATAAACATAGGTTTCGGCATGTCGTTTATGCACAAGAACAGAAATGCATATAATGATAGCTTATGTGGGTCCCAGATATGCACTACTTTATCATGTAAGTAAGCTGAACCAGCGCAAGAAATCCTTTCTCGAGGCCTCCGAAGCGCTATGCCGCTCCAGAGCCAAAACACGGAGCTCGATCCTTCAGTGAGGAAAGCGAACATTACTGCTAGACCACCACGGAAATCGTAGGCCATTTGGGACATGATACGATCACCAGAAGCACTCTACAGTTAAGAGGAGTTGAGGGAGCCGAGGCTGTCTAACGACATATTGTTCCTAAACGACAGTGCACTGGGGCTTGCTTCGCAGACCAGAAAACTACACCCAACACTATCCATGTAAACCTTGGCGGCCCAAAATGTCGGATGAGTGCGGTTTTTGTGCTCCCTTTTTGGGTACATAAGAGCGCCGATACAATGCCAGTACTCATAGTTGAGTATTGAAATGCTGGAACCCGAATTTCAACATAAAACATGTCGCTATCCGGATTAAAGAACCAACACCTCGGTGGATTGCCGCATCAGACAACAAGAACCGTCAGGCAAAAGGAAGAACTATTCCACCGTACACGCAACGGATCCGCATATCCGGGAAAGATGTAAAAGCTTCGGAATATTGAGACATCGCTAAGACTATATATTTTCAGAGTGACACCGTTACAAAATAGTGCTGCCCTGCGGCCTTTCAAACGCCGTCAGAATAATAGCTATTCAATCGTCTGTGATTTGTAGTGTCTCGAGTAAATCAAATGTGGCCTTGTAAAGGCCCCAACGTCATTCAGAATGAGGCGGTGTGCAGCTATGGTAGAAGTACTGGACTCGATGCGTCGTTTTAGCCCACTGAAAAGACGCCCTAGACGTCCTGATAATGTGGTAGTCCTGTACAAACGAAAATACCAAGTTCACGAAGCTTTTTCCCTCGCTACTTAAGACTAGTACTATTTAAAAATATCAAAATGAACCACAAAAACTTCGACGACTTCGGCGATGCATGTACGGGGTGATCTGTGTGCCCTTGCTAGCGCGAATAGGCGGTGTGTTCCGGGAATCGCAGCAGCAAATAAAGTCAGACGAAAACCGAGCGATTCCGTAATCGAAGCAGTAAATAAAGTCAGATGAAAATCGTGCTTCATAAAATAGAAAGAAAAGAACAATAGGAAATAACGGAAAAGCAGCAGAGCTGTCCAAGGATACAGATGGCAACTTGCTGAGAAAGTTTAGAAATTAGAAAAGCAACAAATAGTGGCACTTCCTCGCCGCACCTATAAAGAGTTTACACAAATCAGTTTGGGGAACATAAACAAGATGGCGCTAGCACTGCACTAGCCACTACTAGCCTTTGCCAGTGTCGTTTTCTTTCGTGTAGAGACATAGTACGCTGCGAATGAAGTCGTAATAAAATAAGAAGGTCAATATAAAAGCCACCATTACTATTGCCAACGCTGTGGGGGATCATATTTGCCCACGCGAAGCGAAACGTTCAAGAAAGTGCTTTAATATATGGAAGCGTGTGAAGTCCCTTCGCACCGACAACACCAACATCATATTCACCATCAGTAGTAGCAGCAGCAGCAGCCTGTCCATGCCCACTGCAGTCAAAGGCTGCCCCCATAACTTTCCAAATATATACCGGTCCTGTGCTAACTGCGACCACTTTATCCCCGCTTAACTTCTTCATCTGATTGCTCGCCTAACATCCTGCCGCCCACCGCCGCGCTGGACTTCTCTAGAGATACACTCTGTTACCCTCAATGACGATCGGTTATCTTGCCTTCGGATTCTATGCCCAATTCCCGTTTCTTTTTCTTGATTGCTACTAATATGTCCTTAACACGCGTTTGTTCTCTGACCCATTCCGCTCTCTTCATGTTCAATAACATTGCACCCACTATATTCCGTTCAATTTCTGGCTCAGTTCACGTCAACTTAAGCGGAACCGTTTTTGTTAGCCGCCAGGTTTCCGCCCCGTAAGAGAGAACAGGGAAGATGCAGCTGTCATACACTTTCCTCTTCAGGGACAATGGTAGCCTGCCTTTCATTTCTCGGCAGGCCTGCTGAATGCACGCTACCCGATTCTCATTTTTTTTGTTATTAAATGTGCCTTAATAAATGTGCCTTATGTTATTAAAAGGCGCCTTATATCCTTGACTCATTCGAACTACGTCAAGAAGCTGCTGATACAACGCATTCACTACCTGTGGGCGGAACGCGAGGTACATGGTGCTCTTCCCACTGCGCCACAATAATCATACCCACCTGCTAATAAATTATGTCACGTGACCACGTAATTACGTCTCCTCATTTAATTACAATACAACAACCAACAGCAACAAGTGCAACAACATTAACGTAACGCAAACTACGTAACGTCATGCGCCCCCGGAAATGCTCTGCATTTGATCGTGCCCCTCGCGAGGGGGATGTTTAGTTTCCTGCCGCAGCAAGAACCAGGCGGCCTCCTGCGCAGTTGGTGGCGCATACCCACTTGGGGGATTGGCCACGATTTTACATACAGATTTCTGTCATATGCGCGATCTTATAGCCATTACTTTGTAGGGCTCGAAAGTACGAAAAATGTAAATTCTTCCATGGAATTTGTGTTCAATGAAACGCATGCACAGAAAAGTAAGCGGTTCGCGCTAATTAAACACATCTCAGACAATATACGTGTGCAATGTCGCAATCTCTGATAGTTGGCCAGCATTAGCCAGTCGGATAAGAATACCACAGTCATAGAAGCGCTCGGAAAAAATTATCTGTGTGTCCCATCAACCCGAACTGTCTGTAGCAGATGAGGACGCGCTAAAGCCGCGGCCACGGTAAAAAATGCGTTACAAAAGACCACTAATGGTGATTGACGCCACGTCGTCGAATAAGGGCGCGCACCGGGACATTGTTGTAAATGGTCAACTTCTGTGCTACCAATTGCACTGCAGCAAAAACAACAAAAAAAAAACAATGAAGAGCCGTGCTAGAAGACTTAACAACCATAGAATAGAGGAGACCTGCATAACACATTTAGAAGACATGTATAAGGAACGCACGGGGAGGATAATCTTTCACAAGCAAAGCGATAAATTCGGACATATCATCTCGCCATAACTACTCACAGCGCGCCTGGAGGAGCTTATTTAGAAAGCTTGAATGGGAAAACACAGTATTAATAGTAAACTGGGAATACGTAAATCGTTTGAGGTTTGCGGACTTTATAGTCTTGCTGTGTTAGACTGCTGAGCATATGAAAACAATGTTGAGGAACTGCAACCAGAAAACACGGCCATAGGGCTAAAAATAAAAACGAATATATCTAAATGAATGCGGAATAAGCGTGCCAGAAAGCGGCCAGGTCAGCTTACTAAACGAAACTCAAGAAGAAGCAAAAAAACACAAGTACCTCAGACAGATGGTAAGTGCTAACGCAAATACGAGAGAGAAACCCGCGGCAGAATAGTTATGGTTTGGGGTGCACCCGGCAATCACTCCCAAATATTGGAACTAAAGCTGACTGCGACACTCAAAAGAAAAATCTGCAGCCACTGCATGCTGCCGGTGATAAAACACGAAGCTGAACGTGGCGCCGTTGTAAACCACTAAAAAAACAAACGTACGTCTTCTCAAGAACCTGTTGAACGAATAACACAAGGTGAGACACTCAGGAACAGAAACAAGCTACCTATACCAGCGAACAAACTGGACTAGAAGATATAGTTCAAATAAAGAAAAATTATGACTATGGTCTGCGCATTTTTTTAGGACGAAACGGAAACCGTTGGACAAATAGGGTAACAGAGTGGATACCAAGGGATGGGTCCAGAAGAAGGCGAAGGCCATAAACCCGATCGAGGGATGAAATAAAGAAATTCCGGTCTAAACAGTGGAGTCGACCAGCATAGGTCTGCACCGGTTGGACTTCAATGGTACAGGTTTTCGGGCTGCGGTGTACCTGAGTTAGCTCACGACGACAACGACGCTGTGGATTCATGTAGAGAGCAACTGGTAATATCTGCAAGGAGTTAGAATATCTGCACCAAGTCTTTTAAAGTTCCAAAGTTTCCCTCACCTGGAATTAGATACACACGTGTATTACACCAAGCTGTTTAAATGAAGGGAATTTTCGTCAGGAGTGTAGGCAGTCGACTTTCCCGGCATTGTTGCTACATGTTAAGTTAAGGCCCGATTTTAAGGCATTAAAAAAGTGGGTTTATGTACCACAGAGAGGGAAGAGAAGCAACATTTTGGACTTCCAACGTTGTAAATATTGCCATGGTAAGTGTTTATATAAATGCGAATCTGTCTAAACGAAGACGTTCGAGATCTCTATCTCCTATACAAAAAAACGAAAATGCTCTCCTTTATACAGGCAGACAGGCGCCATCAGATAAGTAAAGTCGGTCAATTGTTCCACAGAACGTCTAGACTGATAACGCTGAATTTACCCTAAACAAGTCCTCTGCTAAAATTCCAATGAACACTGTCGCTTGCGGGCGCGTCGCATATAGTGAAAATGAAACAAGGTTGCCTGAAAGATGGCAATACTGATTAGGAATGCACTATTTCTGTCTGCAAGAGTTTTTTCGGAAGAACGCAAACATCATCCTTATCCATAAGAAAGGTGACAAGGACTTGAAAAATTGCAGGCCGATCAGCTTACCGTCACTCGTCTACAAGGTACCTTACAAGGTAATCGCCTACAGAATTTCTGAAACCTTGGATTTCGTCAAGCCAAAGAACAAGCAGGGTTGCGTGAAGGCTATTCAGCAAAGGACCATATTCGCACGATCAATCAGGTGATAGAGAAATGCGCGGTGTACACTGAACCCCTGTATATGGCCTTCATAGAAAAAGAGAAAGCATTTGACTCGGGCGACACATCAGCAGTCATGCACACATTGTGGAACCAGTGTCTAGACGAGCATTATGTAAGAATACTAGGGGATATTTACAATGTCTCCACAGCTACCATCATCCTCTATAGGGAGAGCAGTAATACACCTATAAGGGAGGGCGTCAGACAAAGAGACACAATCTCTCCAATGTTATTCACAGCATGTTTACAAGAAGTATTAAAAAATTGTAGTTGGAACAGGTCGGAGTAAGGGTTATTAGTAAATACCTAAGTAACCCCAGATTTGCTGATTACATTGCCTTGCTAGGTAACTCGGGGGACGAATTGCAAAGCATGCTTACCACATTAGAGAAACAGAGTAGAACCGTGGGCCTGAAAATAATATGCAGAAAACTAAAGTAATGATCAATGACGTTGGGGCAGCACAGTGGTGTGAGATAGGTGGCGAGGCAGTGGAAGTGGTAAGCGAATATATCTACATAGGTCAAGTTGTGAGCCCTGATCCCCATCATGAGGCCGAGATGATTTGAAGGATAAGAATGGGGTGGAGTGCATGGGGTGGAGGCAGCCTACCATTGTCACTGAAGAAGAAAGTGTATGAAAGCTGCATCTTACCTGTACCCACCTACGGGGCAGAAACTTGGAGGCTCACTAAGAAGAGAGCGGAGTGGGTAAGGGAACAAAAGCGTGTTGAGGACATACTGGTGGAAATTAGGAAGAAGAAATGAATGTGGGCAGGGCATGTAATGCGAAGGCAAGATAACCGTTGGTCATTAAGTGTAACAGAGTGGATCCCCAGAGAGGCCATGCGAGGCAAGGGGTGCTAGAAAGTTAGATAGGCGGAAGAGATCAAGAAGTTTGCGGGGATAACTTGGTCGCAGTAAGCACCGGACCGGAGTAATTGGAGAATAATGAGAAAGCCTTTGCCCTGCAGTGGGCGTAAACAGGCTGGTGATGATGATGATAATAATATAATTTTCCATTACGCAATGAAATTACGACGCAACAAAAACACACAAAGTAGTAAACGCAGGAGAGACGATTAAGAAGGTAACATATCCTTACACGAGCACTGTAAGCACACCTGTGGCAATTTTCCTATATAAAATGGTATTCCCCAAATTGTACAGGCAAGACGTCCCAACAATGGGAAACATTCTTACACCCATTTGAACCGAATTTTTCAAATGTGCTTAGTAGCCTAAAACCTTCAAAAATTTGATAAAAAAGTATAGTCCCGCGGACCTTGCATTGGGTTTTTTTATTTATGGTTTCTTTTTACTGCCCGGCTCCGCCCGGCTTTGTTATCTTTGTCGCAAGCGATGCGCATGTTCCATTCTTTATTTTTATGCTGCACGGGTGATCTCATTCGTAAAATGAGAGCGCTTCGCCCTAGCGTCAACTGGCTTGGAATAATCTTCTTTGGTCTACAATGTTCTGGATGAAAATCGACGGATCGAGAAGCATTCCGCCGAAAGATAAAAGCCTGCAGAGCAGAAGCCGCCGCATTCATTCGACTCGCTGACGCGGGCTAACGCACGTCACTTTGTCGAGTGCTTCTTCGCCGCCTGTGTAGTTTTTGAATTGTTAAGAGAGGACAAGTTCGCTCCAATAAACGTGCTTTTCCTTCAAGACGACTGCCTCATCTTCGGCGTCGTGACAATATTTAAATTCCCGATGGCAGAGTGAGCGTTAAGGCGTACGGAAATGCACCTCGGAAGTAGTGTTTCGTCATCGGCTCTTCAATATAGGTATTATCTGCGAACAATGGCGTGTTTGATGCTCCACCGTTGTGTTGAAAATTGAGTTGGATTTGTGTATCCTTCTTGAATCGAGGATGCCACGGCAAATGTTTCAAGAACCCTGTTTACAGAGCACGCGGAAAGTAATCTAAAACTCATTGTGAAACCTGTAGAAAAACATTTGGCTGACGATTCCAATACTCAGCAAAGCGAAATATCTGTGCTCGGCAGACTGCAGACTGGTTGACGCCGCATACCTGCTGGGTCTCACGAAGTGATCGCTGCATCGCCGAACATTCGAAGGCGCACGATATATCCTGGCATTGTATCGTTGCACATCGCCGCTGGTGGTCAAGTCTCGCGCCTTTCGCCATACGTGGGTCCTCCGCTTTCCTGATCTCCCTTTAGTCGGTGGCCTCTACGTTCCCTCCGTTGTCTCTTAGTGCGTCGACGCTGAAGAGAATGTCTCGTACCGTCTCGGCACAGATCTTCGCCCTCACGTTTTCACCATACTGTCCTCCTTCGCTTCCTTGCATCTTGTATCTGATTCGTCCTGTGTTCCCCCTTGCTTGCCTCGGTTACAACGTATGGTAACGGCGCCGTGAAACTATTCAAGCAGGTGCTTATGTGCTGCGCTATTAAATAGCAATCTACCACATTGGCCAGACCTTTTATTTCCAAACTGTGCATCTTGTCACTGAGAATGGACTTCTACTCGGAGGAGGAACGCTCCACGTAGACAGATGTTTTTGTAGCGTAGTTGTATTTGGAAAAATGTGCTGGCACAACAGACACAATGTTCGCACATCACTTGCAAGGAAGGAAGCATGAATGTTTTTAAAGGAGAGAAAATGATTTGTTTTCTACAAGACAATTGCCAGTTACTGTTTGAGATATCAGTAACTAGTAGCAGGTAACAATTATTCGCTCTTCCTTCCCTCTCCCCTGACCACTCGCCATGGTTTCGCGTTCCCCTACTGACTGCACTGGGCACGTACGCGGGGGTGAGGGGACCTATCCTGGCCGGTACACCCAATTTCAGTGCTCCCAGCGGTTGTTTTGCGGAACTTGGGTGAACCAAGAAATTGCATTGAATCCCATAGAGTTTAAAACAGTCAATGTTGCCGGCAACGTTAATAATGACCCCAAATTACAGTGAAAAGAGGAAAGTGAGGCTAAAACGTGTTCATTTAGGCGCCGAATTTGAAAATTTTTACTTATACGCAGGTAGGCACAAACGACAAAATAGTCATGTATAGCAACTACACAAAAACCAGAAAAGCCCTTCTTAGTCTTTAATTTATGTACATATTATAAAGAGAGGTGAGCAGAGCTCAAGCAACACAACAGGAATTTCTTAATATCTGGTCCCTACTGATAAGTGGACATGCGAAGTTAGCCATATTTTTTGGAACGGTTTATATACATTATACCAAAGTTTAACTACTCTAGATTCGAGAAGTGCTGGGTAGAGGTGTTGTGTAAGTGTATAGTTGTAAACGTGTCAGTCCGCGAAGATTTTGGATAAATTATAATTGCGCGTTACCTACAACTTAAAATAGTTGGTGCTTAACTCTCCTAAATGTAGAACCCTGTAGGCTTAAGACTACTGATGGTTTATCTTAATAGCGGCCTGTTCCCAACCGAGTGCGGAGCTCAAACTTCAAGACGACTCACTGGAAAGTTAAGACGCCTTGGTAACACTGTCACACTTTTTTATCTTCCGAAAGAAAACACAAACAGTCAAAAAAAGCTCCTGCGTGTTCTTTTATACCTACAGGAAAAAAAAAACCAGCAACGACTTTAAATGCCCCGCCGTTACTCCTGTATTTTCAGCTATGACGGTCGGGGAAAGAAGTGAAGAAGGTGCTTCGCCAAGCCTGGTGTGCAGCTGCAGCGGTTCTCCCGTTTGCCCTCAGAAACGGGAGTCATGAAAAATGCAACAATGTCGAGCAACGGTGCAAGTTCGGAAGCACCAACTTTTCCGAGGGATAGCGGATGAGTGGAGTTCAGAAACAAGAAAAGAGCACACGTAGACGAGCCGCACTAAGGATGGCGATCACGAAGATGGCACTAGTGCAGTGGCTTTTGAACTTTCTCACTTTTGCTCGGGTGCTTGATGTTTTCTGCACTTTAACCCAAGGCATCTAACGGGTGCTTATACAGACATCAGTGCTGCGGCAACAACAATGCGGTGTTCTAAACTCTAGATTTATTCTCGCCGGGAACGTTACTTTTAAACAACAGGCTTGAGATAGTTTTCGATATTTTATATTGCATAATTTTTTCTAAAGAGGGTGGAAGAAAAGCTGGGCCATTCGGCCCGCACAAAAAAGTGATTGTCTCTTCATCTTTAAAAAAACCTAAACATCCATCGCACGAACTCGCTGAACCATTGCAAGCTGGTGTGGGGGATGCCTGATATTACATATGTATGATATAGCTTCCATGACGTCTTTTTTCTGCAGCCTTTGGCTCTTAAAAGGAGGAATGCGATTTTTCATAACGCGCAAGTTTACCGTTTAGGATGTCACTAAATTTGTGAAGCGGAAAAGTGTCTCGCATTTAGGACCTTTTATGACCACCAACACGAGCAGGGTGATGATCACAATCATCATCATAATTCGCATCCAACTTGCGTCCACTGCGGCACGAATGCCCATTCCAGTGATTTCGTACTACTCTTGTAGCGCGAATGTTCTAGTGCATCCTAAGCACACAAATTTTGGTACTCCGCAAGATGCCGTGAAAAAAAAAAAGATCTTGGACACGTAAATTTTGGAAGGTCTGCCTGTGTTGGTCTGTATGTCGCTACCTCCATTCAGCCCCCGACAAAGTTACGGCTATTGTTCAACGAGACATTTATATAGGCAAGGCTATTCCTAAACATCTAAGTCTTGTGACACTATCCTCAATTGTCAACATTGATGAGCAAAAAGAAAACATTACGCTCATCTGATGCAGAACATCAGCACGTAAAGAATATTTTTATTGTTTCTTTAATAGGAAGAAGATGAATACCTGATTTTTGCGATGGAAGATGCAATACTTCAGACTCTGTAGAAATAGGAACCGTGTAACGCATCCTCGTGGCGCTGGTGGTTCCGTCTTGGGGTGACGGTGCGTGCGCACGTCCGTGTGTTGTCCTGTGGCACCGCCAGTGTGCGCCAGCAGTGCAGCCAGCAGTATCTTCGGTGGTACGTCCCGGGGTAGGTAATTGCTTTCTCCATGACTGTACGCGGTGACAAATTTGTACTTAGTCGGGCATTAGTGCAGACATTGTGTACGAAGTGCACATAGCTCGGGCATGAGTGGTGCCTGATAACGCGGTTTTCGACCCTTCAGCGACGACGGCAGTGGTGATCAATTGCCAAGTGTAGACGCGAACACAGGATGAGAAAACTAAAGGAAAATATACCAGCACTTATGAATCACGGCCTGCAGAATACTGTCGTCTTTCAAAGGCATTTTTTTATTTGTTGGTAGCCTGAGGACTATACGGTATTTGATAGGGGAGTCGTTACAAATCCAAGTAAACAGAAGAAATTCATTATATGATACAAAAAAGTATTCCAGCTTGTGCAATAGCAGCTAAGGCGTTTTAGAAAATTTGTGATCTTGGTTGGTGGCCGTAAGTGCGGGAAGGTGTTTCGATTTATTTCATGTACGAGGTACGCAATACTGATGAAACTGCTCGTTCGGCAGCATCTCCTTGTGTGGCTTGCCCCTTCTTTCTTCTCGACGCAACCACACTAAAGACAATCGTCCCACGAGTACTGCGTGGGTATGTTCGCGCGAGGTTGTCGCCGTTGTCGTCGTCACAACGGTAATCGAACTCCAACTAGCACAAAAAGGTTACAAATCGTATATACTGCGTTTATCCCAAAGAAAAAAATGGCTACAAAAGCAGTCGAAAAGACGCCCGTCGTAGCGAGAAGGTCTTATAGCTCTGCTAATGCCGGACTGCTTCAACCTTTTCTACATGATCTCAAATCGGCTTTGTAAGCCTAAAACAAAATCTGGTTTTGGATGTTGATTAAAAAATGACCTGTAAAATTGTTTAGGGTGCAGTACTGAATCGGTTTATACGACGCTTTGTAAACGCCGGCAAAATGGTTTATATGGGGTCGTTGGGAAACCAATAATAAATCTCCGTTGTCCTATTGCAGGTATACTGGTACCCTGATAAACTACGATCAGGTTCGTTTTGTTTTCCCTCTACACTGCAGTGTGGAATAAAATAAAGGCAATGGGCAGTGCTAGGCCGTGCGCGACAAAACAAAACACACCGCACTCCATCCGTAGGTTACAGAATCTTTAGAATTATCGAAACACAATCACTCCAAACACTTCATTGAATTCACTGCAACATACTAAGCAACACAGGAATATTTATTTTACGTGTAGATTCTCATTAGGGCATATTAGTATCCATTGGAATACTATAAACGTATTTCTAAAATCCTGGCATTTCTCGCATCGGCCGGTCGCTGGCGGGACAGCCGTGACGATTTCATGGGACGTTCCTTGGAAAATGCATGGTAACGTACAAAAGCTAGATTCAGCGCACTGTGGCGCGAGAACGCGAGAACTAAAACCTGCAAACAATTCCGTAACACACTGCAACCGCACCAAGACAAGAACAATGATGCCCGGAAATAAAACCGCCAAACGTTCCATACGACACAGCAGTTTTCAAACCGGAGTTAAGAAGAAACATTCAAAACAGGACCGCTAACTCCAAAAAACATGGGATTTCCCACAAGCCGGCGGCGGGGGCGAATGCGCAGAATGTGTTCCGCCCGCTCTTCCTTTGCAAACGTCGATGCGTTAATGACCGTTGCGCCATGGACGAAAAGGGAAGTTAGGTGATGGCACGAAGTCAGTCAACCAGCCTTCGCAAGCCCGTGTCCGTTGACGCCGCCCTCTCTTTGTTTCCATTTCCCGAGCCGTCGGAGTCAACCCTAGCACGTGACCCAAATAGTTTTATTATTCTTGTAGTTTCATGCCGGCGTTTGTTTGGTTAGAGAGGGCACGCTCTCGCACATGGCGTGACGTGGCACAATAACCCCTTAGATCCACTTAGATATATCTTTTTATGAGTAAACTTTAGGCTTCTCCAGAATCGCCGTATCCTAACTTTTGTCGTCCGGCATGGTTGAGCTCCCGGGTCTGTGGTGCGCGGCTGCTCGTTCGATAATGCTAGTATATATCGAGACATGCACAAGCGGTACGTTCCCGCTGCATATGAAGTGCTCAGTGCTTGCTTTAGCTGCTTGAGCAAACGGAATCAGTCGCAGATGGTTAAACAAGCACGTACAGTACGTTCTTCGCCTCTGCGGGCATTTTAACCAAAGAAAATGCTCGACGCTTATATAACACGGTCCTGTGAGGAAAAGATGATCGTGGAATCTTTCAAATGGCAGTTGACTGAACATAGCTCGGATTGGTGAAGTTGACAGCAAGGGTGCCAGTTCACCTACAAATGCATCCTAAGGCGCGACCCTTACACAAGCGCTAAACGCCATGTTTTAAAAGAAATCTCCTGAACCTAGCGCAACATGTCCAATTTGTAATAAAACTTGAAATGTAGTATCCAGTGTTATGCAATGCGCAACCTCCAGACGTCACCCAAACACCTTTTCTAAAAGGAGAGCAGCAAAATGCCAGCGAGTTGAATAGCGCGAAGAAAAGGGTGTCAAAGATACTTCCATACCAGACAGAGAAACTATGCCTTACGCCTGAACAGCAGCAAAATATTGCACGATTAGAATTGATAACACAAATACCTTCCCAAACCAGAAGGCAAGCACGTCAACACATCAGCAAACAAGCAGTTTTATGTTGCTGCCTGCGAAGCAACAGATACTGACGAAACATTTACCGCCATTTGGTGTTTGAAGCGGCGCTTACATTTCTGACTTCCCTCAGAAAAATTAAGTTATCGTAGTTATAGATCAATATAAGAGGTAAACCGGCAACAACTTCAAGCACAGAATATTTTTCGCGTACTTCCTGAAGATCTCGTTGTGGTATGGCACGCTGCACGTCCGTTTACCTCAACAAAACACAACTGTACCGTTCATTTAAATGTGAAAGTCCCGTATGAATGTTATGCAATGATTTAAAAACAAAAAAAAACCACACCACATGGGTTTTGTACTCACCTGAACAAATGAAACGAATGTCAGTACACTGTCATCAAAAAGCTTTAAGGCCGGCGTGGTGTCTTCTGGCCGGACAGCGCGCGGATGCGGTGCTTGCAAACCGCTCGCGCGAAATGCTTGGTGCGTTATAGAATGGCATTTCCTCTGTTCCTCGAAGCGATCTGTGCATGCGCGGTAGCCCACCCCCTCGCCCACGGCATGCAGCTGGCGCCACTGGTTCCCTCCGGAGCTGTAACCCGCCGGTGGCGCCGGTCTTTTTCGAGACGACCTCGGCGCATCCACATACCCTCGCACGAGTACTCCTCGGGTATGTAGCCGCGATGTTGTCGTCGTTGTCGCCGTCACAACAGTAACCGAACCTCGCAAATTGCACTCCTAATTTATTCACATGATCCAAACCAGGTGCTACTGTGTAGTTAAAACGGGCTCATTGTGCAGGGGTGGATTTTGAAATATGTTATGAAATTGGCTGAGGCAAAAGATTTTGCGTCTCCAAGGATAAAACGGCTGCGTAAGATTAGCTTTCAGGGCTGTGATGCATGCTGTGCGAAAAAAGTTCAATTGCATCGAAGCAAGAAGACACGGTTCATGCCTACTTCCTTTCCTGTTCCTTTTTACTCTCTTGTGTAAACAGATGAAGCACGGTTATCTGTAGTCGCGTTACTTTAACTGCATAACCTCACTTCTTACACATAGAATGAACTAAAGCGTGATTGACCGGAAATATTTAGTTTGCTTCCTAAGGGGCAGCGCATTTCAATGATGCATAGGTGTTAGCTATTTTGCCCTGGGATAGTTGGCTCGCTTAGTTTCCTTCTTAACGTAGCTAGAGAAACCCCAGTTCCTGCCCCATATGTCATCACCGAAAACCAATTATTTGTACAATTTTCATACCATTGACTGCAGAAGCTTAGTGCTAGTCGTTCCTGAATATTTGCCAGTTGACACTAGTACCGTACAAATTGAGTGATAATTTTCTTCTCATCAATACGATCAAGACTAAGATCTTGCCAAACATATTGATAAGCACTCACCTGTTAGAGGCCTTCGTTGAGAATATGTAAGGTGAATTTCAACAGCAGAGATGTGTAGGCCGGCACAAATACATGTGTCTTAGACAAAAAACCCCTGACCACACTAGAAAACACCGTGGTTAGGGATGTTCCAGGGTCACAACCGGCTCCTTATGAAACAGGCAGCCTTACCACTGGTCCACCCCAAAGGTCCGAGCGTTCCGGGTGTGCAGCGGAGGGGAAGAATAACATGAGCGGGAAATTGGAAATATTAAAAAGGCTTTCCGTGGTGAGAATCGAAACTGGGTCTCTAGCGTTATGAAACGGGAGCATTACGGATTGAGAGAAAATCGGACGTGGAAAGACGGGCTCGGATCTCACTAAAGGTGTGGATTTCTGGAACACCATGTCGTTCTCGAGAGCTGCGGCAGGGCGGTAGGACCTCGGTGCCACAAAATATAGTGCGGAATGCTCTAAAATCCACCTTACACAGATTTCACTATGCCGATAACAATTCATAAGATCTTCAACATCAGTCGTTCCATGGAAACATATTCAAGGACCCATGAATTATGCACGACCCCAATTTCTATCTCACCTCAAAGGCGTAAATGCCTTGGGAAAGAGATTGCTCTCTGAAGGATCGGGTATGTGGTGGCAGCCCTGTCCTGATTTTTAATGAACGCTGTAATCAATCTATCGGAAGGAGAATCCCGGATATAAATAGGCACGCGTGGAAGAACGAGAACTATAAAAACAACAAAGAATATTCGCCTCATTGTTGACCTAAACTGATCCACCTCATACGGCTCCTAAAATGCTCGTGCTTATTGGGAGCAATCCTTTACGTATGGAGGTGGGAGATTTCGTTTCTTTTTGGTGCTTTTGTACTAGGTAAACCAAGGATAAAATATGTGTCTATTTTTTACCGTACGGAGGTCAAGCAGCTCAAAGCGATTCACTGGACATTTATTGCCATAAAGCAAACGCCTTAAAGGCAAGTAAGAAAGAACAAGTCACGAGCCTTACAAACAAAGCAACGAATAGGACTATACGGGCAAAGAAGTACGAACTTCGGCTGTGTCGCTTTTCGGCCTCCAGGTGAAGTCTTCCAGCGTATGTCAGCTGGAGAGCAGAAGCCATATGCGCCACTGCAGAGTAACAATGAATGTAGTTGTATTATGAAGCCGGCGTCTATCTGAAAGAGCTGTCTAGCATGCCTGGCGCATTGCATTGTCCTTGTGCTCGATACTTGGGGGTTGCCTTTTACTTGGACGCTGGTTCTGCGCGCGCTAATACGGTCCATTTTGGGAGAATCTTGAAAGCCTGCGGAAGAAGCGATAAGGCCCTGTCAGTCATGGAGAATTTTAGGTTTTGTTCGGAAAAAAAAAAGAAACGTTTGGCGTAACAGCTGCTACTTCGAAAACGGGAGCGAGGCCGCCATCTCTTTGGGCTCTCCTGCCTTGCCCCACTAGCGCAAGCAGCGTAAATTTTTCTCCACTTGAAATGCCTTGCCATACTCCACTTTGGATAGCTTATAAATATTTTTAGCATTGCAATTTATCATCTCCTATATATTTTTGGATGTATGTAGCGCATATGTTTGTTTAGTCATGTGGCGTGCACCTCTGGAGAAATACTTAGTGGTTATGTGACAAATTATTTATTCAGTCTATTTCTTATACTCCACCATTTGAATATTGTTTAAGTCTCTACTTCGGAAACTACCTTGATTGTTTCAAAGCTCTCAAGGAATTTCAAATTCCCAGTGACGTGACGTTTTGAGGATTTTAGAACCGCTGCCTTTTTTTAAACCCCTTGCCGTAAAAAAATGTTTTGAATGAATTTCTGAATGAAGGAATGCAAATTCAAGGTCTGGCGTTGTAAGTTTGTTCAAAATATTTGTTTAGTTAAAAGCATTTGCCACAACACCTCAATAGTTTAGTTATGAGTGTGCCAAATAATCGTGATTTTATGAAATGTTTCTTCTTCTGTTTCGACCTTGCAGACACTATTCTGTAGTTAATCATAAAGCATTTAGCGATATCGCCCTAATTCCCGTTATTGTGAGTGGTTGCAAAGGAGCAACATCCCTCGGGGCATTTGCTTCTGCGTGTAGAGTCTGCTGTGAACTCAGTGGAAAACCAACCTTTGTTATTTACCAGTGTTCTCAGTACTACGAAAATAATGGGCAAATCAGCCCTGCGAAAGTAAATGACGGGAAAAGGTATAAAGGTTGCAATTAAAAACTTGTAATGCCTTTAAGGCTTCCCTAAGCGTAAGTTTTACACGGCATTCTAAATGGCTTACACTGATATACACTGGGGGGGGGGGGGGGGGGGGGGGCGGCCTGCCCAAAATCGCATACGTAATCTAGGATCGTATCAACTGAATGTATGTACACCGCTGGGCCGTCGGTTGAACTTCGTCTTTTCGGGCAGCACACCTTCACATTGAATGCACAACAAAGGACATTGCGAACCTTAGCCGAAGAAAAGTTCACAGTATAACCGCGTGTAGCATATTTTGGCATTATTATGCATCTGACCTGCAAAATTCTCAACGCTGCTATAATTTAGAACCACACTCGACAACCCTAGCGTAGCGTCATTAAAACGAACTCACTAAGCCACTACAGTACTCGTTCAGCTAAGCACTGCATGAGGACCATGAATGGGAAACTATAAAAGCGTAAATTATTTCTTGTGGCACTATGACACCCTCAGGCTTTCTCGTAAAGTTTCGCATCCTTGCCACTTCGCCCAATACGCTGCCGCCTAACGCTTTCAAATGAATTCGACCCGCCCTAATTGCTTGTAGCCGCTTCTCGTGCCTACCACCATGCATTGCAGAGTTGATGACGATAGCAGGCATCCGTGTTGGTTCTGCTCGCTCGCTTTGGTTGCGCCTTCTGTTGTCTTTCCTATGTCCTTTTTCTTGCGTTGTCCGCCAAATTTGGCGGTTGTAGAGTTAAAGTGACGGCGTGTGGAACCCCTTGATATGAGGTTGCACTTCCCGCTCGCAATAGACGAAGAACCTCTAAAGTGTTACTTGGGGTGTTTCTGCACAAGCAACGAAAAGAACAGTGTACATAATGCTGGCCGCACATACCAGCTGCCTAAGGTGTGCGGGAAAGGGGAAATAAAAATCACTGATCCGACTTTCGTTTCTTTGCCCCAGTTATCGACTTAGCCTTGCTAATTGCGTTTTCTTTAACACCAGCCGCACCTTGAAACACAAGTAACAGGAAGGCCTCTCTACAGACTTCCAAACGGATAATTCTAAGCTAAGAAGTATTGCATTCAGGTACTTCCTTGGCGACAAAGGGTATTTCCAAGAAAAGCAAGATGCAAAAATCGCGACACAAAAAAAATGAAACCAAGAAAAGTAATGAGCCATCGCGATGGCACCTTTCTCCTGCGATCCCGCTACTCTGTCCTTATTTCGGCGAGCGCATTCGGATATATACGCCTATCTCAAGAAAGGCAGTCCGCCATCCACCAGCTCCCTTGTGCGTTCTCTATCCTCACCAAAGGGCTCACGTTGCTTTGCGGGCCGCCATTCCGCAGTCTTACCGTCTGTCTGCGTGGAACACAAAGCATAGCATACAACTTGCGGGCGGCCGGAATGGTTAGTGCTCGAGGAGGTGCCCTGAGCTCCAGAAAAAAAAAACGAACAATAAATCCCCTGATGCCTGCTTTTTTTTTTCCTAGTTTACCGGTCTTTATCCCAGTTGCCATTGCACCGTACCCCTGGCTTTATCGCCGTCACACCTCGGCACGCCCATTCCGCTTGCAGGCGTTCGTTCTCCTCCATATCTTTCTGCGTTACTTTGTGTGCTTGTATTGCTCAGGTACGATCATTCGTTTCTTTTCTAATCTAAGATAAGTGGCCCTTCTTTCTAGCCACCGCACAGCCTGGCCGCACTTTGTTCTCCAGTAGCAAATCCTTCACTGAGTGGTTTTTGTCCAGACACTTACACAACCTTTGTTCAAAAGGAAAAAAAAAAAAACGTCTGTGGTGTCAGGGCTAATGAGAATAAAACTCATTTACGTGTGGCTCCCAAGGTCAATTTTTGGCCAGTTTTTGTATCGACGACAGCCCTGTCGGAGCATACCATTTTAAGGGCGCTGGAGCACGCGTTCGCCGCTACTACTTTTCGGGACAGGGAAATGAAGGAAAGGAAGAAAGTTGTCCACGGGAGGATTAAATTAGCGATAAAGAGTACTCCACATCTCCCTTCATCGGACCGAGTTACACAAACGGATTGAACAGCGTTCCAGATGGGTACCCCTTGATGAAGCGTAGGATGAAGCTTTGCCACACACTAGGGAATATTTGTGACACGATTAATTTTGGCGCAACAGAACGACAGGGGGCTATTATTTCGGGTGGTTTTTCACAACATGGACAGTTTTAATTCGGAAATTTGGAATTAAGACTAAACTGGTTGGGTCTAGTTTTCTCGAACAGGGATGACAAAAATAGTTTACAACGTAGGCATTTCTCTTGAGCGAAGTGGTTCCGAAAGAAATGGTGTCGAATTGCCGAACATATTATCAAATTATTTGCGTCGCTGTTTTTTCTGTGGGGATATTTTTTTTGCCCCGGGGTACTTTAACTCGGCAAATACCAGCGTTTGAATTTTCAAGCAAAGAAAACGTTTAACAGGAGCACGTTGTACTGTATAGTAGCTATTCTTCTAATTATTGTGCTGAAATCACTGATGAAGTCGTCACTTCATATGAACATCCGTTTCAGAGTTCGGAGCTACAAAACCTTCACTAGGCCCACCATTAGTAACTACTTGTAGCTTACTACATGAGCTACATGTAGCTGCTATAGCGCAGATTTTTTCCCACCTTCCATGTCACAACTATTTATATTTTGCGTAAAGCACAATGTACCGTTGTGGTGAAACAAACTTCAACTTCAACTTCAAAGGGTGTGGGGACGAGCGTTTGACTCGAAATCTCAAGGCCCCAGGTTGGAATGCCAGCGAGACTTACTCTGCACCGTATTATTTTGAACTCGTTTATTCTTCGCTTAAGGCGACTTTTCAGGTTGGTTTGGCGTCAAACCCGGCATTCCTTCCGATGTATTTATGTAAATCTTTGCTCCACTTGCTTACCAGAGACCCTGGAGCTTCGACCTACAGAGCAAGCTATACCTGAAATTATAAAAAATAACCATTCCTTCCTAAGCAATGTTGAGAGAAGCGTGAAATCTTCGCTCGGCCAACCTTCTCTGAAAGTGCGTTCACTCATTCACAAATATTTAAAACTTGTAATCGCTCACGAAAAAAGAACCCATGCGACGATTTTTTGTGCGCTGAGTAAGCACATCTACAAACTATACGAGGGATTGCCGATCGGTTGTTTATGATATAAAGGTATACTATTGCGCTCCCACGTCTTCTTGATCGATGCAGTTATTGTTTAATCCAACATCGCTTCTTTTCCGCTATTTTCCAACAACAATTTTGACACACAATGTAAACCCGGTTTCGCGAACCCACCGTGTGTACAGAGAACTTACCAGAGTGTTTCGGTCGACCAACTGTTCTATGGAGAGATGCATCAGGTTTGTTACCTGACGCCACCGATATCACTAATGAAGCCTTCGCTTTAACACATTGGACCAATTTGGCCATTGTTGTGGTCGATCTTCCTCTGTTAAAGGTGCCGGCTTAGAATTGCACGACTTGTATTCAAGCGTACGACTTCATCACCAGAGAAAATGCTTGGCATTGCCGTGTCTGCTTGTGAAAAGCAAGGTTGAGGGATTGTGAGCAAGGTGCACAAGAGAATATTGCCGAGACCGCAGTGTTGAGATTATGTATATAGGTTGAAGTACAAAAATAGTTGTAGCTGAAGTGGCCGGATGCAACTGCACAGGGCGAACAATGACGTTAGTAGTGCAAAAACCTGGAACATGTCTTTGGAAATCTGGTGTTGTCAACGCAACCTTCACTACTCGTCTTCGGTAACAGCATGAGGGGAGAAACACTCCGCCGAAATTGCATTCTGCACCCGGGTTAGATAAATAACGAAGCACTTTTCTGTCTACGTTACAGAGTATGAAAACAGCAACGTTAAAAAACTAAAGGCGGTGTTCGTGTTTCATCGGGAGTGTCCTGAGGCTCGCAAAGCCGCTATATCGAAAGAGTATTCTTCAATATAACCACGCTATTCCGAACTATGCTTTCTCTCCACGAACTACAGGGCAGAAATTACCCATTCCGGAAATTACACATGTGGTCCCTAAAATATTGACAAGACTTCGAACTTTTCCTGAGCGCTTTACTAACAAAGCACCGTACAAAATTTACGCGCATTCGCGGTTTATGGGTTTTATAATAACCAAAACATTTTTGGTAAAAGTTTTCTTTATATTTACGAATGAAGAAAACGTCTTGGAATGTGGAGAGTGAAGCGGGAATGACTGAAATGTTTACTTTGAGGCAGTGAATATTAGTGATAACCCTAGAGCATAGCTTTTTTGTAGTTGTAGTAATGTTTTTCTTCCGCCGTCACTGCTGATTTGCGCGCTCACACACCATTGTTAAATGATGGTTTTAAAGCCCCTTAGAGGTAATGTATGCAGCATACTTTAAAACAACTTGTGAGTTTTTGGTGTGCAGAACATGGTGTTCTGTTTGTGCCTCCAGCATAAAAGCAGCAGTGCTTGCTTGTATATAATTCGCAAGGTTAATTTTCATAGTGCAAAAAGGAGGCAACGACAGGAAAGGAGAAGGCACGACACGGGTTGATTTTGTGCTCCAAAGAAAAACCTGAACAAACTGACACGGTTTTCTACAAACGTGGTGGCACTCAGCAGCACAGAGCTTCAGCAACTGACCTATCAAAACACTACCCTACTCGTCTTACAATGAGAAAAAGCACACAAAAGTAACGGCAGCCGAATGCCTAATGAAGAAATTAACAACAAACATTTTAATTCGGAGGATAGACTCCGCTAGCTCACTGCAACAGCACCTGGACACCTGCGGGGCCATTCGTCTTGATCAGGCTCATGTTAGTAAGTGCTGATTTCCTGCTTTGGGCTGTAACTAACTGATTTTTCTAGGGTGACAATTCATAGTGAAAGGGCAAATTGGTCATTGTGCCACGCCTAAAGCACAACCTGAGCTGTTTGCTGGATGTGTAGCACAGATTTGCGAATGGGTAAGTGGATGCTTCTCCCAGAATTACGAGGTTTGACAGAAGAACACAAATAACGACGTTCGCCAACTTCCATTAGCTTATACCTTTACCCTTTGCTGAGGCAATATTTTTAGCAAGCACAGCTGCTCTCCTTACTTTCCAGCCCCATTACTGGAGCTCCCTGACAAACGCAGATGGAGGGTGGAACATCTTGAGCCATATATCGCTCATAACGTGCCCACATGAACGTTTCAGTGCACTGTTAATCAGGAGCGGTGCTCTGGTTCCTAACACGCATAAACAAATCTTGGCGCACAATTCTTATCAAGTCTTGGTGGCAACAAATAGCTTCGTGCCATTGTAGCAAGTGTCGTAAAATAACCGCGACAAGCATTCTGGTGCCCATTGGGAGATATTATTTGAAGCATGAACAGTCGCTGCTGGCCCTGGTATTACAAGGCCACATTCACTGAAGACATTTCGCAATGAATGAGATGTACCAGTCCATGGTAATCACTAGAGGCTTACGGAAAAGTGCCACGAGTGTCGCGGTCGATGAAAAAATTTCCATTTTTGATTTTCGTTGAAGGGAGGCAGCGAGAACTAGATCAGAGCTTCGGCCTGTTGTCGAATAAATAGTGACAATTGTTTTTTTTTTGTAAGATGGTTATACGACCACTGTGCCTTTGCGAATACGACGTCTGCAGTTAGTGAAACAATGAGCCATTGTGCAATGCCACCGCCGAAGAACAAAAATTCCTAACCCGACAGCAATTATTGAGTTTCAATAGAACTTGCCCAAAGCACCTACAAGTTTTCACTTTGAATTACTTATTTTTACGTTTCCCATTTCCTGCCATTGTTCAGAGTATTGTGTTATCCCTCTTTTTTTGGGTGGCTCGGACACTGTTCTAAAATAAATCTGTCGTACGCCACTAGTCATGACCATTGAAGTCACCATACGAGTGCACTGGTGATGACCATTGGAGTTACCTTTGGAGTCCATTCTTACGAGCATTGAAGTCAGTATATGAATCCACTGTTGATGAGCATTGTGGTCACCAGTGGACGAACAGCGATTCACATCAAATAAGTGGTTTCGCTGACATTCATTCCAGCCTGTTAGCGACTCTTTTGAGTAGTCAGTTTGAAACATCCAAAAATTGGATGGGCGGTGGGTACTTCAAAGTTTGCAATAATGAGTCATATTTTTCCTTTTAGTGCAGCAAACGTGCACTGAACAGAGCTAATTCTTGTGTAAGGAGCACAAATTCATGTGAGTAAAATACCTTCCCTTCCTTCCAGCCTGTAAAAAAGACCAACTAGAAAATATTTTCACAACACTCCGATTCTCACATCTGGATTTCATGCTGATTCCCAACAAGACCGGCTGTTATGTGTATCAGGCGTGGCGCGAAAAACTATGCTGACCTTTGCATTCACGTTGTAGCACTTGGGGAGAAAAATTTCAAATTCTTGTGCCGCCATCCCTCAGATGAGAAGAAACAGAGGTGCTGTGCTAAACCAGATCTTGCAGGAGCAAATCGAAAAAAAAACCAAAAAATGTGAAACAGTTGAAAATACTGGGGTGTCTTAAAATTTCCATATTTTGTAAGTGCCCCACAGTGTTGAGTTACGGTTTGATGAAACGGGTGACACGTCTTATAGAGTTTTTAATGCCTCAAAAGAGCGAGGAAAACTTGCATAGCACTGAAAAGGTTCGGGACAGTTCAATGATTTGCGAAGCAATTTTTGCTTGGCCAATTCTGATTGTGTAACCTGGACCTGGTTTTCTTCCTTTTTTTTCTTCAGCGAAGTATTTTGCGAGGTACTGCCTGCAAACCTAAAAAAGGAGAAACACCAAAAAAGTTCATATATGAGAATCCTGTTAGGTATTGAAGAGGCGACACGTTTTTCTTCGTTATACCAATGAAGCAACACCCTTGAGATACAAAGGGAATCCAAAATTGTGTACCCCACACAGAAAACAAAGTGGGCAAATGTGAAAAGTAAACAACGCAATTGACAACGATATTTCTCTGAAAAAAGAACAGTGGAGTTGTGCCATCGGGAGTGGTGTTGGAACAGACAGAAAGAGGAGCACTGTTGTTCTAGCAGCATCGTATACAGGACGCTGCAAGGCATCGTAGCGTGAGTAGCTGCACTTTTGGAACTGCTCGTTCGTAGCAGGGGGGGAGAGCGTGAAAAATGCGCCAGACGACCGCCCCTAGTGGTGGCACCTGTCCTGTGGAGAAATGGGCAGACGGACGCGTTTGGCCTTTAGGTATCGTCTCTGGCTTTTTCCGTTTTTACACCTTTTCCCTATACGGGTCCCGCTTTCACATATTGCTGAGAAAACAATTCATAGGACCTCGTATAGGACTTCCTTGCGGAGCTAGTGCTACTTGGCTTCGATGTGGAGGTAGGACTGATGACGGGAAAGCGTACAATGGCAAGAACGAAGATTCCACAAAAAGGTATGTTTCTGACCAAGTACGTTTGTTTTATGGTCGTTGCTAATGGTCCCGAGCTGAATGCAGTGAATTGTTTGTTTCTTGTATTTTTGCCTGCTTGTGCTTTTAGGTGGCGATGACGGTATTGTACTTGCTTGGTGAACGCCATTCTCAGCTTTCTGCAACGTCGTTTGCAACGCTATAAAAATAATGGAGCGTGACAGCCTGTGAAAAAAGCCACTTAAACGCATTGAAGGTTGCGGTAGTTTAGAACTACGCCATTCTTTTCCTTCACCACGCGTGTCCAATTTGGTTTAACAGACGTGCACACCTTCTATAGGGAGTGGCGGAGGGGTAGGGGTATGCCATTCTAAGTTTACGGTGTAGTGTGTTTTGCCTTCCCAGCACCGGTCCGTTCAGACGCCTAAACATTTTTGGTGGATTGGATATCTCTTCCTTGAAAGGGACATATGTATCCTGATGACTTCCGCTTCTTGTCGTCCCTTCGAAGAAACGTTCGCTCGAACAGCGCAAAGAATCCGGTCTTCTGCGAATAAAAAAAGTGTTAGGAACTTGAAACCATATCCCTAAAAAAGGACGGTCGGAACGATGAACGGAATGGATGGAAATGGGTAGCGCTACACATGTAAAAAGACTAATGTACAAAGTAGCCACACCGCACTTTGGCGTTTTGAACTATGCAGTCGCAATGGCTCTGCTTGAACAAAGTGAAAGAAGTTTGTGACACCGCAGCAACAACTTGACATTCAAATGATTTTCGGAACAAGCTTCGTGGCAGCGGTAGGATGGCCGTTACCTTGCTTTACCTTTAAGATGACGGAGGCGGTGAAAAAGCGCTTTTTGCCACCTTTCTTCTTCTGACTCAAAATGTATGCGTTTCGTTGCCGATTCTCATTGGGGAACATTACTGGTGGGTTTACATTGGTTTTTGTTTTGCCAACACTTTGAATTTAAGTTTGGCTACTCCTACAATTTTTGTGCGCACTGAGGAATGGAGGCGCTGCTTCTGGACAAAGGTGTGCACACAGCTAAGAAGGCCGTAATGCCCCTGCATCTGCCCTTTAGATACTGAAAAGAAGAACGCATTGACGGCCGTTTCTTCCACTCCTAGACAAGATGAACAAGATTCTTGTCAACACCGAGGATTCCCGCCAGCAACGTTGCACGCCGCGTATTATATACATTTCATGGTCTTATCACGTATTTCAGGTATGAAGCCCACTTCTTGCCGCCTAACTAGATGGAGGTTTTCTAACTACAACCGTAAAACCTAGCCCCACCTTAGGAGGGCCGCGGAACACACCCCCACCCCACAACTACACACAAACACTCACCGTCTCTCTTGTGTGAACAAACATAACAACGTTTCGGCTCACACCTGAGTCGCAAAGTAAAGTTTACATCCTGAATTTATATGTGTCACCTAAAAATTAAATGTCGCTGGTTTTACGTGAAAAGTGCGCAGGTTCGGCACCAACATATTGCGAAAGAAATTAAAGGAGAGCAAGGTGAGTGAAAGAGTAGGTGTTGACAAACATATCTGCAATTCTGGAATTGTAGATGCTGGGACAGTAAATACGGAGTGACCCGTTCGCCACATTAAAAACACTTGTTTAAATTAAGGGCAGGCAGATAACCAGGCACGTCCTTAGGGGACAAACATTTTCAATTGTGCATTTTAGGACAGCTCCATAACTTGATAGTAATTACGATTAACATGACAAGCACAAAAGTTTCATGACTGAGTCGCATCTGCTTGCAAAGCGGTATTACGTTGGAGCGTGCTGGGACCGAGGCGAGAGCGTCACATTAAAGTTACTCTTATCAGATCCTCTGATTGTTGTCACATTCCTTCATTAGAATCACGCCACTGCAGGTATATAATACCCACGTAGTTTCAAAGCTTCGTGTTGGTACAATCGTAGTTTGTATTTGTGCAAGTCACTTCTGACAAATGAGCCGAGGAAGACAGTCACGGATATTAGATTATAGCAATCACAGGCGGACTGCTTTTTCGAAGCCATTAAAATCCTTTCATAGCGAGCTGCGTGTAAGTTTAAATGAGTGGTTCTGGTAGGCCTCATTTAGTTCCAACTCCCGAAGGCCCTCCCACAGCGTCACCCTAACCGATTCAGACAGGTAAGACTAATGAGTTCTGTCCCGGACGCTCGGGAAATTCAGCCGGACTTCGAAAGAACCTTATCGAGAGTGACGCTGCTTTGATCTGCCAAGAACGTGTTTAGAACTTAAGCTCGGCAGAAATTTCTCCCTCTCCCTCAAAGGGGCCTGATAGTCCTTGCGGCTTGGCAGTTTCACCGATTTCTATTCCCCGCTAACTTCATGATGTTCTTGATAATGCCGCCAACTTGCCTTAAGGAAACGTTGGTCGACAATCGAACGCTGCTACCTAGCTGCTTACTTGTAAAGGTTTCTGCTTCAGGGCACAGATAATTGAAAGCTGTGCACGTAGTTGACAGGTCTTCTTCGTTCGAGAAAACATTCTTCCGAGAGATACGTGCAGCGCGAAAGCAGGAGTATGAAATAATAACAACGCCATGCATGCTTTTGCTACTGGAGATCCATTAGGGGCCCCAATCAAACTTCAAAGCAGGAAATTACATATTGGCGGTTTCTTTGCGAAAACGCGTTTATCTTGTCTCCGACAACAGACCATTGATGAAGAGTGTCCCTTTATGATTTTATGTAGTCCAGGACACAAGATAATTTATTTGGTGCCCAGAAAAGCCATGGATGAAATTACATTTCCATTGAAACATCTCTCCCTGGGTATGAGTGAACGGGTAAGTAAGTTTTGCAGACAAAGTTAGATATTGCTGTCCTTTCTTATTCTGTGCGTTCAAATGGCTTCAAATACCAAGGTAAAAAGCAAACGACGAAGGCACTGGGTAATGAGTACCGCGTTAAGCAGTCTTTCTTCAATGATACCATCAAAACATTGGGTCCTACACATCTGGGATGAGCTGTTATATGTGATGCTACATCTCGATTCCAGCAGGAGAAAAACATTGATCACCTCACATTCAGTTGGCGAACTTCACATCGCGACGACAATTGTGAGATCAAGCGGGCGGGTATTTCTAGAAGAAATAAACTAAAAATGTGGTAGGAAATACTACACCTTTCTCAAAAACGATAGGGTGGGTATTTTTCTTTTCCCGGTGATTTCTACTCCAGAAGATATTGTGTTTGACAAGACTGTTTTCATTTACTTTGTGTTTTCCTTGCTGAAACACGCATTGTAAACAGTCCTCTTGCTGAGTGCACTAAACAATGCATTGGGAGTAAACCAATCAATGTCACCTCAACATCCTGGGGCACGATCATTTTCAAAATGGAGAGGACATCCCAGATATTTCTGGCTGTGGTAATAAAAAGGCTGTCAGAAAACAGAAAATATCTTCCTATATAGCTTACACGTCATATAGAGCATTTACGCATGTCAAAGCAAAATTTTCAAACGGCAGATGTGTTTAGCTTGTGTTCAGACGACCAGCGGAACATACAAACAAACATACATTGAAACATACAGTAGAAAGCTGTGAACAAAGTCGAGCCACTAAAAGGAAATAGCACCCTGTGGGCCTGTATACTCGGCAGTTCAGCGAAACCCCTGCTTCCACGTCTTTATGTTTCTCTTTTATTTTTTTTCTTCGGGTCTTTATCTCTCTATTTTTTTTCGAACTGGTTATGAAGGCCTAATGCAACTTTGTGTTATTCGAAAGATCCAGCCTTTGGTTACTCACTCAACTCCATACCAGCCCTGGAAGGCATCCAGCCTTTGGTTACTCACTCAACTCCATACCAGCCCTGGAAGGCACTTTTTTAATCGAACAACAATACGAACTATTAAAAAACATTAAACGTTTACGCTACCCGAGGGCAGTGGTGATGTGATAGAAAAATACTCGGGTTCTTCGGTTTAAGAGAACCACAGTGCTTAATTGCGAACATCTCCACAATATGCTAAATTTACTAAGCACATCTCCTATTTTTGTTAAACTACTGCAACGCATCCGCGGTTGAGTGTCAAAGCTACTGCCTTCTCTACTGAGCATGAAGTTGCAGTTTGCGACTTCGCAGGGAAACGAAGGAGACGCAAAAGCATCACTTTGTCAACATTTGAGCGCACGTTCTAGATAATTAGGTTTCATGAAATAATTCCTTGCCCTCCCAAATGCATGACTGTCCGCAGAATACTGGCAGCATATTTATGTCCGACATTCCTATTGCAACACATTTTTACTAGTTTCATGTTTTAATCGCTCTCGGATAGCCAACCGTCTCCCGCTTGTGGAATAACAACTATACACGCATCAACAACTATATTTGAAATGAACGAGCGAACAAGAGAGAGCGCCGGACGGCGATACTGCTCGAATACAATTTTCCTTAGCGGTGCAGATGCTTTTGCGTGCACGTTAATTCTAGTTTACAACAAAGGAGTGCACCAGACAAATCAAGAAGACAGCCCATACATTGCGGAAAAATAAATTGAGCACAAGTTAAATTGAGCACAAGTTGCTTAAAAGTAATTGGACAAATTTTACGACTTCTGGTATAGCCTTCACACGCTATTAATCACACGACAGTACTCTCTGCGGCGAACAAGCACACTACCCTTATAGATTTCCATACTAAAAATACCGATTTCTTGTTTGTTTAGCGGAGACACTATTTTGACGCTGTTGACGAGCGCCATCCAGTACGGCCCGTTCAAGTGCAACGCTTTATATTCACGCAAAAGTGGGGCCTGCAGACGACTACCTACACTGTCACCGCTTGTGGCCTGAATCTGCAACAAGAAAAAAAAGATACCCTGAGTCCCAAGGTCCAATCCGTCAAGTGATTGGCGAGACGAAAAATCCACCGAGACGGAAGGTCCAATCGAGCCTGAATGTCCAACGACACGAACGATCCGCCGAGTCGGAAGGTCCAATCCTGACTGTCCAACGACACGAAAGATCCACAGGGTCGGAAGGTCCAGTTGAACCCGAATGTCCATTGAGATGAAAGATCCACGGAGTCGAAGGTCCAACAATAGGTGTAGTGCGCTCATTTGGAAAAGTGGATAGCGATGCCTTTCAATGAGTTGGGTAGAATTATCCCACGGCCCTCAGTCTCCAGTCACTGGGAAGCAACTGACCACGGCGGCGGTCAGTCCTGTGACGCAGCAGGGGGTGCTAAAAATACCTGGGCCCGGACAGGCCGCCATTGGAATCTGAACGTGGCAACGTTTATCACGAGAACCTTATCTAATGAAGCGAGTGTAGAGGTATTGTTCGAGGAATTAAAGGGCATCAAATGGGGTGTCATAGGGCGCACTGAGGTTAGGAGAACAGGTTAAGCCTTTACGTTGCTGAAAAATAGACACTTTCTATGTTACCGTGGTCTAGAGGACAGAAGAGAACTCGACGTGGGATTTCTATTCAATAAAAGCATAGCTGGACAAATAGAAGATTACTAAAGCACTAACGAAAGGGCAGCAGGTCTTGTAATTAGGCACAACAAGAGGTACAAGCTCAAGGTGGTACAGGGCTATGCCCCCACATCCAGCCATGATGAGCAGGTAGTGGAACGCTTCTATGAAGATGTGGAATCGGCAATGGCTAAAGTAAAAACAGTATATCGTAGTTATGGGAGATTTCAGGGCTGAAGTAGGCAAGAAGTAGGCTAGAGACAAGCAAGTTGGGAGGTATGGTCTGGGGTGTAGAAATAGCAGGGGGACCTACTAGTTAAGTTTCCAGAATGGAATAACCTACGCATAATAAATACCTCCTTCTGTAAACGAGAGAGCCAGAAGTGGACGTAGAGGAGCCCGAATTGGACCATAAAAATGAGAAAGACTTCATAAGATACGATAACCGTGGCGTCGTGAAGGATGTGGAAGTGCTTGGAAGCGTAAGGTGTATTGACGACCATATGAAAGATCTCGAATTAAGCTAGATTTGAAGAGGGACCGCAACAACCTAGTACGAAAGATGATTAATGAGCTAACAGTAACGCGTACAGTAGCAGAATTTAGGATCGCTCTGCAGAATCGCTACTCAGCTCTTACCGAGGAAAAATTACGGAACCGGGGGATAGATGACCATTACGTAAAAATACTAGAGAATATCTACAATGGATCCACAGCTACAGTCATCCTCCATAAGGAGAGCTGTAAAATGCCTATAAGGAAGGGCGTCAAACAAGGAGGCACAGTCTCTCCCATGTTATTCACAGCATGTTTACAAGAAGTATTCAGAGCGTTGGATTGGGAACAGGGGGGGGAAGTGTTAATGGAGAATACCTCAGTAACCTCATATTTGCTGATGACGTTGCCGTGCTAAGTAACTCGAGGGACGAATTGCAAAGCATGCTTTCCGCACTAGACGAACAGAGTAGTACCGTGGGGCTGAAAATCAATATGCAGAAAACTAAAGCAATGATCAATAACCTCGGGACAGCACAGCAGCTCGGGATAGGGAGCAAGGTAGTGGAAGCGGTAAAAGAATATATCTACTTAGGCCAAGTTGTGATCCCGGTTCCCAACCACAAGGCAGAGATAATAAGAAGGATCGAATGGGGTGGTGTGCATACGGCACACATTCTCCGATAATGAATAGCAGCCTACCATTGTCTCTGAAGAAGAAAGTGTATGACAGTTGTCTCTTACCGGTACTAACCTACGGGGCAGAAACTTGGAGGCCATTAAGAGGGTTCAACTTTAATTGAGAACGACTCAGAGGCCAATGTAGCGGAAAATGATAGGTGTAACAAAGAGGGACAGGAAGAGAGCGGAGTGGGTCAGGGAAGAAACGCGTGTTAAGGACTTATTAGTAGAGAACAACAATGAGAAATGGACGTGGGCATGGCATGTAATGCGGAGGCAAGATAACCGTTGGTTATTAAGGGTAGCAGAGTGGACCCCTAGATAAGGCAAGCGTAGCATGGGGTGGCAGAAAGTTAGATGGGTGGATTAGATCAAGGCGTTTGCAGGGATAAATTGTTCACAGTTGGCACAGGACCCGGGTAATTGGAGAATAATGGGAGAGGCCTTTGCCCTCCGTGGGCGTATATGGGGTGGTGGTGATGATGATGATTATGATGAATCTGTTGCACCTGACCATATTGATTGATTGATTGATTGATTGATTGATTGATTGATTGATTGATTTTGGGGTTTATTGTGCCGACGCTACAGATGCGATGAGGCACGCCATAACGAAGGGCTCTACATTAACTTTGACCCCCTGGGGATGTTTAACGTGCGCTAAAATCGCGAACACATGGGCGTTTTCGCTTTACGCCTCCATTTAAAAAGCGGCCACCGCGCAGGGAATACAACCCGCGACTTTGGGCTCAGCAGCACAAACGTGAATGTATTGTCCCGCGATGTTCTGGTAAATTTAAGCAATATCGTCTGTCAACAAAACAGAACAATAGAATTTCGTTTTGAGTACAGCAATTCGTCAAGGTCTGACCAGTTCGGTTTCTCACACCCAGTGTGGTCGCATCACTAAATACAAGTGAAGATTTTCGTCAGAAAATCATATTTCGATAATTACCCGTAGGCCAGAAAAACAAACTTCTTGCACTTATCATTTTCTTTAAAATCAACGCATGATCCATCTCACGTAGTTGGCCGGTGCAACAAAAAACTTGTTTTAAGTTGAGCTTTAATTGATTAAACGTGTAGACAAAAGCAGCTGGAGAGACAGCGGAATGCATAATTGTATCGGTTCAACAATCGGCAACCAGCCAAGTCACTCTTTCACTTTGTGGTTTCAAATAAAGCCGCTCATTATTGTACAGTTGTAGTGTATTACATTGCGGAGGGCAAAAAGGGATCTAAAGATGACAAACATTTTCGAATTGTTATAATTCAGTTGAAACTGGAAATATATGAGCAAACGATACTGTGACACTTTGCGGACAGCGGCGGCAGTGGTAGGAAGGGCTATGGACCACTTTATGAAGCCTAATTGATGTGAACGTCCGCAACACTCGTACTACATACACGTTTTTGCTTATGCTACTTTATCGTTGTGCTGCCTTGCTTTTACTTGGAAAAGGTGACTGTCATTGTCAGGAAACAACCCGAAACTTCATGTTCGCTAGCGCAATACCTTGTACATGAACTGAGCTGCCATATTCTAGAGAAGAAATGGTTTGAAATGAGAGTTATGTAAATGTATTTCTAATAACAATATTTGCAAAAACAGCAACAAAGACTATTCTGAGCACCGCACGGAATCGTCACACCAATGTGGGACTTTCTATATTTGTCGCCAATGGTTCAGCTGCTTGGTGAAAGTGGAGCCCACGAAGAGACTATGAACATTCCACATGCCAAGAAAAAGTCAAGTTGGATTGTTGCAAACGTTACACACCAAAGTTATTTCGTCGCTAAGTCGCAACCAAACGCTTTCGATATGTTTAAATTGTGTTTGTGTTTGCATTACGGAGACGGGAGCAAGTAAAAATGGTTTTCTTCGTTTATACAGTCGCTAATACCATATTTAGGTTTTGAAGCCCGAAAGAAGAAAAAATACCGTGCGAGGTCTGCGGCGGCCCCATTAACTGCAGCAGTAACGCAAAATGACGCAAACTCATCTTGTGATGTAATAGAGGGCGACGAAGATTTAAGAGTCCATGCATGCGGAACTGCTTTTGTGTAAAGGATGTCGTTTAGGAAATATTTTAGTGCAATTCGCAACACGTATGCGTCGGAATAAAGATATTGGGATTTATTTTCGTACCGTTCAAACTAGTTTCGAATTTGTTTTCGCCGTGCAACACGTCCCTAGTTTCCAACATTATCTGTGGTCATTCATTAGCCATACTTAGGCAGTTGCCATGATGGCGTAATCACATGCTTCTTACTTCAGAGGCGGACCGGATAAACCGGATGAAATAAAAAAATTCGGAGGTAAACTGTGGGCTCGAGCAGAGCAGGAAAGGAGCCGTTGGAGGTCAACGGGAGAGGCCTTCGTCCTGCAGTTGCCCTGAGTAGGTTTACGATGATTATGAGGATGACCGTTTCTAGCGAGCAAGTGTTGTTTCATATAACTGACGTACAACGCTTCGCCGTACCTGCGTATGCCTGTGCGACCGGTGCACTTGTAGAAAACCTAAAGCAAAATAAAAGCAAACCAACTGCATTTTTAACGTAAACCGTAAAACCATTTCTCAGGGTGAAATAGAAGACCGGTCTTCAGCACGATCACACTAATCCCCTTCATATTAGTGCCAGAAGAATCTTAGTAGCTGCTCATCATATCTTTGCGGGAGCTAGGGTAAAGCCGATTGCACAAACGTTATTTAAGCGATGCTCAGCTTAGCAGCTGAAAGTACTCTAATCCAACAAGTAAACAGCGATGTTCGATGCAATCTTGGAAGCGCCTTAGCTGTCATCTTTTTTGTGTTCGTTTATTTTTAGTGCTAAAACCATGTTGCAAATGTCCGATATGGGGGGGGGGTGGGCATCAACTAATGTACTTGTTATTTGTAAGCCTCGTTGGATATTACCCAAGCCTTATTTGATGAAGCAAAAAGAATTGGCATTCACTGTGTGGGTTCAAAATCTGTAGAGGCCTTTTTTATTTGCCGAATGTGTTTATTCGGCCGATTCGCAGACGACGCGGCGGATACTACGAAAGAAAGACATGTTGGGGATATCGGTAGGTGCGCGAGAAACGTCCCGCGGTTCACCATCTCCGAAGAGCTGGAGCACCGAATTTCAGCCACTTATTCTGCGTCGGCTCGGGCTTCTTTACTGCATGAAACGATACTTGTTAACTTGAAGCGGGGCAAAGAGGTTTATGCGGCCATTTCTGCAGTCAACAACAAGTGAATAGCGGATTATGACAATTTCTGAAGTATGACCAATGAGCGATCACTGATGACGTCAGAAACCATGTTTGAAATGCACGGCAGAACCAAAACCGAAACTCTTTGAACTCCCAACAAAATATATCAGAAAACTACATTATCACAATTTCACTGCATGCCAATACCACTGAAGTTCGTATAGAAAACTAGCATTGACAAAGCGCACTGGCGTATGCATGAAATTTCGAACGCTAAGCGTACAATCATATTTCAAGACAAGTTCGCCTCGTAAGAAACGTCACGTGATGTGCTTGGACGACGCCCTATATTTTAAACTTTATGTATACGCCGTTGATTTTTGGCCCATGGTATTGTTTTAGAAGGAAGTTTAGTACTGCCGGTGACAAGCACATGTGTCGGAATGTTGTTGTTTTGTCGTTTACTCTAGGAGAGTAGTTAAAACCAGTTTCGGTTTTGGTTCCCAGCAGCAACAGGGTTGGCGTCCAACGTTATCCCGGGTTGGAGGCCGTTGTAGGCTGTAGTATAGGTCAGACAAGGCTTCCAGCCGTGCTTAAAATCGTGATATTCCCTTGTTGAGGCGTTCGCAGTGGCTGCACGCCCTCCGCACCAACAGAGACGATCAACTACGAGGCGTTTCTCTGTCAACTTAGGAGCTTGCCTTGCTTGTCTCTGTGTCGTAAGAGGCGTCCGCACGAGGCCGGCAGTCGGCGGATTCGGCGCTGTGCCTGCAAGCTGCCGGTTATATATCAACACAACACCAAGGAAAACTCGACAGCGTGTCAGGGCCCGTCTGCACGTAGTCTCTAAACTCGCTCATATTGCAATGATGATTGCCGCGCAAAACGGTGAATACAGTTGAGAAAACGTTACAAAAAATATGCTGCCAAAAAAATTCAACCGGACATTCGAACCCCCTGCTACGATGCGCTGCATGTAGTGCTTCAGAGCAGTCGTGCACGCCGCATTTTCTTTCTTTTCTGCATAAAAAACTTGCGGCTATCATGCGATATAAAATTTAGCAGTTATCCTAGAAGGATAACCCCACAGTAGCTACAATAAGGCAGCCGTCAAAACTTCAGCAAGCAGACACGCGCATCTAACAGGTGCAGCCACTCTGGTGGGTCTCTTTCCGCATCATAGAGGCTCTGCACCAATGCAGTTTCATCCCCAAAAAACAGAATACGTTGGGCGGGGGGATTCCGCACGCCAATCAGTCACGCCGCGGATCTACGCGCTATACAATCCCATCGCAAAAAATACGTACTAGGGCGCTCCTGTAGCACCCCGAAAAGGCAAGAACTGTATTTTGTAGAATGTCCATGTCCCTTTTTACAGTTTATTGCAAAACATCCCCAAAAAAACACCGCATCCCGGCACAACACAAACCAACAGTTAAGGTCTTCTAGTAGATATAAGTGGCAATTATCCGAACAAGGGATAGACATTACTTTGTCGCGCGAGCATGTTTTCGCTCAGAGTTTTGATGTCCGCAGCTTGATTTTTTTTTTTGCGTTGGTCAAATTTCCAAAAGTATGTTATCACTAGAGACTGCGCTCTTCAGGTAGAAAAAAAGAGATCGCAAATGTGCGATCGTGCTGCTAACCTCGGTGCAAGCTCATCCTGCGCAAAAAGTGTTTCCAGTACCTTGGATGTACGCTTTAGAAAAACAATGGTAATTTTTTGGTCCATTACCTATATTAAATTCGGTTAATTGTGCAAGACTTTTCATTTGCCTTAGATTTTCTATGAGCGTAACAATTGCGCGGGAAATGCAGCTTTCAGTCGTAAAGAAGCATACGTATTGCATGTGTGCTAGCGTAGAGATACATTCACTTTGACTTTTTACAAATGAGCAAAATAAAGCCAGGATCCTCCGGGCACAATTATTATCATCGATTAGTTTGAACTGAACGAATGAATTGCGACGACCCGCCGGCGACCTGCCTAGGGTCGTCGAGCCGCAGTAGGCGCAGTCAAGATTAGCCTACAAGAGTAAGCGTCAAAGAAAATTTCATAGAACATCATTAAGGATGATGCAGATAATAGGACAGCACTTTAAAATATTATTTCCCTACTAAAAAAGTCGCGTAAACGTACCCAGAGTTGTCGACACTTGGTCTAGGGACTCAAAACTGCAATCTCCACAAGTAATCTCGCCGTTTTTACGAATCACATCGCCGTAACCTTTAGGTAATACGAATTTCATACACAAGGTTATGTGTATGGAACAACGTTCCAGGTGGTGCGAATATGTTTGTGGTCATTCCTGTTTTTAAGGGTGCATATTCCTGCTTTCCGAAAAAAAATTCCCGCGCCTTCCGGTGAGGGGAACACGAGTAAATGCAGAGCATTGGGGCCTCAGTACTGACTGAAGGCAGTGTTGCTTCCATCGCTTCTTCCGTGATGCTGGAGTAGCAAACACGAGTAAACGGGGGCACGAGCGTCAATCAAGGAAGGAAGGAGCAACGCAGTGACTGAAACACGAGCGACCGCTAGCCGCTATATTTGCAGCGCGCGCAGTAGAGGGAGAGCAGTACGGGGGGGAGAGCGCGCATGCGCGAGCAGCGCGCGCCCTTCCACACCCCACCGCGCTGCTATCACGCACCTGTTACGCCGAGACCGCGACGGAGCGAACGGGCTGACTACGACGCATGCGCGCGCCAGCTGCTGTTGAGAGAGAGGAGGGAAGGAGAGGCGCACCTGCTGCGGACGCGGAACTGTTGACACCGTCCGACGCATGAACAGGCGAGGCTAAGAAATGCTCTGCATTTAAAAACCGTTCTCCGTCCCATGTGAACAGCGTTAGAAGGGAGGTTCGAGGTAGTTGGTTCATACCAAATGACTTCAAAACAGCGCTAAAAACGTGGAAGGAACAGCGCCCTGTGTCGTGGTTTCATGTGCCATCTTTTTGGGTTCTTTTGAATTCAGACAGTCGCATTACTATACTTAAAGAATTTGGTGGGTATTCGCAACACTCGGCTTACACCATGGCCAACACAGATCGCGCAGGTATTGCCTTCTGTAATATCATCGAATACGTGTCCAGACATCCCACAGAACGCTTAAAACGTGCCGCCGAAACTGTACCACGAATATTTTGCTTCGGCTTTTATGAGAAGTGTACGGAAAGGAATCGCGAAGCTTCGTCTTGGAGTTGAAATAAAGATCTCGATAAGCTTTCACCCTACCGCCGTCTTAGCAGCGTAATGGTCAGTCGCTGGGAAAAAGGGGGGCGAGAACAACCCTTTTGCAGAAGGGTAGCGTAAATGTACTTCACTGTCGCCCTGGAGAGTCAATATTCCAACTTATTCGGTTCCTAAATACCGTTGAACAATCACCGAAGAAGCAAACTGCGACGTCCAGGCTTTATTCATTCACTCTGGAGAGGCCGGTATTGCGCACAGTCTTGCGCAGGATCGAAAGGCGCGCAGTAAAATGGGGCAGTTTCTGATATTTATAAATATTTGACTGCCAGGTAGAAAGATCGACGCTGTTTGAGTGGTATAAAGGAGACTTTTGAACTCCCGCAAACCCATATAAATTAAAATATCGAAGTGCACAGCTGAAGAAGTAAATGTTCGCTCATTTCAGGAACGCTTGCATAAGTGCTGCATGTATCCATGCGGCGGGAAGGAACCTGAGTTCCGTCATTGGAAGATATTTTTAAATAGGCGATTGGCACGATCGTGGTAAGGGGAATTCCATAAATCTTGCACACCCTAACACACACACGCATAGGCATAAAGGAGAATTAAGCGCATCCGCAATAAAGTTTCTTGTGGCCGTTCCTCATGTCGATACGACCGTGATTGCATATATCTCGTGAACTATTAATTTATTCCTGGTGAGGCTCTTGTTCGGAAATAGCGTTCCTGACCATGTTGAACGGCCCATGCCGTTAGTACATTTAATTTTCAACTATCATGTTCTTAGGTGAGGTTATATACTCGCCCCTGAAACGCAGATTTTCTGGTTATTAATTAGCTTAATTGAGTAGTCAAGGTGATTGTAGAATACTTCGGACGTACATATAGTACGGAGCAGCCTGAAAATCCACCGAGACGAACGATTCACCGAGTCGGATGGTTCAATCGAGCCTGAATGCACAACGGGACGAAAAATCCACCGAGTCGGAGGGTCCAGTCGAGCCTAAATGTCCGACGAGATCAAAGGGCCACCGATACGGGATTTCCACTGTTGGACCTTTCGTCTTGCCGAACCTGTAGTCTCGTTGATCCTTTAGACGCTGAATCATACGATGCTTATTCTATTACCGTAGTGTAACGTTCGACACAGCTTACTTGAACCTATCGCTATCGGCTTATTCTTCCAAAAAATGTGTGTCTTGAATAAACTAGTGGAATTGTTGTCCTTAGTATTGTTGGGCTTTCGTCTCAGTGGACCTTTCATATTGCTGGACACTCGGGCTCGATTGGATATGCTGTCTCGGCGGACCTTCCGGCTAGGTGGATCTTTCGTCTCGTTGGACATTTAGGCTCGATTGGATATACCATCTCGGCGGACCTTCCGAGTCGGTGTATCTTTCGTCTCGTTGGACATTCAAGCTCGGACCTTCCGACTAGGTAGATCCTTCGTCTCGGTGGATATTCAGGCTCGATTGGACCTTTTGTCTGGGTGTATCTTTCGTCTCGCCGATCACGTGACGGATTGGACCTTCCGACTCGGAGGATGTTTCGTCTCGTTGGACATTTAGTCCACAAGCGAGGCATAAGCAGACCTGCTAATTAAATAGTAGTGCCCAATGAACACTAAGTGATACCAAGTACAGTAGATTTTATTTTTAAACATGTACTCGAAACAAGCGCAGTTCTCCATTTGATAACGAGACTTCATACAGTATTTTTCTTTCAGGTGAAACACAATCATGACTAAACCCCTCATATGATTCATATACCGCAGAAACTCTGAGATGTACAGGCGGAAGTGTGCTCTTGTACAATATTGCAGCCATAAAAATCTGGCCATACACTAATCATGCACCCCTATCAAAGCCTTTGAGGCTCACCAAATACACTACACAACATCTTAGTGGGATGCCTAGGTATATACTTTACTGCGTACACTCACCGTCTGTATGTTGGACACGGAATCAGACACCTTCAAAATTCGAATAAATATGCCTGAAAGAAATTGAGCATAAAGCCCTATTCGGGGCATGAAAAATGTTTCGAATTAAAAAACGCCCGTCATTTCTAGGAAAGAAAGCATTTCTTGAAAAAAAAATTCGAATTGTTTTTGCTCAGACGAGTTCAATTCGACCAAGTGTTTATGTCACGCAATGAAAGGTTTTACTATCGGTTCAGATATCAATGTGCAGTTCTTAATTAAGCGTTTTGTAAAATATATTTCGATACCGTAAAACAATGGTGTTTTGGAAAAATTGAGTGTCACTGTAACCAGAATTCGGGGTATGCTATCAGGAAAAAGAGCACAAAAAATTCAGTGGTCCTCGAAATTGTTATTGCCCTGTAAGAGAAATTGCATTGCCCTTTCGCTCAATATAGTTCTCTTTTGAAAAAACAACCTCAGTCTTTGAACCCAAACTTCCCAGGAATAGGATACCCAAGAGCATAAGGAAGAATAATGGCCACGGAAAGAACACCAACTACAGGACATCCATTTTTGGGAAGAACAAATTGCTTGGTGTTACGGATGAAGGCCTACGTATTCGGGGCAGGTACAGACAAGCACAGGCACTGTGTTGTAGCTAAAGAAAAATTGTGCACTCCTGTCTATGGCCCGCTGGATCTGACGTTGATAACAGGAGTCATTATCTTTTATGTTCATGACTACTTGTCGCTCCACAAAATATATAGGCAGGACATAACCGTGCTGTGTGCACGCTTTTTGACAACAATCGATACAATCGGCAGGTATCATAGGGCAGGTTACATTGTCTCCACAGTATACCTAACGAATACAATAAAGTTACCATTATACACGTTTTCTGAAATGCGGCCTAAACACATATAAAACACTCATACCAAAAACGTTTTTCCTATTTGTATTTGATCCTGTCAACGTTTAAAAGATGGTAATTTTTTACTTCATGTGTTGTGCATTTAAAATCTTTTCTGCGGCTTTTCCATAGGCAGTTTTCCACCTGTTTTATTGCGGTTTCAGATATTATAGATTATTTCTTTCCTTGCTCGGGGCGTGACTGTTAAATAATGTTTGTATTTAAAAATTACCCCGCGGAAGGAAGCATCCCGTTTTTCTAACGCGCCTTAAGTAATACCATTTGCGCAAAGTATTGTCGCTTCTCAAAAGTAAACCTCCCATTGAAACAACTTTGAAAAAGTGGAGGTTTCTATTGTCTTATCACGCACTGCGGCATATAATGGTTTTCGTGAGAGCAGCTAGTCTTCTGAGCGAACGCGAGTCATGTAGTTCCACTATTAGAACTATTATTCTCTACAGTAGGTTTATTACTGGTGATATGACGTTTTTAAACACTGTCACAGTAATCTGTAGGTAAGTCGGGATTTCCCCGTCTTGGCGTGTACATGTCATTTCATAAAATTAACTGTGTCTTCATTACCCAAACATCACGTCGCAGCTTCCCAGTGTGTAAAAACAGCGCAGTCATACTTGTCCTCGTCTTTTATTTTTGAGACAGAGAGATTCCCAGAGTACCGTTTGATTGCTCTTCAATAGCACTTCCTCCCCCAAGCCACAAATATTCCGTGCTACCAAACCGTGTCTCCAACGAAAGACCGATCCGGACGTCATATTAAGAAGCATCGAAAACACGAAATGATACAAGTACCGATATCAATCTGTTTGTCAATATTCAATTACACTTGTAGCAAAACTAGTCAACAAAAATGTGACCTGACATTCCATACCGTTCTTACCTGAAGGTTAAGGTCATCAGTTAAATCGGTGACCAACAAACGGTACTGAAGAAATTCTTGCGTCTGGTGGCGTCTCTGCATGGCGTAGCTGTTATCATTCCTAGTCTCTGTAAGAACGAGTAAAGGGCCCTTGTGCACTGCAGAGGAGAAGAGGAATGATGTTTGTGATCGGTAGGGCAACCGACTTTTCGCGCAGGGCAAGATCGCATGCCTCAATGTTGCAGGTTCACACCGGAAGGCAGTGATTGGTTGCGACGCATTCCGAAGCACCGGGAAAATAAGCTGGTTTGGAAAAAGCTCTGTAGCTGCAAAATGGCTCTTAAACCTACACTTTGTTTTGGAGCTCAGCATACAAGTGAACATTCTAACACATTAATTAATAAAACTGACACGAACATATTTAATTACAAAACACGAAAACCAAATCACAGACAAATTTGAATACGTTACTACACTATTAACCTAAATAAGCATTCAGCGGTGTTCAACTCTACAATTCTGTGCATTCACAATTTTGAAGAGAAGTGCATACGTGTCGTCAGTATTTTTTTCAATCACTCCCTACTTTACAAACGAGGAAATTTACGTAGTCAGGGCATGGCAAAGGAAAGCATCGTTATCACAATAACCACCGAATAACATGGTACAAGCATCACTTATCTAACAACTTAGAACGGGAAAAATATCGAGTTTACAACTAATGTGACCAATAAGGTACCGGGTTAGGTTAAAAGATCGGTGCCCAATTAGGTTGTGCTCATTCGCTTATGAAATGTCGTAATTGCCTGTTAATTTTTTATTTTATTTGAAGAGCACATCTGAACTTCTGATTTTTTTTATTCAGCTCCAGGGAAAAAGGTTGTACACAACTAATCCCTTTCACACGCCTCAAAGCACTCTTCCAGTTTGACCTCAAAAAGAATTACATTTCATCGAACAAGCACGCTTCTAATTAGCCCTTCCAAAGCAACAAAGCAAGGGCCCTTTACGGTTCTCTTCCGCGCCAGTGTTTCTTTGCTTCTCAAACGAGGTCAACGTAGGTCTTTACCTCTTGGAGAGTCTCTGCATTGGTAAAGAGCAAAGTATTCTACAACATGGTGAATGTTTCACGCATAGAACGCTTTTATCTTTCCCAAATCTGGTAATGTTTAGCTCATGAGAGACTACGCGCCTTCACATCTTGGAGGCAAGTTTAATTTCATTCCGTTTCGCATGAGGCTGCCGGGTCATAAAATGTTTGCGGGCGGGGCAGCCAACACAATTATATTTTGTCATGATTTTAAATTGTTAAGAATAACTTCAGGGTTTACAATTTTCTATGTAGCCACTTTGACTGCAGTGAGAGAGAGAGGAAGGCTGTATCTTTGTCATCTGGAGACCTTTTCATGCTCTTTTAATCTTCCAGGCCCATTGTGTCCCAACTTCGCTGCAAAACAAAAAGCAACATTGGTAAGGCTAACAGTAATCGTCGAAATAAATGTTGGGGTCGTCGATTTATTTTACAATGTCTATATAATTTATTTCAATTCCTGCTTCTTACCCGCTGCCTAACTAACATGTCATTGAAACCCACGTAAAACAGGTTTACCCGTTATCATCACTGGCAGAAATGTGTTCACGCAGTTGCAGCAATAGGGCGTGTTCGGCAAGTGCGACATCAAACCGAACCGTAATCGACTGCGTTGCCGGGGTGATGATTCAGCAAAGCCGCCCTGCTCTGACGTGACGCCTGGTCTCTGCGGCGCGCATATTTCAAAAGTAACTTGAAAAACTTCATTGGAAATCTTCTATACTTTACTAGAGTGGTATCCAACGGTAACACGGTTCAAAACCCCCTGCTGTAAAGGCTCGCCACGTACTGTTTATCTACAAACTAATGAACAGTGCGAATGTCACCATTGTGAACTCCCAATTTCTAGCCTCCATCCTCGCAACTGGTGGGCTTGTGTTCGTGACACGTTTCATCCTTTTGTCTGAAAAGAAATGTGCAAACACCTGCGTTTTTCTTGAATCTCCTTCACGCACAATAAACGGTCATACACGTTGGAAAATCCGGGATTTTGCGCCAATTACTTATCGTGAATGGAAAGCACCACGCAATATTTTGAACAATATGTGGAGCTGCTTAGGCATCAGCAAAGTTACCGGGAAAAGGCTCTTTTTGTTTGATTTTTTGGCCCATCTGTTTCTTTGTGAAGAAAACGACGCCCTCCAAAAAGAAAGTGCAGGACTATAGACGCAGCTGCTGAGTCAAAAAAAGCACTCCGCGCACCAATATTTAGAACTGTGTTCACGTATGTCCGTTTTCCCTCAGTGGAACATAACGCAGGAAAGATATCTGCGCGCAAAGCACTGGCAGAGATATCACCAAGAAGTCTATTTATAACTTCCAGTAAGGCAAACATCAAGTAACTCTTTGGTGTGCATTGAAACTAACCTTGACGTTGTGACGGGTGTTGTGCTGTTATTGTTTAAACTCATGCTCAGCGTGGTTTTAATTAATAACTTTTGCTGTGTTGTCTTGCACACCAGTGTACGTCACGCCACAACAGGGTCACGTTGTATCACTGGCGTAGATATTAAACAGGCCGTTGCTATCGTCGAATGATGCTGTTGAAAGACTTGGGTCGCTAAGGACATCCATATGGTCTTCGAGTGCACCGCCAAGCAAACTAAAAAATTTGAACACGTGAGAAGAGCCCTCAGTGGCACCAGGGGTCAAGATTTGCCGGCCACAGCCAGATTTCAGCGCAATGTCGCAAATTGACGCGCTGTAACATTTCCGTACTCAGACTTTTATCAAGACCTCACCACCGCTGAAGTACAAATTGTGTAAATTTTGTAACTTTCCATATTTCGGGATATTAATGAAGACTTTATATCCGAGGCATGCGTTTGTGAACCCCTTTCGATTTTTTCTCGCCGACTCTATGGCACTATATTTTCGGGGCCGCCTTTTTATATCCCCTTTTTTGAAAGCCCTTATCAACACCTGCCCGAGTGGCGACTGGGGACGCGAAATATATGCTGCCCCAATCATTAGAAACGGCTAAAGGGGTAATGAAGGGCCCAAATGAATAAGGATTGGAAATTTTCATTACTGTGCCAAAATATTCTAACATTCCTCGAGAATGTCGCCGCGAAGTGGCATCCTAAAATGCGCACCCGAAGTCATTTAAAATGGCGCCAATGGTGCCGTTACTTGGCCTGGCCTAGTCACTGCATGTTTCGGGTGACTCGCAGTGGTATTTAAATTGTTAAATTTTCCTTTAAAAATTCGTAATAGCGTGTATTTTTATAACTTACAAATGCAGTCTATAGTTACTTGAATTTCGCAGTAGTTTTTAGTGCATGCCGCAAAGGCGCTGCGGAGTTGCAACAGCATTGCGCATGCATTGTGAAACGCGTGTTTATGTCGGTTAGGTCGTCTCTACTTCCGTTTGCTCTTGTATAATTAGTTTATTTTTCGAAAGATTAGAGCGAGTTTCCATGATTGAAGTCCCCTGTGCTAGTAGCATTAGCTCGCTTTTCTCTGAATCAACGCAAGAAGCGACAATTAAAAAAAAAATCCTTCAAGTGTGATTTCTCAAAATGGATATTTCGCTGTAAAAGGGAACAATTTCTCTTCAACCATTTTTGTTCCCTAAACCTTCTTAACCAGCGTGTGTCACGAAAATATTTTAAAATCACACTATTACATGCCGAACATTATTGAACGTTCAGTTTCTTTTAGAAGAGGAGACGTGGCAAATGAACAGTTGACAGCAATTTTATTGTTTTGGTTCAGAATTAGCCTATATTTATTGAAAACTTATGAAATGTGTTTCAGATTGTTATATGCAGAAACGTTTTCAAAACGTTTGTTGACCAGAGAAGCTAAGAAAGAACACTTTGAATTTTGAATGGTAAATACAAAGTATTATTGTAATAGATTTTTTACACAGTTTCTAATATCAAAGTTTATACAGCCAGACGCGCTGTGAATAGTTTTGGAGGGATGGTATCGCTCCGTCTCACTTCCTTTCGTTTCAGAATTTTATCGCACTGCTTGCCGAGGGTTTCCCTGCCCTTGCATGGACTTCTAGATATCTAGATGGTATTCCTCTATTCCCTGGTGTTTTAGTGCTTCTAAAACGGCTGCGGTGTGTACGGAGTCAAACGCTTTCTTTATAACCTATAAGTTGCATGTAGAGGTGTTTAGTGTATTCTGAGGATTGTTTCATCTAGAGTAAATCCTCTCTAACGGTTTCCCGGCGTCAGCGACCGTGCTGCGGGTGATGTCACGTTCAAGCAAGTTCGTTTCTCCTGAATCAGACCCTCCTTTGTTTCTCTTTCAATAGAATAGGACGGCCGCATGACAGTGAAAATGATTTGGCCAGCCTTGACCAATACTTCGGTAGTCAGCTGCAGTTGTGAGAGAAGCACTCAGTTGTGAACCGAGCTCTGACAAATCATCTTCTCGTCTGAGCAGCACCAACGAGTTCTTGCACTTGCAGTCACGTGAGCAGGCATCTGGGAGAGCGTCCAGGGTGTGCGATGCTTAGGTCTTTTGAACAGTTGGTTGGGGATTTGACCATACTTTTGGGGTTGAATTCTCTAGGGGAACTCTAGGGTATTTTCCTGTAAAAAAGGCCGCACGGTGCGACACCGATGGTTGCTCGTTGAGCGATTTGGTGCAATGCAAATCATCTAGTTTCGTATAATGATTTAAATATGTGTGTAGTGTTTTGCTCTTTCATCACCAGGGCTCAAGCGCATAATCAAGGTTTCTGATGAACAGTCACGCTACCAAAACTCACTCCAGAACCAAGTTCCACAATACCGTCGCAAGAGAGCGGACCAGCTGAGTACGTAGCACGAGTGTAGCCATTCGTACGGCATGGAGCTCTAGTTGAGTGCTGGCAGGCCAATGATATTTGTAGGCTGGTGACCTTCGGCACGAATAAAAGGCCTCTGCTACTTAAACACCAGTGACATCCCTTACGACAGCAATGGTAGCCCACCTTGCTCTTCGTTCATAGCGGCGTAAGTGAGATCGGTATTTGTTTGTAGCTTTTGGTCATTGGTGAGGCGTGCTTGACCCTCCTTTGCCTTCATGCAGTGCTCCCTGTTCTATTCATGGCAGTGGTCTAGGTCGAGAAAGGAGGGTGCCCTCCCAAGGTGGGGCCACATGCGGTAGTGGAGGAACATCGAGGCTGAACTATTGATCAGCAAGGGGCACGATACGCCTAACAGCGTTTGTTATTGTTCGCCTTGATGCATTTCTATCTCTTGTGCAGCGAGCGTGGCCTCCAAATAGGAAATTGCAGAGTACCTATGTAGGACCTCAGCCTCCCCGTTACGTGGAATTACGGGGCCACCCGGATGCAGGTTTCGTGCAAGTTTTCGAACTTGAGCCTTTGAGCCTTGTTCAGGTCAATGGCGACTTCTCTGCATCATGATTCAGCCGTGAGGACCGTGGTAACCAGAGTTCACAGCACATCGTGTAAGCACTCCCGAAGCGGCTACCGATCCTCTGAACGACATGCACCCTTGACTTCCATGGCTTTCGGAGCTTCGATAGATAGTGTCTGGAGTGTGATTCGCGTTTCCAATCAGGGTAACGTAGATCTGGGCTCGCGCAGTTACAGAACACCGAATACTGTGTACTGCATGTAGGTTGAGGACACCAGAATGCCCGTTGGTTTGAGGTATCCCGAGGACCTCTATAGGCACGCTCTCAGGGGACATTGCAACCCAAGAAGCAGAGCTCGCGCGAGTGATGTTCTAGGTAGAACAAGCAACAAAGATAAAAAAGTGCGCACTCCCACATGATATGTAAGGCGAGCAGTACACCGCAAATAAACTCATTGAACAAACCTCTGTTCAATTCTTAGGTAAAATAAATTAATTGAACAAACCTCTGTTCAATTATTCACCAGAGGACCGAAATGGGAGGCGAAGTAAGTGAGGTGTGGGAAGGATGGATGGACCGGAAGGATGGCGCGGCAGGCGCGCTTAAGATGCTTTGAACGGCATCGACAGTGAAATGAAGAAAGAGAGAACCGGGAAGTCGTCTTCCGACTACGGGAAATAGCGGATGCTTACCAATCCAGGTCCGAATGACTCAGTGCCTGGCCCCTTGTTAGCATTCAATAAACATTAACACCAACAAATTTTATCCGACACCGGTCTGCTGGCTGGCATACACAATGTGATACTCAGAAAAAAATATTTTGCAAATGCTTCGACAACTCCAATTATTATTACCACTCTAAACTAGAACTGTGTCAGATTTGAAGCTACAATTTGTAAATAGATGTGCAAGAGTTTAGTGCTATGACGCCACAGGGCCAGTGGTTTCCTTTGTCGCCACACCTTACCATGGGCGCTGTGGTTGCGCTTATCAGGGCATTAATAAAGGTTGGAGTGTGCTAGAATCACTATTGTTAAGTGCTTTTAACTGCTTTTAGGAGCGCACGTTTCTGTAGCCCGTTTTTGTCGCTTTTTTTCTTAAAAAGTATACAGCATCGGTGTGAGAAATCTCAACTACCATCGAACGCCGAGGACAATGACGCACTTGAGCAGAGGATGCAAGTAAAAATTCATGAAGCTTTTTGCTCGAGGGACGGAATCTCATCCGTAAATGCAGTTTTTATATTATTAGATAGGAAAATCGCAAGCCAGACTTTGGAGGGTTTATGAATAGTCATCATCATCATCAACCGATCCACTCCCTCTGCAGGGCGAAAGCCTCTCACACAGATCGCCAATTACTGCGGTCCTCTGCTAACTGCAGCCAACGTATACTCGCAAACTTCTTGATTGATCTGCCCATAGACCTTTCTGCTGCCCTCTTCCACGCTTGCTTTCTCTAGAGATCCACCCTGTTACGTTTAAGGGCCTACGGTTATCTTGCGTTCGCCTTACACGCGCTACCCACACCCATTTGATCTTAATTTCTACTTATATGTCATTAACACGGGTATGTTAACTGACACACTCCGCTCTTTTCTTGTCCCTTAAAGTTACACCTACAATCGTTCGTTCCTTTGATCGCTGAGACGAAAAGTTCAACCCTTTATTGAGCCTCCAAGTGTCTGCTCACTAGATGAGTACCGGTAACATGCCGCTGTCATACACTTTTTTTCTTCAGCGACAACGGTGAGCTGCCCTTCATTATCGAAGAATGCCTACCGAATGTACTCCACCCCATTCTTACCCTTCTGATTGTCGCTGCCTCATGGTTGGGATCCAGGGCCACAGCTCGGTCTCAGTAGATATATTCGCTTACCACTTCCGCTGCCTCGCCACCTATCTCAAACCTTTCTGCTCTCTCGTGTTCATGACTATCCTGGGTATTATCTGGCATATACAGTAAGCTGCGGTCGTTAATTAAGAACACGCCGCGAAAACGAGCCTTCGCAAGGACAAGATAAGAAACGAAACTGATACTAAAACAGACCGGTAATTCTAACACGCTGAAATGATTGCCAGGGCATCACAATATTAATAGAATGTAGTTTAAAATAAAACCCGACAAAGGTGGAATTTTCTTCTTTCTACTACTCACTCTCCGCAATTATTGTTTCTAAACGCGCAAAAGTAACACTTTTAAGCATCTTTTGTTATTTACTCGCACAAAAAGGACTATAATTAACACAGCCTTCAAAGTGTTTGTTCAAACGACTGTGATGGTAAGCGCGAAGTTCGCCTCAAATGTTTTCAAATCCTCAAAAGATACTTTCTTGCCATTGCGAACACCCCATTCAAAATATACACGTCCCCCACTAGTTAGAACTTGCCCAGACGAATCTGTATCATACTTTCCCGCGAAAATACTCTGAAAAATGTAATCCACCAGCAAAGGAAATTGGCCCTGTCTGCAACTAGCAGCCCACATCTAAGCTAAAACACAAAGGACACCATAGGTAACACTTTAGCCGTTTTCAATATTTTTTTTTACTAACTCTAAAAGATTTTGGTGTAACAAATGGAGTTGAAAACGATGGAAACCACTTCAGAAGTGTGGTTTTTCCTGCTTTTGGGAGGATGACAGCGTGGTAATTAGAGACACCGGATATTTTCCGAAAGGGTGTAAATCACATTTCAGCGTACACTAAGCAGCTACAATCTTCCTCGTCCTTCTATCAGCTGACTACCAGCGGGGGGCCGAAAGCCGGACACGGGTTCAGTTTTGCTCGGCTGTCTCCACGTTATTTACAGCACGCTGCCAGAAAATAAATGATTTTCTTGGGGGTGATATATCGTGTAGCGAGGGGCTGTCAACCCTGCCAGGAGGATATTGCTCCGGAGGCAGACAGGTTACCCAGCCAGGCTCAGCGCAAACTGGGCCAGTGCCTGAAAGCGGCTCCGTGTGTCGCATGCCTTGGGTAGGGGGGGCAATTTCGCCGTCTGTAATACATAAACAAAACAATCATGTCCCCTTTTCTTTACACCCAACTGTTGTCCTAAAGCATGTGACGTCGGTATTTGTGTTTACGATTTAGGGTTCCTTGTCACAGTTTTATGGGCCAAAATATCTTAGTATGGCTGTGTAGATGCACATAAACCCCACGACCACCTGCTTTCGTGACCACTATTCCCATCTGCAAGTGGTAGTGGAGTTGCTAGGTAACGTAGGCGCTGCAAAGGATCGGTCAGGCGGGGCGGCGGCGAATTTCGGCCCTGCCATTCTGAGCATGACCGCATGAACTGATTAATAATGTATACATGTCACGCCTTTATTATGTAAGTCGAAGCCCCTCGTGGGTCTTTAGTACGGCAGCGTGACCGCAGTTCTGGTCAGCATGAAGGGAGGGGCGTATGACTCGGCGCAGATGACGGGGAATGCCCTGCTACCACTTCCGGCCGTAGGAGCAACAGGTGCGGCGGTAGAGCAGCTCTTTACGGAGTGCGAAGTGCGAACTTGTCGGCATAGGGCCCGAGATCCTCCGGCGGGTCGTGTACCGTAGAGAATTTCAATAATAGAAGCAGTCCACGTGTCCTTGTGCTGCTCGGCTGATATGTCGCTGACGGGAAGATGCGACAAACAGGAGTAACGATCATGAGTCACACTCAAGCGTGGAACAGGGCAAACACAATTCCATTCGCAATTCGTTTTTCACTGAAGAAACGAAAAAGTTGAAATGACAGTTGATATCAAGAGAAAGCTGCCATAGAAACGGAGAATATACGGGGCCAGAAAACTTGTAAGTGGCAATAAAGACCTGTGTGTTTTGACTTGCATGGCAATCTCACGTTTGCTTTCTTTGTCGAGGCGACAGCTATCTCTTTTTTTGACTGACTGCCGGCAAGCTAGATGCTGCAGGCAGAGTCCATTACATCCCAAGCACTGTTTGCCTCGCGCGAATCTTTGCTAGGCCACCACATCGTCGATAGGTGCATATGTTCGCTGTGGTGGCAGGGAAAAAGCAACCAAAAGGAAATGGCCCTGTTAAATACAAGACAACCAAATATTTCGTATAAAAACAATACCAGCCTCTCGTCTACAATCAACAGTCACAGCAGCAATAGCTCCGCGCCTTCTATAATTTCACTAGCCCTCGATAGAATACGTCGTTGGTTCTGTGCCTGTTTTCATTGTCGTAGAAATGGGCAGCACACAGTTTTCCATAAATGCTAGAAAAAGCCGATGCCAACTTCACTGACTTAACGTGTCGAATGGTGATGTTGATAACGAAGCTACATGACGTCCCCTAATCGGGAAGGCAAGCTTCGTAGAACTTCTCAAACCGCGCACATCATTTCCCGTTCGCAAAAGTTCCTTTTACTCGTGTTGCTCTGCTTGCGGCAAATAGTGGAACCTTTTGCTAGTTTTGAACGTGGAACATTGCCACCAGGGAGCGCCATGGACGTTTTTTGTTTATTGATATCATACCTCTTTCAAAGGCATATCATTCTTCTGATCGCGAAAACCAAGCATTAATATTTTTAATGGAAAATTTATGTGTTGATGTGTAGCCAAATTTGCCTAATATGTTCTGTTTGATCAACATTGTCGATACTTCTAAACATTGCTACCAGATTAAGCAGTCTAGAACAGCTCTGCCTGTGTTAGTGCCTTGTTACCGCATTCTTGTAAATTGGTGCATGTGCGCTATGCGTTTCCTGTCCCCCTCGCACGGTCATGCCCTCTCCGTATTCCATCGACCACGTTACGGCATTTCTTGGCACAGAAGCCTCGACCAAGAACAGCATCGATAATGAAACAACAAACAACCATTTAAATTTAACGATGCGGTTTCGATTCCCTGCCGCGGCGGCCGCTTTCCTGGTGGAGGCGAAGAGCAAAAACGCCCGTGTGTGCGAGATTTTGTCGCACATACAGATCCCAAGGAGGTAAAAATTATTCCGGGTCCCTTCACTGCGGCACGCCTCATCGCCTGCATTGCATCGACGCGTTAAACCCTTCAATCAATCTACCGTTATAATCTACTGCCCCAACTTCTCCTCAGTACGACTTGGCCCCAAATTGCAGTCTTTGCTTGCGCGGAATCTACCCACCTTCGCGAAACTTCTTCCAGAAGTTATTTGCGCACGCTTCGTGTTAAGAAGTTTTAAAAACAAAACGTAGTGTGGGTAACTTGAAAAGGTAAATACAAAAATTCGGTGGTATAGCTTTGGTTAGCCACAGTTGATAGCGAAAGCTTTAATGTCCTGACTAGGCCCATGGTCTAGGAGTGGTCGAGGTGTGATTTTCCAATTTTATAAAGAGAAACTTCTGCAATGAATACTCTGCTTAGTCATTATATTTTTTCGCCCCGGCGTTTTCTAAGCCTCGCAGCTCTACGAGTGGCCGCAGCTGGATGTTCGTCTTCCTCTATCGCACATGGCTCTGCGCCGCACGTGGACTCCTGGCATTCCTTTGTGGCGCGCGCTTAACACTTAGGCGGCGGCCTCCTCGCCTTCCGCCGCCAGGTGGCGACACGGGTCCCGTGCACGTCTCCATTCCCTCCTCGCCTATCTCTTGCCAGAAGGGTTGCGAGCTGGGCTAGTTGGAAATACATATTGTGAGATGAAACCAGCGCGAACTTAAACAAATACAAAGAAAGTGGAATGCAAGCTGAATCAACGCGCATTTGAGAGCGCATAAACTGAATTAAGTGGACCCCGATGATCTCATCTTGCTTCGTATTTCATTAAGTGCGGCGGATGTGAAACAATGTTCCTGCTGCTGACATTTTGTTCAGGCACCGTGAACAAACGCCCCGCGAAATATATACAGAGCATAAATAGTTCCACATAGCATAAAGAGTAGAGAAGTGTGTCAGCCCAGCAAGCCTTTGTCTTCGTCAAAACAAGATTGCATATCTGAGTCTATATAGCTGAGTCTGTCTGGTAGCCGGAGTCTATCTACTTGCCTTATCAACGTGGCTTTTGTCAACTTGGTTTTCTCATGCGCAGTGTTTTTATAGTTTGGTGTTAAGTGTTTATAGTCACCCTTCTTCAAATTAATCTTTAGTTTTTAGACCAGTGGCGTACCTTGCGTGCCACTCCCTTTGTCTTGGTTTAGGTTCGCACTGGTTTAATAGAAGAATAAGACTATATCTCACCAGCCGCCTACCTTTTGCAGGCATCGGGCCGCCGCTCCATGTCGGGCTCTTGCGGAAGAGGGTGGAGTTTGGCCTCTAACTCTCAATGATCACCTTGCGAAGACCGCCTGTGGTAGCGTTGTGTAGCTTTTGATACAGATGAAGTAAACCAGAATTCTCGATACGGAGCACATCTTCAAGAAGGGATCACTTTGGATAGTAGGTTCTTTTTTTTCTGGAATTGCATTTTCGGTAACACTGCAAGCCACTTTTCTCCAAATTGCGTCCGGAATTCTTAAAATTAATTAGATAAATACGTATCACAATCACAAAAAAAAAAACACAGCTGCGTTTTGTTATTTCCTAGAATTGTTGCATAAGCTGATACTTCACATTTTTGGCCCCGTTTCATGTTTACGATTCGCCTCGATATTTAGAAAATGTATTTGATCGTGCCTTTTGTTGGTAATGAGAATAAAATTCATAACCACAGCAGTATCACTGAAGAAGAGTAACTAAAATGAGTTCCTGTGTTCGCTGTTAGGGAAAACAGGCGGACAAAAAGGACAAAAAATTCCACTGCAGCCTACAGGAACAGGCGCTTACAGATTAGATAGTTTTTTGCCGTGTTAATCAATTGGCTCTGTTCCCCAACTGGTTTAATTGCATTGTTCAGATCTATACGCGAATTCCAGATTGGGGTTATTATTTTTATTTTTATTCAGGAATCGCTGAAAATTTTCGGGCACATCATTTTGTATTGGGGCTGTCACCCGACGCCCACAATGATATTGCGGCCCAAAGAAAAGATGTGAAATATAAAAATATAGTCATTAATTGTAAGGTTTAACGCGCCGATGCAACGCTGGCGGTAATGCGCAGCGTAGTGGATGGCTCTGGATTAATATTGACCACCTGTGGATCTTCAACGTGCGCCGAAAGCTCGTACACACTGGCGTTTTTGCATTTCGCCTCCATCAGAAAGCGGCCGCCGCGGTGAAGAATCGAACCCGCGTATTCGTGCTCACCAGAACAACGCCTTAGCCACTGAGCCAGCGCGGCGGGTAAAACCTGCAAATGATGTGTGGCTTCAATATACACATAAATGTTGCGTAGCGATGCATGCTGTTTTTGGTGGGTTTTTCCTTGTATCTTTTGAGTTGTTTACTAAGGCGACACGTTTCCTCATTTTATCTCATCACCGAAAATATAGATTTCTTGTAGGTTCTCCTTTTGAGGGATAAAGGGGGCTTACTTTTCGTTATTTGAAAGTGCTTGCCAAGTGCATCCTAGACCACACCAACTCTGCGCCGGAGTTTGTCGGGCATTGGGTCCGCACTAAAAACCTTTCCGAGTGATTAAATTGTTTTACTTGTTCTAGCCATTCGTTACATTTGCAGAGCAGGGTGCTTTCGGCGGAATATTAAGTAGACTCAACGGGCCATGGTACGAAGAATGGTAGGAGTTAGGGACAGGAAACCAGCTTCCTGTGTATGAGAACGGAATGGAGTAGCTAATATTGTAGTTGAAACAATGAAAAACATGTAGTTTGGCTGGCCCTACAGTGCGAAAAAAATGACAACCGGTGGACCACCAGGTCTACAGTTGATGCGGCGGGACGTGTATAGAAGAAAGCAAAGGCCAATAGCTTGACGGAGGGAAGAACTAACGCATTTTGCGCTAAAAATGAACTACGGAAGCGCTGGAAGCACCGAATGGAGGTCGATGGAAGAACCCAGGCAGCACAGGACTGTTCGGCCTTACTCAAGGCGGTGCACTTTGGCCGGCTATTTTCTGACCGGCCTTTCTCCGGCAACCATGTTGGGCCCGTGTCCAAATGTGGGCATTTTGGCCGTATACGGCCGTACTCCCATCACTGTCCAACGGCCAGTGTCCGTCAGCCAGTCGACCGGCTTACGTTCATACGGCCAGATTCCAGCCGTAGGGCTCCGGCCATCACAAAGCCACCCATGAGCGGCCGAAGTAAGGCCACCGGAGGACAGCCGAGATGCAGTCGTCGGACTCCAGCCGGAGTAAAGCTGCCGAGAATTCGGCCCTGCTACGGGCATTGTAGTTCAGCCGCAGTACGTTAACTGTACTGAGGCCGGTGGACGACCACTGCATGCAGCGCAAGCAGATGATTCAATCTCGCTGTTCAGCAGCACAAACCCACCATTTTGGGTCCACTGCAACCACATCAAAATGAGCCCGCGCGCAACCACCAGCCGTCCAGCCTTCAGCGCAGTCTGGCTTAATTATCAGCGTCACTTTACACCAAGTATAATTTATTCAACAGTGCTCACAAATGGTCGTTGCTTTAATTGCTGTGCCTCTTTTACTGTCGAATACAGCAAATATTCATTTCTTTGCAGAGATGGGATCGATGTATTGTCCAGGTCCTGATATCTTCTGTGGGGCGGCTTACGTGTAAAAAACAAAGAAGGATGAGGGGGAGTCGGAAGGCCATACTTTAGGGGGTTGAATTTCACAAAGATGAAAGTGCCGCTTTTAGGCAATTTCTTTTAAGACAATACTTTCATGCTCTGACTAAATCAACTATTTTTATAACAGCTGCGTGACCAATTTTTTTATATAAAACCGGTGCAAATGCCTTTGCGAAGAGGTTCGCTACTCCACAAAACACTCAGCAGCATTCAATATAATTTACTTCACAGAAAACGTATGTCCAGTATTTGCCGATTTTCTTGCAAAAAAAATTTTCTACTCGATCAACTTTTCTGATGATCTTTCACAGGGCTGATCCTAGAAGCGATCAAAGAAGTACTTTCAGTTTAAATACATTTTTTATGTTGTTTTCATGAGTTACGTGCACACTCCTTAATAGTCTAAAATAACTTAATTTTCCTCTAAAGTCGTACTACATTCAGGAAATTCTAGACGTGTTGCGAATGACGCCCTTCTTCAGATGGCTGCAGTTCTATCCCTCTATGTTCACGCAAGGAAAGGCGTAAGACAAGAGTTTCATATTTTCTTTCAAACAAATAATTTAGCAATCGTAGTATTCATACAGCAAACCTTGTATACTGCAGCGAATAGAGCAATTAATATTTCGTTTGTCAAGTTTGAATACGTAGGGTTCTCAACCGATCGGAGGCGAACTTGTGGCTCCGCAAGATTATTTATTTTTTTATTTACGTATTTATTTATTTATCTTTTATTTGTTTGTTTGTTAGTTATTTTTTATTTAGTTATTTATTTGATTATTTATTCATTTGTTCAGTTATTTATTTATTTTTTTATTTATTTGATGCCTGCTTGCCCTTGCATACATTGCAGCAGGGAGCTACATAACATTAAGTATAAAATATGAGACCAAACAACAAAATAATTCTACAAGGCGCGGTGAAGATCGTCATTATAAACATTGGATAAAATCATACGTGGAAGATAAATACACTCTCATATTGATCAAAAATAAAATGAATCGCTCAAGCCGTAACCTTAAAAGAAAGTTAATAATGTGCTTCAAGCTAGCGATCCCATTTTGGGATTTGTAGAATGGCGCTTGGATATACTTCTCCCCTTCTATTCCAGTTTTCGAATGATAGATATTACGAAAAAATTTTAAACTCAGGTTTTGTCAATGATCTTTCCCGTCTTACCATTTAAGTTTACTTTTACTTTCCCTCATCCTAAGTTGACATTGCCAATACCTAATAGGAATCGCAATGCCCTATTCTGTATGTTTTCGAGCGTATCAACCAGCTCTTTGCTGTGGGTATCCCAGAAAACACATGCGTACTCCTACATTGAGCGCACATGAGTGACATACGGTTGTTCTTTTAAGTTAGGTGGAGGTTCGCTGAAATTTTATCTCGGAAAGCCAAAAACACGTGCAGCCGTAACTTTTATGTTGTGAACGTGCCTATTTCTCCAACAAGTCGTTAAATAAGCACCTAGTTATTTATGTTCCGTTGCAGTTCCTAAAGAAGTGTAATTTACTGTATGCCCATTCAACTGGAATGAAGGATTTCTTGTAAAGGGGACGTTACCAAATTATTTAAAATTCAACGACTTTTACGAATCAGCACACCAGGATGTTATCAATTTTAATCATGCTGCACGTATTCAGAATCACGTTCATTCGCTATAGTTCTGTAAATTACGCACTCATTCGCGAACATTTTTCACAAAGATTTGAGGCCACACAAACAAAAGAGAGCCCGAAACTGAGCCTTGGGGAATTCTTGAGGTCACGGGAACATATCCGGACGAACAACCATTGAGAGCGACCAACTGCTGTCTTAGATATACTCGGCTGTACATGCAATAACCGATTCATTCAGTTTATTTCCCGCAATGTACTAACAAGAAGGTGATATGAAACACCATCAAATGCTTTTTTGCCACGAAGAAAATAGTCAGCTACTTTAAGATTATCTATTGTTACAGCCAAATCGTGCGTGAACTCAACAAGCTGTGTTGAGCAAGAAAAACCCGACGAAATGCGTGTTCGCTAGGATGCTGGCGATTATGTTTAACCAAATAAGTCATATCCCACGTGTAGCTAATCTCAATTTCAAACACGGCAACTAATTTAACATCCTGGCTTCGTCATCCACAAGGCTCTGTTGCTACAGCAAATTCAAAATAACACTTGTTTTTAAATAGGCAGTAATAAAATCCCATGAAGTAACATAGTGCAGGGCACGAAGTATGGCCGACCAGTGCAGGAGCTTAGCCTCTTCTACGTTTATCACAAACAGTATAGGGAACATTCTTTTTCGCAGTATTAATTTGAGAAGAATAGTCAGAAACTTGCGCGTTTGCGCGCCCTTGCCTTTCTTCGATGGGGAGTCCTAACATGGCGCCGGTTGAGCTCCTGCGTGGTTGCCGCTTGCGCGACACCCTTTAAGGCCACTTATTTTGGTGAACCACTGCCATCTCGGGTCGGACATCGCTGCCGGGTCGATGTCTTCAGTGGTCTCCATTTCTTCAGGGGGCGAACAGTTCGGGCTGATGCGTAGACGAAGCCGACGGGTGAGTCGTTGTAGAGGGTATGACTGGCGAGGCTTAGCTCACCCGCCGGTGTGGCACAGTCTTCTTGTGGCAATAAATGTAATTTCGATGCCCTAAACGTTTCCCTGGTACTGTCCAGTGAGTCCTTGCACCTTGCCCGTTCACCTAGAACACTCCTTCCAGTTTGACAAACGTAGTTGGTTCATTTAAAACGTAGAAACACCGAGCGGATGAAAAACGTGTCTGCGCCATTCGACTCCCTCACGGCTCTTTCTTCACCCAGGGAAAAACCGGTTCTACATCGGCGGGTCTTCTTTCAAGCACGTCTGTGCATGGTTTCTCGGCGCCAAGACGCGCCGTTGTTCGCATAATGACGTAGAACCTGATACCTCACGAAGGCCGGTCTTCTCTTGAACACCGGTTGCCGAAAATTCTGCCACCGTTCGCTTGCCGTATTCGGCCGAGGACCGCTAACCAAATGGAAAACCTACATTCTGAGGCCGTAAGTCGGCCGGTCTCTTTTATAACACCGGCTGTCCGAAGAAAACGGATATTCTGCCGCCGGACACGCTGTTCACCGTTGAAAGAGGGGATGCGCGGCAGCCGCGCTACTGCCGGTCTGCTTTCGAACACCAACTGCCACAAGAATACGGATATCCTGTGGCCGGTCGCTTGCCATGCTTCGGCTGAACACCGCTTCCCGAAGGAAAAACGGATGCCCTAAAGCCATACTCCTGCCGTTCTCTTTCGCAACATCGGCAACCTAAAGTCAACTGAATGTCTGGAAGCCGCGTAGCAGCCGTTGTGCGTCTGAACACGGGCGGCCGGAGAAATACCGAAGCGCTGGTTGCCGAATATTTGCCGTTCATCTTATGATCTGTGGCTGCCAGAACCTGGATGCTGGCCGGACATGCCAGAAAGCGGCCATAGACGGGCCGGTCATGGGACACACTTTCTGTGCCTCCTAGGAGACCTTCACCCTGCAGCGGACCTAAGTAAGCTGTTCTTGATGATGGTGATGATTTCATTCTATCTACTTTGAGTAAGCTGTGATGTATTGACCCCTCCTTGCACATTGGCTCATGGACTCGTTTCGACAACATTAACGAAGTTTCACAGCAGGATCCCGTTTGCCAGTACCTTAGATTGTTTCTTGGTGACAGCGACGCATTCGACACATTTAGAGAATTAGGAAACAGCACCCAAAGAAATTGAGCGCATATCTGCTCTCTTCACTGCGAGTGCCGTCGACAGACCATAATCTTCTTTCCACCTGCCGCGTAGCTGCCTCTCTTTGCTCCCCGCACACATGCCCCACTCTTCCCCTTCTGTCTCGCGTCTCCTACAATTATTACGATGGAGGTTTGGTCGATTTGTTTCGATTGCCACGCCTTTCACTTCACGCGTGTCATGTGCTACAACTTCATCAATGTTGCACATTGCATGACTCTAGAGAGTGTAATATTCGGTGCGAGTTCTTTTTGTGTTTAGAGATGAAAACATAAATACGGAACGCTGATACAGTCGCCACCTTCGTATGCAGGCAAGCACAGACAGCAAACTACCGAGAAATATTAGAAGCCGCGGAAATTAGACTAGGTGACGACTGCATCAGCTTGCCATCTGTTTCACCGCGAGCAAAGGAACTGCACAATCAATTGGCTCGTTAAGAATGGGCGTAAAATGGCTTAGTGTTCCAGGTGACAATATGTAGTTTTTAAGGCTCTCTTTTAAGGTTCCCTGATATCTTCCTTGTGTTACAGTGGCACTATAGTGGTGTATATAAGTGGTGTTTTACACTTGCAGTCTATAGAAACAATTCAACTCGTCTAAGTTTTTTTTGTTTTCTTCTGTTGTCCTAGTGTTAGCGCTACCCGCCAATGCAGTGGCAAAGCGAGGAAAAAAATTGAAAGGGCTTGGTACGCAAAAGCAAATTTGGTGTAGTGAAGAAAGAGTACCAGCAGTTTTAAAAATAAGCTTTTTACATCTACTACTCAAGAGCTCTTTCACGACAGTTGGTGTCAACAGAAAACTCCCGCGAACAAATAAACGAACTTACTGGCGCCACCAGGATTCTAACCTGGAACTAATAGATTACAAAGCGAGAGCCCGTTGTCTTACCGATTAAGCTACGAGCCCACACGGAGATGGGAAGACAGGTGGTGCACTCCCAAGCATATCTACGGTTTTACCTCCTGCATTCTCGCTGAACGCCACGTGATAGCATCACGTGACCTCATTCACCGCTGTGCGCTCCACCCACGGCACGTCTAGTGGGCCTGTGCGCGCCTTGCGCGTGTGCCAGAAGTTACACAAATAAAAGGAAGCTCACACCAACACATGGCATCTCACCTCCAGTACGGCAATGTGTTAAAGTCTGTTGCCTGTGGTGTTCACGTAGAAAATCACAGCTCCTTGTCTTCCGCCACCACGCCAAACGACCATCAAAGAACAAATTAAAATACTTCTTGGTGGCCAGGCCACTACACCAGACCCCAGCATCAAGATCCTAGGCTACATCTCCAGGCCAACACTAATAGTGACATACTCTTGCAGCGCCTCACACACAGCATCAATCAAAGCATACACATGAACAGGCGAGTTGACACCGAGAAGCGAGGCCTCGAGGAATCCGATACCTTTTCATTATTTAAGCTTTTGTCGTATCGAGAATCACTGACGTAAAACTCCTGACTTCTCGGTAAGGAGGACAAAAAAAACGAACGTAGTTTACATTTCTTTAATTTTTGCTTGTTCCGTTATTGATGCGGCTACTAAAGATGTCATTGAAGTTAAATCCCACACGCAGCGAATACGTCTCCTAATGATTACAATCACTACTTTTGGTTGACAAATAGATAGGCGTACTGGACTGCCTGCCGTGAGATTTTTACCTTCTCAAGACGGGGGTCATGAAGCAAGAATCATTTTACCGTCGTGGCGCAATAGGGGTAACTAGGGTGTCCGTCCTCACCACCTCAGCCAGAGTTGCACATACACTGCAATGATTGCACCGTAAGCAGTACTGACCACCTTTTGGAGGGTCACCGATACAGTTCCACTAGCCATAAGCATCACGGCACTCTTTATAAAAGAAGAGTCCTAGCAACTATTGTTATATTCTCGCGACGATCATGGGGAAGGAATGCAGTGGCTGTCTTTTTTCATTAGTTTAGGTTTATTGGAGAGTCACTGCTGCTTCTAGGAGTGGCAGTCTCTCATTCTCTACTGTGACTCTCGTTTGATGGGACAATCGTGACCCTCTATCAGTAACAGTCGCGGGACTCCGCGAAGAGGAGTCCAAGAAGAGTAGAATATGCAGTGAATTGATTCCCCGTGGACAGATTCAGAAAAACTCTCTTTTTTCTTAGTGTGAAGGTAATAATCACATGTTTACTTCCGATAAATGGTTTAGAAATACAAACGCCAGGATTTTTTATCAAGCCGTTTTAGTGAAGGATAACCCCAGCGAGCGAAACTCGTTCTTGAATACATTATCTCAAAGAGTAGCATTTAATCGGGAAAGCAAGATACCCACCACGTCGCTCAGGGATAGTTGTAGTTTCCTAGACTAATTTTCATTTCTATATCCTGTAATAAACCCCTTTACCTCATTTTCGAATTGTCAGCGGGAGAAATATTAAGCCAGAAACTTGAGTAACCACATGGAGAAGCGGTCGCGTTGTGACATTCGCAAATTGCATGGGAGGTGATCAATGTTTTTTCTCCTGCTAAAGTCGAGATCCTGAGTGATATCGTATTGATCACCTTTCCGACGGGCTGGCACGATTGGTTGGTTCATTTCAGTAAATAAGTGCTACAAAACACCCCACTCAGCACCGAGTCTTTTTCTTATTTTTACATTTGTAATTTTAAGCAATTGGAACGTATTGAAAAAAAAAATAGCGGTGCCAAAATTTGTTTGAAACACTTTGCCTCCACTCAAAGCTAACCATTTACTCATCCCCAGGGAGAGCCCATTCAATCAAGCTGCACTTTCAACGATGACCTCTGTGAGCATTCAATAAATATTTTGTGGCTTTGCCTCATCGACATCATAAATATTCCCTCTTTATCGATAATCAGTTCCCTACGATACAATAAACAAGCTTTGAAAAATAACTGTCAACATGCCAGCACCAGCGACATCCCTAGGGCTTTGAAGTAGGATCGGTCACACATCGCAACGTCTCGTTGGGAACGCGTGGCTGTCGTTGTTATTGTGCTGCTCTCCAGATGTCACGGAACGCGTAGCTGGCGGCACAATGTTTTGACCCTCAGAAGCAGTTCGATCACGAACACGGACAGCTTTCAATTGTTTTGGCCTGAGGCGGAAACCTTCCCGTGTAACCGTCGGGTGAGCCGGCGGTCGATTGGCGTCCGACGCTGGGCCAAGAGAAGGTGGCCGCATTATAAACTACACGGGGACGGTAGGAGTGTATACGAAATGATTAAATCTACCGGTTGAAACGGACATGTCCTCCGGGACCTAAACGGTGGGATATTTCTGGCGGGCTTGATTTAAATCACGTTTTCTGTAGAACAAAGCAGCGCCTGGTTCGATCAGGTTCATTTGAAGGTGGTCGAATTCCCCGAGCGTCCCCGGGAAAACTCGTTACACTTTTCAACTCGAATCGGTACAGCCGACCTCGAGGGAGACACCTCAGCGTCAGCCGAGGGGCCTCCGTCGGGCAACGGGAACCACCACTCGAACCTTGTCGTGATCAGGTTAGTTCTAACTGGTATCAAGTTAAGGAGCTGTCCTCATATACACATTTAACAACGTTTGCCTCCTGAAGGCGTGCGCGGTGGCCCTGACTGCTGCATTAAGTTAACGAAGTGTTTTATTCTCGTGTAACGTGTCACAGTTTGTTTATGAACCAAGCTTTTCGAATGGAAGTAGCAAACGTAGGTTTATTAACAAGTACTGTTTCACCTGCCTTGCTCTTCTACACCTCTTCAGCAATATGTCAGAGCCGCGTACTTGAGGCAACATTTTTTTGAAATCTACTACAGGGGTGACAGGAAAGAATAGAGAGTACAAACTTTACTTTGCGACTCTGGTTTGAGCCGTAGCGTTAATATGCGTATTCACACGAGATAGAGGGTGAGGGTGCGGGATATTAACTGTCCTCTTAATGTGGGGCTAGGCGTTATGGTTACAGTTGAAAAATCTTTGTCTTGTTAGGCCATCACAAAGCGGCCCTTGACTATAATAGTCGATGGACACCATGAAGCGGCATTAAATAAGCTTCTGCAACATGAATGTTGCTGGGAATGTGGTTGATGTTGTCTCGAAAGGAGAAAATACCCGTCAATGTTCTGCACTCTCTCACCTCCAAATAGCAAAAGCCGTGGCAATAATGTTCATGGTAGCTGCATGCACACCTTTTTACAGATGTGGTGCCCCAATTTCTAAGCAAGCACAAGCCCTGTAGGAAATGCGACGTATAAACTTTGAAGCGAAACTCAAATGCAAGGTGCACGCAAAAAGTAGAGCCCAGAAAACATCCGAGTAATGCTACGAACTCCAAACCCAACCAAAAACTAATACCCTTTGAGTCATGAGTATCCGTCATTGAATAGAAAAAACCAAAAGTAAAACCTGTTTTACCGCTGCATTGAAACGTGTTCCAAAGAACTTTTAATTTCCGTGGAATTGTTACTGTAGTGCCACAAACTGCGTTTCCTCAAAACAGATTTAGCCATTGTTAGTAAAATGTGCAGAACGCCGAACTGCTACTTGGCTTCTTTGTACCCTATGTTTTTTGCGTGTATAGTGCCACCAACCTCCATCCATTCATTTAACCTTTTCTTCAATACTGCTTTAGAAATGCGCTTCCGCGGACACTGAGCTCTATTGTGCTCAAGAAACTAGATTTTTCATGCATCTGGGCAACGATTTTTCTCGAAGGGGCAAAAAAAGCCCTAACCGTCATGAAAGGTGTGCCGATTTCAACAACAGCAAAAAAACTCCAATGCCCAAATAGGGTTTACGCGTCTGATAAAGCAAATTAGACAGGGGCCATTAAGGCAAAACAGACTACAGATAAAAACGGATGTAAAGAACCTCTATGTAACGTATTCCTGGATTTAACGATGTTTTTAATTCCCCATTTCCGCATTCATTGAAGCCCATGTTTTTGATACCTCTATGTTACAAAGGAGTTAGGACGGTACATCTGGATGTAATGAAGTCGCTACGTTGAGCAGTCAAGCTTTTTTGCACTTTTTCTGAAAAATCGGCTGGCGAAATGGAGTAATTTTGCGAATTTCGCCCGCACCACCATCTCTCGTGCGTTTCCACGAGTGAGTGCGGCGTGGGTTAGGTTCAAGGCCTGCCTGTAGGCGTGTAGTCCGTGTGTCTCCTGATATCTGTGGTAAGGGTTCGTGGATGGTTTCTGCTGCCTCAATACGAAAGAATTTGTCCTTTCAAGACAAGCTAGCAGTTTTAAATGCAGTAACCACCGGAGAGAAAGAAGAGCGTCACCGCCCTGTACAGTGTCCCAGCTAGCGTCTCTTCAAAAATTATGACTGCAGAAAAGAGCATGAAGATCGCGAAAAGGCGCCCTTTTGAAAAGCGTTAGGGCACCGAAAACAATAAAAAAGCAAAAGTGATACTTTGTTACGTAGGGTAATTCGGCGGCCAGGTAGTAACAGCAAGCGCAAATTACGCAGATTTTCAGTGTGAAATGTGTACTTGAACAAGGGTGAGCTCAGCATCACTGATGCCTAGCATATTGGTTTTCTTTCTGCTTCATCCCTGCTAGCTTCAGCTCGAAACCTGCGAAACCTTTATCAAAAACCTTGAACAAAACCTTGACCAAAACCTTCAACGAAAACATTTAACGAAACTCCAAACATTTGAAGAAAACCTGGATGTAACGAAAAAATTCGAATTTTTGTCAACTTCTTTATATCCAGGTTCAACAGTATAGTGAACTTATACTGACTCCCTGACTCTCCGCCACCACACACACCACCCTACCCCTAGAAAAAGGTTTACGCGTCTAATAAACCAAACTTGACACGCGCCGTAAAGGAAAACGAGACCAACGTTATTTACGTGATTTTAAACTACCGTACCACCCAAGGCATTTATGTGGCCTTTTTTAGGTAGATGTCACGTACAACCCCTTTTATCGCGTCGCCATGGAGTGGCTTTTTTGGAGATTCCAGCAGCTCATCATGGCTTTCACCAAGCATGTACAGGGCCGCTATCTCCGTCTAAAAATCCCCGCAGCGAAATAAAACGAAAGGTAGACATTTCACTTATTTCGGGTAGGGATCCTTAGCTGCAACCTCAAAACACGCATATTTTGCCTGAAACACTGACGCCCCCTTTCATGGAATCTCGCTTCCTACCAGTCCACTTCTTCACGTACACCAGCCCCCCCTCCACAGAGATGCCAAGGGGAAGAAGTTCCGCCAGCGGGTGCTTAACTCCGCGTAGTCGATTACGAAGGAAGGATTCCCTGGCAATACGAGAGGCAGTGCATTGCTCTTCGAGGCACTGGCAGGGTACCTGAGAACCCGGGCATACACGGGTAGCTACTGGGAGCAGGATGAAACATGTGTATGCTGTGGCAGTTATCCGGAAACTATAGACCATATTGACAGGGGCCGCACAGGGATACGACCACCGCGGGGCGAAGGAGAAACGACGGTAGCGTAGGCTTTGGAATTTGGGGCGAGGGGGAACCTCAACTTCAAGGCCATAGAGGTGACGAAGAGGCGACTGAAGTGGTGGTGGAGTAAAAGTAGGGAAGAGATGGGTATGCAGGCGGAGTAATCATACGGATGAGAATTTAGAACAGCGAGTGCCGAAAAAAGGGGGGTGGGAGCGATGAGTTTAAAACAGGAAGGAGGGGAAAAAGGAGGGAGGAAGCAAATCTATTAGGTTAGGTGGAGTGGGGCAACGAAGCGTAGTAAAACAGGCAAGTCGTTTGCTGACAACCGACGCCTTGATTCAAAGGAAGAGCCACTAATCATTATCATCATCACCATCAATTATTTTTATTCCAGTGGACAGGGGCAAACGAGACTGCTGCAGGGAAAGAAGGAAACGCATTACAGGAGAAGTCCTCGTGGCCAAACCCGTCGGTCTCCCAGTTTCACCACAGGGCACATGCCTCCAATCAGGATGGGTGCTGGTGCGTTCTTCTCGTTCGCTCCGACCGAGCACTCCGAAAAGACCATCTACTCAGAGCCCGTGGGCACTGAGGCCTCCTGTATCTGATGCTTCTAGGACGACAGAACGTCTCTTTCTGCCTGCTCAAACGCCAATGCCTGTGAAACAACACTACTACTTCAGCGACGCCTTTCCTTTTAGGGAAATATTGTTGCACATTGCGTTTACACATTTCGCATTCACCAACTTCGTGCTCTCTGTAAGATACATAATTCAAGGCCGTTGCTTCCCTCCTACAGCGGCTTAAAATGCGTCTCTTCTTTATTACGCAAAAGGCTTCTCGTGCAGGAATCTTTAACATTGTTTGTTGTTCCGTTACGTTTTCAGCACTCCGTCGCGGAACATTTCTGATCAGGCAAAAAACAAGAATACCAAATGACGGACACTGATACGCGGTCAGAATTCGAATAGCAAAAACAGCTTCGTAAATGACCGAGTGGTCATAAAATTTTCGAGTTCCTTTTTGGTTCTGTTTGTTCCTTCGATTCGCCATAAACTCTTCTGAGGCGTTTTATTTCTTTTGTCAAAGTATATTACATCCATACAAAACATAGTTGTTTGTCACTTTGGTAACAAAGAAAAGTCTTTGTGGTACTTGATAGCTTGCATCTCCCATTGGTACTATAGCTTTAAAAAAATACCGCTTCCGTTGCGCGGCTTCAGATTTCAAAATATTTTTGCGACCGCCCTTTTTCTAGCTGCCACACGTTATCTGTTAACGTTAAAGCATGCGGAGTCTCCGAGTCTTCAACAGCTAAACAAAACATTATCTCACAAATGGACTCTCTGTATTATAGTCAACAGACAAATACTGCAGCATAATAGGTGGTCTCCCTTCAGCAGTGGTTGTTGTAGTACACAGGTTCAAAAGATCATTTGCACCAGTCGGGCAGTGTTGTGTGAACTCCTAATTGTTTGATAGCTAAAAAATATTTCTTTGGTGCATTCGGGGTGCGTTGGCCAATACACTGTATTTGTTCTACTTCTTTCTGCGTACCTCCATAGCTGAAAGAGAATGTACTTGTTGGAACGGGTGCCGAACGGCGGCCTTATACCTTACCTCTTGAGGGCACCGATCTTCAACTAAATTGTGTAAGACATAACCTCTTGCACGGACCGCGTTGTCGAAGGATGTAGCCAAACAAGGCAAACAGCCAATTAGCGAAATTCCCTGTTTCGTGTACAATGAGTCGTCCGAAGAGCTCCCAAATTAACCTCATCCGCGAAGGCAGAGAAGAACCAAAAGAGAAAGGTGAGATTGAGACATCAACCAAGGACACGTCACCCTTTCAGTTTTACACGCCGCTTTCTTCCCGCTTGCTAAGCAACACTGTAGGAAAGCAAGTGACCCATTAGACCTAAGGCGGGGAAAGAGTACATACCTCTTGTCTGGAGCGGTTCCATGCGGGGTGATGACGCCCTCTTCGGTTCGTTAGTTAGCGCTCCATTTCCTCTGCTCGCCGTCTTGGATCCGTCGACATGCGCTGGAAGTTATTACTATGCAGTGCTACTTTCACAAGCTCTGCTGCATGAAACGTGTTATTGTCCCTCCTTCTTTTCCCGTCCCATCTACCAATGCCCCTGGTTCCCCGCTGCTAATGAGCACCTTCTGTACGGGCTGGCTCGCTTCGTTTCTCAGCGGCCCGAACAGAAGACACGGGTCCCCATTAGCAAGCAACGGGTGAATCTTTAGGGCATCAGGAAAAATACCATGTCTTCTCCTTTGCCCTCGAGGTTCAGCTTCCCAAGGAGTTAGTTTCGTCATGCGGGAACGCTTTACATAGAAACTAATACAGAACGTCAGAAAGAAAAAAAGACGCCAAACAAAACAGCCCAGTTCGATAACGACTGAAAAATCGATCTACAGGAGAAAATCCATTTCGTGAGTTCCCACGGGAAGCCCCAGAAAAAAAAATCCGCTAGAGCCGCAAAACGACAACATTCAATGTTTGTGTCTCGTTTGCGAAAAGCTGGTCATCTTTTAGTTGAAAGAGGGGGTGGATGGTTTACTTCACAAATCGTTGGTTCGACAGGAAAGAGAGGAAGGCTGGAAGAAAAGCGAAGACCGCCGGAAAAAGATTGAGGTCGTAAAATGGAAATCCTTTTCTCGCGTTTAAAACTAGAAAAGGCAGTCGCGGACGTACGTAATAGTTTTCTATCTGCGTGGGCCGTTCTTTTTTCGTTCCTTTGTATACTTCTTGCAGGTGACGTTTTCTTTCGAGTTAGAACGCAGCGGGCGTTCTTACAGCGAGTAGGTTCGAGCAAAGCGCTTGCGTAAAATTGACCTGCCGAGGCAAATACACGTGGTAAGTGGCGCCATGATTCATGAGAATATTAAAAAAATGAGGTCCAGCCCCGTAAGCGTAGACTGAATGACTGTGCTGAGGGAACGAGTGTAAACACTGCGTAAGAGGTTCTTCTAAATTGCAGTAAAGTCGTTGTAACGTGGCAGGATGTGGTTCAAGTTCCAGTTACAGCATTAACACGGCAATATAGAGACAACGGTTCACGCATTGGGTGCGCTTAAAAAGCCTCATTAAACCGTGATATATTTTATATGTAATTGGCTTCAACAAAACAATCCTCAGACGGGGTTTTCATCTGCAAGATTCCTTAGAACGAACGAATACTACTAAATAAAACTCATCATCTTACTGTGTGTCCCTTCGTGTTATGAAACCACGAATGGTGGGTATGGACCGGAACGCAGCCTAATGTTTCGGTTTTGATTTATATGGCGAAAACTGCTACCTACAGTTTCAAAGATGATGCGTTTAATGAGTACGTTTTTAGAGGGTGCAGGTAAAGTCGTTCAACCAGAAAATCTAAAGTTATGCCTAATGTACACTTTCAGGCGTGACTTTACTTACCATTCAATTCGAGGCCTTGACATGTCTACCAATGCCATTGTAGTGGTGGCTGCAAGTAGTGGTTGATGCCGCGACACCCAACGTTATGCCTCCTTCCGGTTCATTGCATACACGAGCGACCTATTCGCTCTACTGAGTGGAAACTTTTTCGTAAGGAAGCTAGAAACAAAAATGGCAGCATCTCCACTCCGTGGATGATGGCGATGGTGCGGAGCACGGTGACTCGAAATGACATACAAGGTGCGCCCCGAGGAACATCCGATTTGCGCCCCGAAAATCATTTTATTTTAACCGTTGGATGCACGTTGATTATTCTTTAAATGAAACTGCAACTTACGGCTCAAATCAAATTTCGCTTGATTTTCGCTTGACGGTGTTGTCGCACAGATGGACGCGTATGGACACTGGCAGGTACTAAGGTACTCCAAACCATTAGATACCAAGGAGTAAGCCGTTTGACTCACGGTTACTAATTCACGGTTTCTGCCCTATGGGTAAGACGACTGACACTAACTCTGTTTTGTCTACCAGACAGGCTCGATTCCTTCCGGTGCCTGTGTTTTTTGAGATTATAAATGCTATGCGCACGGACGCGGACGGACATTGTACGGTCATAAGGTGTTCCGCACCTAAAAATATACGCGGTTGAAATATTGCGCCCCGTTTTAGTTTCGCAAATAGGTCGAGGTAGTTTCGTAGTGTTTTCACACACAGACACGCGCACACACACACAAATGCTAGCACAACGTCAATTTCGACATTGCTCGACTACCAACGTGGTCATATTTTGCGGCTACACTGTGGTGAGATTTCTTTTCGTCTCAAAAGTAATGTTTACTACGGCGAACGTGAACAAAGGCATTCACATCGCCAGTGTTGGCGTCTTACCGTATTGTGTGTTCATACCGAGACGAGGGGCCGTGCTTAGTGGACCGAACATTTTGCTACGCACATGAAGTGCCTTATCGTCTCCTATGTTGGGTTGAAATCTTCATTTAACTGCCATCTGATTATTCCATTTTCACATGTCCGAAGCGAACGCAAACCACCAGGCAGCGATTCGCGCCGTACACCCCAAGCCCAAACGCTATACCTACGTACTGCACACCCGAGAGTCGCTCTGCTATTCTAGTAAAGGAGAAGATACAATCAGTTTCATTTTATTGTTTCAGTACAAAAGGTAGAGTGCATAAATAACTCTAGGAGGTCCCATTGTCATAGACTGGGGAGGGACCACCTACCAACAAGTACGAACGAAAAGTACACCTGATGCGGTTAACAGCAGTAACAATACTAAAAAACACGAAGAACATAATTACCCAATAAAGCCAAATATTGTTACTAAAGATCAGAAGTATAACACAAAAAGGTAAAAAAGGGAGATATTCATCTACATACCACATATAGAAGTACATGATAACAATCGTTAGGCCAAAATGATCTGGCGAAGCCGCCTCTTAAAAGAATGAATTGAAGAAGATGATTTGGTGGTTGGGGGTATTGAATTCCAGAATGAAGCCGCCAAAAAATTCGCAGTTAGTTTGCCATACTGAGTCCTAAATTTTGTAAGAGATAATTGTTGTGGTGTGAGAATCGATTGCGAACAAAATACGGGTTTTGATCTTTAGATATTTACGAAATGGGTAAGTTTCCTTGACAAAATTTATAAGATAGGACGCAAAGAGAATATTTATTTAAATCACAAATAGACAAAATAATAAATCTTCGGAGTAATTTTAACGAATCACATGAAAAATGGCTGTAAGTGATTATTCTTAAAACTTATTTTTCTGTGTGCTGTAAAGGTGCAAAGTGAGTTTGATATGTGTTGCCCCAAGAAGAAATGCAATATGAGATATGGCTGTTAAGGAATGTCTAGTAAAGTGAGACTAATACGCGTTCATTAAAATAGGGACGGACTCTAATTAATATTCTCAGGCCATAGACCATTTTACGGGTTAGTAAAGATATGTGACTGGTGAATTTCGAGTGCCTGTCGAGTTCTCCGCCGAGAAATATGGCATGATCTGTTGCATTAAGGAAATTTGGCCCAATTTTTTTGGAAGACTATCCCGGAAAAGTTTAAGCGTGCATGAAAAAATCACTAAGTGTGATTTAGTGCCATTAATATTTAGCACATTATCACTGCACCATTTAACGACTTTAGCGGCATCAGCATTGAGATGAGAAATTAGGGAATCCAAACCTGTGTTAGAAGAATAAATTGTCATGTCATCAGCGTACAAAGTACAACTAGAATGTTTCATTTGGTCTGGAAGGTCATTAATGTATGCAAGAAATAAAATGGGTCCCTAAATTGAACCTTGTGGTACTCCAATGTTGGTCAGTCTAGTACAAGAAATAGTATGAGAAATAGAGACCACGTGCTTTCGATCACGTAAGTAATTGCGTATTAGGGAAAGCGCTGGACCACACACAGCAAACGCATTTAATTTAGCAAAACGTATGTCGTCATTTAAAGAATCGAACGATTTAGAAAAATCAATAAACAGGGCACCGAAAAATTTACCTTTGTCAATGGCTGTTTTAAGATGATCAGTTATAGTACCGAGAGCTAATTCAGTTGAGTAACCAGGTCGAAAGCCAAATTGATTAGATGACAGAATATAAATTTTGAGAAACAGCAGGTTAAATGACTAACAAACAGCCTTTCAATTAGTTTGCTGAAGAACCACAACATAGCAATTGGACGATAGTTTGATAATGATGTCTTGCTACCCTTTTTGAAAACAGGAATAATTCTGGCTATCTTTAGGCAACTAGGAAAAACGCCAGTTTTGAAAACTATGTTTATTATGTGTGAAAGCGCGTTACTGATAAGATGTGCTATAAGCTTTTTAAGAGAAGAATTAAAGTTGTCAAGCCAGCACCTGTATTTTATAGACTGAGATTGGTCATGCGCACTTCATCAGGTGAAACAGGTCTCAGAAAGAAACTGTGTGGCAGACGATGATAAGCGTTGGCAGTTGGAAGCGAAAGATGTGGCTGATCAGGATAGAAGGACGCTACGAAGGCATTGGCAATGACTGGCGGATTATTTAACATTTGCTCACCAACCTGAATTGCAGTTATAGGGGGGTTTGACAGTGCCTTATTTAAAAATTCGTTAATTATTTTCAATTGTTTTCTTGAATCGTTGCCAGCATGGTCGATTTCTTTTTTATAATACTTCTTCTTCGCGTTTTTAAGTAGCCAACCAGAAATATTCGAATAGCACTTGTGACGCGCCAGCAGCGTCAGATTGAATGGCTTCTTTTTTTATTTTTTGTAAATATTATCTTTCCTGCGCACGCATTTTAAAAGACTATCGGTCATCCATGGACATCGAGGTGAGGCAAACCTTTTCCTGCTCGTTGTTATTGTGGTCGACACCGAAATAGCGCTATAAATTATGTTACAAAATGTTTCAAAAGCAAGTTCAGGATCATTTTGTGCCGTAACAGGGAACCAATCAGAATTAGCAATTTTGTTAAGAAATGAAGCCTTGTATATGATATTTCTTTTAACATGCATATCCGGATTTTGGACATTGCACTCTATTCGCAAAAATATTGGGTAACGATCCGTTAATGAAAGTTCAAGGACACCAGATCCAGAAGTAACGAAAAGGTCGGACAATGCGTGATGAGTTATTGTGTCCTGTCCTGTAATATTCCTTCGACTCGGTATGGATATAAGTGATTGGAGGCCATGCCCATTCAAAGTAGCGCATACCATGTGCGATTCCCCTACCAAAGAATTCATAAAAAAAAGCTTCGTGTTCAACGATCTTCGCCATTACACGGCGTGATGCATGGTTTCAAAATTCTGTGGCAAGGAATTTTTAGTAAAGCGACTGAAACTGCACTGCACCTCCATAAGTTTAGATAACGAATTTTTGCAACAAGTCTTACACTGATTGTTATTCTTTTTGTCCTTCATCCGTCTTCAAAATTCTGTCGCCGTCTTCAAAATTCTGTCGCACCGTACGGTTTTCCCGTCTAGCTTTTTACGTATTCAAGTTTCCAATATCCACTTCCCTGCGATTTCAAAACTTTAATGTCTAAAAGGACTGAATGGCTCAACACGCATTCATCCAGCGGGTGTTGTTTGATAGCCAGAACGTCACAGCATGCGTGTCAATAATTTTAAAGAAAAACTTGAAGATGTAAGAATTTAGGCTGCTGCTCGCAGCGCCTAGGCCAACTGCATACAGCGCATATTTTACCGTAAACAGGAATATCTGAACTGAATCAAGAGAAAGAGCAAGACAAAAACTGCAAAAATATAGAAATGCGAAAAGACGTCCAAACCCGGAAATATGGAAAGTATACAAAAAAGTCACAAAAAGGCAAAAGAAGCAAAAATACACGAACGCAGCAATTCCAAAAAATGCGTCCAAATGCTTGCTGCGCCAGGAAGGAAGAAATATATATTCAAGAGTATACGTTTGCGCTGTTGCCTCCCGTAAAAAAAAGAATTTTACCGGGTAGGCTCCATATATAGGAAAAGCTACAACGTTGCTGGAAACACGTCTCTAAAAGAAGAACACAAAAGCCAGACATACTGAAGAGCCCTTAGCATCTCACGAAGGAATGCACCCCTCTTTTTGCAAACATGGTGAAAGGCTTGACACCCGGGCCAGCACGTCCGCCCCGCGTTATAATCCTTAAGTTTATCGGCCGTTCAACGGGCCGGCCGTAGTAAAATATCCAATATTTCCTTCCCGAACTGGGAAAAATGTCGGTAACAGCGAAGAAATTCTGCTGTGAAATGCACCCCAGCCGAGAGGTTCGTGTACAAAAACAATTTTCATGACGGGCTCGCTAAGCTTACGTTGACTGCTGTTAGCCAGGAGCAGAAAAGATTCCCGTTGGTGTAAGAAGCTTACGGACTTGCAAATTCTTCTTATCCGTGAAGCAGCGGCTGCTTTTGTGTCCGCGCTTCCTTGATGCGTTGCCATCATTCGAAGGGACCGGTACTGGGGAATTCCCGGAAAAGAGAAGGCGCTATGGCAAATAACTAAAAGAGACATACACGAGGTCGAAACCATCTGTTTTTGTGTTGTTTTCTCTGTAGCGCTCTAGAGGACACCCCAAATGTCGCATTGGAGACGACGTCTCTACAGCAACCGCAGTGGTACGAAACTTTTTGGTTGCACAGAAGGGGCATATGGAGCATAATTCGCTTAATAACGTAGTAGGGTAAAAACAAAAACAAAAATCACACAAAACACGAGAAGACTTGACGGAAACTCCAAAATCACTTTTAAACACGGCAGTAATTAACATCTTCGTTGCTTTGACAAGGTCAAATGTCTGCATGAATGTCGACATTTGCTATATCGTCCTCGGAAAAGTATCAGAAAATAATATTAAAAGTGGTAAACACATGGGCCTGTGCTAACCGCAACAGTGATAAGTATGCTGCGGAAAGTAACGCCAGCTTCAGGAAAAGCAAGCCCAACGTTTATTTACCCAAAGAAAGGGCGCGTTTATTTTACAGATTACAATCTTAGAATCGCGTCTGTGTTCGTAGCTGGTAAGGTAAAACTGTTTATCTGTGAGTATCAACTACAATCGACTAGCTGAACACCAAGCGTTTCTACATACGTTATTGTCACTAAGTATCGATAGAAAGTTGTCTGGTGTGCGGAGTATGAAAGGGGAATGAAAAGATGATTAACCGGACGTTGTCTCGGGAGACAAACATAGCGCGGGGTTTGTTTCCATTGGCTACGTGCAGTTTTTTTCGCGCTGTTTCCGGCCGCTTTGTTCCGTGCGTTAAACTCGAAGTAACTGCTGCATAGCCAGTCATAGCTATTGAAAAACATGGTAAGGTTTTGGCTTTTCTATGTATTGACCACTTCGAATACAAAAAAATGCTTTAGTTTCTGCACCGTCGGCCTGATGTTCAGCCGTGAAAGCTATAAATCTTTCACCATTAACGGTATAAAGACATGAGCAAAAATAGAGTAAAGCTAACGTGGGATCAGTGTTTGTTTTTTTCCTGTGAAAGCAGATTGAAACTGAAAACGTACTAGCGCATGTTGTTCGCCCAGAGTCAACCGTTCTGTGCGCCTTCCCCCTCTGTTTTCTAGAGTGCCAATCCACGATTTTATGTTCTCCCAGTTCAGAATATCCCCGTAACACTCGTGCTTGCCATTTATTTTGCCCGATTTGACGTTTACGAAAAAAACGCACTAAGCTAGGTGCTGTACTGCTACCGGCATGTGAGAAATGTTTTAAAACTGAAGAGAATCCGGGCAAACGTTTATGGGGCACAGCTTCTGACCGAACCTGTAGATACTGCAAAGTTCTCATGGTCAAGATCCTGGCTTGCACGACGACATCTTAATTTCCTGAGACGTTCCACGCGTGGGGTGCCACTAGAGAAACTAGTCATGCAAAATGTGACAATCTTGCAAAATTGAGCTCTTTGATGTTAGCAAAACACACATACACAAGACACGCAAAGCCAAAGCTGCTTACACTACTCGTAAAAACTAGGTAATGCCAAGGAGAATTCGTGCTGACTCGCAATGGGGACAAGATCTCTCGTCTAGCGTTAGAACATTTCGAGATTGGACAAATTTCTGTGGCAGTGAGTTCGTCTAACTTTTTGTAGTGTTCTACCAAATATGCAGTGTTCGACCAATTCCTTGTTTCTAACATAAGTTATGCTTCGTAACCTCATTCGCCTCCTCTTTTTTTTCACGATATTCATCCCACAGGAAGGGCCAGGCCGTGGTGCTGCTGGGGCTGAACTCTTTACCATTCATGGAAGCTTCAATTCTCTCTGGCTCTCTCGAAGAAAATGCCAACGTGAAACTTTGTGCAATCCTTGATTTTAATTGGCGTTCTTTTGGAAAATAAAAACTACTTGTTCTTTGGAGGGAAGCTCGTCCCAAATTGAGGTTTATTTGAGGTCATTAGGATTAAAACGGAAAGAACGGCTTCGCCAGCTTTCAGAAATCTGAGTTGTGCAAGCGCTTACTTCACCTTTGAAAGTGAAGGGGGTAGGAACGCCAGTGGGAAGGATACTATGATATTACGTACACTCGCCGAGTGTTGGGCCAAGCAGTAGTGTCCAACACGTGAAGTGACTCCTTACATAAAGTGACCTGACTTACCAGTGGGCAAGAAACATAAACACGCTGCTGAAGATATGCATTCCAATCTACGGAAGCTCAAAAAAATTCAGGAAGCTGCGGTCTTTTCTCACTGTTAAAAAAAATTGAAAAATGTCACGGTTCAAAAGCGGCTCATCATACCAAACTTGTTGGAAGAAACCAAACACATTTTTTGAAAGTGGAGCTGAAGACTCCCCAAGAAATACTAATGCGTTTATTGCAAATTGGGAGAAAGCAGAAAACATGTTTTCAAGGATACCAATACCTTAAAAACTACATTTGCACCAATCAAAAATAGAGAGAGTAAACTCGACGCTCCTCCATCAGTCGGCCGTAGTCTCTTCAGACACGGTGGCTTTAAAGGCCAGGCCGAATAAATGCTCTGAGCGTTGGAAGTCCCACTGAGTAATGGACCTTCCAGAGCACCATATTTTCGTAATGTTTGTCGTGAACTAGACACGTGCACGCATTGTTGATGAGGTCAGCGACGCCGTCACAGTTCTTGCTGCTTGAGTCGCATACTTTGGGCTGCCATGTGCAGTATAATAAATGGTTTGGGAAGAACTAGTTCGTAATTTCGTGCCAGGCTGTCCTTTCCTGCTACGCTGTAGATTAGCCGGATGAGGTATATTGTGCGCTAGTCTGTAGTGTTGGGTGATTTCTTTATGTTTCGAAGTTCCTGTGCCCTCGCGGATGGTTCTAGAAATGGATCTAGGGTACTCCTCAGCGATCGTCGGAAAGTAAGACCTCGGACGGTCGCATGTGCCTTTTCCTTCCCGATGAGATTCCGATGAGCTGGAGCCCAAATGAGTGTCACCTGTAGGGCAGCCTCTTTACCGTTGGTGAGAAGTTTCCAGGCAGCGCTGGAAATCCTGCCTCGGTCGTAACTTTTAGAGGCCGACATAGAGTCGCTAACTGTCACACTTGTTCTTGGCTTATTCAGCGATAGGGCAACGGGGGCCTCTTCCGCTTCGTTCGCATCGGTACTAACCCCCGTTATGATGCGGGTTGCTGTATCGATGAGGAGGTCAAGTTTAACTGACGGAGAAAAAGCGAGGCACGTGACGTCAGACAAGGACCGACTCTATTGACGTGACAGAATTAGAAAAATACACATATTAACTAGGAGCTAATTTAATCAAATGACTAGATGCCCGGCAAGACAATGTTCTTAACTCAAAAGAGTTCACGCTCACATCTGGCAGTACTTGGAGGCAAGGAGCTGTGGTGGTACAATTGATTGGTGTGATGGCTGCAGGCGCTGTCTCGTTGACGCTGGCGCTGGCCGCCGCAAAGTCGGGTCCCGTGCGCTAGGCTCGGGGCGCTACCGCGGTGCGCTTGTCGATGCTGGTGCTGCTACGGATGAGCGATTCGGCCTTGGTGCTCCCTGGCCACTCTCGGCTGAGCTGCCTCGATGTCGGCGAGTAAGTTTCGGCTCGCAACGTAGATTCCCCGAAGGTTTTTGGTCTCGTAACGGAGGTTCCCTGAACGATCTCGTCCGGCAGGTCGCTCCTCAAACGTCGTTCTATCAGCCCTCGTTCAACGATCATCCGGCTTCTTCTTCTTCTTTCTCTCCCACGCCCTTCTTCGGCCTCCGCACACACCTGGTCTTCTTCGCTTCGACCTGCCGACCCCTGTACGGTAAGCAGCGCCTCCTCCCACCCGTATTCAGAAATCTTACTTAACTTATGCTATAAGCATTTCGTAAAAGTAAGGAAAACACCAGAATGAGAAAAGGCATCCTTACGCTTCACAAACCTTCCTTAAGGCGCACTTCTCAAAGGCGCCCTTTTTGAGGCACGCTAGGCTTCTGCGAACTAAGCTAGCCCGCGATGCGAATTTCCGTACAAGGTTTTGAGCGGGATTTGACCGTTGCGCCAATAGGGAACAGCGCTTCCGTGGTGCCAGCTTCGAAGCGCTCGGATCAGCCAGTTCCTTCCGTAGCCCGTACCCGTAGTGAACTTGAGGCTTAACGTGGCGGCACAATATTGATCGCCGCTTGCGCTACTACCGCGTATGGCTATCTATTGCGTGAACTTGCACCACGGTATCACCCCCTTTCTCGCATGCGGAACTTCGTTTGTCCGATTGGTTCCAATCGGGCCAGCGGCGACAAACTGTAGCTGCACCTGTCGGCGTCGTACTACGCCCGGAGGCAGCGCCATGGACCATGGTGCCGGCGCTGGCCGCATCGCGCGCCGACCGGGCCGGCAGGCCGGTGTGTGGGTGTGTGCATGGTCGCGTCAGGGCGGCAGGCTTGTGTGCGGATCATTTTTGATTTCTGAAAGCGCTTTTCTCTTTGCAGCTTTATCAACTTCTCGCAAGAGACGCGCGAAATCGAACAGCTCAGACAAGGTATCGTATCGGTCTGCAATGTTGTTTGGGTAAAGACGCACTTAAGGTAGGTCGGGAGCTACGTTAAATAGTGCTTACTTTCGGTCTATTAAGTTGGCGAAAAGCCGTCCTGTGAGCATAAATTTGGTTACTGAAACGCTTTAAGGCACTGAACAGTATCCGAAGGGAAAAGTTCTACTTAAGGTTGGATTTGTGAATACGGGGGTGAGTATTGTAGCATGAGCGCGGGATACCGTCTTCCGTTACTTCATTTGCCGTTTATGATTTCTTGGGTGCTCGGCGGTTTCACTGTACAGGAAGTCCAGCCGGCCTCCGTATATGTATTCCAAGGCGGTGATCCTGATGTTCAGACTGCCCTCGGTATACGCCGAAATCATATTCCTGCTGTCGGGAGGACATTGTAAGTTTTTTTAATTGTGCTTAGGATATTTTTTCATGTCTTTATCGAACTCTCTGGTTTCGTGGCCCAGACGTCCTAGTATTCCGTGATCTGTTCTACGGCCCTCAGTCATTGTTACTGCGGCACATTCGTCGCCTCTCTCAGCTCTTCTGGGGTGCTGATACCCCTCAGCTGAGTACCTTGACCGTCGAAGTGTTCTTGTGAAGGCCCAGTTCATTTTTATTCCCCTATTTATGATGTTGTCTAACCTACTCTCCTCAATCTTGGTGAGACTTATTTATGGCACTTTGATTACCGCCTTCCAGGGTCGGGAGTATTTCCAGGGAGTTCATCACAAAAAGCACTTAAACGGCAATTTATTTTCGACCATAACCCAACAAATCTTATATGATTTATTTGGTTATAATGGAAAATATATTCCTGTATCGGTCCACTAAGAAATGCTCATATTAGGTAAATTCCAGCACTACGTCGCCAGGGAAGCGCAGTTGAACTAAAATTTGAAAAACTTGTCACAAAACACACAGATATTCTGTTAAACGTTGCGATAGTGTTTTAATACAACAAATAGCCGAGCCCGCGCCATCCCTCAAAATAAAACACACGCCACCAGCCCCAGATTCAGTGCGAACTAGTATCGCGCAAAGTTCAACCTATAACGCTACATGATTATTCCAGTGTGCAGCAACTGATAGGTGCCTCATTTTCAGATTCCGCCCCTGGTGGTCAATTTTTTTTTACACTGAGTCGTATACCCGACGCGACACTTTCGGCTTACATTGAGGGGAACAGAGCTTAGAAGCACTTTTAAAAAAATTACGCCCGCCTCCCCTCGCGGGAACCCTGGTGTGATGCGACGCTGAGGGGGGTTCTAGCGCAAGCGGAGAGCAACTGTCGACCGAACGGCCGCTGGAGAGCGGCACACCGTTTATATGCGCAGCGCGCCCGAAGGAGAGGAGACCGCGGAGAGAGAGAGTGTCGCGGCTATGACGCAACACAATCTAACACAATCCACTTTAATCCAATCCAATCCAATCCAAATCCAATTCAAGTCAAGCCAAGCCAAGCCAAGCCAATCCAATCCAACCGAGTTCAATCCAATGGCCCTCGCGAGAGAGTGTTCGCTATCGGAAAGGAGAGGGGGAGAGTGGCTGCGGACAACAACGGACGCACGCGGACAACAAGGACGCACGCAGGAAGGACAGGGCCGCCGACAAGAGATGCTCTGAGCGTCGCATCTAAAACCCTCTGTACCCGTCAGAATGGCTCAGTGGCTAAGGCGTTGGGCTGCTAAGCACGAGGTTGCGGGATCGATTGCAGCCCATGGCGGCTGCTTTTCGGATGGAGGCGAAAAGCAAAAACGCCCGTATTTACGAGATTTCGGCGCACGTTAAAGAATCCAAGTGGTCAAAATTACACGGAGCCCTCCACAACAGCGCGCCTCATCGCCTGCCTTGCGTCGATGCGTTAAACTCTACAATCAATCAATAAAAAACTCTCAGTAATAAGTCAAACGAGCCTCGCTATCTGACTTATTGTGTGTGGGACGATGGCTTGGCACCCAAAATACAAAAATCATACCTTACAACAACATTATTTCAGCATATCACAAGAATGACGAATTAGACCTCGCTCTTTTCTGAGGTATATAATACAATATACAAATTGTAATGAATAACTATATATTGGAAAAGAACAGTTTCGCATGTATTAAATGAATTCAAACATGCGCTACGAGCTGTCATTCCTAGCAGCTATCAAAGTTTAAAGTGTAAGCCGGAATTAAGGTCTTGCGATGGAAACTGGGGAATAAACTAACACGATAACCTCCACGCAGGTGTCATTTAACAACGCCGCCATAAACCTTCATACCGGATACCTCCGGCAGCATGTTGGAACCCACCCACGTAGAACAGGACGGTCGGATCGATAAAAAGAGAGGTTCGGAAGGGGAAACGCCAACACCACTCCAGCCGAGGTGACCGAAAAAACAACCGCCTGTGCTAAAATTTTGCTCCCAGATTATCCTTTCCAGGAAACCAACCGCTTTATCTTGAAAACACATCCCCCCACTAGGGGAGAAGCCGCGTAGGCCTTCACCACTCCCCCTTCACCACCAAAGCCAGCTAGCTTGGTACTGCGGGCCCGCGCTCCCGGGAAAGACTCACACAAGCAACGCGCTCGAGAGCAAGTTAAAAACGACTTCATTTGCCCTTGCCGACGTCTGGCGTCAGTGCATTTGAAGAGAACAGCCTTTAATTAGTTTGGACTCCCGGGCTGTTCTTAGGGGCTCTGGCTGTAGGCGTCTCCTGTTGTCGTCGTTTCATGAGATCACGCTGGTAAAATACCTGGACACCGGTTTTCTAACCCCTCGCTCAGGAACGGCTTGTGCTTCAAAAACACGAGACCTTCATAGCAAGCCTGTATATTTTAAACTGAAGTTTAAACTGAATTTTTAACTGAATTTTAAACACGGTCTACGACTTGGAAGCGCAGGAGCCTCATCAACACAAGGAGCATTAGGACGACGTAGAAGAGCCCAATAAATACAATATGCATATTGATTGGTATTAGCTGCGCGATTGCTGACTGTATATAATAAATGTACGTATGTATGTAGTTGAAACAACGTCATCCTCTGTGTCTCAATTCTCATTCAAGCAATTTTTATGGGAAAACACCGGCGCACTCTGCGTGCTTCGCCCGTGTCCAGGTTGACGTTAGTGGAGATGGCCCGGGACTTCTTTTCTCCCACCAAATGCAGCAAAATTTCCGCCCCACCTAGTTTTGAGTGTGGCTTGCGACTTACCTCTCCGAGCCACGGATGTCACGGGTCCGCCTCGTTGAATTACGTCCGGGCCGGGCCCAATCGCGTAGAGCTACTTTTCGATGAGTGCCATGCCGTCGCTGTGCGTGGAGCGATCTTTAAGGATGGGTGGAGAACAATTGGTTTCATTTCACGACCCTTCGGAGTGGCGCCCTCTACGCCAACCTATTCGGTTACGCTAATTTATTAGCTTCGTTAGAGCGGAGGTAAATGCTAACCAACTCCGTTTGTTTAATTGGAATAACGAATTTTAGGTACTTCGTTCAGTACCTAATTCAGCACTCCGTTCAGAATCTTGACTTGCGTTTCCTGTTACCCAGCCAGGCGTCGCGTCAAGTTCGATATGAGTCTGCACGCAGTAAAAAAAGTAGGCTCATTCGCCGTGGTGTATGTGCGTACTTTGTTGGCAGTAGTCGGTACGCAGTCGGCTCAGTAGTGTGTGTACCAGAGGGAAAATAATGCTTGCGAAGAGACAGGCTGAATACGAATCTTGATTTATTTAAACGTGAGGTTTGTGAAATATTTGCTAATTAGTCACGTAATAGTCACGTATTAGTCTCGTAAACTATTCGCTTATTGGTCACGTAAAAGGTGTACGAGTATGTGACATACGCTTTCTTAGGCAAACAAAACGCATTACATTTGCAATCCTGTATGTAAAAATAACACGTAATTTTAACGTGGGTCTGCTAGCCACTGAAATTTTTCAGTGCTAACTATTGCACACGAATGCTTGTGTCTCTGCAGAGATTTTCTGATCTACAGGGGCATGTATACGAATAAAACACAAATCAAGTCATGCCACAATATTGCTAGGTCCAAGGGTTTTCACATATGTAAAGAAAAGTCTTACAATCCATGGAAATTTGTATAGAAGGTGAGACTATTTTAAGGCTGTTAGGGAAAGCTCGGACTTTCGAGGTTGGTTTCCCAAACAGCGTTTTGCACGGATGCCTATTTATAAGGACCTTAATTGCATCATTTGTACAGAAATGCGGCAGTTTCTGGCGACACTAATACTGTAGAGCATTCAGTTTTCTACATGATAAACAACAGCATGAAAATGCCTCGCGTCGTTTACGAAAATGGTTTAGTCAATGAAAACTGGGTTTTTCATGACATTCTATGCTTTTTGCGCACTAAACCACCGGCTAATTTTCGCTGCTAAAATGTTGTGAAAGGCAAGCACCGACAAATGCCTTAAAAACCCTAGCAACAGATGGAAAGAATATAAGAAAAACAATCTTCAGGACAGAACATTTACACTTCGAGCTGTCTATAGACGACCACAGATGCGGAAAATACGGAGGTTTACTTCGCGAGCAGACGTTTTGGTGGTTATATTACCATGTTTTTACTACTTCCGTTTGTTCACACCGTTTGTTCATACTTGGCTTTGGGCTGTAACTTTACCAAAATAAACTAGCGCCTAGCGAGTTAGTTTAACGTAAAATTATCGGAACAGGAACGCGGTGACACGAGTATGGCGTTTAATTGACCCCTCTGCCGCGGTAGTTGGCTAGATTCGCTTTTCTTGAGTGTTCCTGACCTAACGGGGCCGTCCCGGCGCCTACAAAAAGGAAAGTTTTATAGCTTACAAAATATTGGTGGCAGATAGTTCAAAGTTCATACAAAGGTGTTCTAAACATTTATGAAAGATGAGAGCGAAAGAATTGGACCATGCATGCAAGATAATTTTTTATCTGGTATAATATATTATTCTACATATTACATGTAGTTCAATATTACAATGTGTAAACCCCATTGGCTACATTACAACTTCCAAAATGGATTTCGTGGTGGATTTTTGTCTAGTATCAACTGGCACAATTTCATCAGCACATATCGCAGGCCTTCGATAATAAGATACAAGTCGACGTAATCTTTCTACATTTCTGGAAAGCTTTCGGCACTGTAACTTATAACACTCCTGGCAATGAGCCGGCATCTGTATGCATTAACCGTAAAATTCATACTTTCATGTATCTACCTGGAGGGCCGCCAGCAGTATGTGGTTTTGAAATTTCATAAATATATCTCTGTTGTGGTGACTTCTGGCGAACCCGAAGACAGCGTACAATGACCTTCAATATTCTTAAATCATATAAATGATATAACCGAGAACTGTACACCCGAAACGAAATAATTCACGGACGGCTGATATTTATACGCAGATAAATTCCCTAAGCGACACATACACACCAAAAAACACCTTAAAACTAGCTGGGTGGTGTTACGGATGTGACGTCAGTCTAAATATCGAGAAATGTAACCCCCTCCGGTTTACATGATAATCAGCTGGAACCAAAGGAAGCCTGGAATTTAAAATTCAGTAGTCAGTAGCGTCACAGAATACAAATACCTAGGCATATTCTTACCTACGACACTAAAAGGATGACACATGTAGAGTACATATTTACAGAAATTTTATGATGTGTTTAGAGAATGTAGAGAGTATAAAATTTTGATGATGCGCTTAGAGAAACAAAAGTGACACCATTTTTTGCGTGTCCGCTTTAAAATGATTATGCGTGTTTTGTTTGGGACCCATACTAAGACTATCTCATAAAAAGATTAGAAAAACTGCAAAGCAGGCAGCGCATTTCGTTAATTACAGCTACGACTCTTCTGCTGCCACGTAAGCGATAAAGGGTACCCTCATGTGGGAACCACCACTGTCCAGATGTAAAAAGCAAGGTAACTTTCCGTTAGATTTACTAATATAACACAGGAATCGACACAACACAGTATCGACTGAAAACCAAAATACACATCACTGCGTCAAGACAACTGCGAAAAATTGTTAGAGTACTCCCACAGAACAAACATTTTTTGGTTTTCTTTTTCTCTAAGAAGTATACGTGACTGGAAGTTGTTGCAAGAGATATTTCTTTGCATATGAAACAACAAATCTCCTTTTCTCCCGTCCATGCGCGAGGTGGTGGTTGTTTTTTTTAACCAACATGTATTAGTGCTCTTGAAGAATGTGTAAATATATATATGAATGTATTTTTATACTCTGCTATGTACAAACCCTAAGAAAAAAGGGGAAGAAAAGGGAGCAACTGTCACTGTTTGTCCCTTTAGCAGCGCTGTTCCTCCCTCCGACCAACTGGTTATTCCCTCAGCTGTTAGTATCGGGTGAGGAGCGACGTTGCTCCTCTCTGAACCACTCGCTCAGACCAACCACTGCGAGAAACATGACTGCTCAGGGGTGCCGAACAAGCGCCAGCCTGCGGCATCAACCACTCGCCACCGCTCGCCAGGGTGTTTTGATTTACGCAAAATATGTGCCACATGCGTGAAATAAGCTAATTTTGTACGTGAGTGTTTCACCACAGACTGCTGCACAGTACCCCTAATAGCGGCGCTCATCGCATATCACCCGGTATACTACGCCTATTCCGACCGGCGCAGATGTCTTGGCCGGTCTCAGCTATTCAAAACTATTCAAAAGCGCTATTCAATGCTAATCAAATCTATTCAATCGCTATTCAAAACCGCCACTGCCGCTGCGTCATGTACGACCCTACCTGTGGGAGAAACACGTCAGTCACAAGAGGCAGCCACCGCGCGCCCTGCGGGCTGATCCTCGCCCACTTGTCGTAACCAGTTCCAGCTGTCGGTACTCTTTGGTTCCAGTCGTAACCATCGTGTAAAAAAGAAGACATGTGCAATCATTAACACCCTAATGTTGACCGGTATTGTAGTTTAGAAATATTAGTGTACAGTTTCATAAACTTGCAATGAGTGCCACACCTCAACCCAAGCATCTGCATCTGAAACACGACGGCTATATATATATATATATATATATATATATATATATATATATATATAAATCTAGAAAAAGATAAACTCACAAAGCGCGCAGAAATAGTATAAGTAAAGAGTCGGATACACAGCAAGAACAATAACAAACAATGTTTACTTACGTAGCGGCAACAGGACTTGCCTTCATCAGAGTAAAGTTACATGATTTTGCTGGGCAAAATCATGTAACTTTACTCTGATGAAGGCAAGTCCTGTTGCCGCTACGTAAGTAAACATTGTTTGTTATTGTTCTTGCTGTGTATCCGACTCTTTACTTATACTATATATATATATATATATATATATATATATATATATATATATGTATATATATATAAATATATATATATATATATATATATATATATATATATATATATATATATGTAGTCCAGGCGAGTGGCTAGTTGTAATGCCACATTTGATGGAGTTTCTGGCGTTTGTGCAGTGGTTTTCATTTGGTGTGTTCCTGACGTTTTCGTTATGGTCTATCCGCGCATGTTGCATGCCTCTGTAAATTACAACTATATGATTACCCCACCCTACACAACCAACTCGTTCTTCAACCGCAATATATGTCGCCGAATCGACCAGGTCACAAATTTGGCACGAAACTTAGCAGCATATGACATTTTTCCGATTCTTTCATCCTGAGAACATCACTTGACTGGAACCACTTTCCCCCAACTGTCTTGGCTATGAATTATAACCGATTATTTCCTAATGCAATAGGCAATATTGTATAACCAGGATTATTTGTTTTCTTACCATAGTTGCTGTATTCTCATGTATTTTCGCTGTGCTTGTGTAACCAAACTCCCTCTGTAATGCCTCTGGCCCTGAGGGCATAATAAACAAATAAATAAAAAATAAGTAAATATACCTCCAAAAAGCCTCTTCAGGCCGGACCGTGCCGGACCGGAGCACAGTCTATGAACGATCGTTTTTTTTAATAAACATAGGCATTTCTGCGCATTCAAACGTATCTGGAACCACCTTCGTAGTGCTCGAAAATGCCCCTCAAGGTATTCAAACATGCTTATAGCAGCATGTTCGTAGCCTGCTGGCGATAAGATACACATAATCACAAGCAAGAACGAGCGGCGCACTGAGCGGGACTGTTTACAGGCGGCCATTTTGGTTGAAGGGAGCCACGTTGCTCCTTCCGGTAAAGGGGCAACGTTGCTCCTTTTGGGGACGAACATATGATACATAGCAGTTAGTCCTTTTAGAGCGCTACAACTGCACTGTTTTTTTTGTTAGAATGTACGTTGCATGTCTCCTCTACAAAAAACTCCCTTGTACGGAGCTGGTTAAGTTTTAAATAAATGAATACATAACTAAATGAAGCTTGTAACTTACATACGTAGGAGCGCCTGTTTCTCAAACGGAACGTGCTCATCCTACACTCTGTGTAACACACCAAACCAAACTGCTCGACCACTTCTCCACCTGTTTGTTCAGCGACAGAACACAGGTTCCATTGGGCCATGAGATGTGAACGTTCAAACCTCCCATCAGCACAGAAGGCATGTCATTGGTGAGGGCAAGAAACTGCTGTGCTCTCTAATCCCCCCCCCCTCCATGCCCTCGGGCAAGCGTAAGCCGACAACATGTGACGTGGGCGATTATAAACGTGAAAGACGCCGGCCAAAAGAACTCTCGAAAACCCTTCCAGATGAAGAGAAATATTGGATCGCGTCAGTTTTCAAAGCGGGAAAGGCTCTCTTCATAGGTAGGTTAAGGCTGCATAAAACTTTATTTTAAGACACGAATAAATGAGAATTAGGGCTCTACCACTCCGCAAAGGTGCATTCGGTATTCTGGGACCCACTAATGGGGGCCACCAATCTTGCCGTTGGGCTAGAGGTCTTCAGGACTCCAGCCACGAGCGTGTCACCAGGGCCGTGTTCCAAGCCTCGCTCGTAGGGAAAGCGTTGGAGGATAAATTGGGGCACTTCTGGCATGTAACATCATGGGGAAGGTAGAGAAGAGATTCCGACAAAGCGGCACTGCCCGTCTGTTTTAGGGACGAAAGGCTTTGCTAGTGCAGGGGACCTCAGTGAGCTCGTCTGCAGGAGCCATAGTAACCGCCAATGGGATTTGCTTGGACCCAGTGATAGCCTTGGAAATGCCGCCAGTTATCAGATTAGTGCGTCACAGTTTCTCTAAACTTCACAAACGGTTTCCTATTACCCAAATAGGGAGGCAAGGTTGGGCTCCAGGTCAGTATGCAGTAAGACAGCCGCCTGCACGGTCTCGTTACCCTTTAGACCCTGATGACCGTAACTGCACAGTTTTTTATGTGTTGGCCCTACGTACCGTACGAGCTCGTTGTAAAATATTGTAAACGAATATTGCCCCTTCCCAGCTAAATAGCTGTTATAGGCACGGCGTGCGTGTGGGATTATCTTCCTCGACATCGGGTCCAACACGGGGCGCGCTGTGGGTATCGCCTCGGCTTGCCAAGAGTTAGAAACCTAGTGGGAGAGACCCTGTGAATTACAGGAGCAGTGTAGAATCCTAGCTATGTAGAATTCCGGTTTCCGTATTGCCTTTGATGGTCCGAGCGTGTGCCTTCCGCCGGCCTTTGTACGTGTGGTTTTCGTTGCCGAGGAGAATTGGATGCACCGAGCATTTCTGCCGCCACTACTACTGGAGTTTCTGTGCCTCCTCTGGAGTTGACTTTTGCTTAGAATGTAGGCGATCAACAACGTGGCCCCCCCACACCGTATGTGTGAGTCGAGTGTATGTGTCTGTGAGATTTACCTCTTGCAGCTTTTGATATGAACGAAGCAACTACAGTGCGATACCCTGGCGTTCGAGTAGTCACCGGGAGGTCCAGGGCTCGTTTTATGGCCTTTGAAATGATGGTATCAATGGTTTTCTTGTGTTCTTGGGTGGTCCGTAAAAAGGGTATGATAAAGTGGACTGTACTCATTGCAAAGGCATAGTCGAGCCGCCACGTGTCCCTGCCCTAAATGCACCGCGCTTGCTTGATACGTGCTCTAACATTCGTCCTAGCTTTCTACCTAACGGCTTGATTTTGGCAAGAGGGTTCTCTGAGCTCTTCAGTAAGCAGACCCTGGATCCTGACTTCTGCTACATTTTGCGAACGACCATGGGACAAAAATACGTGCAGCCTTGTATCGCCTTTAGGATTGGTTTTACTATGCAGAAGCTCTGATTTATTAGCCGGGAATGATTAGCAGGTTCCAGACCAGGTGGAATTTGAGGCGACCACTGAGCTTGCTCCCTGTTCTTTGGCAGCGGCTTTCCATTATTTCTAAGCCACTCAACAGACTGGGTACGCCAGCGCTACTTTAATACCCGCTAATCTTACTACTAGTTAACGAACCGGCTCCATCACATTGCGACTGAAAACTCGTAAGAATTGAAGCTCTATTTTTGTATAAAAACATGGCTCTTTCGGTGTTCCTCCAGCCTAAAAGGAGTCGAAATTACTGACTTTGTAGCACACCAACCCAACACGCTCGACCAATGAAAAAGTGGACAACGGGCACTGCCCCGCGTAACATGCACGTTTAAATATCCAATGAGCTTAACGGGCATGTGAGTCGGGAGAGCATAATGTATGGGCGCGTGAGCACTTCCCCTCATTTGTTCAACCCCACCAGTTTAATCATAAACCGGCAACCGCTGACGTGCGCCTGAATAGGCGTGAAACATACGTGCGAAAATGCCGCTTCGAAACCCTTCAAGCCACACGAAATACGAAGAGCCTCACCGTCAATAATTAACACTTCCGCTGGCTAATCAGTGAGCGTAAACGGTTGGTTGGATTAGCTGAAATAAACTGTGACTGCTCCGATAGCAAACTCGCTGCAACACTAATTATACCATTACGGAGTAATTGTACGTGATTTTTTTCGTCATTGTGATCCAAACGTAAATATTATTACTTAGCTATTTAACCCCAGGCAACTTTAGGCTGGGTGTTTTTAACTTATGTTAGGAACAGGATGGCACGTTATTTTTTTTTTTTTTTGCAAATCGTTGGCGGACGTCTATGAGGTGGAGTTCTCATAGTACAATTTGACAGCAACTAAATCACAGCCATCAAAACCCTATGATGAGTACCATACTATAAACCTCTCTGTGCATGTATTATCGCCTTCCGTTTGCTTAACGTTAACTTAAACTCATAGCACCGGGAAACCCAGCTACGACACAACTGACCTTACATAAACTAAAAGCCTAACCTGATGCCTATCGTTAAGCATTGAGTAACACATTTTGACGATTGTGCTAGCTAAGTTCTTGTATTCACATTAGGACGACCTCAGGTTAAGCCTCACTAGGTTTGAGCCAGCTCCGTGAGCAGGTGACGTCGCTTCACCTCCACGCAATTGTTCAGCCAACCGACCGCCGGTCAAACACGTTCGTTCACTTGCACCATTGCAACGAACGCAAAGAATAAAAAACACCCAAATAAGTGCTTCCAATAAACCCCTATCGTAACATGCTTGTCTTTTTTATATAACTTTCAATTTTGAATAAAACGCGAAACCGTGGGGCGTGAGTTGTGTGCACAAAATGTGGTGCGTAAACCAAAACTTGTGACGCAGCCGGAACGCTCACAGTAGCACAAAAAAGGGGCAGGTACGGGGAAAGTAAGTTTCAAATAAAATAAATGGTGCTACAAAGCCTGGCATATTCCAGGAGGTTATGTGATACTGCTTCTCATTTGCAGCATATCTTACTACTGAAAAGTGCCGCGAGACCACCGCTCTTGCTGGTGAGGCAATTTTTTCGTTCTATCTGGCAACACGTAATGTTGGAGCTGCCTGGCGGGCTAGTACCGTGCGTTTATGAATACAATGCATGGAAGAGAGAGAATTAGTTCCCCAACCTTTGGAACCACCTATAAACTTATAAATGCTGCAAAACATGTTTGGGGAAATCCCGACCAGCGATATTCATTTTCATTGGTGCTGAGCTGGATGTCGTGACGAACGCCGCAACTAAAATGAAAGTAGATGGGTGGATGCGTAAACATATCAATGAAACCATCATGTTAATCCCGCGACAGTGCAAAAATTTTTAATTTTACCTTCCAGAATTTTCATGAAAAATAGATGATGTTAAAAAAAGTAAGGCAAAAAGAAGCAAGAAGCATTATTTACAGCTGGCGAATGGCGGGCATTGATTAGAAAAACCGTTTTCAACCTGTTACTGAGCCTAATTTCTATCGCTTTTTAATAAGAAAAAAGAACAGAATGTTTTATTTTAATGATAAGCTATCACCGACTTTAATCCCACATTAGCAAAGACGGGGAACGCCTTCGTGTAGGGATTTGCTGGGTTGCCTCACGAAATGAGCTTTTAATATCTTTCCTAATTAGCGGAAGTTTGGGGATTACACACGACGGCGATTCACTAAGCTCTTTTGGTGTCCTCCGTGGTACAGCCATGAAACTAACGTTATAAGTTAAACAAAAAACAGTAATCATATGTAAAAGCTTCTGAAACGTGTTTCCTTTTGAACTCGTGATTTGAAGCTGTACGGAGGTATCCCTTACCAGTTTGATTTTAGAAAACGGAGCAATGAGCTGTGAACGTCGGAACAAGAATGTGACGACGGGAGATTCTTGTAGTAGTGTCATTTCTTCTTAAACATACGCAAACTGCACCAAATTGTTTATTTCTGCGCAGTTTTATCTTGTAGGTTTCCCTAATCACGACCCCGGCCGCAATCTTCTCCGGAAATACGGACGCTCTGTTCCGTTTCTTAGGCAGGAACCTCGCGGAAATACAAATTTTTTGGGTGGTTTAAGCACCAAACCTACAGCTGCGCTGTGATATGCCGAGAGCTTAGGATTTTTAAAGCTCGTTGGCACTTTTTATGTCCGCTAAGACCAGAACACACTTTCATTTTTTTGTAGCGTTAGCTACACTGGCCGAAGTTGTGCAGTTTTGCGTTGCTCCTGGAGAGCAGTGCTGCGCATGCTCGAGGAGCAGTTACGTCACATGGCGCAAAGAACGTTGCTCGCTGCCCGGCGTCTCACACACCCCACACACCCAGCGTATTCGCATACCTCCGCTTCGCACGTGGCGGCCCGGTCCACTTGGTGATCATGCGAGGGGTGGCCGGGTGTTGAAGCGATGGCTCGTGCTTCGCAGCAAACAGCGGCGTGCGCTTATAGAACCAGCATAGCTCGTGGGTGATTGGTGACGCTGCGCCGAAGCTGCTTGATGAATATCCATGTCCCATAATGCGTATACCGTGTGTGTACCATTAAAGCACACACACGGTATACGCATTATAGGATAAGCAAGCCAATCCTAGACAACCAGGAAAGCTAAGAATAACCAGCTGAACCTTAACTCGCGCTACGTATATCCTGGAATAGCCGCGCTAACCCACTGCTAATTATTTTTCGCCTTCATCGACAACTAGGCCCCACAATAGCAATCCTACTTTAAAAAAGTTCAACTTTAGCCTTTTTGCATTTAGCTGTTGCAGGCATGAAGGAGAGGCAATTTTCTGAAGCGCGCCGTTGCGCCTTGAGTAATTTTTTACAGTGCTATACGCAACAAATATCTGTACAAATGTTCTTCATCTCCCTCCAATAGAGGGTTTGAAAATTGATCTGTTGCGATTGAGATTTAAAAAAAAAAATAAAGTGTCACTTCAGTTCATTTCTTACAAAAATAAGTTGGCCATACTTTCGGGGTGCCATGCTGTCATCTTGTCATCAATTCAAGGAAATTGCGCTAACCGCGTTTGTTTGCCCTGAATCATATGCCTATTCCTCAGCTTCTGCTCGCCGTAACAACTAACAAAAGGGCATTGAGACGGCGATGCAGCCGGCCGCGTGCGTTCAGGACAAGAGCCTACACTGAATACAGCAGTCGTTACCACAGAGCTTCTCAAACTTTCGGCCCCAGGGAGGTTAGCGGAGGCTCCCACAGCTCGAGTAATTGGTGGATCTTGCGGTTGAGGTTATGTGATTAGGTGAATGGTTCGTCTTGTTTTTAATCACTTCATGTACTTTTCGAAGAGCGCTCAGGCTTGTCAGTCTTCGTTTAAGGGGAAGGTTTAGTGTCCGGTAGTAGTAGCAGTAGTAAACTTTATTTGGAGAAAAGGGGTGAGGGAAAAGAGGGAGAGATAAAGGGTGGCATCCAAATTCCAGGACCCCAGAAGCTATTTGGCATCCCTGGCACTACTAAGCAGCGCAAGCTGCTCTGAAGGGTCCGAGATGGACAGGGCTTCCTCCCAGTACTCTAATAAGATTTCGTGGCTATTTTTGTCCCATGTAATTGGGCAATTCCAGACTGTATGGAATATATCGTCCTTCTGGTGACATTGCTTACAGTCCTCATTATACTTTTCTGGGAACATAAGTGATCGTCTGAACTTGTGTAAGTAGGTGTTCGTCTGTATTTTTCTAAGATTTCTCGCTTCTTCAGCAGTAAGGCTGGGGTGTGGCGTAGGCATTGATCTTCGGTGAAGCCTATGGGACTGATGCTTTTGTACGCCAATAGGCCCTGCTGAAAAGCCAACGTTCTCTGACGATTATGATGAATGATCGCAGCAGAACTGAAAGAAAAAAAAACGCTTCCAGTGACCGAGGCCGCACCTTGGTCCCTTGTGTTATGAAGCCGGCGTCTATCCGATTTCTCCATTTAAACATGGTCGAAATTAATACAAAGCAGCAGGTAATGATTATCGCCGTAGGCCCCAAACACAAAATATTAAGCCTACGGAGTGCACACCCGAAAGTTGCTGTGGTTGTTCTAGGAAAGTGGTGCCTACCTCTTGATAGCCCACACTCGCAGGTTTGGATTGGCCAACAGAAGATTCTATCACGAGAAAGCTTCGCGTTCAACCGTCGTCGTCGTTAGATGAACAGATGCATGATTTTTCAACTATGTGATATAAAATGTCGATTAAAAGGACTGGCAGTATAAAGTACGTTCAGAATAGTGGCCAAGTATTATTTTGCTACCTGTTAGGCACCGAATGTTTTTGAATGTTTTCTTTCGTTCATCTGTAGGATTCTCTCCCAACGTGTGTTTTTCCTGTCTAGGTTTTCACGCCTAACACTTTCCCAGAGACAATTTTTGCGCCATTTAGAAATCAGACTGCCCTAAACGAACTGAATGGCTCGACAGGCATTCAGCTAGCGGTTATTTTTGATAGCCACCCCGTAGCAGCATGCACGTCAGTAAAATCTGAAGGAAAATTGAAAGTTATAAAAGTTTCGGCTGCCCCTCATAATGCTCATACTTACTGCATTCAATGCTTCACTTACCATAAGCACGAAGATCTCAACTGAAGAACAGAATGAGCGAGAGAAGATGCAAAAATCCGTCAAAGCAAAAAGACTTCCAAATTCAGAAATCTGCAAAATATGCCCAAAAAGTCAATAAAAGGCTAAAAAGGACAAGAAGAAACAAAGGCAGAAATGCAAAAAGGGGCATAATGCTTGCTGTACCAGGAAAGAAGAAATATTTCTCCGCTCGAGAATTTACTCTTGCACTGTCGCCTCTCGAAAAGAAATATAATTCTATCGACTAGGCTGTATTTTTAAAACCAGCTATAACGTCCCTGAAGGCACGTACCTCAAAAGAACCTAACCGAAAGGCATACCGAAGAGCCTTTATCGTCTCACAAAAAAACGCCCCCTGCTTTGTCAAAGCTTGGGAAGATGCTTGCCACTCAGCCCGAATACGGGAGCACCGCGCTATAATCCTCGTGTTTATCGGAAATTCAGCGAGCCGGCTTTAGTAAAATAACCAATGGCTTTCCGACCGAACTGCAAAAATGCCGGTACCAGCCAAGATAATCCAATGTGAAATGCACCGAAGTAGAGGTGCGCACCGGCCAATGAGAATTGTCGACACGAGTCCCCCCCGATAGCCCAGAGCACAAAAGACTAGGGGTGTGCGAATATAAAATTTTTCGAATACAAATCCAATACGAATATCTAGATTCGAATATCCAATCGAATATCCAATAATTAATTAAGGTGGACTTGGCTTTCGAAATCAACTTTTTTATTTCTTGGCGGATTTTGATGAAAATTTGCACAGCAACTGGAAATGCTTCTATGACACACCATAAAAATGTCAAAGTATTTTTATTTTTAAACTTTTGTTCCTCTTCACCTTCTACCTAGCTTAAGCGGCATATAAAACATGATAGAAAACTTGTTCGAAGTGCTTTGCATTCCGAAAAGAATGGACGACGTCGTGTCACTCTTAGATTTTTTTTTATTACAGCACAATGGTTTTTAGTTTTCAGTTTTTTAGAGGTGAATATACAACAGGCATACAGACCACGAACGACTATTTGAATAAAAAATTCATGAAACGTATACCTGAATAACCAAGCGTGTCAAGACCCTAATTGTTCAGCAAGAAATGAAACGCAAGAATGGAATAAAAATTGATATAGCGATCACGAAGAAATCACTAGAGAAAGCGGCGAAGGTGGCAAAAAAAACTGTTTTGAGAAAAAGGCTTCCGAAGTTCTAACATAGATTTCATTCATCAAAAGTCGCTTCGGTTGAAGCCTATCACGCCCTAATAAACGCGGGGCTTCTGGAATATTCCTTGCCTTGAAATTGGAGTGCTTTTTGCAGCTTTTTTCTTTCCATAAAGCATCATTTTCAGCTCCTCTGTGAAGAGTGCATAGCCCTGTTGGCGGACCAAACGGCGGGGAGGGGGAGCTAGCTTTCAACGCAAAGAAGGTTAGGTGGTTACCTGTATTGCACTGGACAACTTCCCTGTGCAGTGTTGTGATTATGGCAACAAGTGAAGCACTCTTTTTTACTTAAATTTGAGAACTGAGTTTTGACTTCTTTTATGCTTTATAACCTTGCCTGGAGCAGCAACTTCGCAAGCGTACGTGCAGGTGTTCATTTGTAAACGTTAACATACCACAAGGATACCAATGAGCTACTTTGAAGCTTGGTACAATGTTGTGCGTAACTTCAACTCCAATACATCCACGTTTTTTTTATCTTGAAAGTCAGGGAATCCAAATTCTCGCAGCACAGCCAATACGCACCAAACAATAGATGTATGCATTGGTGTTATTATATTCCCTAAGAAATTCAATTTGTTAAATGCTAAGAGAGTAAGGTACATTTTTAAAGCGGTCAGCACGTTTTTATTCCGAACGCGGACCCGATTGCATGATTAGTCGAAGTGCAGGCAAAAAGTTGCGCAAGAAAGCGACACATATACATATGTCTTGCCCGCATCGCGGCGCTCGTATATTGCAACATGCCATACTTTGCTCATCCCTGACATAGCCAGTCAGGTCGCTCGTAAGACTAAATCTAACGCCACCGGCATTAATTCCAACTACTGGCTTGTTTTGGCGCTCTTTGCCCCAGTTGCCCTTGCGCCATAAACATCCAACCATCATTATCACAACTACCGGCATTCAATCCTACCCGGTGGCGCAGTCACGCGATGCTCCAACGTGCAGCGGCTACGCCATGCGCGCCTCAGCTTTTGAAGCGTCGGCCTTTTCTTTCCCAATGCTAGCGAGCCCACCGTCAAACATAGCAATAACTAAGCGTGTGCGCATCGCAAATCAGACGAAAAGCTCACTTCGCAAACCGCTATCACAAGCGCGCACACAGCGTTTCACCCCCAGGGGTAAAGTCACGCGCCCCACGCGAATCGTTCGATGACCCCCGCCTTTTGAGCGACGCAAGTTACGCAACTTCCAGAAGTATAGCTTGTGTAGCTTTTAAATATAGCTTGTATAGGCGTTCCCATTGCGACAATGTCCGTGTTGAATACCACATACTATATAATGACAAACCAGAAACTTGGCCGAAGCAGCGAAAGTGAACTCAGAAACGCGCACTATTCAGTTCAGGCGGCCGCCATCTTGCATTGCCGCAGCGACGCCCAGTCAGGAGGGCCGTCCCGGTGTGCGCCGACCGGAGGGCCAATCACGCTTCAGCATCTATTTCTGACTTCGTTTTAGGGTATTTCTTTATCTGCCGTTTGTGCGTTTGTGGCTGAACCAAGGTAAAAGAGATAACCGGGACCGGAAAGAGGATCGCTCGGCTGATCCCATGGAGATACAGCGCTCCGAAAATTGCCGTTTTGTCGCCGTTTAGCGCTGAAATTTTGTCACCGCGGCTGCCAAAAGTATTTCTTATGCCACTATGTGGCGGTGTTTGGCGGAAAAACTTTGCAAATGCAAATGATAGAAAACATACAAGCCAATTATCTGGCTGTCAAAAAACGATGTTTTGGTCATTTTCCAGAAGTTGAAAGCTGGTTCTCCCCGTTAAACTAATCAATCCAAATATTCAACAATAGCTGATTATTCGAACCCTGTCGAATATTCGAATTGTTTCGAATACATAGTTTTCGAAACGAATACGAATATCACATATTTATATTAGAGTATTACTCGAAATGTTCACAAATTTGCACACCCCCAGAAAAGAAAAAAAGGAAGCCAGCATATTTACCACAATCAATGAATGACTTAAGTTTTCGGTGAAACAAGCTATCGCGTTGTCACCGGACAGGCCACGTCGAAATCCGACGTGGCAGCTAGTAAGTATTTCAAATTTTATTAAATACCAGGAGAGTCTTCTTTCGATTAGTTTTTCTAACACTTCGTCTAGAAACCAGAGTATGGAGATGGGTCTGTAGTTTTCAATAGAGCGATGATCATCTTTTTTGAATACGGTGACTACTTTTGCCAGTTTTAATTGATTTGGAAACACACCGGCCTGAAAAACTAGATTGAAAATGTGACTAAGCGTAGCGGAAATTAGATTAAAGGCAAGCTTTATAAGTGCCCCGTGTGTACCATCAATTCCTGGGCCTTTAGCCCTTACCAGCCAAAAAGTGGACTCCACTTCTTCTGGAGAGGTAGGGCGAATATGAAAGGATTGAGAGCACGAGGAAATGTAGACGAATATGTATAAGAATCACATTCTTCGCAATAATTACAAAACCGGTGCTGGAGGCAAAATATTGTTTTTGCGAGTGTTTGCACTCTTGAGTATATGCACTCCTGAGTACAGTAGTGCAAACAAGAAAACGGACGACAAAAACATCCCCGTCGCGAGGGGCACGATCAAATGCAGAGCATTTCCGCGGGCGGCTTGCCTGCAAGTCTTATGGATTACGTATTGGTTGTTGTTGTTGTAATTGTTTTCTTCCAGCGTAGACATTGTCGATGAAGTCGATGGTGAAACGTGAAACGTGCCGTGAACCCCCTGCCGCGGCTATTACGCAACTTGGAGAGGCTAAGACGCAACGTGGCGCAGCTATGACGCAACACAATCCACTTTAATCCAACCCAATCCAAATCCAAGCCAAGCCAAGCCAATCCAATCCAATCCAATCCAATCGAATCCAATCCAATGCCCTTCGCGAGAGAGTGTTATAGCGCCGAAATCGCGCCACCACATGAACGCGAACCGAACGCGGCGAGACAGGGTGTTGCGAGCGGAGAGAAGGCGAGGAGGACGCCGGGGAGAGGGCGCACCTGTGGCCGACGGTTGAATGAGTCAAGGATATAAGGCGCGTGCGTAACCTTCCATTCTGTGTCGGTTCCGTGGAGCAGTCGGTAAAGTGCCGTGTACCTTGCGTTCCGCCCGCAGAGTCGTGGGATCTAAACCTGGCGCCGGAAGGTATTATTTCTTTATATAGTGTAGGGTGCGGACTACGTAGTGATGCGGACTACGGACGCCAACGCGGGTGACATCGTGAGTTACTAAAATGCTCTGCATTTAAAAGAAAACCGGAGGTGGTGTTACCAAGCAAAAAGGACACACGGGGTGGAGATGGTCTACTTTTATGTCCTTTTTAACTTAGAGCTTTATAGGAGAACCAAAATATCACGTTACAGAGGACGTCACTGCAGGAATCGGAGTGGTGCGAAAATATTAGGCGGCAAAGAAGGCCCAAATGCAGCCCGCCCATTTACCGTAGCTGGGCAAAAACAGAAATGTAAGCCTTGTAGAATACGAGGACACTTGAAAGAATCAGATAAAATATTTAAAGACGGCAGTAAGTGCCATATCTCGTGCTTTGAGCAAAGAAAAACTCCGCGTGAACCGAAATTAGAGACTGTCCTGCATCATTCTCGATGAAACATCGGAGCAAAAAAAATTGAAGCATGGTAATCGCCTGCCGCTCTGCTAATCACTACCGGGATAAATGTTTTTCGGCAAAGGACGCCAGCTTCAGGAAAAGGAAGAAAGAGCGCTTTTATTTACAGGGTACAATCTCAAAATCGCTTCTTTATTTGTTTCAGGTAAGTTAAAAACTATCTTTGAGTATACACTACAATCAACAAGTGGAATATCAAGTTTTACTACACACATCATTTTAACTGAGAGTCTAAAGAAAGTGGCCTGGTTAACGTAATATCAAACGGGAAGAACAAGTTGAAATACAGTACGTGAGTCGGGACACAAACACATCGCGGTGTTTTTTTTTTTTTTAGTGTCTACTTCCCGCTGATGAGCAGTGGGAGGGCCAGCTGGCTAGCGGCGACCTGGGTGACCAGCAACAGCTGATATCCCGGGCGCAACTGGCCGCACGTGCCCAGGGCCTCCTGGACTGAGGACGCCCCCCACAAGAGAGGAACGGCTCAACTAACTCCGTTCCAGCTCAATAAAACGTTTTCACCACCACCACCACCACCACTTCCCGCTGTTCGCGCTGTTTCCTTCCGTTTTGTTCCACGCATTAAACGCGAAGTAACTGCTGATTAGCAAGTGATGGCTAATGAGAAACAGGGTCGAATCTTTTGCTTTTGTATATATTTATAGGGAACCAAACACACTGCGGTGTTTGTTTCCAGTGCCTACGTCCCGCTTTTTGCGCTGTTTCCTTCCGTTGTGTTCCACGCGTTAAGCTCGAATTAACTGCTGAATAGCAAGTTATGGCTAACGAAAACACGGTCGAATCTTTGGCTTTTGTATATATTGACTTGGAAAGAAACACATCGCAATGTTTGTTTCCAGTTTCCACATCCTGGTTTTAGCACTGTTTTATTCCGTTCCCTTCCATTCGTTAAGTTTGAAGTAACTACTGAATAGCAAGTCATAGCTAACCAGAAACACGGTGAAATCTTTTGCTTTTTTATATATTGTCTGCTTTGTATTCAAAATATAATGCATTTCCGCCACCGTTTGCATCATTTTCACGCATGAAATCTGTAAAACGTTTTTTCTTACCTGTGGAAAGAAACGAGGAACAAAAGAGTAAAGCCAACATGGGACCAGTAGTTTTTTTTTCTTGTTAAGGCAGACTGAAACTGCAAGCGTGAAGCGCATGTTCTTCTCCTAGATGGTCATGCTCTCTGGCGCATTCACTCTCTTTTTTACAGCATGAATAGGCGATATTATGTTCTACGAGTTCAGAATTTTGTCCCCGTGTCGTTTGGGCTTCCCATTGCGTTTCGCCCGATCCGACGTATGCTGCAAAACACAGTCCCCTAAGCGCTGCACCACTTAGGGTATGTGACAAATGTTTTTACTTTCCCCTGTCCCAGCATGTTTGCACACGGACTCAGTGAAAATGGACTCGTCATTTGTGTTTCCTAGAACTTTGCTGCTACCCATTTTTTTTTAAATTTGTGGCGCCCACTACAAAGCTCCGCCTATGTTTTCTACAAAGTATGTCATAGTAGACAGCTTAGACACCGTGCTGCCGTGCTTTGGTCATCATAGGACTTGGTGAATTCTTGGTAATAAATTCGAAGTCTCATTACCAAAAAAAGATTCATGTTATACAATTCAGGAAGAGAGAGAGAAAACGTGTATCGGCAGAGAATTTACGGTGTTTATGTAGGAGTGGTTCCCTCTTCAGAGGAATCCATGAGCTGTCTTAGCAACAGCTGCCCTCTCAGTTATAGCAAAAAAGAAGGCATCTTGAAAACCCTCTCAAAGACGTTTTTTTGGGCTGTGGTGTATCTACCGGTCATTGAGGCTCGGTGTCGGTAGTTTTAAAAGTTAACGGCTTTCTTTCTATCATATGTAAAGTTGTATATTATTACCTGCGGTCTTGGAACAAATATACGTGAAATTTTCAAGAGTAGTCCATATAACAGTTTGCAGCTAGGTCAAATTCAATAGATTACAGATTGCAGCGTAACTTAAACGCGATTCACTACAGCTGTGGAAGGCATTAAAAAATAAAACGTGCTCACGCATGCACGCATGAATATTATCACCAGATTTCTATACACAAAGTTTGTTTCATATGCATAACACAACAGAATATTGCGGTCCAGGCCTTCAGGCTGGTTTAATGGGATGTAATAAATACAAGCAGTATAGCATTCCCGCTGTGAAGAGGGAAGCAGAGGTGAGGGAGGAAATACATAGCAGGGTCATTACACCGAACGTTACTTATACCGGCCTTTCGCGAAATGTGCATGCCTGCCGTCGTCGCCTTGTAACGGCCGGCGTTTCAGCCACGTTATCCCGAGTTTCCATTTCGCTTCGTTAAACAGCTTGATTGCTCGCTTCTCGCGTAGACTGGTTTCATAATGTACCCCACAGAGGGTACGTCGGATTGCATAAAAAAGCTTGGCGACAAAGCGTTTAGTATAGCTTATCTTTCACGCTTTTTTTACACAAAAAGTATACTATGTTTTATACGGCGGGTAAAGATGAGTTCATTACTAGGGAAAGGTCGAGATGCAGGTAAAAGGAAATTACGTTTGCAGAATTGTTTTGGTGTAAACGAAAAAAAATGGAATAATACTCAGCGGTAATTTCAGCGAAAAAACTAAGAACAGCGCACATTAAGTAAATGCGTGCACTTCGGCACCTGTGCAGCGCTGTAGAAATGAGGTTCGAAAAATCTCTCGCAAAACAAGCAGCTTTTATTCCCGTAAAGGTTGCCACAGTGTTTCGGTACACCAATGATCGAGTCCGCGCTATCAATGAAAATGAAAGCCACGCCATGAGCCTTAGCTTCGGCGCGAACCGGCCACGCGCAAAGTTCAAATATTAACTATACAATAATATTTCAGTGTGCAACGTTATACAGTGTCCTGAGAGGTGGATTCCATCAAATTCCAGCAGGTGTCGTCAGTTTTGTTACATAGTGTCATAAATTCAATGCGCAACACTTTCCGCTACATTTATCGCCATGGTACATGGTAGCCTTTAAAAACCATGAGTAATCATTCGAACGAGCTTTGCGATTTCACAATTTGTGTGCCCGACGATCCCACCCAGTATACGGAACGCAATCTGATACCATATAACGAAAATTCATTCGACATATCACAAGAATTAAGAATTCACGTAGGATTGCAAATTATAGGAATTGTATTATTTATTACAAAGAAAGAATTCACCAGTAGCCAAGGCAGTCAAACAAGCGCTATGAACTCCCTTTACTAACAGGTATCCATGTTTAAGCTGTAAGCTTGAACAAATGTTCTTTGCTAGAAACTGGGGAATGAACTAACATGATAACCGCCCAGGCTTGGGTCATTCAACGGCGCCGCAATGAAGCTCCATGCAGGACAGCTCCGCCAGAATGTTGGGACACACCCACACTGAGGAGGACAGTGAGATCGATGAAGAGAGAGACCAGAAGCGTGAAAGTCACGCAGCAAACGCGTACTCCGCGCCAGCCGAGCCGATCGAGCAAAACAGCCTGTGGGGAAACTCGGCTCCCCTATATTCCTCTGGAGGAAACCTACCGCGTTAGCTCGCTCGAAAAATCATCGCCCCCACTCAGGGGAGACGCTTCATAGGCCTTTCCCTCTCTTCTCGCACACCCAACACAAGCTCGGGCCTGGTTCTTTGCGGGCTCGCGCGCGGGAAACACTTGCACAAGCAAACGCCATCAAGCGATATTTCAAAACCACGCTTTGCCGTTTCGCCCGGCCGACGTCTAGCGTCAGCGCGTTTGAGAGGCCCACGCCAATGGCCCTGAATTAAGTTGGACTCGTGGGCAGTTTTTCTCCCTGGCGCCCTTTATGCACAGGTGTTTCCCGCCAGAGAGCGGAATTTCTGGTCCCCTCTTTTGAGCGTGGCCTGCGACTTTCCTCTTCGAGCCACGGATGTTACGTTCCCGGCCCGTAGTAGTATTACGGGCTGTCCGGACCTAACCGCTATTACATCCTTTTTGAAGACTGCCGCGCCATCGCTGTACCCGGAACAATCTTTAGGAATGGCTGGGAAGCAATCGGTTTCATTTAACGAGCCTATAAGTAGTGCCGCCCCCTCGGCCAACCCATTCGGTGACCGTAAATTAATTAGCTACTACTGAGCGGAGATAAATGCTTAACATCGCCGTCTGTTTTATTGGAAAGCGTACTTTGATTTGATCCGCGCTTTTATGTTATTCTTGGCGTGCCACTCCACGAATACAGAAGGGCCAGCGAATAGATCCCGCAGATTACATATGTTTGAAAACAGCAGTTTCATATCATCACGAGAATGTGAGGCCGATTCGGCGTGCCAACAACGCAGGTCCTGCGCATACTTACACGGGTCATCCTGACTTCTAGGGCGTGCCACGGTGCTCTATTCTTTGCCTTTACGAAGACATTATCTGACCGACTGGAGACATTCCAACGCGAAATCCTGAGAGTGATTACTGGTTTACCTCGGAACAGCCGCGCGGAAGAACTCTACCGCTATTAACAGCTGACCCCACACCGCACTGTTATAATGGAGAGGGTAGAAGAGCACAACAGGAGACGCGCAGCCAAACGCCCGGGGAAGGACTCAGCGTCTAAAAATCCAACGAGACAAAACATCCAATGAGACGAAAGGTCCAACTGTGGATATTCCGCCTCGATGGGCCTTTCATCTCGTTCGACATTCAGGCTCGATTTGACCTTTCGTCTCGTTGGATCTTTCCTTTTGTTGGACATTCAGGCCACAAGCGGCGGGGCAGCTTGCGCGAAACTTGGCTTCCGGTCAGAGCGACTAGCTTTCCTTGCAACTACAGTCTGTTTGAGCCCATTTCAAGGATACCGTGGTTCAGGTGCCAAAGCCTGTACCTCGCCTACGTGGCCGTAACAATCAGCCCCATGAGCGCGTAGCCGATGCTGCATGCGCTGACCTCCAAGCTGGCGCCATATTTCATACAGCGGTCTTAAATAAGAAAACATTGCGCGCTTAACTGTCCTGTATTGACGGCCAAATGCGCGTGTCCCTCGCATGATTCAGTTTCTTCGCCCGCCAAGGCCATGGCAGGCCCGCCTCGAGGCATTTCTTCTCGATCCGGAGCACATTGAGGCAACTTACGGTGCCGGTTACAACCACCAATTTACAATATTTACGGACTGCCACGTAGCTCTCGATCGACTTGGCCAAACGCCATAAGTCGGAACCATCTGCGATCTCATCAAGGCCATTTGTCGCAGACTGCGGGACACACGCAATATAGTCGTTCGGGCAGACTGGGTTCCGGGACACGCAAGCGGGATCGGCAGTGGCACCGCTTTCGCGTGCTCGAGCGAGCACTTTGAACTCCGCTCCGACCCGGTGTTACCCGTCCCATTCGCATATTACGATCCCGACTGTTCAGAGGCAAAGGCTGCAGCCGGGAACGCGTCCAAGCATTCGTTGCGGAATTCAGTTCCACCAGATCACGCTCCCTTGCCCATTGGATTGTACCGAGGCGCACAAGTGCTTCTGCACAAGGCATGGGCTGGTGCCGCGCTTACCGATGATGTCGTGGAGAAGTGGCGTGTATATGTGCCGAAACGTCACCAGTATGTAGTCCAGCATCAGCAACCTGTGGCCGCAGTTGCCTGCGCCTCCGGCTCCACAGGAGCCACACCCACTGTGCACCACATGCTGTGCGATTGTCCCGGCATCCAAACGCTCCGTTCAATGTATCTGCCGCTCGGCGTCCAGCGGCCTGTGGACTGGACAAAGCCGCTTCGACCCACCCCTATAGGGTAGAGCAGGAAAAGCTTGTGTCGGTGCAGAGATTTTTCTGAGCTACCGGGGGATGTGTTGCTACAGATGACAAACGAAGTCATGCATAATTACTGCTAGTTCTCAAGGCTCTATATCTAAAAAGAATATCTTCTAATCAATGCATTGTTGTGTAGAAGGGGAGGTGATTGTAAAGGTCTCGGCGTAAGTTTGGTCTTCGAACGCTGGTTTCAAAGATGGTGTTGTGCGTGGAAGCGTATTCCTCAAGACAACAATGGCGTTATGTGCGCCGTAATGGGGCAGTTTCACAGCGAGCCAACAACTGTAGTGCATTTAGTTTGCAAGAATTGAAGCAACAGCCCAACAAACCTAACGTTGTTTGCTAAAACGGCTTAGTCCTTGAAAACGTTTTGCACGGCATGCTATGCTAAGTGCTCTAAACCACTTGTGAATTTTTGCAGCTCAAATGTTGAAAGCAACTGCCATTTACAAACGCCGTAGAAACACCGGTACTGCAGGAGAACAAAGGAAAAACAGTTTTCAGGACAAAACACTCACACTGCCTGGTTTATAAATGCCGACGTCTGCGAAAAACAAAGAGATTGACTTCGCAAATAAATGTCTCGGTGCTTTTTTTCCAGCTTTTTACTGAACACACAAAAAAAAACAGCATGAACTACAACTTTTCACGCTGTAAAAACAAGTTTAAGCGTCCTTGGTATATTACACGGCCAGCTCTATATTACAGGTTTCTTTTGGCGCACACAATAGGAGACATAATGTAGGATGCGATTTGAAATCTGGCAGTGTCGTGTTTTCTTATTAATCAATACACGTCAACTTTTGAAAGTTGTCACGCGATGCAGGGTTCTAGGGGCGTGCAGCAAAATAGATAGGTTTCCCACTAAAACTTATAAGAAACCACTTAATATAAGAAGATTTTGCAACCTTTTCGCGCGTTGTGAGGAAGTAAACTTCGTTCAAGCTTATGTACTGCAGAATTGCCCAACCAATCTTTTAAATTATATTTGAACACATTACAAAGGAACAGAGCAAATTGTGCGTCCAAATGCGAACGTGTAAATAAGATGTTTACTCATCATATCCTGGAATGCGTTTGTCGTGGTCTGAATTTCGTTAGTAAGCTTATTCACTTTTCATTGATCTAACACAAGAAATAATGAGCTTTCTTAAAAGATGATGATCATTTCAATGAGACATCTCTAATACACTTACGCAATAATTGCTAAATTTCTCGTAATTATCTGTTTAGAAAATGTTTGAAATATTGAAAAATAAGCTAGCCCTGTCGGACTAAAGAAAAAATCTACAACGACTGCATATTGCCAGTCATTATGAAAGGATGTGAAGATTGTCTCCTTACTGAACCACTAGAAAGCCAACTTAGGTCATCTCAACGTGCAGCGATACGAATGATGTTAGGAGGAACACTCAGGGGCAGAAAAGAAGCTACCTGGATTAGAGAACAAACTAGAGTAGAGTATATAATAGTTCATCACAGTTCAAATAAACAAAAAGATAGGGGCGTGCGCTGGAGATGTAGTGAGACAAACCGACAATCGCTGAAAAAATACGGCAATGGAGTCGATACCAAAAGATGGGTCTAGTAGAAGGGGAAGGCTGTTAATCCGATGGAGTGGTGAAATAAGGCAATGCGGTGATAAACACTGGACTCGAACTGCGTAGGACAGGAACCGTCGGAGGCCACTGGGAAAGGCTTTGGTCATTCAGCGGACCTCAAAAGGCTGGTGATGGTGATAATGATTGTTTGAGTGAGGCATAAACAATAATCAGGAGTAAGAAATGAACGCTATAGAAGACTCAACAACGTACGTGTCTTCTTAGCTATACGATGCGAAGCTTTTTGCTTTGCTTTTGTTGTCTGGGAACCTAAGTAGAAGCCTTCACACATTGCAGTTACGAATGAGGAAAGCCATTTGGCACAAACGTGAAACATTGCCGTCTATTTGAACTGCAAAATTTGCGCAGTTCATGGGTGCATTACATACCTCGGAGATAAAAGGCAAGCGTGCCTGACGCAATATATAATAGGTTTCGGGATGTAACGGGTTGCGCGAAAGTGGTGCAAAACTGGCGTGTGTCTAGCGCATGTCCTAGGATTTTTCCCATTCTTTTACTACTGTACCCAAACTTATAATTCAGGTTTCCTAGGAGAGATTGGTCAATAATGGTTGCTTTTTGACCATTTAGCAAACAAGTAAAAGTTCGGATTGAGTTTGGTACCAGTCTTAAATTCTGCTTTTTTCCCCGCCGCGACCATCGAAAAGAAATTACCACGATCCTATTGCTAAATACGGCAAATTTGTGCCTCTTTTTCAAGCGTTTTCTTAAAAGTGGCGGCTTTTATGGCTATTTTTGGCGATTTTCAGACTACTTGTTTTTAATGACCTGGCAACGCTGCCCCCCTCCTCGAGAGAAGGAGTGAAAATGTGGACTGGTACGTCGATCCGTCCACCTCGGGGACAAGGAATTGCGTAGGAACAAAACTCTACAAACGCCTCTTTTGCTGCGCGGGACTCTTGTAGTGGAGGCAGAAAAAATTCGCTCTAGTAACATGGTGATAAAAAATTTGGCCACCTTCACGTGGACGAGGAAACAGTGAAGCTGGTGGTCTTTCACTAGCCGTAACCTGTAATTTCCTAAATCTCTCCTTTCTTTAGAGAAAGGTCGTCAAAACCCTAGCTTTCTCCTTGAAAACTTAGTCACATCAAAGATAAGTCCACCGACCTATCTCCCAAACACCGAAATCCAAATAGCGTAAGTCTGAAACCAAAGTCCAAAGCCACCGCCTAAGCTGGGAGCCCGAAGTAGTAGTAATAACTTTATTTTGCCCAAACGTTGTGGTGATTTCACTACTGAGCTGTTCAGTCAGTCATCTAGACAGCGGGGTTCTCGGTGTTTTGGGAGCTTAGTACCGTCAGCCAACTGGGCGAGGGCTTATTGCACGTGGGTAGCTGTGCTACTGATGGGAGCCTCTTACTTTGGTAAGAATGATATGTTATGAAGAATGGGATTATCTATTCTACGTGATGCAAAGGAACTCCTCTGCACCAGGAATGGCATGATAGCGCAATCGGATAGAGGCCGGTTGCGTACATATGGGGATTCAAATTAGGTAGAAACCACGGGCTGCGTTTTTTTATAGAGCCCCACACTACGAACCCCGCTTGTCGGCTTCCTTCTTCCTTGCCACTTTCCCTCCGACTTCTTTGCCAAGCTTTTCCCCCCTCTTCAGATCACAGAGCATAATTTCCTGTGAACAATTCGCACGGAGAGAAGAAAGCGCAAACAGCTCGGCTGTTAAAATTAAGAAGGGCACATGCTTCGGAGCACACTGTACACGGATATGACAACAGCTGAACCCGAACTCACCAGAGTTTTAGGATCAACATGAACGCCGGGTTCGGACTATCAGTACGATTCTTAGATGGTTGACGAGAGCTAACAATACGATGAAGGCTGGAGTTTTAACCATTTATTCAGGATACCCTACAGGCCCATTGAAGGGCATAGAGTAAGGGGGAGCACATAATTTCTAAAGGGGAACTACCGACAGAGAAACAAAAAAAAAATGCCACAAGGCAAGAAAATAAACACAAGTAAGAAGTCAAAACACAGCAAACCACAGCTTCGCAAGTGTTCTTGATAAAGCAGGCCAGGTGGACGCCATTTTTTTAGACTTCAGCAAAGCATTTGATCTTGTTAATCATGGCAAACTAATTCACAAGCTAGAATCAATTGGTATTCCTGAATTTTTGATAAACTGGGTTTCTTCATATTTAACTAACCGCACTCAGTTTGTTAGCATTGATTCGATAACTTCTACTCGTCTACCAGTAACTTCTGGTGTTCCGCAGGGAAGTGTGTTGGGGCCTTTGTTATTTCTAGTTTACATCAATGATATTGCTGCCGTAGTAACAGACAAAGTTCAAATTAAAATGTTTGCCGATGATTGCGTGTTGTTTAGTGAAATTACTTGCAAAGAAGACCAAGAGCAACTTAATTTTCACTTTCATAATATTCAGTCATGGTGTGATAAGTGGGATATGAAGCTAAACGCCGACAAAACTGTGTTCATGAAGATAACCAACAAACGCAAGAGCCTGTCCTTCACGTATACTCTTCCATCCCGTCCTTTAATTGAAGTAAATGAATATAAATATCTTGGGGTCACTCTGTCAAATACTCTCTCTTGGAATAACCATGTTGAGAACGTATGTGCATCAGCTTTTCGTAAGCTTGGCCTTCTCCGGCACAAGTTAAAGGATGCTCCGTCAGATACCAAACTTCTAGCATATACTTCCATTATCAGACCCAAACTTGAATATGCATGCACAGTTTGGGACCCTCATACTAAACTAAATATTCAAGCATTGGAAAGGATCCAGCGGAAAGCAATACGTTTTGTAACTTCTAAATATCATAACAGCGACTCGCCAACAAATTTAATGACTGAACTTGGGATTCAGTCGCTTGAAAAGCGGAGAAAAAATTTCAGACTTAAGTTTCCTTTTAAACTGTATAACAGGCAGCTTTCACTGGATCCTGAGCCATTCCTACAACCTTTGGTGACACGACTAACAAGTCATCGACATGAAAAATCGTTAACACCTTATAATGCCAGAACTAATCTTTTTAAAAACTCCTTCTTTCCCCGTACGATAACGGATTGGAACAGCTTGCCTTTGTCATCACTACAGTCTACCCATAGCATAGATCTAATTTAATGATTTTGTTTTAAACTAGCGGTTGCTTGATTTGTGTAGTGAACGGTTTTTTACGTATTCTTGTTTCCATGTATAGTTCTTTTTCTTTAACTAGCGGTTGCTTGATTTGTGTAATGAATTGTTTTTTTTTTGTTGTTTCTATGTTTGATATTTTGTTTGCCATAATGTGCGGCTACATTTTTGTGCTGTGTATTTCCGTGTATTGTATGTGCTGTATTGCCCCTCCTGCTTGGGCCCAAACCGGGCCTGCAGTATGTACTAAATAAAATAAATAAAAATAAATAAACAAATACAATGTTTGAAGAAGGAAAAACACAAGTCAAGAATGTGAACTGAAGTTAACAAAAATGGTATTATAGCCACTGCACGTAGGTATGTATACACTCAAAGGTACAGGAATTCATGAAAGACACAGCCAACATGCGCATTTCGGAGATAATGAATATCGCTAAAAGCCAGAAACATATGAAATGAAAGGTATACAAAAATTGTACAGTGAAAACATTACGGTGCGTAATGATCAGATAAATGGCCTCGAAAGATTTCGTGGCATGAAACAGATGCGATAACATCGGGGAGATCATTCCAAAGGCGTATTGCACGTGGGAGGGCAGATGAATTAAAGGCATGCGTGGAACCATAAATGCGTGAGAAGCTGAACTGGTTGTGCAGTCTACGTGACATGGTAATTGTGTGGTGAAGATTAAACTGAGATGATCTCGAGGAATAAATATATTTATGAAATAGGCATAAAAGTGCTAAGGAGCGACGTTTGTGTAACGGTTGAAAAAGCATTCATGTTTAATCTGGGTGATGCTAACTGATCGGTCGTAATTAGATGATATGAAACGAGCAGCTCGATTCTGAATAGACTCAATCATGTCAATTAGATAATTTTGATGAGGAGACCAAATAGAAGAAGCAAATTCTAGCTGTGGAAGGACGAATGTTAGAAAAGCAAGTTTACGAACACTAGACGGGGAATTGCGTAAGTTGCGTCGTAGGTAACCAAGTGACCGAGAAGCTTTTGCGCATATGCAAGAGATGTGGACCGACCAAGACAAATTGGGAGACATTCTTGTTAAGGAAAGCAGTGTAGCACCTTTTCTCAGGAGGCGCGCGCCCAGAATTGGCGCATTTTCGCTAACCGTTCTCGTGTCTTTGTTAGCTGGACTATCTAATTAGAGCACGCTATTTTTGCCCTTCCAAGTCGTCCATCTTCGTTGCTTCCCGCCAAAATATACTGCACCGATTCCACTATCTGTATTCCCCGTTACAATGAAGAAAGAAGCGGCGCAAGTTAATTGTGTGAAAGGTTGAGTACGGATAAATACGGAACTTTTTATCGCACTCGCCAGGGAACCGATGCTTCACATTGGCAATTACGTGGCCGGTGGTTTCCCGCTCCAAGAGAGCAGCCTTGAAAGACTGATTGAAGCAGGTTCTGAAGAAGGCATTAAAACGGGCTCTTTGTTTAAAGAATTCAAAGAAAAAGCACCGCGTGTAGCGTACTGTCTACCAAGAAGAGAGGCAGAAAAAAAATTTAACAAATTTCTTACGGCCGTTTGACGCCATCATGGTAAAATGCTGGAGCGGCGCTGTGTTTAGTGTTTTACAAAAGAGCGCATCAGGTGTCGATGGTACTGAAAACAAACACGAAGCAAATATTATTGGGGGACACATTTCTTGGGTGCCTAAGGGATGGGACGTTGCCCCAAATGAACCCTGGAAAGGCGATGTTGAGCCTCCAGTGTTACTACATTATCGAGTGGATTTAGAAATGCAACAATTTTTGAGATACATTTTCAACTCTTGCATAGTTGGCGTTCGACAACCTGAAACAAGAGGAATGCCGAAAAAAATCTAAATATTGAGATTATATAACTCAACCTAATTAACTCCTTACATTGTGGAGTTGACAAATGGCTAAAATTATGTTCTCCTTGTAAGTCTCTTGTTAGCATTGGTAATACTTAGGGCACTAGTGCAGCGAGACAAAACAGATCACAAATCACCTCACTGACTTAAAATATTTTCCCCTTCTGTTGGGGACTTTATTTTTTTAAATGATGAAGTTTCCGTCCCAGTGACCGAAAGTAAATGGCTCCTTGCTACCAGTGACCCGCTTGTCAGAAAAGAAGTCGCTGATGTTAAAAACACCTGTATGAGAGAAGTCGGACATACGTGAAAAGCAACAACAACAAAGAGTATATTTTACCTTTAATGGGGTAAGCGGGCTTTCTCTTTACCATACATGGACTCGGATGAAGGCGTGATGGCTTCCGGAAAGGAAACTACAAATACATGCATACTTACTAGCGCACAAAGCAAAGGGAACACATAGGTCGAGACACCGCCAAGTCGGTCTTAGTGCTCACCCCAAAAGAAATCCCTCAAACAATGTTTTACCAACCTGATATACAAACTGTTACCAAGCGGGCCATGAAAACAACGTACACGTTGGTTTCCTCCAACAGATTTGTCTTTTTGTCCCCTCAGCACTACTTCGGCCACAAACGATGTTTTGTTAACCGAAACATAGGACAAATTAAGCAATTATTTTAATTCCATCGCTTTTTCGTATGTTTAGTGGTGTCCAAAATGACATTACAAAATGTTTAATATGCTGGCTGAAGCTGGCGCTGTATAACAGGCGCCGCTTTCCTTAGCTTGGTCATTCTCGGCCTTCCTTGATTGTGCAGTTATACCTTTGGAGGACGTTCGAAGGCACTTCGTTCACCTTTAAGACCGGAATATACCTGGAATAGTTTTGTTGCGGTTGATCTTAAGCGTTTCGTGAAACGTTTGGTATGAATAAGCAAACAATATCACGTAAGTCGCAGTGTCGCTTTTGACGGTTGGCCACTGCCGTGTCAGACACGCCCGAGGCTACCGACGGCTGCTTAAGACATGCAGCGACGGCCGAAATGGAGCCATACTAATTACATCGATGTTTACGTTTTTGTTTGCAGGTTTTGTTGTTTACCCCGGCTGTGTTACTGCTGCAATAATATTATTCAACAAGTACAAGCGGAAACAGAGCATTGTTCAAGCCTAGATTACCTGTGTAACTTCCGTAAAATATTGCCAGCCTCATCCAAATGGAGCTAAGTGCTATTTATACATCATGAGTTCGGTGAGGAAATCTGGCTTCTCGTTCGCATGACCATTTTTGTTAATTCAGTGTATACCTTGGTTTCGGGGTTTACGTTAAATGCGATGTCGGTGTTATTCTGACGGCGCATTCTTTCATACGAACAAAAGTTTTATTATTTTTTCAAGGCTAAGAAATTGTTCATTTCATTTTTCATCTGTAGAGAGTCCGTTCTTCATCGGCTGCTCTGTTTTAAACATCTAGGCAGGCTGCCACAGTGCTAAACATGTGGACTTTTAAAGCGAAGCGTTGCATTGCTAGGTGAAAAGTTCCGGCGTTCTAGTGTGCGCGCAAACCCTGCGAGAACATGTTGTGGAGCAGTTGTAACAAGGGGAGAGAGGTCGTCAGAGCTTACAGATCTTCAAGCTACACTCATGTTTATAGCGACCCTGGTAAGTGGGAAGGGCGAATCGAGGGAGCGATAAAGAGTGTATTTCTCGAGATACATAGAGATAGATATATAGAAATTTTATTGATCATGGGTTGGCGGGGCGAATCAGCCTCCTCGGTCGAGGCTTCCGCTAATGGCCCTGATGATGGGTGCGGCCAGTTCCCGTTGCTTGTGGACACTTGCCGCAACAGCCAGCCACTCTCGCGAGAACTGGCGCGCCGCGAGGTACCGCCTGAAGCAGTGCTCAAGCGAGAACAGTTGACAGTGGCAATGGCGGCAGTGCGGTGGGGGCCGCACGTTGTAGCTGTGCTCGTTGACCATCTGTACGGAGTGCATTCTGAGCAGTCATGGTAGGTGAGAATCTAAGAGACCAGAACGACGCCCACGCCACGATCACCCTGAAATGATCTGCTGGATGACGTCGACAGCCCATTGGCTTTCCCATTCGGCAGAATAACTCCTGCGCGGCCGGGGTTCCCGCCTTCTGTTAATATTGCCGCGAACCATACATTGGGTTTGTTTATTTGTGTTTTGCTTTTACCGCCCGGCTGCGCCGGTCTGTGTTATCTCTGCGCCAAGGGAAGCGCGTGTTCCATTCTTTCTTTCTGTGCCGCATGTGTTATCTGTTCTGATAGGGAGAGCATTCCGATCTAACGTGAACATCCCGGAATAATCTTCTTGCATCTACAATGTTCTCGATGCGAATCGACGGTTCCAGAACCACGCGCGCCGAAAGATAAAAAGCCTGCAGAGCAGACACCGGGGCATTCGATTCGACAACGCTCGCCTGTGCAAGTCACTTTGTTGACCGCTGCTTCGCCGCCTCTGTATTCTTTTGAGTTGTTAGGGGAGCACAAGTTCGCTCCAATAAACGTGTTTCTCATTCAAGACAGCTGCATCGTCCTTGTCTTCGTGACATCTGGTGGAGTTGCGGGGTACGCACCCTTCATGCCCACTACAACCTCTGGAAGCCGCCAAGCCAGTCCAACAAGAGCCAGCCCCAGCCTGCAAGATTTACCACCCGAGTTCGGTTTGATGCCAGAAGGGCCCAAGAAAAGTAACGCTGCAACCAACACCATGGTGCAAGAAACAACGTCGCCAATCGTCCTGCAGCAGCCCCGAGAACCGCCATCGTTCCGGGGAGCCCCCGCTGAAGACCCCGAAGAATGGATGGAGAAGCTGGAGCGCGTCCGCATCTTCAACAGGTGGGACGACGAAGAAACTTTTCGGCATGTCTTCTTTTACTTAGAAGATGCTGCTCGAACTTGGTTCGAGAACCATGACAGTTCTTTGACCGACTGGACTCACTTCAAAAGGGGGTTCCTGAAGACATTCACTACCGTTGTGAGAAAAGAGCGAGCTGCGCTTTTGCTTGAAACTCAGACACAACACCCCAACGAAGGGGTCGTGATCTTCATTGAAGAGATGAAGAACTGTTTCGCCGTGCGGACCCCGAAATGACGGAAGAAAAGAAGTTACGCTTCTTGATGCGCGGTGTGAAGGAGGAGCTATTTGCTGGACTTGTCCGCAACCCGCCCAAAACCATCGCTGAATTCGTGACCGAAGCCAGCACGATTGAGAAGGCTCTCGAAATGCGTGCTAAGCAGCATGACCGGAACTTTGTTGGCGCGGCCAGTGTGAACTACGTCGACAACATGCGGATTCCGGCTGATAGCCTACGCGAGACCATCCGCGCAGTGGTGAGAGAGGAGCTGCGGAAACTTTTCCCGACGACGCCGCAACCCCAAGTCGCTTGCCTAACTGACGTGATCCGGGAAGAAGTTCAAAACGCTTTGGGAACTTCTGTGGCATCCGAAGTACACTGCGAGCCCCAAGCTATGACGTACTCCGCGGCTGTTCACCGACCCCGCCCTGTTCCAACCCGTCGTCAAGAGGCACGTCGTCAAGAGGCCCCGCCCTACCGCCGCCCACTGTCGCCCGCCCGACCCCCGGTAGCACAAACCCAGACGCCGAGGAAGACTGACGTATGGCGAACACCGGATAATCGCCCTCTGTGCTACCACTGCGGAGAGGCCGACCACATCTACCGTCGCTGCCCATACAAGAGACTCGGACTACGTGGTTTCTCCGTCGACGCACCACGCCCCCGACCCGGCCAGCACCCATCTGAGATTGAAGAATACCTGTCCAACACCACCCGTGGACCAGCCCGTTTCAACCGTTCGCCGTCGCCCTACCCGTACCAGTCGCCGGCCCGCCGTAGCAGTGCTGACTTCGCACGTGGAAGGTCTCCCAGCCCACGCGGGGGAAACTAAAGGCAGCAACTTCTGGAGGTGAAGTTGCTCTACGGCGAAAAACTGGAAACCCTCCAACGACGCAAGGACGCACTGAAGACAGTGATTCACGACATGCCCTCATCCCGACGACCCGACCTAACCCTGACGAGACTCCCGAACACGACGACAGCTACACGGCGCGACGCGTAAACGACCTGACCGAGACGTCCGTTGAGAAGACGACGACAACGACGATGCACAGTGCCCGACCATCAACACGTACAAGCAGAAATACGACGCCCCGACTAAAGCGGAACTCGAGGAAGACTGCATCTGACGTCAAGGTGTCCATCGACGGCTTTGACGTATTCGCCCTCGTAGACACGGGAGCTGACTATTCGGTAATGAGCGGACCATTTGCGTCTAAACTGAAGACAGTTATGACCAGATGGGACGGTCCTCACATACGCACAGCAGGAGGCCACCTCGTGACGCCAAGTGGAACGTGCACATCGCGCGTCACCATAGACGGCACAACGTACCCTGCGGCGTTCGTCGTTCTGCCTAACTGCTCCCGCGACGTAATTCTTGGAATGGACTTTTTTGATGGACAACGGTGCAATAATCGACCTGCAGACTAAGTCAATAACTTTTTCCCCCCATCACTCCATGACGCCGGAACCGAACCCCGAACGACGTGCTGCTGTAAGGATTGCCGATGATCATGTCATCCTGCCACCCCGCGCAAGCTTGATGGTCGCAGTCTACTGTGAAGATGCTGCTCCCGACGTCGACGCTATCGTAGACACTGATCAAAGGGTGCTTCTCGACCGTGGTGTGTCTGTCGCAAGAGGCATTGCGCGCTTCAAGGAACACCAATCCCACATTTTGGTTACTATTTTAACCGAGGAGTACCAGCATTTAAACAAGGGCGCGGCAATTGCATTCCTCGAAGAAACGCAAGAAGCAAGTGACGTGATCGCGATCGCCGACTTTGAACGCACACCCGTAGAAACCTTCAAGCTCCCACAGCCATTCGACGTGAATCCGGCGCTACCGCAAGAACAACGGAAAAAATTATTGGCTTTGCTGCGTCGCTATAGCGAATGTTTTTCGTCGAGCGCAAAACTACGTCAGACCCCTCTAGCGAAGCACCGAATAATAACCGAAGATGGAGCCTGACCTACCCGACAGTCACCGTACCGCGTCTCTTCACACGAACGGGAAGCCATCTGGACTCAAGTCGACGACATGCTAAGCGACGACATTATACAGCCATCGAAAAGCCCCTGGGCTGCGCCGGTCGTACTCGTAAAGAAAAAAGACGGCACATTAAGGTTTTGCGTTGACTACCGGCGACTGAACAAAATCACAAAAAGGACGTGTACGCCCTCCCCCTAATCGACGACGCCCTCGACCACTTCTGACACGCGAAGTACTTCTCATCGATGGACCTGAAGACCGGCTACTGGCAAATTGAAGTGGACGAGAGAGACCATAAGAAGACTGCATTTATAACCCCAGACGGCCTATACGAGTTCAAGGTGATGCCGTTTGGGCTGTGCACAGCACCAGCGACGTTTCAAAGAGTCATGGACACTGAGCTAGCTGGCCTTAAGTGGCACACCTGCCTCGTATACCTCGACGACGTAGTGGTATTCGCCCGGACTTTCGACGAACACCTTGAAAGGTTGGAGTCTGTACTCGAGGCCATTCGTACGTCGGGGTTGACGCTGAAGCCTGAAAAGTGCCGTTTCGCATACGGGGAACTCAAGTTCTTAGGCCACGTCGTCAACGCCGAGGGAGTCCTACCTAACCCGGCAAAAACTTCAGCCATTGCGAACTTCCTAAGGCCGAAAGACAAGAAGGGCGTGCGAAATATTTCTTGGGCTGTGCGCATACTACCGGCGCTTCGTCGCAAACTTCGCACGCATTGCAGAGCCACTCACGCGCTTGACGAAAGATAGCAACCCTTTCAGCTGGGAAAACGACCAAGAAAAAGCATTCGGCGAGCTGCAAAAACGCCTGCAAAGCCCGCCCGTGCTCGCTCATTTCGACGAAAATGCCGAAACGGAAATGCACACGGACGCCAGTGATATAGGCTTGGGTGCCGTCCTTGTCCAAAAGCAAAGCGGCTGCGAAAGGGTAATCGCCTATGCCAGCCGTGGTCTGTCGAAGGAGGAGAAAAACTATTCTGCCTCTGAGAAAGAGTGCCTGGCTATTACATGGGCGATTTCAAAATTTCGCCCATACGTGTATGGAAGGCCATTCAAGGTTGTAACTGACCACCATGCGCTGTGTTGGCTCGCCAATTTGAAGCACCCCTCTAGCCGGCTTGGGCGGTGGAGCTTGCGCCTGCAGGAGTTCGACGTTACAGTCGTTTATAAATCCGGCAGGAAACACTTCGATGCCGACTGCCTGTCCCGCGCCCCCGTCGACCCACCACCACAAGACTCTGATGAAGACAGCGCGTTCTTCGGGATCGTGACGGAGAGCGACCTAGCCGCCCAGCAGCGTGCCGACCCCGACTTACGCGTCATAATCGAGTACCTCGAGGGATGCAACGTTGCCGTTCCTAGGACCTTCAAACGCAGCTTACCAGCATTCAGCCTGAGAAACTCCGTCCTTGTGAAGAAGAATTTCAGCCCCGGAATAAGAGCGAATTACCTTCTCGTAATCCCCGCGGACCTTCGTGACAAAATTTTGGAAGCGTGCCACGACGACCCGTCTTCGGGACATCTGGGCACAGCCCGCACTATTGGAAAAATCAAGGCGAGGTACTACTGGCCCGGCCTTACCGCTGACGTCACCCACTACGTCCGGAGCTGCCGTGACTGCCAGCGACGAAAAACGCCGCCGACAAGACCCGCCGGACTTCTGCAACCGATCGCAGTCCCATCGAGACCATTTCAACCGATTAGAATGGACCTTCTAGGCCCGTTCCCTACGTCACGATCACAGAACAAGTGGATTGTCGTAGCGACAGACTACATGACGCGCTACGCAGAGACCGCTGCTCGTCCGAGGGGGACTGCACAAGAAGTGGCAAAGTTCTTTATAAGCCAAGTTGTGCTGCGACATGGAGCCCCGGAAGTCCTAATCACCGACCGCGGAACGGCATTTACTGCGGAGCTGATGCAAGGAGTATTACGCTACAGCAACACGGATCACCGAAGAACGACGGCGTACCACCCCCAAACGAACGGACTAACAGAACGTCTGAACAAGACAATCGCAGATATGCTGTCAATGTACGTTGACGTTGAGCATAAGACTTGGGACGAAGTGCTCCCGTATGTCACGTTTGCGTACAACACGGCTATCCAGGAGACGAGGCAGCTACGCCGTTCGAGCTTGTCTACGGTAGAAGGCCGACTACGATGCTCGACGCCATGCTTCCGCATGTAGAAGACGACGACCTCAACGCCGACGTCCACGGATATCTTCAACGTGCGGAGGAGGCCCGCCAGCTCGCTCGAGTTCGTATAACGGACCAGCAGCTGGTCGATGCGGGCCGCTACAACCTCCGACGCCGAGACGCCGAGTACCAACCAGGGGATCGTGTGGGTTTGGACTCCCATCCGACGACGCGGACTCAGTGAGAAGCTCCTGCGACGGTATTTCGGACCCTACCAGATTCTACGACGTGTCGGCCAACTTACCTACGAGGTGATCCCCGATGGTGATTGCGGAACATCACGACGACGCACGCGGCCCGAAGTCATCCACGTGGTTCGCTTAAAACCTTTCTACGGTCGATAACGAATTTTATTTTTATTTTTGGACTGTCGCTTATGTTAGCATCGGGTCGATGCACCCTTAGAGGGGGGGTAATGCCGCGAACCATACATTGGGTTTGCTTATTTGTGTTTTGCTTTTACCGCCCGGCTGCGCCGGTCTGTGTTATCTCTGCGCCAAGGGAAGCGCGTGTTCCATTCTTTCTTTCTGTGCCGCATGTGTTATCTGTTCTGATAGGGAGAGCATTCCGATCTAACGTGAACATCCCGGAATAATCTTCTTGCATCTACAATGTTCTCGGTGCGAATCGACGGTTCCAGAACCACGCGCGCCGAAAGATAAAAAGCCTGCAGAGCAGACGCCGGGGCATTCGATTCGACGACGCTCGCCTGTGCAAGTCACTTTGTTGACCGCTGCTTCGCCGCCTCTGTATTCTTTTGAGTTGTTAGGGGAGCACAAGTTCGCTCCAATAAACGTGTTTCTCATTTAAGACAACTGCATCGTCCTTGTCTTCGTGACAATATTGCCATGCAAATTTGCACGATAATCATTTTCCGAACGAATGGAATAACTTCTTCTGTGTCCTGAACATGTGTCGAGAAAGGGGCGAGCCACAGAGACACATTAGGCATTTCTTTAATAAAACAAGATTAAGGCAATGATGATATGCACCAGGGAGGCTAGGAGTCATTTTTTCAACATCTTCGAATGTGCGAAAATGGCTACGGTCTACTGCTTGTTATGTTCTATGTCGCGTAAGCCGCACTGTTTACGGGCGATAATATTTTATGGCTGTTTAGGAGAGCCCTAATTGGCGTATTGGGAGGTTGTGGCCAACACTACACCAGGGGGGTTGGGCGGTCCTGCCCTGGTGAGAGAGTGCGTTACCGGCAATGGTCGACGGGATTAGTCCGCACCCCAAGCCTCCTTCTGCAATTCCTGCAACACGCGGATTTTTTTTTCCGATGGTGAATTGTGCGGCACCGGGATTCGAGTCACAGTCCTTCTGCACGAGAGGCGGATGCCCTACATCTAGGCCCCAGTTGCATCTTACTGGTACTCAACCACGGGGAAGAAACATGGAGCGTCATTAAAAGAGTTCAACTTAAGTTGAGGACGACTCAGCGAGCAATGAAACGGAAAATGATAGGTGAAACATTAACACACAAGAATAGTGCGGAGTGGATCATGGAACAAACTAGGTGCTAAGAACATATTAGTAGAAATTAGGAAGAAGAAATGGGCGTGGGCAAGACATGTGATGCGAAGGCAAGATAACCGTTAGTCGATAAGGATAACAGAGTGGATCCCTATCAAGGCAAGCGTGTCAGGGGCGGGAGAACATTAGATGGACAGATGACATCCAGAAGTTCGCGGGAATACATTGGTCGCAGTTACCACAGGATCGGGAGAATTAGATATCTGTGGCAGAGGCATTTGCCCTGCAGTGGCGGAGATAGGTTGATGATTACGATGATGAAGCAAGCCTTGCGGGGCACATCGCATCTTCGGTTTACACTTAAGGCCTGGACTGTACTTAGCCCGCCGTTGGCTTGGCGCATTCCCAAAGAAGAGTCTCTGTAGGAAGTTGTTCACAAGCTGACTGTCAATATTTCTCCCCGATGTACACTTCCTTCTTCGCGAGCCGGTAGTCACTTTTTCTATCGCAGAAATTCGATTTATTCGCATCAACTTGAAATGGTGGTTGAGTTCTGTAAAAGTAAATGTACCAATTTTCTTTGTGTTTTTTTAGCTTCAGTTTGTTCGGCTTCTTCAGGCTGTTAGCGACGTGGCCGTTTTCAGTTATTTGACAGACTGTATCCACTGCGGCCGCTTGAATCTTGAAGCGGGCAAATTGCATCGCAATCGAGTGTTACGTTTATTTTGTTTTGGTTTATTCCTCTTTCCCTGTTTGTTCCCTCTACATTTTGCGGACTTTATGTTGTTCATTAAGTGATTCATTACGTTATGTGTGAACAATAGAGAAATTGGTAGTTCTTCCATCCTTCGTTTTAAATAACTGGCTGCTATCTATTTTATTCCAGTTCTCGTTGCCGAATGCTTAAAGTGGCGCATTTTTCATTTTTGTGTCTTGTAAGCAACGGTAAATTCGTCTAGAGTGTTTTCTGCTTGCGTAGGTCTTGCTATATTCAGGAAAATGCTATTTCCTCTCGCAAGGAATAGTCCAACACATGACAGGAATAATTCGCAGCACAGCAACCATGGTAGCCTTTGTTTATTGGCGGTATATGTTGCAAATCGAATGCTGGCCTTTAGTGGAATTCGTATCTCGCGGTGTCAAACATCTTTTCGTTCCATACGGGGTTCCATATTGTTTACATTTATACCTTCATCTTCCGGTGCTATCACAGCTCTTTTCACGAAATTGGGACACTGCTATGCGAGCCTGGAAGTTAGCTGCGGCACAGGTTATCTTTATTTCCTCTAACTCTTACCGATATTACCTTGACTTAAAATTCAAATGCTTAAACATTTCCGATTGAAGATTCTCATTGTACACGGAGTATTGTACTTATCGGTTCATCTAGTTGACGGAATCATTTTTAAAAGCAATTGTGTCGGTTTTATCCGTTCACGCTTATGTGGCTGCTTAATTTTTGTCAATGTTTGTCAATGTGGCTGCTCTAGGAAGAGAGTCTTCAATCTTGTCAAGCACGTCTGACAGATGCTCCCAAAAGATTCGCCGTCTTTCATAGAGAGACCCCAAGGTTCAGGCTAACGCCAAAGAAATCAATAGGATGGGGGATCAGATTGACGGTGCAACGGTCGTGGGGATCATTCAGGCTGGTACGTTGCCGCATAGACACATGTCATTTGTGTCACCCTATTCGCAGCAGAATTGGATCCGGCTTGTTTGTTCTTTTAAACCTATGATGTCCCCAAGCTTTCTCAGTGGGTTTGCTGAAACGTTGGCTTCGTTCGTGTTCACCAGAGGTACGAAGGCGGTCGAAGACAAGAAAAGCCCGCTCTGAGTGGCTCACCTTTGGAGGTTCATTATTCCAGGGTGTGGTCAGCGAAATGTTGACAAAAAGGCCAGCCGCCGAGATCCATCACAACTGGTATTTAACAGAACAAGCTTATTAGGATGATGATGACGGGAACGAGACAGGCTAGGCGTCATACTTTCAAACAGTTCTGAGGTGTCAGATTTGGTGAGGATAGCATGGCGAACATTGCCTTTTTCTGGGAGTTGAGAGTACCTATTTTCGTTTCCAAGCCGCATCCTGATTTGCGTGAGTTGTTTGCGGTGGATTGTATGCGTGTGGATTTCAACAAAGCCCACATCTGTGCACTGTGTTGCTATAGCTTTCTTATTTTTGAGTGAAGGTTTTTGTTCAGAATATATTTCTAGGTACGGAAACTGCATGTACTGGCAATGTTTATCCTTATTACCATGATGATGCAATTGTTTACAACGAATGGTGTTTTAAACGTGCCCCATGCACTAAAATGGCCTATAATAATAGCGGCACAGCAAACGACTGAAAGCCGGTGTTATTTTGCAAGTTCTTCCAGTTGATCAAGTGTAGTGTAGCAAGCGTGAATAGAGGCAATCAAAAGTACCCGTCTCCGAGATTTCCTTTTCAGTGGCCTTCAGTGTACTTAGCTTTTGTAACTATTAGCGTGTGATCACATACGGGAATGCTAACAAGGCTGCGTAGACGCCCGCTTCCGTTTTCTTACAAAATCTTTAGCAAATTATTTTACAACTGGCACAAAGCGGGGCTCCAAATTCTTTACATACGTTTACAACTGTTCGGAGTAACAGATTTTTTTATTAGAGCTAATATTATATTGTGACGACGGTTATTGGAATATTACATATTTATCTCTTAGTTCTTACCGCTGTCATCGGGACAAGTTCGGAGCTAAAGCCAACGAGCATAGCACTGACCCATGAGGATAGATCAGTCCTTGATATGTAGCCTGCCGAATAGGTGGCATATCCCTTGATATCTTTCCAAAAACCCTGGAGTCTCTGAATGCGTATAGGATGGCCTAGGGGCCGACCGCGTTGCCACGGCTGTCAGGAATCTCAGTTTGGGTGCTTTCTGCAAAGATTGACCTTAGTTCTATTGAAGTTTGCTCGTAAATTGCACAGCGATGACATAAACAAAAACATTTTTTTATTGTTGGAGGTACCGGAATGCGGGAAGTGAAGGAATATTGGAAAGAATCGCCCGCTCTTGATCTACAACGTACGAAAGAGATTGAGGTAATCCTAATCATTTCAACAATTCGGTGTGATCGTATGTATTACACCGGCTCAGAAGAACGGCACTGCTGCCGAAAGGTCTGCCGTTAAAACTCATGTAAATGTGGTTCATCTGTTTATTGAGAGGAAATTCCTTGTGTATTACATTATGCGATGAGCCCTCATTGCCATTTTTCTGCGGTACAGGAAATGGGCGTCACTTCAAAGAGTAAATTGAGAACGGGTTGCATTTTTATAGAATTGGTATACTGATCGCCCGAGCAGAAGCTTAGTGCATTCTCAATGCTCTATCCCGGCACATTGCAGCAGTGAAACAAACATAGTGGAATAATGTGTACAGCGTGACACATGACGGTTACGGCACGTAAGTAAAACAGGTGCACCTTACACATTCAAAACTCCCCTTCTAGGGATAACGTGTCATGGTTACAGTAGTTTGCGCTGACGCAGAAACGAAAGCGATGAATGAAATGCCAACACAGTGTTGCAGGCAAGATATCCGGAGAGGTAATCTGCACCAAAACTATACGGAAGAAAACAGAAAATAAAAAAGAAATAAGTGCACTCATTATAAGTCACGTATATATATACCGCCGTGGTTCCCACTTTAAAGCACGTAAGCAGTGTTGAAAGCCAAGATAAATTTGTGATTACTTCGAGTTAGAGTATCTTTTCACTTTTTACTGGGTCATACGTACAATAAGAATGCAGGAAACAATAGCTACATATGATCTTGGGACCAAAAGGAGATAAGTTGGCTAGGTCAGAAAAAAAACGTTTCTGTAATTCTTTCCACATTCCGCTGCATGTTGGCCATTGCTTGTACGATGGTGTCCGGTATACAGGCGTCATTTATTTTATGAAACCGGGCGTGAGGGTCCAACTGCTTAAACATATAACGCAGTGTGGACAGTGATTCGCCAGCGAATGAAGCATTCCGCCTTTGCGACTGATATAAATAGCACATCTTCCCTTTTCATCGGCTGAAAGTTCGGAATTTGAGCAGTATACTTATGCGCATAAAAAGAAACCATCCGTCACGAGGTCGCGCAAGAATTTTCCAATTTCCCAATCGGTGAAGGAACTGACATTTCGCACATGCCGTCCAATCGGTCGCCGCGGGTAACGCAATATAGCAAAGCTACGTTGCATACTCGTCGAAAAGGCTCACTTCGGGTAGGCTGGAAAGCTCAGCCATGCATTATAGCGTAATTCTTTTCTGAGCAAAAGCAATTTTTCCACGGCGTCTGGTGCGGACGGTATCGATAATCAGGGAGCGGCGCGGTCAGTGGTCAGCCGGCTTGTTTTGCATACGGGGTTGAATTTAGATGCAGAGGAACATAAAGATAAGAAAAAGAAGTATTTTGCGAAACCGAAAGGCCCACCGTCGTTAAAAAGAGCGCAGCCAAGCATAAAAGTGAAGAGTTTGGAGTTCGTTCACCATGAGGGTTAGGTGAGAGAGGAAAGCAGTGCTGGAAGCATAGCACCTCGAGCTATCTCTATTACGATCTCTATGGAATAATAAAAATAACGGGATATGTCTAGGGCACCCAGTGCTCGCGACGTCAGTTCCAGTCTTGTAAACATCGAGAATAAGGGAGTAAAGTGAGCGTCATAGGCTTTCGTCTGGAATGATGACCCTCAAGTTTCATCAGGCGCGAGGTCACTTCTTGTAGCGAACGGGGGTCGGTTCTTGTCGGTTATCTAATATACGGTGTTGCGGAACCCCTCACGAGGTTTATGCTTTCAAAGGCGTCCGAACAATCGCCCTTCAAATCCTCACCCCCAACATGACTAGGAAACATACTGGGTGGTCAATTTGCTCCGCAGTTGGAACTAGCGTATGACGCATGGAATTTTTAAGAATGTTTTTAAAATCCTGTCAACTTTTCTAGAAATGGAAGTAACCTGTGCTGCACTCTTCAGCAAAGATTTATAATCTTTTATAATCTTTTTTTAATTTTCTTGGTTATTGTACATTTATTCTTTCACCAGCCGTAGTCGTATCGGAGCGCATTTACCATTATTTGAAGAAGGTAGAGTTTGCAGTATATAAGTTATCCCATTAGGGCGTATTTTTACAGCAGGTACGAATTAAAACTCTGTGTATTGGTGATTTAAACACAGTGGCTTACAAGAATCCAAAATTCGGCTTGGAATACAGAAATAAAAAATAGAACCTTAACTGTCCTCATAAGCACATTTCCTGAACCCAAACCTAATATATCGGTCCAAAATGGCAGCGAAGAAATAAGAGACACATGACCAGTCATGTGCGTAATGGTGGATAGCTAATGCTTGGTTGGGTCTCCTTGCATGGCATACGATGGGCGCTGGTGAACTGGGCGCCCGGCCCTGACAGCAGATTTTATCGCCACTGGTCAACGATACGGAAACGAGAAGTATGAAAATTCCCCGCTAAGGTGACTGCAACAGCGCCGATAACATTGCATACGTAACGCATTGCACACCAATACAGCATTGCGAGTCTAACATCTTCGCAGAAGTGAAAGGCTTCTAACCGTTTCTCCGTGCTCCTTATTCCATCTATTTGAAGAACTGGGTTCATTTTAACAACGCAAATTCATAAACCTCTTTTTGCAATTTTTCAGAGTACTGCATGCTGTGACAATCGCGTTTCAGTCGCCATAAAATTTGGCATTATATTTGGGTAAATTCCTAATGCGCGGATTGTAAGCCACGCGCACCCCGTACGTTTCAAAGCAGATAAGCGACTGGCTTGTTAACGGGCCGATCATTTCTGTATTGAACTTTTTGTCTTGCCTCAATTATACTAAAATTAACGGCACAGCCCAGGGCCCTGAAAGCGGCATTTCAAACTTTGATCAGTTTAAAGGCATTGCCTCATGTTCGCCCGCTGTGGCAGTGAAGAGCTCAACTGCTGCCACAATCCAAGCAAACTCTCAGCAGGGCATATTTTTTGCGGTTAAAACACCGTTGCTATATGTAGATAACATTCATTTGCCACTGGGTTGACCACTTTTGTTATAACAGTATGGACAAAATTTAGGCTTTCCTTCATGCGGAACTCAGCGTGCGTTTGCAGGAGAACGTTGTGGAACCTTACAAATAGTTGAACATAGACGCCTTACATACGTAGGCTACTACTTACCGTTCTCTGTTAGCCATACTAATCTAATGCAAATTCAGGTGCACTTTAAACAGCAGAGGCGTTTAAGATTGAGCTTAGTGTAGCGGCATTGTGGAATAAAATTTCAATAAAACCTGCGCCTTCTGAGCGGGGGCCCCCAGAGCAGACATAATATTATAACAGTGAAGACAGCTTTCGCTTTTGCTCAAGTGTCCGCACAAGGTGTATATTCGTTGGGGAACCCATACTGTACATTTTTAAAGTGATTGTTTTTTTTTTTTTGGCTGCTGAACCCCTGATAAGTGCGCACCTAATACTAGTGTTATAAGGCTGGAGAATTACTGGAGCTTGGGGTCGACCTATCTTTCTTCCCCCTGTTATGCCCCTTCACTGCAGCGGACTGATTGTACCGGCCTTATAAAATCCGGCTAAGCTCGAGCTCACCCCTCAATACTTACCCCAGCCTAGATAGAACATCGCTAAACATAACAAATATGTAGCAAAGCCCAGCAAAACCCACGAGTACCTGGCAAAACCCAGGAAGCTAGGTCGACCCCTAGCTGCGCTGTTTTGCAAGCCTTTCACCACTAGTCTGAAGCTGCGTTATTTTTAGGCTGCGATACAGTTTGCGCGTCCTTATAAGAGCAGCGTTGTGGGTCTGCCTACCAAATAAACCACCTGGAACACCACCCGCGCATACAACTTATGAAATGGCCATGCTCGGGCGGAAATCCTTCGTGCCTGTTCTAAAATCTCGTGTATAAACCAGGAAAAAAAAATTACTGGGACTATTATCCTTTATTAATATTAGTTGGAATGGTAACCTATTACCATCTTTTTGGGCAGAGAGTGCCTTTCCCCAGACGCAATGGAATGCGCATCATTGACTTAGGGGTTCAGTGACTGTTTCCTAGATTGGCGCGAATGAGGGATGTTTTGCTGAGTCAGAATTATTCAACTAAAATTATGCCCGTAGGTGTCTATTAGGATGACGTACTACTGGCGGTTTGAATATACTGGTATGTCTTCTTGTACGGCTCGATGGTTCCTAGTGAACCGAGAAGGAGGCGCTACTGAATCACAGCCGTGGGAATCGCATGGGTAATTACTAAGTGCCTAGCTACAACGTCTCATAGGTGTGTATTCGTCCCCAGCCTGCTCCTGGAAACGAGTCTGGGGACCCTGGCTTTATTCAGCGCAGGTTGAGTGAATAACATTGTTGGGTGTTCCACCTATGTCATTGGGCCTTTTAAAAAAATGGCTCTAATCCACGCTGTGAAGGTGGTTGGAAAGCTTTGCTTTCCACAACAATCGCCCATGCGACGTCACCTGAATTCACACACCTGTCTCTACAAAGAGTGAAATGAGAGATTCTGCCCGCCGTTACTTGAAATACGCGGGGGTGGCGTCCCGAACGCTGCAGCGTCGGCCACTGCCGGGCTAGAGCAGTAAAACCCCCGCGTACCCCGGCCGTGAGTCGGCAGGAAGAGAACTGAGAGAAGCGTCTTTCGAAGGGTGAGAAAGAGAAACCTAGCCATCCTGATATGCTAGCTCGGTGCGACACCATCGCGCGACACAAGCATAGACACTGCAAACATTCAGCATGTGGGCTTAGTGATTCCAATTTATACCGATTTAAACTAGTTAGTTTAGTAAGTTTTAGAAATGAGAGAAAGCCGAGGGAACTTTTATAATCGCAATTTATGAAGACCAGTTTCTCTTTCCACCATTTGTAATAGCTCTTAAAACACAACCGAATTGGATTCATCAATTTAGGAAGCGGAGTCCCATTCGTGGCAAGCAGTGCGCAAAAGGTCGCGTTTCTCTAGTGACCAGATTTCTTTGTGTGGTATCTACTTTTTGTTTTCCAGCCCTTCAAACCAATCGTTAAACTACCTTTGCCGTAGGACCACTTAATTCCGTCGGGCCCGGGTTACCCAGCAGGTGCTGTTAACCAAGTTAATCGAGCGAAGGGAGCTTGCAATGGACGGGAAGCTGCGCCAAAACAGGCCCAAAAAAACCGCCGCTAAAGCAGACGAGAAAACTGTACCGCCGGCGCGCCCGCCGACGAGCATGCACCTCCGTGCGGGAACGCTGGGTTAATTCCCCGCGCCATCTCAAGTGTGCTCCGTAAGTGAAACATGATGATGATGATGATGATTTCTATTGGTTTCCCCTTTGTATCGGGGTGATGACATGTCATCTTACCAAAAAGGACCAATATACCTATGTTATACACTTTTGGTTCAATACTAGCACTGCTTAGGGCAGGCACAAAAAGCTTATTAGGCACAAAATACTTTTTTTTTCTGTTACAGGTGGTAACTGTCCTAGGCAATATTCCCCTCTCTGCTTTTCGTCCACCAGCATTCTAATCTTCTTTTCGTCCCCTCGACAGCCTTGAAGTTAACTTCTTCGGTGATACCCTTAAATCCTAGGGCTTCTGAAAGCCCAATATTCCCTTCATGTAGATTTGGATGGATACCCTCACATTCTAACACGATGTGCCGCATAGTTTCTGTTTCTTTTCCGCAGACCACGCATACCCCATCATTTTGTGAATACTTCCCCACAAAACTCTTAGTTCGCAGGCAACCTGCTCTAGCCTCAAAAAGCAAAGCACTGCCCTGGGAATTATCGTAGAAATTTTCCTTTCTGATGTTCATCTTCTCAGCCCTGTACATCTCTAACGACGTTTTAGCTTCCATTTTTTCCCTCCATTTATTCGTTTCCATCTGCCTTGCCTCTTTTTTGGTTACCTTGGCTGTTTTGGATTCCCCACTGTTCTTTCCGTATTTCATCGTTAGCCTTCTAGTCTTTCTTAGCCACTGCGTGTCCACGCTTTTCAAGTATAGGTACCTAAAAACCTTAGCTGCCCACCTTCGTTGATCACCCCTCGCATCACCCTCGAACACCCCTCGCATCACCCCCCCCCCCCCTGCTCCACCTCTGTCGCGCTAGGAGTCGATTGTGCCGCTCTCTGCTTAAGAACTCTTGGCTGGTAGAGGCAGAAAGCTTTGTTTTGAAAAGGCATAAAAATTAGTTCAGCCATAGAAAAAGCATCCCCAATAACACCTCAACGGCCCCTCTTAAACAGAACACGGGAGATCGATTAGAAAGAGCACAGCCGGATATTTCATTTGTCCAAGCACGTGTTTTTGTATGTTTAAACTCGTGAAACTTGAGTGAACACCTTTTTCAAGTTTTATTCAGACGAAGGAGCAGCGAATTAGCATTGACAAGAAAATTGTTAGCTCCCTTGTGATAAACACTTACAGATTTAAAAAAAACCGACGAAGGGCTCCCCTCTACTCCCTTCGCTGCGTATGTGTTTTAGGAACAATTGCCTTTTGCCGCCTCGGCCAAGTAACCGCCTGTCGCGTCTTCCCCCTTGCCCTCCCAACTTACACCCTTATACGCATTATCTCAGCCCTCCCGATAGTATTGCCAAAATACATTTTCACGTATGTCCACTGTTCGCGCGCCAACTGTTGGGAGTTTTCGTTGGTGTTGCGTTCAGGCAGCCATTTCGAGCTACAGTGTCAGGACTAGTTGCTTGCACACCCTTGTACATAATGGTTATGCTTACTTCGCTATATTCCTCTTCACTCTAGCAATAAATTCCTTGATGCAAGAACACCATTCCTTCTTGCTAATTGAATAAAATATAAGGTTACAAGCAAGTCGAAATAGCTATATTTGAGAACTCTGCCGCAAAACTCTACTAACCGAATCGCATCGCCAAGAGGAACTAAAGGGATGGCATTCCGAGTGCGCTGTAAAGCTTTAGCTGTATATGCGTACTAAAGCTTGAGGGAATATTTTGGAACGTTTTTTATCCCACATTTCGTTGTGGACCTTGTGGGGAGAACCAAATTCAATACTCTTTGTTGAGAAAAAAAATTCACAGCATATCCACGGGGTGAATGATGATGAGTGGGCGAAGCTCCTGAGGGGAAATCATCGGTAAAACCGTGACTCTTCAGTGAAAGTTCGCCCAGTACATCTGTGTCCAAACGTAACGTCTAGAAAGTCTCGCTTAAACCGCACGTCGGCACCTTGAGGCTGAGCTCGCCTGATGCGTTTTGAAGACGCCTCACGAGCTCGCCTGCCGATACGCGCGCTTTCTGGCCGCTTCCGGTTCTCTAGCGTTTTGGAGATCCTCTTCGCGCCGCAGCCGTGCCGCTTCGCGTACGGCAGGGTCCTCGCGCCGTTGCCGTGACGCTTGGGCCTCTCGTTCTCGAACGCTGGGATCTTGGCGGCGTCGTCGCGCAGCCAGACGACACGCTTCGGCCTCCCGCTCTCGTACGGCAGGATCTTGGCGGCGGCGTCGCGCAGCTTCACGGAGCACTTCTGCCTCGCGGGCTCGCACATCTGCAGCCTTATCCATCGGGCGACTCCGAGCGCGCGCCAACAGCGAACGGATTTTATTACAACGCTCCCCGCCATCTAGTAAACAATCCAAGAACTAAACTAGAGGTAGCCACGCCATCTAGTAAACAATGCAAGAACTAAACCAGAGGTGGCTACATACATACTTCGAGGAAGGACAGACCCACGCCTTAAGGAGCTTCGCCCCCAATATGAAAAAGAAATTATGTCTTGTCCTTATTTTCAATGACCAGCTTTGGTGTTTTAATGTTGTATATGGCTGAAGACTCCTGTAACATTAAAAACTGCTCAAGAGACCTCGACCGGCCTAATTAAATTCTCCTACCCTTTCTTTGCGGAATTCGTAAAGCACAACCGGGCAGTTCTGACTGCTGCTTGTCTTTCCACGTACTCTCCCCAAAGCGGCCCTGGAAAGGCCGCAGGCAGGGCCACAAGGAAAGCGCAAGCGAGACGGTGTTCTTCCAGGTTCACTGAGGCGCGATGAAGGAATGACTGGGATGTTGGAAAAAAATATAATGGCGGGGAAGGAGAGCGAGGTCGCCGCCGAGTCCTCAGAGAGGCTCCCGGAACACAAAAGGCTGCGCGGGATTCCGGCGATGAAAAGGAAGGGCACGGGCGGCGGCCACGGCCCCGGATAAGGAAAGGAGAGAACGGCAGGGGAGAAACGAGAAGTGGCGGAGAGAGCTGCGAAAGCGGAGCAAATTTCCTTTCATTTTCTCCTTCTTGGGCTGGGCCAGAACACGATCGATAGGGGAAGGCGCGCTGGACGCTGGGTCAGCTGGCATCGTGTGGACCGGACCTGAATGTTAGGAGGATGGCGAGCACAGGGCAGAAAGAAGCACACACAAGTGAATGTATCTACGGCCGCAGAAACGGACAGCCGCACTGGTATATAGGAACGGAAGAAGATAGGCGCACAAATCGAAAATGATTGAGAACGAGCCAGGCCGACTGGAGGGTCTCGAGCTCACAGCTTTGTTGATGGGAATGTGAAAAAAAACGCGGGGTTTTCTGCGTATTAACTTGACACAAACGTCAAAGGGACATAGCTCCCTTGTTTATTAGGAATATGCCTACGTTTTCAAAAACCCATTTATGTTTCGATTTCTGGTGTTTTAAACGATCACCTGCGGAACCAGCTGGCCATAAAAGTACTAAATGTTATGGAATCGCTTGCTTGTATATGTTCATTTCGATGTGCCTATCCTTTTCAAAACACTGGTGTTTAAAACAATACTTGTTTAATTAAAAAAACCGATCTGCCTCCACAGAAAAAGGAACATCGGGGTAGCCAGAAGTAACTATTCGGTGAAAACCGAAATTAAAGCCGCCGTAATAAAAAGCACCGCCCAAATTATAACAAACGACACATGGGCTTGTACTTGATGGCGCTCCTATTAGCGCCATCTTGATCAACAGTTTTAATATGACACTCTGCTTTGAACTGTTGTATTCAGGCAGCCAGAATTACTCTTCATAATAGGTAATTTACCTTACAAGACATAATGCAGAACACAATCTGACGTAAAGGTCGTACATAACCGCTAATGATAAGACTCCTTCTTACTCTATGTATTCGGCTAATTTGCTCATTTCTGCAATCCTCTCCGCTGACTGTCCTGATCTCATATTACGTCGCAGATCAAGCGCAGACCATACGGGGAGGATAAGGACGAGAGTTTTCCCGCTGCTCTAAATGGTGGCGAGGGATTCGTCCTGTCCGAGCGAGCACTTGAGGTCTCATTACGCAAGAATATTGAATTTCAGGGATGTTCTTTAACTTTTACAAGGCAAGGCCACGGCCGTGGATTAGAGGGTAATGCGGACGTCGGACAAGCATCGGTGGCAAAAGATACATTAGTGGCATAATGACTGCTGAACTCTCTCTGATTCGCCCTGGGGGTAGAAAAAGTGTCACTCTCTCATTCCGATTAATAGATGTCGTTAAAACGTAAGAGGCGTTCATGTCTCTCGGTAAATTTTACGCTCAAGCGATACTTAACTCCCGTTACAACACACGTGATGGAGCTGTCTGACGTAACGGCTCTTCCGCAGCACTTGAGAAGATTCCCAAGTAAATCTTTTAAAAATATCTCTGTTCTGCAATGTTAGGGTTCATATCTATGATTAACAAAAGCCACCGCCATGATACATGTGACCTGTGCATGAAAACCGATAATAGAAATGCCGATATTTATAAACACTATGTTTTGGGGATAGTACCTCGACTTCGTTTGAACGGTTAAACGATGGGGAAAAGTTTTTTGGTGTAAAAAAATGAAACCGTGCCGAATACTGTAATTTTGATGCGATACTGCACCATCACTACCAACGATATACAGGCGATGCTAAACAAGACAACGGACGTCATTATAGTTGGATGTGCCGGATCGCTCAAGTAGAGATATCTGTAATACGTTATTTCGGTTGTAGGGTTTCACACGACATACTTCTGCACTCCTTCCTCGAAATGCCCTCTTGAAACGTACAATTTACCGGTTAATAATGTTTGAACTTTCCCGTTGCCTTTGTGTAATGGCCGTTCACATATTGCCACGCTGACCGCATCTTGACTGAACTCACCAAATTTTCTTGGACTCGCTTTCTTTGCACTATGCATTATGCACACTACATTGGTTTGCGTGGTTTGCGAACACTGTGTTATTACTTGAACAGAATAAAGGCTCTATTCCATGGGCCTTATTCGGACTACCTTGAGAGAGTTCGCGTTATGTGTTTAATAAGTGCAAAAATCAAGTTTATTGGGATATTCTCATTCGTGCATCCTCCCTTCAGATGTCTTATATATTTTGCAATGACATCTACCCGTTCTTACGGACTTGGATTGCGTGGCTCGCTGAGAACAGTGCTTGCAAAATCAGTCGGGTTGTTACAGGCGGGACGTCGCAATTCTTAAACGCAGCATAACCTTAGCCCTCACTATATTTGTGCACTAAAAAATAGGCCTTCATTTGGCAGTTAGTAGACATTATGTCTCTTGATAAAGTTGTCGCACCCGAACTAAATCTACACTAGGGCACCTGCGACGCGTATATTGCCGCACAATGTTTTGCTGACTTCCCTCTACTGGAGTTGTGAGCTAAATATGCTAATGTGCGTGATACCCGTGTAGAAAAATGGATGGTCAAAAAAAATCCACAATAGTCAGTGACCTTACCGTTCGTAATGTGGAATTACAACTGACCGATCTTTCATTTCAAAGCGTAATAATAAGTTACAAAGACGCCATTTTTGGAGGGTGAAATATCAGAGCAGTCTGTAGTAGGATTACGCATTTCAGATCGCTCTTGCTACCCTATGGAGGACAGTCACTTATGATAATATATTTCTGGGCTAGGGGGAACCTTACGGTACAAGCGTTATTCCAGGAATCCTCTCCTAGAAACCTTCAGTGAACATCCGACAAGTAAACAGCCTTTTGTAACATGATGGGGTAACGGGGCATTTTGTAACATAGTGAGCTCGGGGGGATCGGGTAACACAACTCTCAGTTGTGTATCTCCAATGGCCAAACGGCGCTTAGCTACTGCATACTCCCCGCTCGCACTTTGGCGCTGAATAGTACTATACTTGGTTGTCTTGAGCGCAGGTCTAGACGCAGCCAGCAAAAGGAAATAGTGATTCTTAAACTCTCGCTTATGCCAGTTTCAAGCACAGTCCAAAAATAAACGACAAGAAATAAAATCCAACACACATGTTCGCTGCCAATGGTACAAAACGTTTTTCTAAAAAATAACATATACATATACGGAAGTGCGCATGCATGATACTTAAAATATTACACAGCGTCCAGTTGCAAAGATAGGCTTCACATCATTTCGCGTCACTGCTGTAGTTGTTGCGGCTGCCGCCGATGCTGCATAGTATTTTGTTTCCTTTCAGACTTCATGAAATAAATTCTGCCTGATAGGACGGATAAATATTCAAAAACATGTTCATTTGAGCCAGTCTATGCGATGTAATTGCGAACAGAAGTTTGAAAGAAATAATGTAGTCTGCCTTGAGGCCCACACAAAAGAAACCTCAGTGGGACAATCAGTTATACGGGAACCATAAGGGCCACACCGAACCATAGCCTCTGTATATATCTAGTGACTAAACATCAAATTACCACGTCTCGTTATTTAAATAGAAAAACGTCTACGGATATTTTGTTCTATTTCAATGTTCTTATGTATTTTTTGCTGAGTTAGTTATCCATACTGTCAATTCATCCTGAAATATTTGCAGAGGTAGACAATTTTAAAATACTCAAACCAAACAAAATTGCTTTTATGCAACCGCGAACAAAAAAAATTATCGAAGGTTTTCGGTATTTTAGGCTGTCATTCTCAACGGTCGTATGGGCCACATAAAACGTTATTCGACATTTTTCCTCCCAAACAATTCTGACAGCATTTGGGAATGTCTTTCCAATGTTTCTTTTTTTTTTCGCACATAAAAGGCGACGTTTCAAAGACAAAAGCAACCGAGACAGGTTGTGGAGTTCCAGACTTACCAGCACATCAGTGAGGTATAGTTGGTGCTCCATACAAAAAGTTTGAAGGCACGTGAACTTTGAACAAAGGAAAGAAAAGAGGAGTGACCACAAATAGTCCGTATTCGAAGATTGGGTGTTTTCGCATTTAGGCCTTTCAAAGTTAACTAATCTTAATTCAAGCCTGCACACGCTCCCCACTTGGTATTAAAAATTTGCCGGTGCACTTAACTTCCCCTTTGAACCATCCGATTTTCACATCGTGGTTCGTACACGCAATACCTCACAGCGCAAAAATATGTCCATCTCGTAATAGTAGCAACCCGCATTCTCGCGAGCTGCCCTGAAGGGCCGCAGCATCGGCGAAAAGATTGTTGCAATAACCCACATGCTTCAGTTATTGCCTCCGAGTGAGCTCTCCGTAGATTAGCTCCGCAAGCCTCGGGGCTATTTACGAAGACTACCGTAACGTCCGTACTGGAGAAAGGTTCCGTCCAACCGTCTCTGGGCTGGGTACACAAGCGATCCCCACTAATATGCGAGGATGGACCGCGGCGTCCTGAATGCCAACGCAGTAGCCGATTGGGAAACACCGGGGCTGGTTGCTTGTAGGGGCTGTGTTTCTAAGGTGGGTTAAATAAACCGTCGTCAGATGTACGTCCAGAAATAAATTTGAGTGGTTACACGGATATCCAGTGAAGTGCGGCGAGGTAATATTAGCCATGTTTGGGCCCCATTTAGCCTCGCACACAAACCTGGCGGGCACTGGTTATGAATGTGGCCAAGTTCGTCGTTGCTGGCGTGGCACAACCTAAAAGAGACTGCCCTGTTCAGTCGCCAACGCATCACGTCTTTGAATATTGAAATATCGTATAAACATTTGGAATGTCCATTTGGTATAGCCATGTGCAGGTGAACTCGTGTTTTCCAATACTTATGAATAGGAAGTGGGGCATATTATCTTCAGTTATTTAAAGCGCTCTTGGGAAGACCGGGTATTCAGTAGGGTTGTTCCAAAAATGGCACAAACGATAACCTATGTGTCAGTGTTTCTCCACGGTTTGATGCTCTGATACGGGTGTGAGAGGTCTCCTTAGCGCCGTAAAATGAGCCCACAGCATATAGTAGCTTTGCCATCAAATTAGTATGTAATTATTGTTTATTACCCACCGCCGATGACCAAAGTCAAGGCAGAGATTGCAATTAGGTTTACCAAATACACATAAAAAACAACGGTAATGGCATAGGCTGATCTTTTTTTATCCGTTTGAAAACTTTTACGGTCAAAGTTAGCTTTATTTGTAACTCCGCTGTGCCACATAAAGCTTTGTGAATTGACTATAATGAACCTGATAGTTATCCCTACTATATCCGTAATTATCACCCAATTGTTCTGTGCTGCATGTGCGCCTAGAAAAAACACGAATTCTTTGGTCCCTTCGTGTGTGAATAAAATTGCAGTGGCGCTTCATTGCGGCCTTCGCGCATCTATGTTTCAGAGTATTTTCGACTGAAGCTCACCCGTGCTACGGCTGCTCCTCTAGAGTGAATCGATTTGTGTCGAATAGTCCCTGAAAACGCAATATATCGACTAAAGGCACGTACTACGTGTGAGCGAAGGAGCCGGCAGAACAGAGGTGCGCCTTCTGTGAAGTTATCTCGACCGGTTTATACCGCACAAAATTACCTCGTGTGAAGACATTGTCAGCAGCTCATTATCAGTGTTAAAAATTTATTCATGTCCTTTATCGCCGATGTACAAACACTTCAAAGGAACACATGAAATATAAATCTTTTTTCTACCTTGGTAGTTACTTTGAATAATATTACAAAGGGAATGAAGTTTTGACCTTTTTCATATTCTTAAGATTCAATGCTCCCCGTAGGCTTTCAGGACGAAACATTTTTACTCCACAAAAATATTCGCTTCACGGGTCGGCAAAAAATGTTATTAAACTCATCGTGTGCGCGAAGATTTCGTAATTAGGGTGTATAAGTGTGTAACCAGTAGTAAACCATTTAAGTCCGTCACATAAACGATCTGACGAATGATGAGTTCGCAAAAACGTCTCTCCCATAAGCACGGAAATGACATTATCCTGCGTGATAGTTTCGATACGCACCCAAGCATTTCCTCATGCTGCACATTGTAACAGAAAACACTAGTTCCATCTTGCCTGTCAGCTTTGATTTGGGACAAGACGTGAAAATGTGCAACTGCGCCACTCTGCCTCAAGCTACTGTAAATTTTAAGAGGTATTAGAAAATTGATTAGGGCAAGTACAGTTCCCCACAACCGAACGAAAGCCGAAATCTGGAAACGTGAACCTGTTGCGGTGACTGTGAATGGCCAGATAATGTATCATGCCACCAGGGGTTGCCCGCTGCAATGTGCTCCTTTATGCAGCGCTTTGAGACATACCAATTTTACAGCAATGGTACAGGGCTACAAAAATAGGTAGTGACAGCTACACAAAGGTTACATATACTGCACGGATGCTATACAGTGTGGGGTAGGCAGGAGGATAATTACAAAGCAGTTTGCATAAGATAGCTGCTATACACGATATGTATTCTATAACGATCGCTACCCATTGCCGTTTTGTGCTTCATGTAAGCTCGCTTATCTGTGAGGTTCAGAACAAGCGTGCGACAGCATATTTCGTTTCCGCGCGGTTTCTTTACGCGAGAAGCTACGCACACTACCCGTCTAACAACTACGGACAGCGCATGCACACCTAAAATATAAACATGCGAACGAGTTCTTACACTCTAAATTTGTTATTTTAGTTAGGCACTTGGGAACCCTCACTTAGAGTTGTGACTTCCCTTATCCTCGAATGAAACTTAAGTCCTTTATAAGAGCTTCGGGAATGTGCATGACGCTACGCGTGGGAAAGTTAAGTTATCACCATTTTCACAGACTATGTTCAACTCATGACGAACATTTTTTGATTATCCTAAAAACGTTTCTCTGCTCCGATGCTAGAGTCCCTGATTTGCTTCCAAATTTATTAATTTCACTCCTAAATCGAACTAACGACCTTTCTCTCTTTCAAGCTCCTCTTCTCCACAGCCACTGTCTACTCATTTTAGTCCACCAGTTGCCAGTAATTCGCTTACGTGCTCCACCCGAGTCCACTTGTAACATTTGTCTGCCTTGTAATTTCGTATTCAAATTTTGTTTCATAATTTAAGATACAAGTAAAAACTTAAACTGTGCACAATGGTCCTTAATGAACTGTTTTGCAACTAATTTTAACAAAGGAAAATATGAAAATGTTTATTTCGTAGGAGACGTCGTAGACGTAGGAGATGGCGTTGCTACCCTTGTCCGCACCGTGAGTACAAGACCAGTCACAAGACCCCCTTTTGAAAACGTTTTTGCTGCCCTACGCTGCCCTACGGGGTGGAAAGTGCACGCCTAAATGTGGTTGTGAGGTCCTAGGAATAGAACGCGGAACGTTAAATCGCGAAACTCGGAAGCTGCCCACTTTGTTACCACCAAATGCCCCACTGGTACGGAAGTAGCAACGGCGGGGAACAATAACATGTGCAACCATTTGGGAAAAGTATTTCTGCCATGGTATAAATCGAACCTGGGTACCTTGCACGACAAAACCGGCGTCTATCCGAATGAATTATTAGCGCAAAATGGGCGCGCAGACTTTTCTTTGGATTAGTAACGCGGGGGTTAAATATGGGCTTGGACGCGCGTTCTATCGCGTACTTGTCGGGTCGACTTCACGAGAGGTGTGAAAGCCTGCGGACGAAACGATCCGGGCCAGCCAGCCATGTAGAACTTTCGGTGGCGAGTTTGAAACTAGGCGTCAAGTCTAACGTTCGCGTCTCCGAAGAAGAGTGAGGAACCGCCATTTTTTCTGTTTCCCCAATCTGCAGCAAAAGCGCAAGCTGCGTCAATGTTTTTTTCTTTTAAACGCCTTGCTGTAGTTCAATCTAGATAGAGTATAAATGTTGTGAATATTCGATTTCATTATGCACTGTAATATTTTTGGACGAATGCAGCCCGGATGTTTGTTAAGTTACGAGGCGTGCACCTCTAGCGCCGTATTCAGTGGTTATGAGACATATTAGCTATTCAGTTTTTTTTTCTATGCGCGGCCAATAAAAGTTTGCAAAGGAGGCGAAAGTTTTAATAGTGCTCCATGAAGGCGGCGATGGGTGCAGTCGGCGGTCACTTTACCAGCGCCGGACAAACTGCTTCCGCTTACCAACCAGCCAGAACCGATGTTAACTAAACGACCAAACCGCTTCCGCTCACTGATGAACTACCCTCACGAATATATAATATACAGAGGATCTCCCTAGTTAGTGAGGAGAAGCGGTTTGTCGGGTTGGGTAAAAGCACGACCAACTATACTTCGGTAAAAGGCAGTAGCGACTGCTGCCATCGCCGCCATTATTTCGCACTATTTAGAACATTACCGTCGAACCCTTTGTACAGTGAAAATTACACCACTGGAGCAATTTTACAATGCCTACCTTCGTACAAATTTGAAAATTTTAAACGCAATAAAAAATTATCAGTTCCTTTTGAAAAAATTCTGTCAATTTTCTCATAACATAAAAATGCAAAGATAAATGTTTTCATTTGCTTTGTTATCACAATAATTGTGTGAAGAACATCGCTGCCAAAATAATGAGAAAATTTTGTCTTTTTGTGTATTCATCTTTAACCCGCTGTTCTCAAATCATGTTTTGTCCATCCGTCATCGAACGTTTGGTATATGTTCTGATTTGCTCCTTCATTATCTGCATACTATTGTATACGCGCGAATGGCGGCGGGTACCTTCGTTCACCTTGAATCTATGTTCATTGAGCCTTTCGTCTCTTCTTGTCAAGCGTGCTGTCAAAAACCAACCTTTCTTCAAGACCCGCATTTTCAGTATTGAAAATGTTTAAGGCAATTCAGCACTTCGAAGGTAATGACGCGCATAGGCATAGAGATTGTGTTAACAAAATTTGTGATGCTTTAATTTTTCGCTAATCGTAGTGATTCAGGGTTTTCCCGAAGGCTTACGCTGATATATACTGATCAGCATCCCCAAAGCTGCACACGTTTTCTTCGATTGTGTCAAATCGACGCACGTACACGGCCTGCCCCTAGGTTGGGCTGGATATGTGTGGGATGGCAAGCGAAATGTTATCACGACAAGAGACGCTTCAACTTCGTAATTCCGGCCAGCAGACAAATACATTGAATTTACAAGGAATGTACACAACAAACCTGATAAGACTAAACGTTCAAAGTATAACCACTTGTACCCTGTTCTTCCATTATAATGTAACCCGCTGCCCAGTTTCCGACACTGTTCCCCATTAGAAATACGTCTTATAACGACTAATGCAGAGTGAGCGTAACGAACCCATGGAGCGAGTACAGTACGGGGCCATCTAAGCTCTGCGTGATGATCTTGAATGCCAAACCATTAAAGCGTAAATAAGATCTTCCGGCACTTTTCCACCCTCGGGCGTTCTCGCAAAATTCCGTTTCGAGAACGTTCCCAGTACTCTTCCGTGTAATGCTTTGCAGTCGTTTCGACCCGCACTCCGTGCATATCACCGAAGCCCACGCGCTGGCTGTGGTTGCAGCGCGCTGCTCCGGCGTGAGTACACGTCATGTTTTGGGACTGAGGTCATGCTACCCGGGCGAGTGGGGACGGTGAAGACCTCGCCCGGTCTGGGCGCGCGCGTGGGGTCGCTCGCGCGCGCGTCCAGAGAGGCAGCGTTGCGGTAAGAATGGTGACGTCAGGTGATACCTCCTGTAATGGCGGCAGGAAACCGAAACCAACACGACTAAACGATGCCTTAATTTAACGCATGCGCTGCGCTCGACCGTCTCATGTGTGATTATGTGATTGGTAAGCTGGGAGGCAGGCATAGCAGCAAAAAAAGCGTAAGAAGAAAATATCGTGTCAGTACTCCTTTAACATTTCGGTGTTTTATTAGCCTTGACGGCCACATATAGCTACTGCCGAGTTAAACTACCTGCTTTGAAACGACTTGATCTAATGGGCACTTCGCGATGGCACGACATGGGGTGCCTCGAAAGTTTCACTTCAGGTGTTTCCTGACATCACACTTCGACGTACGCATTTGTGAGTATACTCATTTGTACTCATTCATACTTAAACACCCGAGTGAGTACTATCATGAGTGAATACGGACCCCGGTTAATAAAGTGAGTACGATGAGGAATGAGCGCAGGCAGGGGTATCTAACTCATAACTACAGTAGTCGTGAGTAAACATGCTTGTCAGTACAGTAACCATGAGTACTAAACTCGCGAGGGATGCGCTTGCGAGTAGTGTACTAATGAGTGCTGTACTCATGAGTACTTAACTCGCGACTACGTTACTCGTGAGTACAGAACTCGCGAGTAAGGCACTGGCGAGTACATTACTTGTCAGAACATCACTCCCTATTACAGCCCTCGCGAGCACAGTACTCGTGAGTATGGACTCGCCATAACACTATTCGTGAGTACATCATTCGTGAGTACAAAGCTCGCGAATGTGTGCACTCGTGAGTGCCGCATCGCTGGCACTATAGTGAAAACAGTTTTGATCACGAAGTGGAGTCGGAACACAGGAGTAAGGTCCCATACATTGAGCGGTGCCACCGCGCCGTTTCACTCTCAAGGACGGTAAAACAGACAAACAAAACTTCGGCGATCCCCGTGCATTGTCTTGTATATCTTGTTACACTGGGCTCATTTAAGCGGTGTTACCGCATGTAGGCGGTCGCTCGCGACGGTGTCAGAGCTGAACATATGAGGCGCGACGGCCGGGCGGGCAACGCCCCAGTCGGTGCTCTTCTCTGACGGCATGAGTTCATTGCGGCCGTTATTTTTGTTTACAAATACGCATCCAGGGAAAGTGTGGGCGGCCTCGTTGCGGTTGCTCCGTCCACAGTGTTAGACGGGAAAGGCGGGGTAGGCTGCTAACAATGCATGCCCTAATCGCGCTGAAGCTGCTCTTTCTCGGTCTTTAGCAGTCTTCGCAGGTGCGCGTAACACTTTGTTGTTTTGTGAGCCGAACCGGTCATGTAAATCCTCGCGATTAATTAACGCTGTTTGGGTCAAACTGGCAGCATGTTTTGGCGACTGGAATGGTTGGCGCTATTTCGCTGTGCGTTTTGAAACTATAATTTTGCTGCTGCACGTGCGGCCATCTGTCCTTACTATTCTCCCGTTGTGAAGCATCTTGATGAGATACGCAAGGACAATGTGTCACGTGCAGTGCCCTTTCGAAGTGGAAGTATAGCGCCGTTGTGCAGCCTCGGCGGTTAAATTTTCCTACCAATAAAACTAAAACATGGGAATGCACTTAAGCCCGCGTGTGGGTTGTGTATCTGAAAGCATATTTCCAAGCTGAACGCCTGCGATGGTTTGTTTCGCCTCTCATTGTCGACGGGTTCTGCCAAATTTCTTTATTTAGTTGTTTATTTAATCCAAATACCTACAGCGCCCGCTGGGCATTTTTGCAGGGGGTTAATTATTATTCGCAAAAACAAGAAGTAATCATACAAATGCAAGCCATAGAATGGGAATACAGGTTTTTCTCGGTAATCGAGAACACAGCAGAACATAGCAACAGAACACAATTCAAAACATAGCCCCAATATATGGTCAAAAGCAGTAAAATCAAATGTTAGCCTTCAGGAAGCACTTTCAATAGCAGTCAAAACATTCGGTGAGCGCACAATTTCACTCGGGAGCCTGTTCCAATCGTTAATTGTGTTGGGAAAGGAGGACTACCTAAATACATTGATGCGGCACTGGTAGGGTTTCATTTTTTTATATTGTCTCTTAAGGACGCCACGTAATTTGGCGCTTTTAAGTGAGTATTTCGGTTATTTCCAGTTGATCCTATCTTTGTGTTATAGAGAAGCTTTAATCTACAAATTTTTCTACGCGAGCATAATGTTTGTCGCCCTAAGTTATCTCGGATGACAGAGGTTGTTATATCGAAGTTGAAGTTACCTGTAACAAATCTCGCTGCATGCTTCTGTACCCTTTCCAGCTGTTCTTTCACCAACTTCCATATATGGGTCCCACACTCCGCGCGCGCGCATTCCAAAATAGGCCTAATGTCGGTGAATTAAAGTGTTTCTTTTAGTGATTGAGAGGAATGTTTGAACTTTCTCTAAAAAAGTACAAGAGCCGAGAAGCTTTTCCAGCTGTTGCATGATTGTGGTCTGTCTAAACTAATTTAGAGTTCAATGATACACATATATATTTCACTCCTTGTACACTTTGTAATATATTATTGTTTTAAAGATAGCTGCATTGCAGTGGTTTCTTTATTGGTAAATATTACGTGGTAACATTTTTACAGTTTAAATTCAGCTGCCATTGTGCACACCAATCTGAGACTTTGAAAAAATCTGCTTGTAGTACACGTGAATCATCGACACTTCTGAAAGGGTAGTACAAAACGCAGTCATCAGCGTACAAAGTTATATTTGACCAAATACCATTCGGTAAGTCAATGAGAAAAGCGAAAAACAGCGGCGTCCCAAGAACTGATCCCTGGGACACGTCAGCCAGAACTTCAACAGGTGACGTGCCACTCATGACTACCCGTTGTTCCAGTGCAATAAGATACGGTTTCAACCAAGCAAGAAGGCGTCTATGGATTCCCAAAAGTGACGACTTATGCAACAAGAGGTTACGTCCAAGTCCGTCAAACGCCTTTTTAAAATCGAAAAATACTGCGTCTACTTGCACACCCTGCTCGAAAGAGAAGAAAACATCATGAATGTACTCAGTAACTTGTGTCACACACGATAAACCAGAGCGAAAACCATGCTGAGCTGGCGAAAAGAAATGATTTGCTTCAAGATGTCTTATAATAACGAGTACAAAATATGCTTAAGTGTCTTTCAGCAGACTGACGTTAAATATACCGGTCTATAACTGCATACTTGATTCCGGTCCCCGGATTTGTGCATGGGTGTGACATTTGCGCTTTTCCAATTACGAGGGAACATTTCAATTTGCAGCGAAACATTGAAAATTAAAACTAAGTAAGGAGCTACTGCGGCTACGCAGCGCTTTAAAATGTGGGTTGAGATACCGTCATGGCCTACGCGTTGTATGGGTTTAGATTACTGAGTACTGATGTCACGTCCAGCTCGGTAATAACAATGTCATTCATATCTGGTAATTGTGTAAACGAATGAGACCCAAAAGTGGGATTTTGAGTCGAAAAAATTCAATAAAAATATGCCTAAAGCCCTTGGCTTAGTGAAATTATCTTCCAATAATTTGCCGTTATTCGTTATAGTAGGAATGCCAACAGGGTCCTTCTTGTTATTTTTTAGATAACGCCATTCTTCTTTGAGGTTTTTCTTCATTCTATCAGCTAGGGATCATAAATATCAGCGTTTTGAAAGCTTCAGGTCGTTTTTCAGCTACTTACTAAATTCCTTTAGATTAGCGTATAGGCTCTGGCTTTTCCTTCGTTTAAATGCCTTGTACGTTCTAGCCTTTCTTTTTATGGAAGTGCAGGTCATACTTATTATTCCGTACCACGCGAGCGCGTTGCAAAAGCCACCGATGCGCACTCTCGAGGCCTGGTGCCTGTTGTCGAGACCGGCGCCGCACATGCACGCCATTTTTTACTCGCAGGCACGCAGATTTTCTCGCTTCCTGCAGCGGTACTGCGATGGCCACTGAAGCCCCGCAGAGCGACGCCTTTGTAGCATTGCCTTCATCACGATGACGCATTTGCGACCTATAATGTGACAATTGCGCTGGCTTTGGCGCATACGCTACTAGCAGCTTCAATATTGCTTAGCGGAATGGTATGTTTGGTTCTTTTTTGTAGTTGTCGGTTATGCACGATGAGACTTGTGGCTTCCGAACGGCGGCACCTAATAAAGCGTGTATGAAGCGCAACCGCAGGGTGCCGTGCTAACGACAACGAAATGTCGGCGAAATGAATCGCGAGCCTCTATTCATCGTCTTTATTTTGTATACTGATGATCACACAACTTATCTTTCAGCACGTTTTCCTCTGCCGCTAAAGTAGGCATTGTGTCCGGTTTGTAAAAAAAACATTATGTCGTTTTTCTTGTTGTTTTACACTTTTTAAAATTGATCCGGAGAGATACTCCTATCAATTTTCGGTTGCTACATCACTTCGTCATTCGTCAAAACGCCACCTCGGGTTCCCATCTAAGAACGCCGTCCATTATAGCTACTTTTTACGGAAGATTAGGAGCTCAAGGCCTCCTGAAATGATTTGGCACTAAGGAGGGGGTATTCAACCACTGCAGTAACAATCAGCTTGCCCTTCCCTTCTGTTTTAGACCTTGACCTTTCGCTCCACTGGCCATCTGCAAGTAGGCCTTCCTAATTCCTACAGACAAGACTTGCCCGGCTAACAGCATCCCTCTACTTATTAGTAAGCCCGCAAATTTCCCTTTGAGTAGTGCCTTTAGAAGTAGTGAATAATCTTAGGGCATTCTGCGATTGGAACCCGAGGTGCCATTATAACGAATGCCGACGTGTAGAGCGAACAGACAAATAAATGAGTATTTCCTTGGATCATTTTCAAGTACGGAAGTAGACAGAAAACAACGAATCATGGATAATTTCTTTTATAAACTTAAAAGTTGCAGCGGAAAGCGAGCTGAAAATACGTTCAGTGGTCGAGTATTATACAAAATAAACAAAATAAATAAAGGTTCGCGACTCATCTCGCTGCCATTTCATTAACGATTGCGCGGCACTCTGTAACTGTATTTGACAAACACTTGCTTCGACGACGCTGTTCGCAAGCCGCTAGTCTCAGCGTGTATACACGATAAAGTAAAAACCGTTAAAGTACTAAACAAAGCAAAACATTCCGTGCAAACATTTATCAGTGACTTGCGCCAAAGCCGGCGCAATCGTCACGTAAGCCGCAAATTTTCGATCGGGTTGAAATGAATGCTACGAAGGCGTCGCTCTGCGGTGCTGTAGTGACCTTCTCAACACAGCTGCAGGACGCGAGAAAATGAGCGCGCTTGCGAGTAAAAAAGGGCGCGCATGCGCGCCGCGCCGGTCTCGACAACAAGCGCCACGCCTGCAGACTGCGCATCGGTGGCTTTTGCCACGCGCTCGCGTGGTCCGGAATATTAGGTTCCCGCCTGTACGTAACTCTTTTGTCATCCAAGGTTTATCGACATGCTGTTTCTGCCTTTTGGACGGAACACACTTATTTGTTACTGAAATTATTTTATCCCTAAATATGGTCCGTACGCTCTTTATGTCCCGGCATTGGCTGTAGTCCACACTGGACGGGAAGAAAGAACTCAATTCTGCACCCAAGGAATGGTAATTGCCCTGGTCATACATAAAATTTCTTTGGACATAGTCTACTTTTTTGGACCACCTGCACAACAATGTACCAGATAAGATTTCATGATCGCTAATTGCTGGTAATGGTATAGCCGACTGGACAAAATCATTTTGGTTGCTGAATAGCAGATCCAGCACACTACTTCCCGCATCTGTAATCCTAGTAGGAAAATTTACTGACTGGGAAAGCTCATATGCACGAATAATTTAACAACAAATGCTGAGCGAAATGCCCTTCGACAATTTTCAACCGGAAGTGTATAATTCAAGGTAACGTTAGGATGGTAAAGTCACCACCAAGAAGAACAATATAAGACGAAAGGGGAGAAAATTTATCTCGATAAACTCAGAAGGGGTGCTCTGCTGTTACAACCAGGGTGTCGATAAAAAGGAACCGACGACAATATTCCGTCCGTCCAGAAATATTCGTCTACACCGCAAAGATTCGGATGACGAGTCATCACCACCGACCGGAATACTGTGTAAAGTATCGCGTAACAGAATAAACACGCCTCTACCTCGCGTATTGCGATCTCACCTGTAGCTGGTATAACCCGAAGGAAACACTTCGTTATTCAAAATGTCACCATCTAGCTAGAATTCTGTTCCAATAATAATATCCGGTTGCGTGATTCTGACAAGGCTTTGAAATTCACTTGTTTTGTTTTTAATGATCTCCGGAAGTTTAGAAGAATAAAAGACAAGTTATCGAAAGAAGCTATATTTCTGTGAGGATCAAGATAGATTAGGCGAAATCAGGTTAATTATATTAAGGTGATTTAGGTTGACAGTGCTGTGGATTGAGGAAAATAAGGGGAATTCAGATAGTATATGTTGGAATATTGTGACATTTTGATAGGTGTAGGTGGACATCGATATCGCGCTGACGCAGTCAGTACGTGAAACGACATAAAAGCGTCGATGCTTTATTCACGTTTGAAGGCTTGCGTGTAAGGTTGCCGTACGAATAGTACAGCTGGCGCAGGAACATAGCGGTCAATGTTGCAAGTGTATACGTGTCGCCATGAATCCTTCTTCAGAGCACGTAAGCAGACAGATTGCACAATTTTTTTCTCTCTGTCTCCTCCAAACTCATTCTATCGGAAGCACGTTCGCATTGCTTTAATAAAAAATGAAGCCGCTTGAACTAGTGATGAAAGGCTGGAGCAACACCAGAGCTTGGGGCCCGACCTAGTTTTTACACTGAGAGCCGATCACAGGACGCAGGGAGCAAAGAGAGCAAGTCTATAACCGTTAATTGTACGCTGAGCTACAACCCAAAATGTCGCCCCCGGAATTACCGGCCGCCAAGTGGTCGCCTCCTCCTACTGAGTCAAGTTTTCTTACGTCGCCAAGTCCGACCTACCCAGTGCTTTACCATCTCCACTCCCGGCCCGGATATTATCAATCTTAACCGACCGAAAACGAGACGTGGTCATTGCAACGGGCTCCGAATCTACGGGGTGAAGCCCTGCTGCTACCGACACATCGGGGGTCCTGCGCGCCAACGACGACTACTACGAAGACGGGAGCTGCTTACCTGGCACAAGCCAAAAAGCAAGCATGAAGAAATCCAGGCGCTCTTTACGAACGGCATACTCACGTGCGCTCGGTATTTTTTGCTACAGCCACTGCGCTTAGGTCGGGCGGAGCGTTTCGTGCGGGGTTTATTTGTTCATATTTTTAAGTAACACCAACGCTTTCGCTGCTTCTTGGAACCTGTTCTACTCTCGTGCAATTTTGTTCAGGTGTCACATGGCAGGCAGTATTCTACAACATTCAGGCTTCCAATTCACGTTCTTGTAAAATACCACCACTTCAGTCTCCCGATTCCGGGCAAATCGCGGAAATGGGCATGTACTGTCAAGAAAGGAACAAACCAAAGACATTACCTTTCGTTCTACTGCTCGCAGCCTGGTGGCAGTAGAGCATCCGGTAGTTTTTGTGCCCACCTGTGTTCATATATCACCGTACCACATGCGTGTTTTTGATTTACTGTTTAAAGCGGGGATCATTTTCTCGGTGTGACAACAACAACGACGGCATTTTTTTTCAGAACGGGGCACCTAATTTGTTCGCCTAATTGGTTCTCTACACAATTATTACAATATCTGCTGTTTATACTATATTGTTTCCCTATTAAAATGACCGTATTCACAAGATTGCTGTGAGAAAGCCCTAAAATATTTTATGGTTCTATACAAGTGCGAGGTTTGTTTTTCGTATCGTAGAGTTACCGATACACTGTGTGCTGCACAGTTTTTGTGGTCTCAACCTCGCTACAAAGTTAAGCATCTCCAAGTTGTCATTGTTTTGGCTTAAAATCCGTATTCCGATTGGCGTTTCACTGTGGTTGAAGATGACTTTTGTTTTTATACCTGCTTAAAAGTTTCACCTCCGCACGCTCACCGATCCCACAATGCCTTTGGTGCTGAGCGAATTGTTGTACACAAGATAGGAACAATATGGGCAACTTCACTGTCGTAAAGAGTTGATTTTCTCACAACCTTTGCATGTTAGAGCCAACCATCATTTTGTGTTTGAGGGTTTCTTTATTTTAGACTTCAACTCTTTCCAGCTGAAATATGACCTAATCAAAACCACGCATATAAAGAAAATGGTACCCTTTTATGCCTACAATACACGTGCATGCTGTAAGCAGATGATTTTGGCTGAGCAGTTTTTTACCGAGGTTTTTTACGATAAGTAGCAGTTAATTTAACAAAAATGCTTCATTTCGTTTGTTAGTTCTCAAAAAATAATGAAGGCAAAATATATTTTCTCCTTAAAATTTTTTCGGGTATTTTGAGTGTCACATTGAAGATGCTCCAATCAAATATACAAATAAGCAACCAGAAAATTCTTCCGCGGCACAAGATTATCAAAACCTTCTTGTTTTAGCAAAGCAAAACACTATTCTAAAAAAGATAGTTCCCCGAAGCTTGAAATTGTCATTTCTTTCATTGATATCAAGAATACAAACAAAAAGAAGCAAGGGTAGTACCAAATATACTTGTGCCTTTCTCACCGGGCAGGGCATAATTTCGTAAAGACATAAGTACAAAGCCGAAAACAAATCTTGTACCATGTACAGTATCCCTACTTCAAAAGGTTTAATTTCACTGACGTGCCACGTAGAATTGGCAGTTGTAGACAACAGGACCATCTGAAGTAAAAACTATCAAGAGAATGGCCTGTTTTCGGGGTCCCAAGAGTTCCGCAGTTCGCGCTCCAATTCCTTCAATTTCCCGCCTCAGTGAGAGAGTTCGTTGTAAAGCCTTTTGTAAAGCAGTTCACCCGTGACTCTTAAAGCATTACATCGCTCACTGTTCCTTCACTGCACCTTGACATCTTTAGATGCCTTCGAACATCATTGAGAAGCTCCTCATTTCGAGACTTCTCAGTTCATGCCAGAACTGCACGCACCAAAGGCAAGAGACGTACTAGGGAAGAGACGCTGTGTGTTTTGTTGTTTAGGAGAAATACAACCGCTGTTCCCGCCTGTGGAGTTTCTGTTTACGCTCTGTCTCTTTTTACTGGGGATGTTTGGTTGCCTTTCAACCGGGCCCTTGAAGTGTAAAACGTGAAAATAAATCCTCATGGAGAAGTAAAAAAATGAACGAAGCAACGGCGTGAACGCCAGCCGGAAAATTGACCTGCGGATGAAACGAATTTCCAGGCTTTAAAACCTGAAGAAAAAGACAGGAAGCAAAACACCGCATCAGCAAACGGATGATGTTTCGTTGTCATTCGTTGGGTAGAAGGCAATAACAATTTTTTGCTGAGGTGAGGGTTTTGGGCTATTTTTTTGTGTGTGTGGGGGGGCGGGGGGACATATACAACGGAAAACGCTGTGGTCTGACGCTCTTAGAGGTCATGAAAGCCAAATAAACTTGACACTTCTAAAATAAGCAAAGGGAATTCCTCAAATATAGCCTTGCTGTTTTTGCGGGCTCTTGATTTTCTTCTGTCGTCTTACTCTGAGGGAGACAGGTTTTTATTAACATTGTGTGGCGGGGAAGTTCCCAAAATGTGATGTGATGGCATGATCCTCAATGTTTATTAACGAGCAAGGAGACCTTCTGCGCGAAGAATTACGGCAACCGGCATTATCATCTTTCAGGAGAGGTGTAGATATCAAAATAGGAGGAGTTGCTCCTAATGTACATGCCATGAGCGTAATTTGGTATCGGTTGCATTTAAAAGATAAGGTCCTTAAATAAGCGGTCCTTAAGGCATTTTTAATGTTAACACATAAGGCACAAATAATTTGTAACTGTAGCATTGCAGATAAAACAATTTGTGAGTTACCATTTGCCAAAGCACACGATTAAACCGGCGCATTGTTTATCCCGCCTTGGTTCAAATAAAGCAGAACGATAAATAATTTCGTTTCTATGGTGATTGCGTGCTTTTTAAACTAAAAAATAAAAAACCCTTTCAAGGATATAAAGCGTGTGATTCTGTATATTTGGACATACACATCTACCACGCGAAATGGCTTCTTCACTGCGTTTTGTCAAAATGCACAGCCGCTGCGTTCTAAGGCGCCTTCATGTTTAGCCCGTTATGGCTGATATCCCAAACACTGGCTTACAGGGGGATGTGCTGACAAAACAGAACGCCTTGTTCAAGGGCCTGTGATGAACGTTACTTGCGTTTTTTTTTGGAAGCGACGGAATCAGAAACACTTTTGCAGCTGATGGGCACTTGGTGAATCCGCTGAAAGGTTTATAAGTGGCAACAGCATTTGAAAAAATAAAAGCCGGCAAAGCATGCACTAAGTCGACAAGGCTTGAACCAAGGGGAAGCTGGAAGATTTGTTTCCATGTGAGCATTGAAGGTCAAGTCCTCACAAATTTGAACAAGCTTAAAAGTGTTCATTCACACATTCCGCGATAGCTTTGATAGTTGTCGTCTGCGTCATATCTATCAATAGAGCCGTGTTCCTCATGCTAAACATTTCGCGGTGGGAGTGCTCGACAGCAGATAAGGCGCAGTGTCGACGCCTTCGTGCACGACACATGCTCAGCGTGCCTGCAGTCGCCTAAAGGTTTGGTGGAGATGGTGTTGCGCCAGTTTTGATGTTGGGTGGTGGGCAAGGAGAGCTGCTCCTCATGGTTTATACCATTTTTTTTTGTTTTTTTGCCAAAGTCGTTTTTCGTTCTAGACCTCTCGCGAGATACGCGCTCACGATACCTCGGGTTTTCACGTTTCTCGTTGTTTTCGCCACTTTTCTTTTCGCTAAAGAACTGCGCCTGCGTTGGACGCTCGGTGGTCACCGCGAGGCGTGCGCTGACGAGAGCTTGTCATTTTAATTGTATTTTTAACGCGTTCCACGCCACACAAAGCGGCGGCTAGAATAGCTCCGCTGTTTAAAAAGTGGTCAACATCCAGACCTGCGAAAGTTGTCATCCGGCGAAGCTTTTGTAAAGCACTACACATGCTTGGTACGCAATGTACGCAATGTTCTTCATCGTCTCGGCGGGCTTTTCACTTGAGCTGGCCCTCTCTTCGGATCCAGAGCCCGACGCATGCACCGGAATGCCGTCAAGTCCCACTTGAGCAGCTGCAAATCTAGTCTTCCCCCAAAGCACATAAGGGGCTGCCGTGGTTCCAGGTTGCCTTATTATCTATCCTGTGGTTTCTAGGCGCGTTTAGTGGTTTAGTGTCTAGTGGCGTGTTTAGTGGTTTACTGGTATAGATGCGTGTTTTGGGTCTATGTCCCAACGACCGGGAACCATGTCGGAGTTTGCGTGTCCAATATCTCAATGCTTCCAACCGCACAAATCATATAGAGTTGGTAGACTGTGTTAGGAACAAATGAATGAACTACACAGTAAGTTCAATGTATCCACCCAAGTTGCATGATATTATGCAACGTTTGGTACTTTGGTTTGAAAGGCATCATGTGTCAAATCCGGCTCAAATAATATTTAACAAATAGGTGTTCAGAATGTCACGAATGACACCACCCGCCTCAGAATTCCCGAAGTGAAGGAACGTTTAATAGCCACTGACCAGTTGTGGCGGACCAGCGAGTGTCTCATACCAAGCCGGTGCATTTGCGTTCTAATCCGCTTCCCTTCTTCCTGGTGATTATGGTAGTGCCATTACTATCTCCCTTAGGAGGCATGGGTTCGATGCCGCAGATGGTTGAAAGGCGGTTGGTTATGTGGGCATGTGGTAATCAGCGAAATAATGGTTATGGTAGGACTTGAGGTGAACGTTGTGGACCACTTCTGACCCTTAGATTCCGCGGGATGATTGCCACACTGTGTCGAGGATGACTTCGTAGTTAAGGTGACCGATGGGGCTAAGTACGTTACACGGGCCGAAGTAGCGCTTCAAAAGATTCTCGATAGGACCATGGCGCCGTACGGGCGCCTACATCAAAATTCTGTAACTCCGTCACGACGACGGAGTCTGTAGCGACTATCGTTGACAGATTATTGTTGTTGAATCCCGATTCACACGAATTGTCATGCTTCCTCAGCGCACTGGCATAGTGTACACGCGTCTTCGTGACTAGACTGGCTCGGCCGGTGAGACAATTCGCATCGAGCACTGTGTTCACGTGTCAGTCGCGCAGGAAATAAATTGGAGTGAAACTCGTCCTTTTTTCTACAGCTCCACGAAGCCCTGTCCTGTTCTTATAACGTCTCTGAACCTTGCAATACCCACCTAATGTCCAAGAGCTTCATCAGTAGCACAACTAAGCCTCCCTCACTAAGCAAGGTAAGTGCATTTAACGTTGGAAGGGTCAAGTTCTACGGTGGCCTGTCCAGCACTAGATATTGTTAGCACCTCCTGCTGTAGCGCCGGCCTGACCGGTGCCGTAGTCGGCTGTTCTACAGCTGCTGGAGACTGGGGGCCAAAATGTACTCTGGCAATTAATTGGGGTTTGTGTGGAACCACTATACTGGGGTGGCCACATCCTTCTCCGGTGAGGGACTGCTATTTATGTAGAAAAGAACCTTCCCAGAATAGTTGGGCCTATCTGGTTTAGCCTCTCATGATGTACCTTCACAAAAACACTCCTCAACCTGCGGGGACCATTCTTGTCCTGCCTGCTTCGACCCAACGTAATTACTTGACATCAGCTCAATTCGCCAAGCTGAACTAGGTGAACCTCCCTTGTCAAATGACCGGAGTGAGCGGCGCACTTATCGCAAATTACCATCCCGTCGACTTTTTACCTGGCATTTCTACGTTATTTTCCTATATATACTCCCAATTCCGTCGCAGCGTGTCGAACTACGCAATCGCACTACGGAATGGTTGCTGCTCTTCTAGAATGGCAAACTGCACTGCGACACGAACAGTAGCTTCCTCCAGAAACAATTTCAGGGTCCAGACCCTGCAGACAGCGAAAACGTTTTTTGCTAATGCCACGGTCGCACGATGTATGCGTATGCAAACGTACAAGTGCAGTACGAACTTGTACCCCTCTTTCGGGCGTATTTGGTTGGGGCCAAGATACTGTAGGTTATCTTGTATACAGAAATATTATAGCAGAGCTGCTACTTTTCATTACTTTCCTTATGTATTATACCTTTATAACAGAGCGCACTACGGAATGGTGTTATTTTTTTGTATCAACTATATGAAGTGCCCCTAACCACATAAATACGACATCAGTAAGGTAGGACGAAGAAACGTAATCCCGTTTCACGGCTTCCGAGTCACACGTTCTATCCCCCTTTTCGCTATCAAAGGTCCCCGAATCCGTTTATTTATTCATTTGCTTAGTCTCTTTTCTCATGTACCCACAAATTCTTCTAAATGTGCCTTTGAAGCGTTGCAAATAAGGGCTTTCCTTAGTACCTCTAAGTGTGGAAATAAAATGCTGCAGTTGGGCCCCTAATCAATAGACCATCCCACTGCAGGGTCCATATGCCGTGGTTCTTCAGGCAAGATGCATGTCATCTATAAAGCTTCGTGGCATTGCTGCACTGGCACCAATAAATCTTTTCCGCCTTTCCCTTCCTTGCTTCTTTCTCGGCATGCGAAGTTTCTCGCACCACCCTCCACCCATGCCGCCCACATCCCTATATTTATGCATACGTCCGTTGTTTCTTTTCCCGGGGTGCAGATTTCATTCCAGCCTCGTCCAACTTTGGTCACATGAAGGAACCCGTATGCCCTACGGAAATGTGTACCTCCGAAAGAGTGGAAAATGTCAGGGGTAGGCAGTAGTAGGAAGAGACTGCTATACAGACAGATGCCACTGCCTCCACCGCAACAGACAAACTACCTCATTATATATAGCTCCCAGCTGCCTCGGGGTATAGGAAGCATTCATAATTCGTCTTTTTCCGAGTGCACATGAATATTTATCGGCGGCAACGCACGAGCACGCACAAATTCTGCAGTAAATAATGTTTATTCGGGATTTGCTTACGTGATTTCCCTCTAACGCAACAACTAAGACGCCTGAGCTTTTTCGACTGCCATAGGTTCAAAGCGCCGTATTTCTGACTCCGTTTCGCTCCCTCTCACTGTCGGTAGTATATCCAAACAACCTTTCACAGGTTCAATGCGTGGTCGCGCAAGATATTCTCGTTAGGCTTTCATCTGGCGTAAGGCGCTTGAGACGAAATGCGCGGGAGGAGGCGCGCAAAAACGTCCATTTTCAAAGGAAGGGATGCTGTTTCTCTTTGCTCTGCCGGATGGTGTGTGTCGCCATCCTTCTTTTCTCTGTTCATTTTTACTTGATCTGGGTATGGTAATCGATACTGGCGCATTCGTTTGTCAGTGCTCCGCCGTTGGCTTACCCGGAACGTTTAAACAGAATGAAAAGAGTAAGAAGGAGGGAAAGCCAAAACTAAAAGAGCATGTGCCTGCAGAACAACAATGGATTTTGTTTTCATGGGCAAGAGCACCGAAGGTATTTTTCAGCGAGAGATTTTAAATAATGGTAGGGAAAAGGCAACGGTTAGAAGACAAACACGTGTTTGCACGTCATTGTCACGCGAACGGAGGCAATGACGATTGAAGGCGTTCGGAGAAATGTCTACTTTACCCAGAAATCATTCGTGCTTCTTTATAAAAGTCTGGTGTAGCTTCATAAAGCGAATAGTTGGACTAGTGATCTTCACGCTCTCTAATAAGAAATACGATTTCAAAATTCATTCTGTTAACTTTTTCGTTCACTTCTGAAAGCATTGGCAGGGATCTTTGGGTTGTTTTTTACCTTTTAATTAACAATTCTTTTGAAATCCCCAGCTCGTATTAGGGGGCTTAGGTTTGAGAATTTTTGAGTTAACTTAAGGGTGGGAGGCAGTTCGACGGACAAGGCGCACGTTCCAGAATGCAGGCGGCTTAACTTATTGGGAAAAAAGCGCCGGCTCTAAACAAGCTAGGCTTTGATCCCGGTTGGAGAGAAGACGGCTGAGCGTCAAGGATTATAATAATGGAGTCGTTAATGCAAATTGTCTCATTTATTTCTCAACCATACTGTAAAGACTGGAAAACGTTAAGCCTGATGGTCGTTGAACGCAGCGTTTCAGTGCGCCATTCATGACTCATAAAATGGCAACGTAGCTCGCAATTCTAAGCGCCCGCGCATAGACTGGAATAAAAAAAAAACATATAAAGGATTCATAAATGTACTCTCGAAAACTAGGACCATGAATTGTAAAATAAATTCAAGAAAGGGCTAAGTAGGTGGTTTGTATGCAGAAAGTTATTCCAGGTAGTTAAGAAGCCGCCAGTATTTCGCGAGGGACCAAGGGCACCGCCCAGTGTTTTGTTGCAATGATTACCGTTTTGGCGACCGAAATGGTTTCGGTTGTCCAAGCTTCTATGAACTGGCTCCAGACTATTGGCCCTTATATTAGGCAGCCTGATTTCCCGGTGTCAAAATAAAATATACGAGCTCCACAGCTAGGCTTATCCAAGACAGACACCGCCTTTGAATCATTATTGCGACAAAAGTAGTTCTACAAGGCCAAAAAAGGAAGGAAGCTCAGAAAATAAATAAACGATGTCTTGGCAAGAAATTATACAGAAAGTAGGCGTCCCTTCCGCAGTGTTTCCTACAAGTTATATTTTTTTCGTCAGGCATCCTTGATAAAAAGAGGAGCATCCATTTAGCTAAATTGAAAGGGTTGCGTTGAAAAAAATCAGAAAAATAAGAAATGCGTTCACGGCGCAATATAAAATCTTCGATGTTCTTATTTTGCGTTACTGCAGTATTTTCTATTTCCCTTCCTTACAGTACAGATGCGTACCAGCGGTGCTCCTACTGACGTAGGAAGTGATTGTGGGGTTTAACTCGGGGACGCTCCACGTTGGGTTTTAAGTTCCGGAATAACTTGAGCTCTCACACGTGCGCCGAAATATCAACCCACGTCATTTCGCCGATAATATGGCATCGTCGGACAGCCGATAGACGCACGGCAGTAATGGGGACAGCTGTTAGAACAGCGTCCCCCTTTCCACTTTTTTTCCGACGGCAACCGCTGCGTATCACTCATAGCTGGGTCTTAGAGCGTTTTCTGCGCGTACCTGAGTTGCCTTTCATATTGCTCATAATAGTACATGCCGTTGCAGTTGTTGTTGAGACTGCAGAAGCGCTACTGCATCTACAGGGTTTTGGCGTCCTACGTCGTGGCTACGCGAACTAGTGCGAATCATCACTTTCAGGTTTTATTGTTTCTAATTCAAGCATACCTACATTCGAAGAAAAGCGAAATGTACACATTGCAATGCGTGATATTTCCGCCATGTCTTGGAAGCACCTTACCGGCCGTTCTGCACCGCCTCACTCTGAAGGTGCATTAGTTAAGGTTGGAATCGAACTCTAAGAGTAGCTGTTGAAGATTGTCTCTGTCTAGACAACGGGTATTCCTTTGCAAGCAAGGACTGCGTGGAGCAATTCTGGTAAATCTGTGACTTCCGCAAATAGACAACTAACATTTCCGCAATTTCGCCAGCGTTTTTTCAACCGCACTGTTTTATACTCACCCACTCAGAAGTCGGTAAGGGTAGGGCAACTCTGAGACACACCATTTAATAAGCCACCTGCTATATTCTGTGAACAAGGATGTGAACTTCAGCGATCGTGGAGCCAGTTTCAGAGGTAAGCTGGGGACGTGCTCTTACGAAAATTTCTTTGTCCAGTCAAAAGACAGTCTATGTCCAGTCAAAAGACAGTCTGCATCCAGAAGGAAGCAGACGTCGTGCTTCCCGTGGATTTCCTCTGTGTTGGAATTTCGCCAACCGACTTTCTGCGTCCTCCAAGTGTCCCGTGTGTTTCCGTCCTCCGTGCGTCCAGTCTATCTCCCAAAGGCAACACAGACACCATACGGTCTTTGTGGGTCCCGTGTATGTCTCGAAGGCAACAGACCGCATTCGTCCCTTGAGTGTTTCCTGTATTAAAATTTCGCCACCGACTTTCTGCTTCCTCCAAGAATCCTTTATGTCTCCGTCCTCTACGTATCCCACAAGATTCCACCTTCTGAGTGCCCTTTGCATGCAGTCAAATAACAGCGTACAACAGCCAGCTGCATGTGGAAAATGTCAGCCAGCTCCACAGTCACTGCTTCATGCTGCTGCTGTTTCTGTAAGAGCAAGCTGACGCAAATCACATGAATCACATATGACTCTTGCAAACCTGGCTATTTTATTCAGGTTGGATTAATACGTGCTACTTCCGCCTTGCCACACCAGGTGTCTCCTCATCTTTACCCCTCACAGGACGGGATAGCCACTGCCACACTTGAACCTGAAATGACAAACTCATTGATCGCATATGAAGAGGCTTAAACAAACACGTCTCAAACATTTGCTGGTTATGCTTATAAATATAATGGAGTGTGCCTATACAAAACTGTACCAAGTATCCTGAAAGAGAAGGTACATCTTCTAGGTTGCAAAATTAGCCACAAAGTTTAGACCACATAAATTAACTAATGAGCTTACGAACATCAAATATGACATACTTCTACATAGGCAACACAACTCAGAACTAAGTACTGTTTAACTTCATGGCCTCCTCATGACGGGCATTTATACAGCCTCGCAAGCACAATTGAGAGATGAGATTATTGCAGCAGCGCTGTGGGAACAAAGCAATATGTGGGGGTGGCAGAGAAGGCAACATAAAATTGCATGAACATGCCAAGACAGACATTGATCAGTCGTCATCATGAGTAGTTGCTTGTGTCTACGCGTTCTTTGGAACCTATAAAGGCAGCAGTTTTATTGTGCATTTCGTTTACAAGGCAGCACTTGCGTTGTCTAGTTTGTCTGTGCTTTCTGACAAAAAGCAAAATGTATATCACCATGAACTGACCAACTTCTACGTTGGCTCCTCACTTTTTATATTTCCTTGTGTCGATGGGTCGACCAGAACATGGGTAAATAAAGCAGAAGGAAGTGTGCACCCCCATGTGAATTCCATAATTATTGCTAAATACAAATATAAATTCATCCTTTGGGCATTAAGAAGGTGCACATGTATACCAGACATCTGTGACAGGGGATTGGGGGGTCTTCAATAAGTATGTCAGTGGTATGAACTCTTTCACTGTTGGGGGTTTCTGGCTATGACGCACCCCTAGTGTCGGATTGGTTTCCGGAATATCAAGGAAGGAACACAGTGATTTAAATGACTATTATAGCATCTGGAACGTAACACGTCGAAAGGAAAGAGCGTGGGTGAGAAATCGCCTTTCCAGATATTTTTAGTTTGCCGTGCACACTTCCGGGAGGATGACCCATCATTTCAACATCAGAATCTGATGCTGTGGAACTCGCACCCCATCTTCAGATAAGAAACTCTCAGAGTGCAAATTCGAGCTGAGCTCATTTTCGAATTGGAATCGAAGAACCATCACTCCTATCTGCAGTCGAAGGCCCCGCACGGTCAGCCATCCAAAAGTAACGGAACGCATAGAGGAGCACTTTCAGCAGCCCCACAACGCACAGAAATGGTGTCTTCTGAAATCATGACGGCAGATAGAGATAAAAAAGTATACAACCTTAATACAACAACCTGAGGTGCTGCTGAAACACGAGGTTGTTGCTGACACGAGGTGTGTGCTAGGGTAACCTGGCGCGCCGTAGCAGACACAGGAACAGAAATAAAAAAACCCTAGAAAACCGTGGAGGATAGCTCACTTGCACCCATAATTGCACGCGTGCCACGTGGTCACTCATCCCAACAGATGTACAGCGCACGGAGTGACCCCCAAGCAGCGAAAGCTGAGCGTGGTCACTCTGTACTTTGTGTAAATACAAGCTTCTAGAAAGATTCGACAGATAGCACAAACAGTGCAGGTGCGCCAACTTTGCACCATGACACGAATTTTTCAACGCACAACAGAAAACGCACCGGTATGTCAGTGACAGTGTGGAGGAGAAATTCGAAGACAAACCAGGACATCAGTGACAGTGAAAGGGTTAAAGCGGTCGAATACAGCAAATTTAATTTCAGGGTTAATGCTTATAAGCAATGAGGAAAGCTACCGCAGTAACTTGAGCTGACTACTCTGTAACGTGAACTCAAATGCTAAAAACACACAAGCGTTTTTGCACGTTTGCACACAGAGAATTCATACAGTTCAGAAATAATGCAGGTTTTTCCTACTATAAACATCGTAATATTGCCCCAAACCACGCCATTTGATTAGTTTACAAAATGTTTTGTTACAAGCACCAGGCCACACCTTGCAATCTTATCCGTTTTTAAGGGAACCGTCTTTTTGCCCTTTTTCCTTTGTATATTGTACCAGCAGTCTTGTTTGATATGGAAAGGGTGTTGCTTTGCGATCCCTATCCCAGCTTTTCCTGGTTTTTTATTGAAAATGTTATCGATCTAAATGAATGAGTGCAAAAGAAACCCTGCGGCATTCAATTCGCCGACGCTCATCTATGCCCGTCCCTTTGCTGACTCCTTCGAAGTTTGTGTTTTTTTATGTTCACTGCGGAGCACAAGTTTGCTCCGATAATCTATATTTTTAGAAAAACCCTGCATTATCCGTGGCTACATAACAATATTCCAAACAAAGTCTGATACACAAACCAGAACCACCCACAGCTCTTTCTTCAATTGCTACGTACCCTTCTACAATTAAGACCATCATTATATTTGCTAGAGTAAATAGCTGTTCGGGGGGGGGGGGGAGGGGGGGCTACAATGGCCAGTGGGACTCATTACACTACAAGAAACAAAGTGGCAAAAAGGCACGCAATACACCCTTTTCACTGCTAGGCACAAGTTGCATGTAGGGCATTGAAGTTATTTCACCTAAAATCTATTTCTGGGTACATGGAATTGTTTCACTCATGTAATGTAATCCATATAAGACTTTTGAATAGAAGTTTAAAGATCTAGTTCATCTGTAATAGGCGGTAGAAGAAAAATCCCCAAACACTGTCTGTGGCCACCACGCAACTACCACAGTGAACAAGGGTGACAAAGTCGTTATTAATTCATGGAGCAAGGACGCAGCCCTGATGCGACAAAAAAATATTAAAGGTACCAGGAAGTTTCTCACCCTCATCGGTTCCTTATTTTTTGTCCCATCTCTGCAATGTTCTTATATCTTAATATCACTAAGGTACCACAAGGATGCCACAATGATTTTCTATGTTTTCATGTTCTCTCAGCCTAAAAATCGAGATTTTCATGCATTTCACCGCCGTAATGAACTCCACTTACAGGTCGTGCAGGATAGATAGAAACAGGAGGTAGCCGATTCTTCTGGTAGCTCACAACGTACATCCTCCATGTCAAACACCTGGCCCTGTAACAAATGGAAGTTCAAGTAGTAAACAAGCCGTAAATATGCGGTGTAATGCCGTGAAATAGTCACTCTGACAGGACATGACAGAATTTCTTTTTTGTAGGTGCAAAGAAGGCACCTTCAGTTCTTTCAAGCTAAAAAATAAGTACAGTGCTCACTGATTGAAACACGACACTGGGAGCGCGTGGCCGCCAAAACATGCAGCGCTGTCCATGGACGCCCGTGGAAGCTAGGTGTTGCATGGTGGTATACTGGGAGGATGAGAGCGTGTGGACCGTAGGCTTACTGCTTCTGGTTGCCAATGCGCGGGACTGTGGTTCCCCGCAGCGACAGCAGGGCGCTGCGAGCCTGGAGCGCTTGTAGCCAGGAGCGAGCCTCCAACCGTTGGGCCTGGAGCGAGCCCGATGGTTGTAGCCCGGCTGTGCGCGTAGCCGATTTGGCGACATAGTAAGCGCGCGCTCTTGTTACGTGTGCCCTTCCGATGTGGCACAGTAGTGTTCATGTAATGCACAGTCACGGTCATCAGAATAAAAGAAACTTCTGTGTGCAGGAACACCAAACTTTATTCCAGGATGTAAACTAAAACAGGAAAGACGCCTTTGCAGGCACGTTTGCTTGTGGTGAGGTGCATTAGTACTTCGTCGGCTCTCCTCTTTTTTTTAGTTTATATCATGGAATAAAGTGGGCTACTACTTCGTGCAAATGCTCGCTTTCTTCAGATAAGTGTGACTGTGCCTTCCATGCAAATTATTTGTATCGCATCGGAACGGCACGCGTAACGACAGTGCGCAAGCACACGATGTCTCGACATTATCTGTGCGGAGCGCGAGGCCGCTATCACCGCCGCACAAACACGCTCCTGTACTCCAGGCTCGCAGCGCACCACAGTCGCTGCGGGGAACCACTGCCCCGCTTATTAGCTACCGAAAGCAGCAAGCTTATGGTAAAAACACTCTCAGCCTCGTGGTATACCACAATGCAACACCTAGCTTCCAGAGGCATCCACTGGTGGCGCTGCATGTAGCGCAGGCCACGCGCTCGCAGTGTCGCGTTTCAATCCGTGAGCACTGTACATGCATGACAATCCTTACAAGGCTTTCAGCCATACTTTAAAGGAACAAAAGCAACATTACACTGAAATAATGTTAAACTAAGCATATTCAATCTTCCTAGGTGGTAGAAATCTTTGGCCCCAGATTTCCACTGTGCAAGCAAATTCTCTGGTCCATAGGGTGCGAAACGTGGTTACAGCTTTTAAAGGAGCCATGAAGAGAAAACACAAGTTTGGTTCATTCAAAGGATTGCGTCGCTAGAATCATGCTCACACCATTTTTAACGTAAACTCCACTCAAATAAGCTAGAAATTAGGAACAAAGGAAATGGTCATGCGACCCACTAGCTCATTTCCCGCAACAGAACCTATGTCATACCAGCCAGCTCTGCAGTTGGCGGAGGGCGGCAACAGCAAACGCGAATTAGGCAGAGCCTATAAGCTTGCCGAACAAACTATTTGCGCTTAAATTTAGGGCACATTCTTTTTACAGTAGTAACAATGGTGGGACAGACAGTAAAGGTTAGGAAAGCACACGTAAGCAAGAAGTACCGATGCGTACTGCTGTTAGTACTGCGCGCACTATGCTTGGTTTAGCTGCACAGGACTGCGGGCCTTTGGGGTTGTCTCGGACAACACTGGCCGATAGACACAAGCAACGGTGTCTTACGTGACCATAATTGTGGAGCGAGCACTATGTTTCACGAAACGATTATTTTCTCGCTGAACAAAAACCAGCGAGGTTTAAATACGGTAAAAACAAACCAAAAGCAGAAAGCGGCTTGCCACGGTATGGTGGGACCATCTAGGTTCACTAACGGTAAAGATGGCTTCCCAATTGGCTGCAGAGCGGTCTGTTCCTGTGATGTCATTGCAGACCCTGAAAATGCACGATTTAGCTGGAAAACCAAAATTTTAACTTCAATTAATTATTTTTCTCAGTGAATAAAGCATCGTTTGAATTTGAAGTGCTGGGGGCACCATATCACACGAAATCTTTCGAATAACACAAACTTGTATTTTGTCTTCATGGTGCCATTAAAATTCTCTCTGAGGCACATGGTGAACGTCTCAGCGTGCCAATACCACCAAGGGGTAGGCAAGTTGAAATGCTGACGAAACAAAAAAACGGGATGGCGAAGGAGCACGGTGGCAAGCCCGCGCCCTGTTTAATCATGTTCGCACCGTGATTGTATCTCTATCACATGCATATTTGTAAGAATCAACACGCTCAACCCATCCTCAACATGTTACGGTCAACACAATTTATGCACACCAGCTACAAATAACGTCACACCACACAAGAATTTCTGTCTGATTATGACGATGCTGGATGAGCTTAGGAAGGTGGAAGAATTTCTTGCATTTAAACAGCGAAAGCTGCCCTGTGACTGCACCAGCAATGCAGGCTGAAACAGCATGTTTTCAAGCTACCACGTCTAAACAATTATCTGGTCAAATGTCCACTGCCTAAAGACCTTGTGCATGTGGTACTACTTATAAAGTTGCTAGCAGTGCTTAAATGTTGAAAAGTCGACGTATATGCAACTCTTACGTATTATAACTACAAATCTAATGCAGCCTCCTTGCATTTCTTTACCCGTAAACGAAAACTACCCATTAGAACAATGCTAAGCTGCCTACGTCGTGTAAACAATATACTGTGGGTCAACTGCCTCTTAAAAAAATCGGGGAGTGGGCGTTTTATTTTACAACCATTAACGCAGTTTCCTTTTTTTCCAATCCCACGTAACATGCATCCGATATATAACAAGGCACTACGAGCAGCAATAGCACGAGCAATTATGTGCAGTATGACCACCTCCCCTTCAGTCGCTATGCAGACGCCTCTCCATACGCCCACAAATCTGCGCACGCTGCCAGTGTGACCGACGCCAACGGGAAAGAGTTAACCGCAGTCACGACCATTAAAAATCTATAGAAACAGCCGGAGAAGTTGCTATCGCCCTTGCTGCCACCACTTGCGAAAACTACACCGTTGTACTGACAGAATCCCAAGCTGCATGCCGCAATTTCTTGATCGGACGAATATCCTTACCAGCATTGGCTATACTAAAACAAATTAAGCGACTTTCTGAACTACAGATTGTCTGGTCACCTGGCCATGAAACCCTCAAAGGAAATGAGTCGGCACACGCCGCCGCCCGCGCGCATACACACCGGGCCATTTCCCGAGGGGGTGACAAACTTCAAGATGGCGACATCCTCAAGCCCACGCCCCTGAGAAAATGCGCCGATATACTCGCCCACTGCCGGTTCGGGCGCCAACAATACCCAGAACCACACCCACACCTATCTAGAACCGAAGGTACAATACACCAGCGACTACAAACAAACTCTTACCCCCCCAATACCCTACTCCATGCAATGTACACCACCCTCTACCCCGCATCTTGCAAATACTGCCCCCATCCTGGCACCCTATCATCGGGTATGGGGGTGTCAACAAACCCCGTCCCTTAGTCCCAATCCCCAACCTACTTACGAGCAGTGGGTGACACAACTGACCAGCTCCGACCTCTCCTCCCAGCGTAGCCTGGTAGAGAGGGCCCGGGTGGCCAGTGCAGGCCAGGGTATCCCGGACTAGAGGAAACCCCCCAGCAGGCGGGTGCCCAGACAGCAGCACCTATGGCTCGCATAAAGAAAGTTTATTCCTCCTCTTCCTCCTTTCATGCAACAAGCTTTACCGGTCGAATCCACCCAAGCCAAGCGGCGGCCGCTGGGCCGTCAGCATGATAACATTTTCGTTGCCGGCAATGGCAAGGGGGTCGATCACTCGCACAGCATACTGGCCACCGCTCCTGGAAGCCCATTCATGTGACCGCGCCGACGCAGCCGGTAATTTACAATAAAAGAAGCGCGGCGAGCCGAACACCAAGGAAAATACTCAGCACGTTTAACAAAATTTTAACATGCACCACGATAAATACTCACTTACGGGCAAAACACGCAGCATTTTTCACACGTCGCATCGACAGACTGGAACTTGCAGTAGAGACTCGATTCAAGTAGGCACGCACAACTATTCCGGTGTTTTGTCAAATGGCGACCTCGATGTGCGTTTGCTACAGGAGCGCAGTACGGTGACGACGCTGGCGCTTTGCCAGCACTCACGTTGTTTCAGGTGGCACAAGAGCACTAACACGTAATATTACGGCAGGAGGAGCACGTAGTAATACATGTAACACCAGCAAACTGAAAACAAATCACCAAAACCACGCACAACGACCCAGCCATGTCTTTTCTTGCGCAACTATAACAATGACAGCATATATGCTAGCCTAGACTAGACTTGTTACTACAGTTGGCTATCTAGCAGTCATAGAGTTTTAGCAGTTACTTGGTTACTTCATGATCACCCATGAAGCAAACTAGGCATACGCCATTGTAGTATTTTGTTAAAGTTGAAAATAGCAAACATATATAATGGCAGTATATTTTCTTGATGCGAGCAACGTCTTTTGTTGTCGTAAGTTGTTGCTACTCAAAAGCAAATAAAAATGGACTAACAAACGAAGTTATTATCATCGTCATCTACATCATGATTGACAGTTATGTGTTTTGTTCAGCGTTTAAGCATTCACTCTTTGTGGGCTTTTCACAAACAGAACGGCCGGATAACGGCCGTTCTATTTGTGAACATACGCAAACTCACGCGCACACGCATACGCATACACACGCACACGCGCACACACACACACACACACACACACACACAAACACACACACACACACACACACACATACACACACACACACACACACACACGTACGCACGCGCGCGCGCGCACACACACGCACACAACAAAAGCACCGTGCGTCAAATCCACGCAGGCAAACAATTTACTCAAATGGAGGCTTAGCAAGAGTATGTAAGCTCAAATATATAGACCTACGTTTAACGCCCCCTTGTGTTCTGTTTCCGTGGCTTGGAGGTTAAGTACTCGCCTACCGATCGTAAGGGCAGAGGTTCAAAACCAGCTCAGTGATTTTTTAAGTGTGTTTTAATTGCAGTTTTTCTGCCTTAGGTTATATTTTGACATTGTTGTTTCTCTTGTTGCTCTCGTCTGGCTGTGTCCCTTTTTTCTGTCGCAATACATTTCTACCGCAAGCTCTACCCCAATAAACAGTACAACGCTTCAGCATTTAGTTGCAAGGATAAGCCATTTTACAACGACCCTGAAGGAATACACAGACTAGGACAATCGCAAGCAACTTTTTAGCTTGTTTTTGTTTTAATTGCTTTGTTTTCTATTCGGCTTTTTGTTTTCTTTTTACTTTTTCTGGTCTGTGTATTCTTATTCGTCCCACTTTTTTTTCGTAAGGGGAGGGGCGAGGCGCACTTCAAACAGCCTCGTTCAATATGTATCCTTCTTACGCCACTGTTTTATACAAACGTACCAGTTCGTAATATTAATTCTGCAAATTTATCAGACCTCACTATCACGAAATAACGTATACCGTGCTGCAGAATTTCCACAAACCATCGGCATTGTTTTTTACCATCTCTAGCCAAGCCAAAAAACCTAACCTTTCGAGTGTAATTAAGGCTTACATGCTCGACTTTATGTTTACTTGCGCAAGCACACCACGATTGGTTAGTTTACGGCTCTTCAGAAAAAGAATGTAAGGCAACAAATAGTTATACTTCCACCCGATGTCCTAGAGGCAACACAAAAGACATAAGTCAGGCTTTTGACTTCATTTTGCCTTCAGTACATACATAAGTAACAGCATTACGGCACACACAAAAAGAATTAAGACAGCAAATTCAAGTTCTATCTTCCACCCTTTCTCCTAGAGGCAACACAGGGGAAATAGGCCAAAGTCATCTGACTTCATTTTCTCTGGAGTACACACATGGGCAATAGCATTGCGGAACTCAGAAAAAGAAGAAAGCAAGTAAGTTTAAAATTGTATACTTCTCATCCGAAATAAAATCTTCCTATAGAAATTTAAACTTCTTCTTTACCATAGTACATATAAAGGTAAAACATCATGGCGGTCTATCCGCCAGTCTATAAAAAGTACACAGCCTGCTTATGTCCTAGAGGTAACACAAAGGAAAAGTCAAAAGAAAGGCCACACAGTCAACATGCAGGAGCCACAAACTAAACAGAAAGGAAAAGTTTATTTTCATAAGGGTGGCCCTGGAGCTAAAGCTAGCGCGACTCATATTCGGTCGTGTTGCGGCTGGACATTGTGCTTGAAGTAAGAGTACACAAATTCTTGTTGTTTTAGCGTGGATGCATTACATGCCCCATTAGGCCAGAAAGGGTTTTACAGCTTCATCATGCCCTGAATATTGCTCGAAAAATTTGCGGCAATGCAAACCAAATAAAAGCAAAGTCAGCATTTAATTCGAGCCTGGTTCTTAAACAATGTTAGTTTTGACTTCAGTAAGCAGAAGCTAGCATATCCTTGGTGAGCTAGGATAGGCACCGCGGGGTAACGGCAAGTTTAACCCGATTTTACAAGTATGTTCTAGTGTGTCCCCACACTGCAACCGGGTCCAAAGGGGAAACAAGCTCCGTCAACCCCCGGCTATGCTGTTTCTTCAGCCTTGCACAACTACTGCAAGGTGCGCCATATTTTTGAGTTTTAGAATCCTTAAAATACTAGTACCTTTTAAATGGCTTAGTAAAGGTACGCATACGCTTGCGTCTTCCGTGATCACACTCGAAAAACTTCAAAGCCGGCTTCGCTGTTTTAATACTTTATCAGCGGTGGTGGACCCTTAACAGGGGCTCAGTTTTTGTATTGGGCATTGTCATGGAGCCAAAATGTATTGTAATGTAAATGCCAAAATGTAATGTAAATATATTGTCACGGAGCCAAAAATGACTTTGTTATGGAGACAAAACAAGTTTATTGGAGCGAACTTGTGCTCCCCTAACAACTTAATAAATATAGAGGCGCCTAAGCTGCAGTCAACAAGTGACGTGAGCAGGCGAGTGTCAGCAAATCGAATGGCGCGGCGTCTGCTCTGCGGGCATTAACCTTATGGCGCGGGTGTTTCTTGAACCGTCGAATTACATCGAGAACATTGTATCTCAAAGGAGATTATTCGAGGCTAGTGACGTTATTGCGAAATATTCTCCCTATCACATAAGACCAGTCAATCAATCAGTTTTATTTTCGCTACAAGAAGTGCAGCGAGAAAGGTTGGCTGGATAAAAAGCCGCTCGTTTGCGGCTTGACGGGGCTCCGGACAACCATCGGCAGTGGTCACAATACGGTCACAGAAGCAAACGTTGAATAAAACATAATATATCCATTTTAAAACATACGTAAGAATTATTATAATGCACAGAATTAAAACACACTAAAACAAAAGATATTCACAAGCACTTTTTAAACAAATATTCCGGGAGTTTTCTTTCGGTTGAGTGTTATAATTTCGTCTTTGAATGAAAATGATCATCTTGATTGTAGGGTATAACGCGCCGACGATGAAGCGCGCCGACGCAATGCAGGCGAAGAGGCGCGCCGTAGTGGGGGGCTCCGAATTATTTTGACCACCTGGGGATCTTTAACGTGCGCCGGAATCTCGTGCACACTTTGACTGAAAAAAATTTATATTAAAAGAAAGCATGCAGTAATTCTTCTTTTCCATAGTTTTTGCGGGGAAATAGAATTTCTCATGGTGACTGTTGACAGAACGGGTATGTGTATGTGGTTTGCTTGAGGTGAGCTAGATTTAAACACAATTCTATTTTCCCATCACGGCGCTTTGATAATTGCACATCAATCTGTGTATATACATATCCTTCACTTTTATATTTCGGTGTATTTTTAAAAATTGGAGCTGTGTGATCCAGACAATGTACATTTTCAATTATTCTGAGCGCCCTTTTTTGTAATACAGTCATCATGTGTATGTTTCTTTCAGTGGTGTTTCCACACACGAGCATGCAGTAGCTGAAGCTAGAGTTGAAGAGAGCATGGTATGATTGCTTTTTGATTGTGGTTGGCAAAAAATGGAGACTCCGTTTTATGATTCAAGCCGTTCTGCTTTGTTTTGGCTAGGTGTTTCATATGGCCGTTTCATGAAATGTGCTGAGAAAAAGTACAACGTGCGTTTTCACCTAGTTTTTATTTGACAAAGTTAAAGGGAAAAAACAACTGCTTCCAGAACACTGAATTTGGTTCCTGGTGCGGGAAACACGAAACATTTTTTATTCATTTAAAATGAGGTGATTCTGTACTCCAAGCTTGCAATTTAAAACAGAACTGGCCTGCGTTCGCCAACAAAGTCGCCACATGCTTCCCTCAAAAACATTAAACGTGCAGTCATTTTTTTTCATCTTTTCGTCTCATACAGTCACGGTAACAACTCCCCGGGACACTAGTTTACGCCTCGAGGTAAAATGAAAGCATGCTAAAAAAACGCCGGGATACTCGTTTACGCCTAGAGCCAGAATGTAACACGTACTAGAAAACACCGGCACGGTGGTTTACGCCTCGCGCAGGAACGCTTCTTAACGCTTAATCAAAACACTCTACCCTCCAACGGTTTTATATCCGTGGGAAAAATCGCCAAGGCACAAAGAATACAGGTATACCCTGCAGGCTTCGCCCCTCGCCAGGTTTTACGTTTGTGAAGCTGGCCCGGGATATTTTCCGACCTTTCTCTGAAAGTTCTTCATGACTGGCTGGGTTGGATGCCGCTAACCCAACGAAAATACTGTAAGCCGGAATTGATGATTCGTCAAAGAAGTGTTTGTAACGTTTAGCTTCGTAAAGGCTGAGTTTAGCCTTGAGTACATATTTAATGCTTCGCACGATTCTGTTTCCGATGCCCTGGTTTGTGAGCTGTTTTCGTTGCCTTTATAATAAGCATGTTCCGTACCTCCAGTGTCCATACCAGGATGGGGTGAATAGCGCTTGTAAAATGTGTGTTCCCCCAGTTGTTAAACCATATTTCTTTAAATTACACACTGGCAAGCTCCCGGTTTAAACTTGGATCACAGACTGTGGTGTGTTTATTCCTTGGTAGACCGACTTTCGGCTCTGTTCTCGACCAGGGACTATTGATCACTTTTTTATAGATTGCAAAGATGTTGTCTTTTTCTGGAACATTCCGAGGCGAACGCTCAGAAAAGACATGGATATTACGCCTTTCTCCATCCAATTTTTGCCATTCTGCTGTGCCGGAGAGCCACCCAATGACATGTTTGTGCTGATTGGTTTGTACAGTCTATGTCAATGTCACTTATGTGATAGGCATACTGACTCAGTGTGTTAAACACAGTCGTATTTCCGAGAAACTTTGGCATTTGTACAAGGTGTGTATAATTCTCTTGACCAACCATCTGACTGGTTCCCGCATTTGAACTGTTGTGTGTGTTTGCGAGAATTTTGGTGTATAAACGCTTTTATTAACTTTAGTAATGTATTGTGTTTTTCCCTTGACTTTCTAGTCCACGTACTGTCATGTTAGAGCACATTCTCCCATGTAATAAAGAAAGATAAAGCGGTGATAGCTCTACTAGATAGACACCAGTTTCATAACGCGGTGGAACCTGTTTGGTTGCTACCAAGGGAAGCGTTCTTTTTTTGGCGAAATTGCTGCGCATGGTATAATGTCCCGCCGCTTCGAACCACATGTCCATTGGGCCTTTGCAGAAGCCCAGTTGTTAAGTTGCCGGTTTCGCGCTAATTATGCCCCGGTTTCGATTTCCGAGGCATCCCTAACCACGTTTTGTTTTGTTTGAGGCGCATACTCCCAGGACCTGGTCGTGTTCTTTTTGCCTCCTCACGACTTTCGTTCACATAACAATGTTTTTCTGGTGCGACGAACAATATTTCTGCTCCACTAAGGAGCCGCGCAGTTAAAACCACTCGATGCGTGTTCTGCACTGTAATAACGCGCAAACTTCTTGTGAAGTACTATTTTCTTGTTTAGATGTGCCTGTGGGTTTTTGAGGGTAAGTAATGGAGGCGTGTATGACTAGGGCAAGCAGTTTTAAAATTGCGTATTACGCGTCTGTCTGCATATACTCTGTTTAAGCAACTGGGGCAAGTTTATAATAGACGGCCAAATTGGAGAACACAGAGAGACAAAGCAGACAGAAAGTCAGACCAAACGTTTCGCGTTCATTTATCCCAGTAAAGACTTTCGCTTCAAAAATCCTTGCATTACGCACTCCACAAATCGCATTTCGGCATATTATATCATCTAGAAATTTATAGCAGAGCATCGCTGTTTGATGTTGAAAATGGTTTGTAATGAGAAAGGCAGCAAGCAAAGTCGTAATTAGAGTTTAGCGCCCCAACAGAACGCATCAGGTGCTTTAGACATATTTGGTTTCACGAGTCCACGCAGTACACATACGCAATGACTTTGCAAATCAGCCTTGCTTTAAAGCTGCCTTACACACATCTGCATCAGAATGCGGCGTTGCATGTGTGACTCAAAACACTTACAAAAAACTGTGGTTGATTCCTTTGTCATAGGCATCAGTAAAACGCGAAAGTAGAATGTGCAACGAGATCTGCTGCTGAGCATGATTTGCGGGTCGGCGGTTGTGTTGTGGGTGTGCTTGGGCAACGACGTTCTGCTGGCGGGTCGCTTCGGCAAAGGTGTACTAGCGTCCTTTCCATGGCGGATATGTCGTCAGTGAAGTACCGTGGTACAAAACATTTTCGTGTTAAAATATAAAATCCGAATGAGAACAACCCTATCTATAACGTACTCTTTAGTACTAGACGTTGCCATCCCCGCAAGAAGCCCTTGTGTGCACGGGTGCACCCTTTACAGGCCGCGTGCTTCGTTGTACTGTTGTCACTTCCCTCACGAATATGACGTCAGCGAAATCTTCCTGTATCCTGGAATAAAACACTTTCGTTTTAAAAAGACACAAACACAGGGCGACGCAGGAAATAGAATATACCTAATTCTTAGCCAAAACGCTCTAATGTAGCGCATTGGCGACAGACGTCAGTGTATTTCATGATAGGGGAAGTGTGGTTTTTGTGATGTCACGAGGCTTAACGAGGAGTTTAGCAGCTGGAGCACAAAGGTTTAAGCATTCGCCAAGAACAATTTATTATCTAGCACAATTGTATCCACAAAGCTTCAAACCAAATGAAATGGCGTCGCGATATACTTGTGCTGTCAGAAAAATTTTCCTAGTTCTGGTTCACATAGGAGTGTAGATATTTATATTCGTTTTAAGGAAAAATGGGGAAAAGGTTCTATAAAACGCCGTTTCATAAAAATTTTTTGGCGTTGAAACAGACATTTCGGCCATTTTGTATTCACAAGAACAACAGTAAGGTTCTTATTCACTTTCGGATGCTCGTACCGGTATTGCAGTATATTCTCTCGTAAGGTAGGTACCTCTGTATTGCTGATATAATCTACCTCTCATTGGCTACCATCCACAGTTATCTTTTGCAGGAACGCGCACTCGCTCTTATTCAGACGAGCTAAACCTTCGCTCTCAACAATCCTCATTCCACATTTAGAAGTGCATACGCTCCAACTCACAAATAGAGCGACGCGTTTCATTATTCACGGCTAAGGATTGGCTCGGCGCTTACGCGGAAAATTTTGAAGTACTGCTAGATACGAACGACACCGCGTTTGTCGGCGTCACCTAAGGCACCGCAGTCATTGGGATGGAGATGTCTCTTCTTTCCGAGTTTCCTAAGCACGTAGCAAGTGCGGGTCGTACAGATTGGGGACGTGGACGGGAAGACGTTGTTAAATATGTACAAACCTGGAAGACAATTCGGAATCATGATGAGATGTGAAGGCACGCGGGATAGAGATAAACGAGATCAGAGCAGTCGTTTGGCACGCATACGGAATGCAGGTCGCCTAGAAGGGTCTCTTACGGGCCAAGGCAACACCGACAAAAGAAGGCTGGATCACGAAAGCGCCGCACTGCACCCTGATACGAATTATTTATTCCATGTGGGGCACTTCAATCGCATGAAAATATATAATAAACTAGTAATCCTCCATAAAAACTATTTCTTCTGGAAAAATAATGTAGCTGGTAGTAATGGTGAAGCGAACAGTCGAAACCCCTCTCTTAAAAGAAACATGGTTCATTCGCCAAGGTTTCTTCCATGTAACCTCAGTCAAAGCCAACGACGAAAACGTACTCTCGGAAATTTGAATATCAAATTGCTAAAGTGCAAAGCCGACGTATGCGTCCACGTCTTCGAAATTCCAAACCTGGCTATATAATGGAGAAAGACATTATCATAACAACCACTACTCATGTGGACTGCCAAACTATATTTTTCTTATGACGACAGGTTCGTTAGGTGTGAATTTACATTCCATCGTTTTGTTTTTGGTGTTCGGTTCGTGTACCCTTTATGAAAACCACACTTAAGTTGATTTTCCAGCACTGTGCTAAAAATGGACTTTTTTGCAGGGTGTTTTACTCGAATGTCAACGACATCAGTGAGGCATACAAGCAAACCTTTGCTTTAAAAACCAGGCGTTGTGAGCATGGGTGGACACAAAATGTTCACCCACCGTTAGAGTGAGTAACGTGCGGCCGGGAAAACACGCCAAAACATAATGCGCGGTGAGCCGCAAGTGAGTTCACCTCTACTTCACGGGTGCGACTCGAGAAGCACTGCTGTCTAGGTACAATTTCAGCTCATAAACTTTCAATTGAGAAGCAGTATCTCTTTCCCTGGCTAGATATTACACGTCACGCAAGTTCAAGACGCCACGGTGATACAGCGTCGCAGCTCTTAAGCACTGCGTTTCTAATGGCTTTTCGACTGATAACGAATAAAAACAGAATGGAAAGCCTAAAAAAGTCGCGAACACAATGTAGCTGTAAGCACGCAGCGGCATCTAGTCCCACGTGGGTTTCCATGTGCGAGATGATATTCCGAAGGTTGCGAGACCATGACTTGCGATCACTTCAGCGTTTCTTGACACATCTACAGGTTAGACAATAATGTCAGCAATGATAAACCTGAGAACGGGAAAACCCCTTCTCGGCCGCTGGCTTAAGGGTTTGGCGTTAAACGGTGGCCAGTGCCGTCGCCACCGCACGACCGATTCCCTCCTAGTCATTGGGTTGGGCCGGGAACACACATAACTGTAATTTTTGTGAGCCCACTAATGGAAATCGGCCAGTGATGAATACAGCTGCCATGAGGAGCCCAATGTCGATCAGGCAATTTTACAGTGAAGCTTTCTAGCTTTACCAGGCAACGGTTCTTTCGTAGCGTGCGGGACAAGAAACTCAATGCGTCGGAGGCGGCGGCGGGAAGGGGGACAGAGGAGGGCGGAGGGTTTCACTCACGGAGAACACTAGAGATGGCGCTGCAAATTTAACCAGCGTTCCCCGCGCGGGAGTTCCGGCTCGCTGGCGGCGGCGTCCGCGGTAAGACTTTGTCGTCGGCTTGAGCGGCGGTTATTGTGGGGATGTTTTGGTGCAGCGTCGCGTCTCTTGCGCGCTGCCTTCGCACGGCCTAATTTCTTCGACAGCACCTCTTGGGTAACCCGCACACAACGGTATTAAGTTGTCCTACGGCTAACACAAGTCAAGGATTGGTATGCAGGACGGACAAACAAAATTTACAAACCCCCTATAGACATCTGACCACTAGAGAAACTCTATCATTTGCGCACTGCTTGCACGAATGGGTCTCCGTTTTGTAAGCTGGAGATTACCGGTTCAGTTGCGTGTTAAGAGGTATTACAAAAGGCGAACGTAGCAACAGGTTCTGATAAATGGGAAGCATAAAAGTTCCTTCCGCTTTCAAGCAATTCTAGTTTATATCGGTATAAATGGGAATAACTAAGCTCACATGCCCAAATGTTTCGGTGCCTGCCCTTGTGTCGCGGGGTGGTGTACCGCAAATAGCAGATCAGGATGGCTAGGATCTGCTGTCTGACCCTTAGAAAGATACTCCTCTCCGGTTTCTCGCTCCCGGCCCTGGCCGGCGCTGCTGCGACGTTGAGAATGCCGCCCCGCAAATTCCAGGTAACGGCTGGCAGAGTCTCTGGTTTCATCATTTCTTTAGCCACGTGAAGGAATTCGAGTTATGTCGCATGGCAAATTCCTATGGGTGTCGTTTAAAGCTTTGCTTTTCAACCACCTTCAGAGCGTGGAATGGAGACATTTTTTAAGGTTTGCAACTTTCTCATAAGGATCATGCAAGCCCACCTGACTATTTTAAGGACTGGTTAATGATTTTGCGGAGCGGTGTGTACTGTCTGGATGAAATTTGTATCAAGGAGATACGTTGCAAGTTGCAGCAACCATGCAGGATTGTTCTTGATTTTCCCCCGTGGCATGAGCTAAAATGTCTTTCGGCAGGTTTATTTGTTCATTTCACTGTAATTCAAAGCTGTCCGACAAGCATAATTTGGTTTTGTATGGCTGTTACTCATGAATTTTGATTCGGTAAAACGTCACGGTTCAAAACAAATTTCTGCCGCTTTAATCTTGACGGCATTTTCCTTCGTTATTTTTCAAGCGCAACCCTATCAATGTGTGTGACTGGCAGATCAATTGTTACAATTATATGCTTTCACGTAATATAACGGGCTTCTAAGCAAACGTAAACAATTTCGAAGAATATTTGTGAATCAAATACGAAAAAAAAACACGACGACAGTTGCAGGATTCTCCTTTTGCCCATTCCTGCTTTGGAGCAGATTGTTTTTCATCGGCTTTTAGTAACAAAAACTTTTCAGAGAGAGTGGAAACATCTGTGATTATTAGGCACGTTTGTTCTCATTCCGTTTGATTGAAATATTTCTGAGAAATTATACCCGCGATACACCAAAGACGGCCTCAGAAAAGTCTGTTTGTTGAAGATGGCAGCAAGGATAAAGGGAACAGTTCAAACCTAACCCTGTCGATTAGCCAAGTCCATTTAATCAATAGTTATTTAAACTATCCCCTTGTCCTTCAGCAACATGAGCTCTGATAATGGTATAAAACTCGTTTTTCCCAAAAGAGCACCTATAATCAATAATATCTGAAACACAGATGAAAACAGAAACACACAACCATAAATTATGCAGATTAACACGCAAAAGCTAAGTCAATTGAAAATAAATAAATAGAGTGCCACAAATTTTTTTTCCAATAATATTTACAACCACTGCAAAACGAAGCCAGAAAATGTCTGTGGGGATCTTGGAAAGATACTCTACCATTCCTTAAGTATAAAACAATTTTTTCCCGGTTCTGACAATATTTTAAGCAATAAATGTCTATCTGATGCGTTTCATAGAAATCCTGGAAGCACTACGTGTTGCGTACTTCGAACGACTTTATTCGCTCTAGTATGCTTCGGTGGAGGTGCACAAGATGGAGATTGAGCCGAGCGTCTCAACTGGGAGAACAAAGTCACGTGATTTTATCGCATCAGGTGCCAGGTGGGGACGTGGGGCCACCCATCGGGGAAGTGGGGAGCGTATACGAAGTTAGCGAACTCCTTGTTCGCGGCGACATCCGTCCACTTCATACAATAACGGAAAATTAATTACAACACTTTCCCCCCTTAGAGGCATGTTTTGTACAGGATAGGGTGTCGTCTGATCCGCGTTGGGCGTTTTGATTTGCTCGGTTCCAGTACACGTGATGATGGCTGTACTAGTGTCCTTTTCTTTGGATTACTCTCCATGCCTCATGTGAATGTCGCTCGAGGCTCACTGTCCGACGTAACTTCACTGGGACGTTTCCTGAGATGGTTGAGTGGCGTCTCAACATTCTTCCTGCAAACTTCCCGAGTCAGGAGTTGTAACCGATTCTCTTAAGCAGACTTCTTCACAACCAGTAGGGCTTTTTGTTGACACTGCTGCACTGCTTGAACCACAACGTTTCACCTTGAATGAGTTTCAGACCTTTGCGAGCTCAGGTTGTGTCATATTTTCTCCTTCAGATGTTTTGATTAGGTCAAACTACCTTGGCAATTCCCAATCAAATATGGCCTTAGCAGGGGTCAGGCCTGGCGGCTGATGCACAGTGGTATACTGCGTAAACGAAAACGCGGCAAGCGAACGTTGAACGAACCTAATGGTACATGTGGGAGCGCTCTCTTCAGTTCCCCCGATATAACACTCTACTTCTCCATTCGTAGTAGGGTGATGTGGGGTTGACGTTACACTCCGAATGCCTTGTAGAGGACTTACATCTGAGAAGACACAAACGCATTCCCGTTTTCGACACAACTTTATGTGGGAGGGCGAACGTGGCGAGCAGAGACCACAGCACACTGACTACTGCTGCCGAAGTCAGGCTGCTCATTGATCTCATCTCCAACAACTTTGTCAAACTGTTGACAGCGACAAATAAGGTATGTCCCCCATCGGAACCGGCCAATCTACGTGCGAGGTTTGCCATGGCATCGTTGGCTGCTTCCGAGTTCGGAATGGAGGCTTCTTTGGATCGATCTGGGTGTGCTCGTTGAAAGCCAGGTCACCAAATATAAATGCGCACAAAAGCCTTCATGGATACATTTCAACGGTGTACCGCGTTCACTAAGGACATGGCCTTTTCTCGTTGTGCTATTGGTATGACAACTCTTAAGCACCAGCTAATGGATCCTTGATTAAAAACAAATTCGGTAGCTGTTCTGCTGTAGGTGGTAATACGTTCTACCAGCAGTTTCTACACGGTGTCATTTTGTACTGCTTAAAAGACTTCGGAAAGAATTTGGACCTCTTGCGTGAGTGTGGCCCCAAACCTCAGTTGTCAACGGTGGTCGTGGTAACGCCCCCAAATTAAGGACATCTCCCGGGCGGTGAGGTTCTTCAATAGGGTCTGACAGTGCCGGTCTACTTTGTGCGTCCGCGTTCTGGTGGCGATTACCGCTGCGATACTCTGGGTCGTAGTTTACGCTGGGAGCTTGAGGAATCAACTTTTCATCCCGGGCGAACCCATTTTAGGTACATGCTTCTGTGGTCAGAGATTATCGGGTAACGGCCCGTGTTCCGTCAAGAAAGTGGCTGCTCGGTCCACAATGTACTCGTGGAATAGGATGGCAGCAAAGTCTACAGATATGCCTTCGAGGTTGATTGGAGCATTGGTACGCTCGGCGGTACCCAATGTCCGGGATGTAAATGTTAATGCTGCCTTGGCTGTCCAGTTGAGGAAGAAGCGGAACTGCACAGCAAGGTGACGCATCGCAAGAAATCACTGAGGGCTTGCTTTAATCATTATTTTGCAGGACAGTCCGCTACAAAAGTCAGTTTTTGACTTCATCAAACGCTTTTTGATGCCACTGCTCCCATTTCCAAGTTTGTCCTTCGCCGGAAATTCAGACAGGGTGGATACCTTTTGTAGCACGCCGCCATAGAAGGCGATCACCGAAGGCTGGCATTGCAACGAAGACTGCAGTGTCTGCTTATCTGTGGGTGCCGGCGCCTCCACGATGGCCTCAACTTTAACTTCCGACATGTCAATCCTTGCTGCATTAAGACTGTGACACAAAACGCAACATATGCTGCCCAAAACTGACACTTGTATTTGCACAGTCGGCGTCTTGGCTTAGCCTCACGCTTCAGAACTCATGCTAGACGTTCCTTGTGGTCCTTTGCTGTGACTCCCCTCTTTAGCATATCGTCCAGGTGAAAGTGCTCCTTCCAAGCTGCTCGGGGTGTCTCCATGAACCACTGGGAAATTGCCGGAGCAGCCGAAACAACAGATAGACGCCTGTTGACCTTGTACAGCCCCTTTGTGGTGCCTATTGAGTGAATCTGTTCTGTCACTGAGTGACGTATGTTGAGTGTAAGCTTGAGGTAAGTCTAAGGTGCTGAAAACATTTAAAGGGCTAAGAGCTTTCTTTGTTGTGGCTAAGGAATATGAAGCCTGTTTCGCTGCTTTGTCCACTGTGTAGTGGAAGTCACTGCAGGCACGCAAACTTTCATACGTGTTTCTTCCCCTACATCAGCGGTATAGCGCAGCCAGTCTATTGGACGGGCTCCAAAATACCGTCTTCTTCGTAACTGTCAATCCGAACCTCCGAATATGTGCGCATTCCACAAGGCACAGGCCGCGCCCTGAACTTGGGATTGCTCGCTGATTTATATTACAGATTTACTGGTAGGCTCATGTATCCCGTGGTGCGTTCCCAAAAAAATCTTCCTATTTCTCCAGCAGCTAGATCATACCGTCCTCGCCTGCAGTCTGGCCAATACAGTGAAGCTCAATGCTCAGCTTCTGACACCACTTGCATCCAAACAAGCTTCACCAGGTGCGTTGGCCGAGTAGTGGTAGCTGGCAAGTCGTGTGGCGAAAGCATAAGTTTGCTGACCTGATCAGGTTCGTAGACGGATGTCGTCGTCATGAAGAGCTTGTGCCTGTGTTAACCAAAGAGTGCCAAACGTTCATATGCTAACGAAGGTGCACGTTTTACCGGAGTCGGCCTTATTATTTACTTGTTTTCTATTCCCTGTAAGCTTCAGGATAAACTTTGGAGTACAGAACCCACCTGCCATTGTACGGAGATCACAGAGCGATGAAACTTCGTAATAATAATGGTCAGTCACTCCACACTAAAAGAAGTTTCTAATGGATTGATGTGGTCGCACTTATTTTTCTTGGCCTTCATCCTTGAGTCACACGATGTGACCATGTCAACCAGTTTGCGGCACCAATTGCAGGTTGCTTCGACGAACTTGCATTTCATGGGTCTGTGCTACCTCTCGCATCGCCAATAGCCTTGCCCTTGGGAATGCGTCTTGGATTTCGAAGCCCTATCGGTGCGTGGGTGCCCTGTTAACTTACGCGATGAGCTTTTATCTTTTGTTGCTCCTGTATGGTGTTTTCCGCTAGAATAGCGAAATAGTTGGCCTTGGAGATCCTTCTCGGCGAACAGCCGCTGTTGAAAGTTCTCGTCGCTGAGACCACACATGAAGCGATCTCGCAACATCATATCTAAATGCAGAATCATAGGGTTAAAGCGCGTAGCTCCATGGAGTGTTGATGCCGCTCCACCAGCTTCAGCGGGTGAAGTTGCCGGTGCCGTAGGCCGTAAGCAGAAGTTTCAGCTCATAGCCTATTTTCGTAGCACCGCAAGGTATTCATTCACCAACTCACCTGACAGCTTATCTCTCCTTTCTAATGTGGGCGACTGTATATTTCGGGTGGGTGGGGTTGCAGTGCGCCTGATCTGGAGCGACGATATTGGAATAGTTTTTGGGTTGTTTTCTTCGTCGGAAATACCGCAGAAATGACGTCATGAATTTGAGCACCGCAAAGTGTAAGGAAATGAGCTCGTTGCTTTACAGGGTTGGTCACATCATTGGCGTCGAAGCAGAACTGTAGTCGGGCGAACTACGAGGCCTTGTTGGAAGCCGTGAACTCTTCCATACGTTATGAAAAATCATGCTGGCGCCATGCAATGACTCACATTACACTGTGGCTTCCCTGTCGTGGGTTTTCGTCCTGATCGGCAAGAATAAGTACTATGTTGAGTGCTAAGGATAACTTCATTCGCTTTAGTATAGTCAACTGGCAGTACAAGATGGGGACCTGCTGTTGGTACTTGCGATGAAAACACAGTCACGTGATTGGCTAGCACAAGGTGCCGGATAGGGACGTGGCGCCACACCTATAGCGCTAGGGCAACTACGCGCGTAGTTTCCTCAACTCCTGGTACGCGGCAACACGCGTCCACTTTATCGAATGACGAAATCTCGTACGCAACAGCAAGGACCTAGTAAGTACACATGAAGGAGAAACCAAACATACTTTTAAATTGCTACTTTTAACATCCACCTGCAAGGAACGCTCCACACCAGCGGGAACACATGAGCGCCTGATTTCTGCAAGCACCGATAGTTTGAGGTTTTCTTTGGTTATATGTACTTGTGCCAAAGACGCCTCTGACGAGTGATATAGGATCAAAAGCAACTGGGGGAAGAATAGCAATCAAATTCAAGGGTGCACGGCGACCGGCTAGTCACTTAGAGGGGAAATACAGACAAAATACAAGTTTGGCTCGTTCGAAAGACTGCATCATAAAATAATACTGACACCATCTTTAACAAAAAAGCAGAACATATAGGCTAGATAATATTAAAAATGGAATGGGTACGCCACCTTCTAGCTCATTTCCCGCAACAGAACTGATGACGTCATATGCGCAGCTGTGCGATTGGTTAAGGCCGCAAAAGCAAAAGCAACTTTGGCAGGGCATATCAGCTAGCCGAACAAGATTATTTGCGCTTAAATTGAGGGCGCATTCCTTAAAGCGGTAAGAATGTTGGGGTAAATATTAGAAACCACGAAAATACACAAAAACGTGGAAGCACCGATGAGTACTGCTGTTGGTGTTGCACGCGCTATTCTTGTTCTAGCTGCATAGCAGTGTGCGCTTTGGGGTTGTCTCAGTCGACACTGGCCGATGGGCGTAAGCAACGCTATTTTACGTGGCCATATTTGTCTACGGAACGTGATATTTCACGAAACAATTATTTTTTACTCAACTAAAGCAAGCCATGCAAAAATACGGTCACAAACAAAGCAAAGTTAGAAATCTGCCCGGCGTGGTATAGTGCCGCCATTCTGGAGGGCCGAGGATATGCCATTCTGGAGAGCCGAGAACCTTATGGCCCACTAAGTTTCGCTTGAAGACTTGTTTTTACGACGTCATTGCGTACGTCACAAAAACAGACGCTTTAGTGGGAGATTTTATTTCATACAAAAACGAATGATTTCTCAGTGAATGCAGCATCGCTTGCTTCTGGACAAGTGCGGGGGGCCCCATCAAACAGAAAATCTTTCGCATAAACGAAACACGTTTCGTCTGCAGGGTCCCTTCAACCACTGCTCCAAGCCTACACCTCAAACAGCCCCGATCATGAAGACACACGTATGGCGAAGGACATGATTAGAGTTTGTAATGATTATTTCTTTCCTGTCAAAAATATAGTTCTTCGTCGCGTGCCTCATGCTAGTTCTCTGCAGCAACGAAATGCAAACGCGCCACATTCGAGTATCGAGTTCCAAATCGCCTTCCGACTGGTAACCAATGAAGCTGAAAAATAGAAATCCTATAAAAAGACGCGGCTAAAATTTAGCACTAGTTATGAAGAGCCATATCGTCCCGATTGGGCATGAGAAGACGCGAGGTTGCGCCGTCAGTGGATCTCATCAGCTTCATGTACAAGTACCCTGGCGTATCTTGGAGCGTGCGTTGGTTAAACGTTGCAGATAAATAAGGCTTACGATTATTACAGACTCGACCACATACTCACATGGCGGCTCAATTGGTTGGGGAGTGGCGATTATCGCTACCGTAGCAACTAACGACCGATTCGTGTTTATAATTAGCCAGCTCCGTAAACACCCCTACCCCTGTTTGTCACATGTATGCACAGTGGGGTATCAGTCACTGACCATCACAGGTGCCATTCGAAAGCTCACAGCCGATGTGAGCAGTATTTATGCAACATTACTTTCTCCCTGTGGCTTATGAAATTTCCCTAAAATATTATAAACGGCCATATATTGTTATTTGAACCAACATTGATATTGTTATTTACGCATACCTTGCATACAAAAAACATCACAAGGTGATACTTTATTCATTCCGCTGGGTGAAATTTTATGCTGCTCTTTCTTCTGAATATGAGTTTGTATTGCCATAGCTCTACAGTCTTAATGTGTGTGCAAAGTCAACGTATATCGAAACAAATATTGGTCGTCCCTAACCTTGACAAGAATTTTACTCCCTATCTGTTAAACACAAAAACGGCACCGTCATGACAACGTTCATAGCTGACACATCATTTAAGATGTGAATGATTGATTTACATATAGTTAGAGGCTCCTTTCCGGGTCATTGATTAAGGCGTGTAATAAAGTGAGGTGTTACAGATCCTGTAGCCTAAATTCGCAAGAACGAAACCCAGCAGAGAAACTTATGACGACGAGCTTTGCAATGCAAGTTTCAGTCGTAATACGACAATAAGAATTGAGATAAGTCTGCCCAAGCCTGCACACACCAAATCAACATACGAGAAATAGAAATTATAACGAACACAATCAAGGTAGTCGACAAAAGATGCAACAAGCAACGGTAGCCAAATAGGCGGGCGTGACACACACCCATCAGTTGTTATAGTTTGGACTACACTCAAGAGAAACTTCACTAGAGAAAAACTCCGAACCTATTCGCCCTCGCAAAAAGCATTTCCACTCTAAAACCAATTCACTATCAGTCACAACGTGCAAAAATGAAAAACAAATAACACGTGGTACACTAACTGGAGGTTGTTTCGCTCTTCAACAGAAAAATTTCAAAAGTACACAAGAGGCATATAAGACATGGGAGAAGAAAAAAGAATGCGTTACGCATATTTGATCGGGCATGCTACAAAGCGGTTTGGAGAAAAGTTAAGCAATTGATGAGACGATGTTCAACAAAAAAGCTGAATAAAAAAAAAACTTCACTGAATTTGGTAGGAAGGCTTTCCTTTACGTCATTCTCTGGAACCACGATTCTTCGTCATCTGTTTCCTGTAACGAAATGCTTTGAGAAAGCTAAGAATTGGAGATATTGAAAATCGCGTTCCTTCACATTCAGTTTGTTTCAAGAACTTTCTGAGAAAATATGCACGTAGTGACTACAAAAACGCCCGATCGAAGCTTTCTTCCTTCAAAGGCAGCAAAGTATATCTAAGAAGTAGTATAATGAAGAGATGTCTAATGTAATAAATATATGTCTGTGTATATATATATATATATATATATATATATATATATATATATATATATATATATATATATATATATATATATATATTGTAACAGAGATAGTGGCCGTTAGCAGGCGCGCCAGTGTGGCCAAAGGGGTGTGTGCTCAACTGAGACCGAGGCTGACTGTCAGGTGGCGTCAATGCTACCTCTGGGTCTATGTGCAAGGCTCAGTCATCGGAGCAGCCCCATCGAGAACGATCTTGCTGAGAGACCTGCGTGTGGACTCCCGAGCTAGCTTGGCCTCTGGTACAACCAGCCCCCGTTACCACGCTCTGGCCGTCTGCTAATAAACCCCGTTATATTTTGGTGGAGGTCGTAGTCTTTGCACGGTCCCCGGCCTGGAACCACGAAGCAAGCGAGTGCTCCCTCCCGTCTCCCGAGGAATCGAGCACGACATGACCCCGCCGCAGCCTGCGCCCGTCATCTGCTCCGGGTCACTGCGTCAACGAGACCCCCCCAGTTTCACCGGCAGTGACGACATCGATGCGGAAGATTGGCTCTCAACATTCGAAAGGGTGAGCACCCACAATCGCTGGGATGACGTTGCCAAACTCAACAACGTCCCTTTCTCCCTCGACAAATTAGCTGAATCATGGTTTCATAACAATGAACCGAAGATGCAGACTTGGTCGGCCTTTAAGACGAGGTTCCTGGCAGCGTTTGGTCGCCCCGCTCTACGCAAGCTAAACGCCGAACAACGTCTGCGCGTCCGAGCCCAACAGGACAGTGAAAGTTACACCAGTTACATCGAGGACATTGTAGACCTTTGCAAGCGAGTTGACCCTGCGATGCCGGAGAGCGAGAAGGTCAGACACGTTCTCAAAGGGATAGAAGAGTTCGCCTTTCAGATGTTGCTAAACAAGAACCCACAGACTGTGGACGAAATCACTACATGGTGCCTGAGCTACAATGAACTGCGCAAGCAGCGTGTCGTTACTCGCCAGCACACATCGCCCCATGAAGAGTGCTCACGGGGATGCCTTTCCTCTCTCACGATGCCGCATGACCTTTCTTCTCTTCTGACGCACATCGAGGAGTTCGTGCGCGCAGAAATTGCTCGACAGCTGGCTCTTCTTCCCAGTGTTCATGAGCGTCTGCCTTCGCCTTCACTGCCTTCGACTGTACGCCGCGTAATCCGGGAGCAAGTCGCCGAGGCGCTTCCTCCAGATCGCCAACCTACACTTGTGCCGGCCCCCGTGGTAGCGACCGTCGCGCCACCCGTGGCGCCCCCGTTCGAACCGCAAGTGACAGTGCTCCTCGAACAACCGGTGGCAGCACCCATCGCACCAGCAGTTACGATCGTGGTGCCCCGCAATTCCTGGAGCGCTCCCCTTCAGTTACGCCTCAGTGGTCCGGCAACTGCAGCCCGGTGCTTTCCAAGCGTACCAGTATGTGAGAGACCCGCGCGCGACGCCTTATCCTCGGCTACCACCTGAACCGCTGAACCCCTGGCGCACATCTGACAACCGCCCTATCTGTTACGCGTGCTGCATGCCCGGACAAGTCGGTCGGATGTGCCGTCGGCAGCCACCGCCTGCTAGCGACGTCCATCGAGTGCCTCCTTATGGACCGCAACTGTACTACACCCATGGAGACTTGGGTCAGGCACCGAATTCGTCCTCTGCCGTCCGTCCGGCCTTTTCCAGCCGTCGCTCCTTTTCCCCGCGTCGCCGTTCGCCGTCTCCCATGCGTCCCCACCAGAATCCGACCGCTGAGGGATACTAACGGCTGCAGTTCCCGAGGCAAGAACTGCAGCCCCATCAAAATTCCGAATCCCTCCTCTCTCACCCGCCAATGTTATAGACGTGACTGTTGAAGGTGTCGCCGCCCTCGCGCTTATTCACACGGGTGCCGCTGTGTCTGTGTTGAATGAACGTCTACGCCGCTCACTACGTAAAGTTACGACGCCTCTCTCTGACCTCACCCTTCGGACTGCGAGCGCGCAAGAGATTAAACCGTTGGCCATGTGTACCGCTCGGGTTCTCATCCAAGACGTCACCTACGTCATCGAATTCATTGTTCTCCCATTATGTTCCTACGACATAATCCTCGGCTGGGACTTCCTATCCCGACATCATGCCATAATCAATTGCGCCCGTTTGCAAGTTGAACTTCTACCGTTCTACGAGCCGCCGTCGAACGAGCTGTCGACCAAGTTAACTGTTTCCGAAGATACGGACATTCCCCCGAGATCTTCCCTCATAGTGCCCGTTTTGTGCAATGTGGACGACACGACTGTGGTTTTCACGCCGTCCAGGTCCTTCCTCTTGCGCAAATGTTTGCCTTTACCATCTGCTGTCATCGACGTCCAGTCTGGTTGCAGCTTCATCGTCATCTGTAACCCATCTTCCTGCCCGACTACCTTGTTTCATGGGGAATGTATAGGATGTGTGGAAGCCTTTGACCCTTCTCACGTGAACGCTGTGCCCGACGAACCATCGCTGCTCACTGTTGGCACACTTATTCCTGTGGGTGCGTCAAGCTCGGATGCGTTCCTGCAGTCTGTCGACAAGGGCCTTAGCCTTGAACAACGCGACAAGCTCATCGCCCTCCTTCAGTGTTTTCGCGACTCCTTTGATTGCGTACAAACCACCCTGGGACGCACGTCGGCAGTTTCACATGAAATAGACACCGGCTCCCACGCCCCACTGCGGCAGAGACCATATCGCGTGTCACCTACGGAGCGCCGCGTGATCGACGAGCAAGTGTCCGATATGCTTAGCCGTAATGTCATCCGACCCTCTACCAGCCCGTGGGCCTCTCCTGTTGTTCTGGTCACAAAAAAGGACGGGTCCATCCGGTTCTGCATGGATTATCGCCGCCTCAATAAGATTACGCGCAAGGACGTTTATCCGCTGCCCCGTTTCGACGACGCTCTTGACTGCCTCCAGGGTGCCGAGTTCTTCTCCTCCTTGGACCTGCGGTCGGGTTACTGGCAAGTGCCCATGGCTGATACCGACTGCTCCATAACAGCGTTCGTTACACCTGACGGTCTTTACGAATTTAACGTGATGCTGTTCGGGCTTTCTAATGCGCCAGCCACTTTCGAACGAATGATGGACAACGTTTTACGGGGCCTTAAGTGGAAAACCTGTCTTTGTTATTTGGATGACATTGTTGTGTTTTCATCGGATTTTGACACGCACCTTGAGCGCCTTAAGCAAGTGTTGACCTGCCTCACGTCAGCCGGCTTGCAACTGAATCTGAAGAAGTGCCGCTTTGCTGCTCGAAAGCTAACAATTTTGGGCCATGTTGTGTCCAAAGAGGGCATCCTTCCAGATCCGGGCAAGCTTCGTGCCGTGGCAGAGTTTCCCAAACCAGCCACTCTGAAAGACCTCCGAAGCTTTATCGGCTTATGCTCCTATTTTCGCCGATTCATCCGAAACTTTGCCACCATCATCGCCCCTTTAAGCAGCTCCTCAGCGGACACAACGAACGTCTCCAGTGGTCGCCTGCTTGTGACAACTCATTTGTGACCATGCGGCGCCTGCTTACGACGCCCCCAATACTGCGCCATTTTGACCCGCTTTCACCTACTGAGGTGCACACTGACGCGAGTGGTGTTGGTCTTGGCGCCATGCTCGCCCAGCGGAAAGCTGGCTTCCATGAATACGTCGTCGCATATGCCAGCCGCACTCTGACGAAGGCGGAACGGAATTATTTTGTAACAGAGAAAGAATGTTTGGCGATCGTTTGGGCAATCAACAAGTTTCGCCCTTACCTCTACGGTCGTCCATTCAACGTCGTTACGGACCACCATGCCCTCTGCTGGCTGTCTTCACTCAAAGACCCTTCTGGCAGACTCGGTCGTTGGGCTCTTCGCTTGCAGGAGCACGACATTCGCGTCGTATACCGGTCCGGACGGAGACACACAGATGGTGATGCCCTATCCAGATCACCCGTTGGGTCGGACGATCACAGTATGCCAGATGGTACCGTGGCGTCTCTAGACTCCGTTGACATGGCTGCGGAACAGCGTAAAGATCCGTGGATCGCCTCTGTCCGTCAATATTTGTCGAGTCCGTCAACAGTTGCCGCCTCTCGGACGCTGCGCCGCCAGGCTTCGCACTGTGCCCTTCGGGACGACCTTCTTTACCGCCGCAACTATTCATCTGAGGGCCGGAAGTGGTTACTCGTCGTCCCTGGCCATCTCCGCTCTGATTTCTGCTCCCACTACCACGCTGACGCAACGTGCGCGCACGCTGGGGTGCTCAAAAAGTACCAGCGCTTGCGTTTGCGCTATTACTGGCGTGGAATGTACACGTTTGTAACCAAGTACGTTCGCTCGTGTACAGATTGCCAGCGTCGCAAGTCTCCCCCTCAGCACCAAACCGGCCCGCTGCAGCCACTACCATGTCCGGCTCGCCCTTTCGACCGTGTCGGCATCGACATATATGGTCCGCTCCCCACCACGACTGCAGGCAACCGATGGATTATCGTCGCGGTTGACCACCCTACGAGGTATGCAGAAACAGCCGCACTACACGCTGTTACCGCCAGCGACGCTGCATCGTTCCTCCTTCAACGTTTTATACTTCGCCATGGAGCGCCGACAGAATTGTTGAGTGACAGGGGACGCGTGTTCGTGTCAGACGTTGTGGAGGCCCTGCTGACCGAATGCCGAGTCGTTCATAGAAAGAGCTCCTCCTATCACCCGCAAACTAACGGGCTGACTGAGCGCTTCAACCGTACATTAGGCGACATTATTTCGATGTACGTTTCTCCCGACTATTCCAACTGGGATTTAGTTCTGCCTTTCGTCACTTACGCGTAAAATACGGCGATGCAGACAACTACGGGCTTCTCGCCGTTTTTTTATTATACGGACGTGAGCCATCGTGTACATTGGATACTATCCTTCCATACCACCCGGATGCGTCCGAGTCTGCACCCGTCTCGGAAATCGCCAAGCAAGCAGAAGACTGCCGCCAACTGGCGAGATCATTCACAACCGCAGACCAAGGTCGTCAGAAAGCTCGCCAAGACGCTTCCAGCGGCGCTCCTACATACGCTGCTGGTTCACTAGTTTGGCTTTGGACACCGTCCAATACCCCAGGCCTTTCGAGCAAACTACAAGCTAAATACGAGGGACCCTACCGAGTCGTCGAGCGAACTTCACCCGGGAATTACGTCGTTGAGCCGGTCACTCTTCCTACAGATCGTCGTCGCCGTGGCCGCGAGACTGTTCACATTCAGCGCCTTAAGCCGTATTACGACCCGCTCGTCCTCACCTCGCCTTGAGTCGCCAAGGATGGCTCCTTTTTTTTCCCGGGGGGTAATTGTAACAGAGATAGTGGCCGTTAGCAGGCGTGCCAGTGTGACCAAAGGGGTGTGTGCTCAACTGAGACCGAGGCTGACTGTCAGGTGGCGTCAATCCCCCAACTGGGTCTATGTGCAAGGCTCAGTCATCGGAGCAGCCCCATCGAGAACCATCTTGCTGAGAGACGTGCGCGTGCACTCCCGAGCTAGCTTGGCCTCTGGTACAACCAGCCCCCGTTAACACGCTCTAGCCGTCTGCTAATAAACCCCATTATAATATATATTTCATTTTCGGAAATATTCTAGCACTGCTAAGCGAAAAATTGCATTGATAGAAGACAACGTTTGTGTTGATTATCAATGCAGGTAAAGTTACGATACTTTTGCAGAAAACAGTTGCCAAAAATAAACGAGTAAATAGAATTGAATCGAGTTGGTGTGTAACTACAGCAGCAAACAGGAGGTGAACACAAAAACACGACTGTTCTCTTACAGTAACAATCCAAACCGCTGTAATACCAAGCCGTAAAATGTATATTGGAATCCCCGAAAGATGACTTAGTTTGTCTAATACGTACATTTATTTCCAGGTTTTGACGTTTATGCAGCCATAAATTTCCCACGTACGCGCTATCGAGCAAACCGGAAACGGGGGGAATAAATGAAAAACACAGTAAATACAAACAAGTCTGGAATGAAACCCACCCCTACTAAATTGCTATGTTTTATCTCCAGCGGCAATGCGCGCTCCGAAGTGATGGTGGCCTAATGAGCGCCTGCTTTGTGCTAGCAAGTAGTGCGCGTTTTTGTGTGGCTATTTGCATGTTTGCCCGGGCGCGCCTTGCGGGTGTTTGAACTAATAAACCTTCGCTGGAATGGCCAAATATTTCATTCTTGGTATTAATTTTCCAGTGGTATAGTAATTTCTTGGCATCCCTATAGCAGCCTGGCCGTTTTTTTCACTGAATACACTACGAAATAGCAAAAAAATACATCTTGTGTGCATGGGTGCAAATGCGTACAGGTGCTGTAAAACGTAATTAGAACCCTTTCCCTGTTCCCTCGCCCCAAACCACCAACTTATGTTCTTAGCAAGAGTGCATTGTAGCACACCTTCCAGACTATATTAAAGTGCGTGCTTCTAGGTTGTATGTTAGGCAGATGTAGACTGGTCCTCTAGTCGAAACATCTGTAAATCACTGTTTTTGTTTTTATACCTGAGTCAACTATTTTCTCAAATAATTCTCCTGGCTCCTCGAGAAGATTCTTCTATATATATATGTGTGTGTGCTAGATCAATAAAACGAGTGGGTCATTTTATGGGTTTAGACGTTTCACACGGACTTGTCTTTACATTTCCCGGTCAGCTTTGATCGGATGAAGGCTGTACTGGCCCAGCGATGTAGTTAACGGGCGAGGTATGCTCCTGGGCCTGGCATCGGCCGTGATAGTTAGACAAAAATTTGCTGCATTGTCCGGAAGGTGTGGATGGTACCTAGAGCCACACCAGATAACCGGGGGGATAGCCACGTCTGTCAGCTACTTGTCATGGTGGTTTATTTACGTAAATTGATCGTTGTAAGTAAATAAGCAGGCACGTTGACGGCATTATTCGGCATATTAGGATACGTGAGACACAGGAGAACACTCAGCGGCCTCAGCACTGTACGGGAGAAGAGTGTTAAGGGAGCAAGTCGGTTCACGTCGGTACCGAAAAGAATACGGCAAGTGGCCGGTAGCTGACGGCGCCGCGGTATTGTAGACATACGTGACAAATGGGATGCCTGAGTCCCACTTCGTATGATCTGAAGAAAACTTACATGGCGAACATATCACAAAGAGTGGGATTAAATCTCTCAGTGAGATCGTTTTTCTGCGGGTAATATCCCGTGCAGGTGCGATGAACAATGCGGCATTCAGTAAGAACAGCTTCAACAACTTCGGACAGGAAAAGGCAGCCTCGCTCACAGCGTATTTTACTTAGGGCAGCATGGCGAAGGATGAAGCGATGTAAGATAACAGAGGCCACGTCCCGTGCTGCAGCAGCCGGTAATGCGGAAGTCACGACGTAGCGTGTAAGGTGGTCAATGGCGGCAACGACCCAACCGTTCCCGTCAGGGGTAGAAGGCAGTGGGGCGTACACGTCGATGGCCACAGGATTGAAGGGGCGCAATGGGCAAGACAAGGGCTGTAATGGGCCAGCCTGATGAAGAGGCGGCGACTTGCGGCGCTGGAAGTCGGGGGCACAAGCGGACGAACTAGCAGACGAAGATGTGCATCCGGCTCCAGTATTACCGTAGATAGAGGCGTTGGTACACTTTTCAGCACTCCAGCGTGAGTGCATTCTGCGCAGTTATGGAAGAAAGCGCACAAAGTGGAACGCAGGTAACGAGGTATGCCCAGTAACCACTTCCGGTATCTGGGTAAGTACCTGCGGCTGTAAAGCAGGTCAGCCCAGATTGAAAAGTGTCGGCGAAGTGCTCTGGCCACGGGAGAAGTCGCTGGTTGGAGAGATATGCAAGGGTGGAAGCTATAGAAAGATCCTTGCAATGCTCGTTCGCCATGTCCTCGAACGAGGGCGCTTCAGTTTGCCATCTGACTCATCAAGCGAAGCAGTATCTACGGGTAGAGGAGAACGCAATAGGACATCGGCGTCGTGATGCTTGCGCCTGGAGCGGTAGACGATATTAATGTCAAATTCTTGGAGGCGAGTAGACCCCTGGCGGAGCCGGACAGAAGGGTCCTTAAACGACGCCAACGAACAAGGAGCATGATGGTGTGTACCCACGTCGAAACAGCGGCCGTAAAAGTAGGGACGAAATTTGTTGATGGCCCATATGATAATTAAGCACTGTTTTTCTGATACCACATAATTAAATTCTGCTTTCGTAAGAGTGCGGCTGGAATACTCAACAACGCAGTCATAGATTCCCGGTTTTAGCGGTATGAGCACCGAACCGGCGCCGATATCGCTCTCTCCGGTGTGAAGTTCGTTCGGTGCTGAGGGGTCGAAGGGTCGAAGTATAGGTGGCGTTGTAAGTAGTTCGCGCAGCAGGGCAAATGCATTGCCGCAGGCTAGGGGCCAAACAGTGATGTCAGTGCCATTTCCGAGAAGACGGGTCAAGTAAGAAATGATAGAGGCAAAGTCACGAATGAAACGGCGGAAATAAGAACAGAGCCCAATGATACTGCGCTGCTCTTTCTTAGTTCTCAGCTTGGGAAACTCTGCGACGCCTCGAAGTTTAGCAGGTTCCGGTAGAATGCCTTCTCTGGAAACCGCATTATAATGGTGGTAAGCTTGCGGGCAGCGAAGTGTTATTTCTTTTTTATTTATTATTTATTTATGGATTAAGTTCAAGCCCTCCTGAAGTGAAGCATGTCTCACACTTGTTCCAGACGCTGGAGGGGCGTCTCGAAGTCAGGAGAGAACACGACAACGACAACATAACGAGATTTTACACTTCAACCCACGCTAAATGCTGTCCATCATGCGCTGAAAAGTAGCTGGAGCGTTGCAGAGGCCGAACGGCATTACGTTAAACTCGTGTAAACCGTAAGGTGTAATAAAAGCCGCTTTGAGGCGATCGGCGTCGGCGATAGGAACCTGCTAGTAGCCAGATTATCACTTACTTTGAGGCCCCATATCTCTGTATCTGCAAATATGGCAGTTAAATTCAGGTGGATCGGTCGGCCTGTGAGATCGATGATCGCCGCGATGATCCCCGAAACGATGACTCGCAGGCTCGTTGGCTTACGGCACATACCTGATGATGCTCTACTCCAAGCAAACTACAAATGCACAATTTGTACACTTAGGTTACACTACGTATTTAAACCTCTCAAAGCTCGTGATCACGTAAGCGAGGTCGGGGAAAGCCCGCGTCAAGCGGAGCTCGCCACGCTCTCCTCGCTCTCTCAATCAAGTGTTCCTGATTGCGTTCAGAATTTGCATTGGGCTTTGAGTTGATTTGCGAACATAAGGTGCATCATTATTGGATGGGAATACGTGTTTGTTTGCTCAAGTCTGAGCGTAGCTTCTTGAGTCTGTTAATTTTGGTTGAGGCAACGGAAGTGTTCTGCGACCGAGTCTTTAGTGCTCTGTAATTTCCTGGTAGGCCGTTTGGTGCGTAGGTTCAGCTAAATCTCCGCGGCTTGGTTGACGAAACCTCGGGCCTTGAGGTAGGTTTAATCATTGCCCTCTATGGTATAGTGGGCCGGCACCCACACCACTTTGCCTACCCTGTCTTGTGGCTTGCTTGACAGTATGCGGTATGTCATTGGAGCCACCCAGCCCGACGTGAGACTCCTGCATACTTCCTGTGAGTCAGTAATTATGACACTTGCCTTCGTTTGCGGAAGAGCTAAGGCTACGGCTAGTTTTTCTGCTTCTTGCCTTGAGGGTCGTGGTAGGGTTGCCCCGACGACGAGGTCTGCCTTCGTTGTCACCACCGCTACTTTGGCATGTCTTTTGGGGCATGAGGCTGCATCTGTGTACACCCCTGAGGGCAGGGTTTCATATTTTTTGTCCAGAGCTTTCGCTCTTGCTTCTCGCCTGCCCTGATGGCCAGCAGGATTCATATTCTTCTGCAGTAGACGGCTTATAATGTGATGACGCCCGCCACAAACCGCGCATTCGTTGGCGTAATATTTAAGTAACAAAACAAAGAGCAGGTTACTTGCTTGTTGTGACGACTGCCCTAGCTGACCCCATGCAGGCCAGGTGCAACATAACGGGTGCATTGATTGCCCAAAGGGAACTATAGGGGGAAACTCACTGCCTCTCTCGACGGACGCCTTCTTTAAGGCCAGCACTGGCTGTGTCGCGCTCATCGTGACCATGCGCAAGCGCGTGAACTTTTCTTTAGGCTAGGTAAAGGGTCGGTTGTAATAAAGGACCTAACATGTTCATCTGTCTCAAATTTGTTTTTTATTCTTTATGCTGCAGCCCTGTCTATTTTTCGGTGACATTGCATAGCAGCAAGAGGGAACTTTCAAGTGACACAAAGAAATTCGGTGTACTGCGTTTAAGGGTGCGAAAGTCGTGGTAAGAGGCATTTAAAGTTTTAGAAAATGTTATAGACATTTCACATTCATTTCGTGGTTATCATTATGTCTACTGGGAGGCTAAATGGAATAGAATTGGTCCAGAATCACAGGCACGTTATCCAGCATATAACCAGGTGTGCGCATTATTTCACTTTAATCGTGCCGAAACATTCACGCGTAAGACTTTTTTTTCAGATTGCTTGTGTTGTGACCAGAAATAATTATATAAAACATTGCACATCGGGATTTGGCGTGCTATAGGCATGTCCTGGTACAATTTGGATGTTTTTCGACCGCAAAATCAATTTCATTTTAATTTTTTACAATATGAAGTTGTTTTCAATTTTTATCGAGTGCCCCCTTTATTACAAGTGGCCGGCTAACGGGCAGTTACGGCCGTCGTACCAACAACAAAACTCTTGGTTTCTTATGAAGGTTGTTTTTTGGTGAAACAAAAGTTACGCCTGCAAAGCAGCTCTTTTTCAATGGGTCTTCTCTACAGGCCTAGCTGTGCTGCTGCATATTGGTGAAACATACAACAATGCTGCTTTTTATTTTAGAAGGGCCCCAAACCTTTAAAAGTTCCTTGTGTGACCGCAGAATGCGAATAGACACATCTTATCAAAGCGCGAATTCACATAAGAAGCGGCAGTAGCGGAACCCACGACACGTAGACGCGTCTCCAACTTGTGATTTTAGCCTCTTAGAATTCGTTACAAACAATTATATGCAACATGTTTTTCATCTTAATTGACGGCCCTCTTGAGGAGTCTGGTTTTCTCGATATTGAAGAAACGCGAAACAGGTTCTTTCCATTTGGATTTTTAAATTTGCGCATGTTAAATAAAGCACTGCAGTCATTTTTTGCGTCTATCTATTTTTTAGCTAGACAAGCGACATTTTACAGATACGTTTGCAAACATCTCGTGGGCATTACCCATCACTTACAAGTTGGTCGCATTTTTGATTTGGATGTATTTTTTTGTTGACGGCACAACAAAGAGTTCTCTGGACCTGTTTGTCATTTCGGTGTAGCTTTTTTTTCAAGCATGGTTTGCTCGGACCGATCAAAACTTGATGTGCGTGAAGCCCCAAAGTTGGAAAAAACTGCAGACGCCAGAAATCGCTCTTCATCCCATTAATCATTGCAATTTTTTTTTGCGAAGTAGGAACGCTACAGGAAAACGAATTGCAGTTTGAAGCTACTCTCCGGCTTGCGCAGAACCCATAAAACATGAAAAAATATGTTCCTGTGTGATGTAGTTTGTTCTCTCGTGGAATTGCCCTAGTGCTGTAGCACCTGGCATAGCTGTCTGGTCCAACTCATTTTTGCCCATTTTCTCTTTCCCGCGTGTAGGATTGTAAGCTAGGATTTAGCAAGGTTAACTCTCCTGCCTTTCTTCTGTCTCTTTCCTTCCTTCCTACATGTATTTATAATCTATACAACGAATACCGCAAACTCGGCAAGAAAAAGCAACTGGCTTCCATTCGAGAATAATGTTTCCCGTGTTCCCTCCACGTGTGGGGCCGGTTACAAGATTATAAAATGGTCCGTTATTTTTGCCTTTCTATTCTCTCACAGCGAGCTAAGCTCTGGAGCAATGACCGTCGGCGCATATATAATAAACGGGCATCATCATTTCTGCACCCAACGCTAGAGATATTCGCCGAGAAGTAGAACACAAAACATAGAGGAATAGCCATATAAAAGCGGAGCCTCCTGCGTGATCGTGTCGTCCCAACCATGTGCTCGACTTAGTAAAACTTGTTGCTGGGCTAGCTGGTTCATGATCATAAAAACTGGGATTAGCGCTTTAAAGAACAGGACACACGTAAGAGAAAATGGACAGGACTGGCGCTACTTCAACTGATATATTGACAAGCCACATCTTCGCATTTATACAATGACAGACTTGATCATGCGCAGCGAGAACTATTTGAAGGACAACTCCCAACCAATCATCGCAACAAATACATAGATAACCGCAGCCATAAACACTAAGTCATACAAGATAAAAAATCCAACTCAGAGGAAAGAAGGGCAACGGAAGTGTCACTGACACAATCAGTACCAAATTTCTGATGTAAAACGCCTTCAATATTTCACGCGCGTTTGCATCGTGGCTTCTGCCCAAAATCCTAATCTCACTTAGCCGTGCGACACAATCCTTACAGTTAGCGCAATGCGCAGGCAAGTGCGCTGTCCCCCCATTCTTAATTGCCAATTCATGTTCCCGTGCTCGATCATTAATACACCGGCCCGCCTGGCCGATATAGGCCTTCCCGCACGACAGCGGAATCTTGTACACAACGCCGGTGCAGCATTTAACAAAAGGCCTAGCGTGCTTCTTGTTGCAAGCTCGCTTCTGCGTGGCCGAAATACGAGGGCAGAGGGCAGAGAGCTTCCTGGGAGCGGAAAAGACTACAGGGATGCCGTGTTTCGTTGCCACCTTCTTCATGTGGTGGGAAACCTTGTGCACGTAAGGCACCACTTCAGGCCTTACTGTCTTGCGCACCACATCCGCCCTTTCCTTTCTTCCGCCCCTTTTTATCTTCTGCAACAAGGACTCAGCAACCGCTGTAATAACCGAGCACGGAAAACCTGCTAAAATCAATCTTTCCACCTGTTTTTTGAAGGATTGGTGCATTTTATGAAAACACGACCTCGTGAGTGCAGACTATAGGCATAGACCTGCAATTGCGCGCTTAACCGTCTTGGAGTGTGACGAGCTGAACGGCATCAGAGCTTTTTTAGCCCTAGGCGAAAAACAGCAACAGGTGTGGCCCTTCTGAAATTCTAAGTTAAGATCTAAAAACTGTAACACACCGTTTAACGGTAGTTCGTGTGTGAACTTTAAGCCTTTTCCATGTATTCGAAAGGTGGATAAAACTTGGTTAATAGCTTGTACACGCGCTGTTAATTCTAAATCGTTAAATAAGACCAAAAAGTCGTCGACATATCTACATACTTTACAGACCATTCCTCCTTCAAAGGCACTTTCCAACGCCCTATCAACAAAGGCTAAAAAATATTATATAAAACAGGAGCAACACACGAACCTATGCAAATGCCTTGTCGCTGAAGGTAAAAGCCGTCGTCAAAAGTGATGAAGGTATTCTTAAGATAAAATTCCAACAATGAAATGAAGCCATCGAGCGACACACCGGCTGCGTTCTGAAATTTAACTGCACCGTTCTCGTCAATAATTTCCCTTACACAAGCACAGAACTCTCCCTGAGGCACAGAATAAAACAAATCTTCTACATCGACTGAAAACCCTTAGCTAACAGAGGGATCACTTTCAAAGAAACGAGTGACCACTTCCGAATTCTTTGTGGCGTACGGGTCCTTGACAGCTAACTGATTCAAATGTTTTACAAGAAAGCCGCTGACACATTTCTGCCAAGTGCCCCTCTCGCTAACAATGGTACGGAATGGCACATCTACTTTGTGTGTTTTTGCTGAGAAGAAGACCTTTAGGGCACTACTTTTACTGTCAGCAACACACTTCGTTAACCTGGTAAGCTGAAGCTCCTTCCACATAGCAGACCCCTTGCTTTTCTTCCTCGTCGCACTTGCTTTCACCGGAACAAAGTTCTTCTTTACGGCCTGTGACGCTTTTTCTGAGAACGTCCCACTCGGCACGACAACAAAACATCCCTCTTTGTCGGCTTGCATTAGCTGCAGGTTGTTGTCCTTAAAGAAGGCGACCACCTTCCTAGTGGGGTCAGGTTTCTGACTGGGAGGCCCACTCTTCACGCAGCTGGCAATCACGTAAACACCCTCCAACACACACCGTTCTTTGTCCTCCTGTGGTGCCTTTCTTGCGATGCGGCGGTTCAGGGCTAGCAGTTCGTGTGCAGGTATGCGGCGCTCATAGCTGAACTTGGGTCCATTATTTAAAACCTTGGAAACCTCTTCTGGAACCTCCAGGCTATCATCCAGCACAACCAGACCACCTGCCTGGCTCCCGTTGCAGTGTTCTTTGAGATTACTGAGCACTTCCCGAATGTGTATCGTCCAAAGGTCTTCCGTCAAATGGGCAATCAACCGCCGAAACGAGGAGAGCTTGATAACGGCCAACCAGGGGGGATCCAGGCTAAAGCACAAAATGCGTAGGCAGTCTTGAAAAAATCGCACCTGCCATCTCATCTCTGATCTCAAAATTCTGCATATTCGATTTGCGTGCCCCGGAGACGGCTTCACCTGGCCAAACATGTCCGCAACCTCCTTTGGGATCCGGCCCTTTCGTAGGCAGAAGCTGTAGAAACGTGCCCGGCATGTTGAGGTTGTTATGCTGCTTGCGAAGACGTAGGCTTGAGAAGGAGAAAGGGAGACACAATTGAAAGAAAAAGAGCCCGTTGTAGAAAAAAGATAGCTCAGTAAAACTTGTTGCTGGGCTAGTTGGATCATGATCATAAAAACTGGGATTAGCGCTTTAAAGAACAGGACACACGTAAGAGAAAATGGACAGGACTGGCGCTACTTCAACTGAGTTATTGACAAGCTACATCTTCGCATTTATACAATGACAGACTTGATCATGCGCAGCGAGAACTATCTGAAGAACAACTCCCAACCAATCATCGCAACAAATACATAGATAACTGCAGCCATAAACACTAAGTCATACAAGATAAAAAATCCAACTCAGAGGAAAAAAGGGCAACGGAAGTGTCACTGACACAATCAGTACCAAATTTCTTGATGTAAAACGCCTCCAATATTTCACGCGCGTTTGCATCGTGGCTTCTGCCCAAAATCCTAATCTCACTTAGCCGTGCGACACAATCCTTACAGTTAGCGCAATCCGCAGGCAAGTGCGCTGTCCCCCCATTCTTAATTGCCAATTCATGTTCCCGTGCTCGATCATTAATACACCGGCCCGTCTGGCCGATATAGGCCTTCCCGCACGACAGCGGAATCTTGTACACCACGCCGGTGCGTGGTGTACCCCCTATTTAAGGATATTCAAAAGGTGCAAAAAAGTCTAACGATTTTCCGGTGAATGTTTTTTGTTCTCTGACATTGAAATGCGTCCTGGAGGTGGGTACTGAAACCTACATGAGTCATTTGAGCACGCTAACGGCTGAAGACGCCATTAGGCGAACCAAAATACGTTTCCTCGAATGGTTCTCTTTCCTTGGTGATGTGCATGCGCCTACGCAGCAACCTAAAGTTAGGCCTAGCGCTGCCTCTTTAGCTCCAGCCTCGTTAAACAGTAGGTGTAACTATACCCGCAATAATGTTTTGCGTTTTCGACTGGTCGTGAGGCCTCTCGTAGTGGCTACGTACCGATTGGCCTAGAGGTATGCTTACATGCCGGTATGCCCAATGCTCTGAATCATAGAAATGGTGTCCAGAAATCGACAGAATAGGAAATGTACGATGATGTGAATTTGAGGACGCGCGTAAGCATTGTACGCTACTGCTTTCGCATCCCCCAGACTGCATAATGCATTTGTTCTCTGGTTGACATATCATCAAGAGCATAAACAAGGAGGGTTCGGGTGTTTTTGCTGTATTTGATCGCATGGAAAGTGCTACTAGACGCTGAAGAAAACGGAAACCCCGAAACTCTGAATTACGGAAGCTGAGCATTGGCGCGGTTTTTTTTGCTTTTTTATCGGCCTGCACGTGAGAAATGATGGCTTCCGTATGGTTCACAAAATACTTATTTTTTGCATGGTGAAGATGTCTTCAATCTTCAAAAGAACCAGAAAAATATATTCATTCTCAAAATAGACGGGGAAAACACCGCGCGCAGGTTGCATCTGGGCGAGATAAGAGATGACACGCTGGAAAATCAATACTGCGCGTGGCATTGTGTCGAGAGGACGCGCTGCTTCTTGACGCTCTTCTATGTCCCCATTTTTTTAAAGGCACTACTTGCCCCCAGAGGGCAGCGGTGGTTTTTCGCAATAAGATGCTGATAGCAGTGTCGACGCAAGAAGGAAAAGCACGAGAAGCCAGAAGGAAGCGGAAGAGCAAAAGCAGTTCCCCGTCACGAACAGAAGTAAAGCCCCACCGATGGAAAACCTGGATAAAGTTGATTGCAAGCAGAAGCAAAAAAGACAGTTAAAACCTGGTTGGGACACTGCCACACGTTGTTGCCCGCAAAGACAAATGAGTTAGGGTAAAGAAGAACAGCTAGAGATAGCTTGACCCGACAAGCACGACTGTCGTTGAATTGAAATCGGTCGCAACCGGTCTTGCTTTCTATTTGCAGAGCGCATCGCTTTATCGTTGCGTAATATATTTTTAATTTCTCTCTTCATTTCCTTTGTCGTGTGCGGCTAAAAAAGGCTGGATGGAGTGGAGAAGTCGTTTACAGGTGGAGCAACTGCTTTTGCGAATGATAAATTGAATCCTCAGGATTAAAAAATGACTCGAAAAGTGTCAAACCCTAGCAGATCGGAAACAACGCGTTTGTGGAAAAAAAAAATCGCGAACACCTCCTTGGTTGCCGTGCGATGCAGCGCAGTGTTAGCAATCGTGGGAGGGAATAGTCTGACGTGATGCCCGCTCTTTATTGGTTCTACACATTTTTTTAACACCCGATTATGTTTCGGTTGTTGCTGTCACCTTGTGCTGACGTTTTGCAAGAATGGTATTATCGATTTCAAACCCCACCTTACTTCTCCACTAACTGACAACTTATTTAGGGATAATCTGCAACACTTTGCTAAACGCTTTCACTATTTCCTTCGCGTTTGGAAGCGTTAAAAAAGCTATAGTTATATCACTATTTCCTTCGCGTTTGGAAGCGTTAAAAAAGCTATAGTTATATACCGCACGGCGCGAGGCTATCTGATTTGCTCGTCACAGCAGCGACGCATTGAGTTTCTGATTTGGACCTCTAGTTTTATTTTTACAGTTCCTAACCATTGCAGTCCTTAGTGCAACTTATTAAGAGCCGGCCAATAGCCGTAACACCGCTGTAAAAAGATACTTCCAGCACTCTAAAGAAGCTGATACCGGAAGAGAGAAAAAACCCATTTCAGTACGTTTGTAATTTCATTGGTGGGCATAGAGTCACTTTTGGCTAAGGTACCTGTCGACTCCCTATTATATGTAAAAGATGTGTCGGTTAACCACATTCTGCAAGCATTTAGGATTTCAAAAAAAAGACAGAAAAACTGTTGCAGGGTCCCTTTAAGTAAACAAAATTACATCTTCCCATAGGGGAACCCTGACTAGTAATTGAAGCAGCAATGGGGTCGATTGAAGTGCCCATTAGTTTTAAGTGCGTCGTTTCCGTTAGGTTAAGGTACGACCTTACCGTTATAGTTACCGCTTGGTTTCCATGGTGCAAGAGAGAGAGAGAGAGAGACGTTGTACGTGGTTTGAGTTTGCCTTTATTTAGGTATTATCATCATCATCATGCTCAATGTAGTTGACGTCGAGCCGTGATTGGCGTTTCGCTTTGATTATTACTGCCATATGGTCTTTGAAATGTAAAGTCAAGGGCTGTTGTAGTGGATGAACCCTAAACTTGCTATAGATGAGGTCGACGCACGTGCCCCGGATGGTTCGGGGCTGCTTGTAAGCACGGCCCGTCGAGACTCGCCGACGCACGCCGCCGCCGCCGACGATGAAACATCGAAGATGCGTGAAGCGTCCGTGTCTCGTGCCGGCCCAGGAAGACAGCGGCAACACTGTCGCTCCAGGAGCCATTAAAGGGTAAGACACCACCGGGCGTTCAGCAAGCCGAGCATGCACAGTGGGGGTGTGGACGCCGCACGGCTGAGGGAGGGACGTAGCCGTGACCATTATATGCTTCGCATCTACAAACAGAATCATTACCAAACGCATGCCACGACGCAGGAGGTCCAGTAATTGAAAGTGTGTCACTGTGCCCGCGTGCTTGAATTAAGATACGGTTTAGCTGGCACCCGAGCGTAACCGCTGCGCTGAATTGAAATGACTGGTCGGTTCCGTATCCACTTCCTACAAAATAAGAAACCGTTGGGCACTAAGAACGCGGCAAGGATCTCGCATCAGAAGGCATGCTCGGTGGATTGGTAGCGTAGACAGTTTACGTCCACTTGTTTCAAAGCGCCATGCAAGTGCCGTTGTGCCATAAAGCGTAATAGGAGGATTCTTTGGTGAAGGTTGTGGATCCTTCCAGTCGTGATACCAGGCGCTCCATTTCTGAAATCCATAGGAGCAAACTTACAGAAACTGTGACGGCTAAATACAAGTCTGTTCACGGAAAAGACTGCATAGTGTCCCAACAATAGTCACACCAATTTCATAGGAGGCTTCAAAAAAATGAGCATATTAAAGGAGCCATGAAGACAAAATACAAGTTGTGTTTATTAGAAAGACTGCTTAGTCGCGATAACAATGATACCAATATCATCGCAATCTTCGAACAAATAATGGAGATATTAAAGAAAACGTGTGAAGCCGTGGCGACCCCCTAGGCAATTTCCCGCAACTTTTCTATGACGTCACGGAACCTTGTTTGTGCGATTGGCGGCCGCCTAACTGACCTGTCGCGACGACACATGACTGGACGTCCGTAATGGGGCCTCTAGTTCCATTTGACCGCATCACTTGAATGCTAACATGCAGTTAACGCACTAAAAATTATATTTTATTGTTGGCCCGTATGACGTCATTCTTGCTCATAACACGTCACTGTGGCGCAAAATTTGAAAGTTTTTAAATACTTCTTGCTTTTTTTCGTTAAAAAAACACCCTTTGTGGCTCTAATGGAGCTGAGTGAGATACTGAGTCCTAGAGCTTTCAAATTAAACGAACTTGTATTTTCTCTTCATGGCTCCTTTAAGGAAAACAAGTGAAGTAGGTGGGCTCTCCAGCCTCTTTCATGTGATTTCGCTAGAACTTCACAGAAGCCTGTGATTGGTTGCCATGGAAGCAAGATTGCCAGGAAACAAGACTGGATATTGCAGTGCGACCTCGGGTTCCATTTTATTCTATCACTTTCATGTTAACACGCAGTTAACATACAGAAAACTGTTGCCATTTGGGCCTCCCTTGCATCGCTGCTGAGCAAACTCCGAAGCTTTTTTATATTTCGTTTTGATTGATTGATTGATTGATTGGTTGATTGATTGATTGATTGATTGGTTGATTGATTGATTGATTGATTGAGTGATTGATTGATTGATTGATTGATTGATTGAGTGAGTGAGTGAGTGATCGGTCGGTCGGTCGGTCGGTCGGTCGGTCGGACGGACGGACGGACGGACGGACGGACGGACGGACGGTCAATCGGTCGGTCGGTCGGTCGGTCGGTCGGTCGGTCGGTCGGTCGGTCGGTCGGTCGGTCGGTCGGTCGGTCGGTCGGTCGGTCGGTCGGTCGGTCGGTCGGTCGGTCGGTCGGTCGGTCGGTCGGTCGGTCGGTCGGTCGGTCGGTCGGTCGGTCGGTCGGTCGGTCGGTCGGTCGGTCGGTCGGTCGGTCGGTCGGTCGGTCGGTCGGTCGGTCGGTCGGTCGGTCGGTCGGTCGGTCGGTCGGTCGGTCGGTCGGTCGGTCGGTCGGTCGGTCGGTCGGTCGGTCGGTCGGTCGGTCGGTCGGTCGGTCGGTCGGTCGGTCGGTCGGTCGGTCGGTCGGTCGGTCGGTCGGTCGGTCGGTCGGTCGGTCGGTCGGTCGGTCGGTCGGTCGGTCGGTCGGTCGGTCGGTCGGTCGGTCGGTCGGTCGGTAAAGTACGTTGTTGGGCTAGTTGGTCGATCATTATTAACAGATGTATAGCGCAAAAAAGACGAAGGACAAAGGATGCACGAGGACGAAGCGCTAACTTGCAACTACTGGTTTATTGAAAGGAGCACACATTTATAACAGCAGCGTACATGATAACAGACAACCTACGCGACACATATCGGAAACAAGAAAAAATTTGATACCCCACTACACAATCTTATCGCCCCCTTCCCGAGCCACGGACTTCCAAATAAGCAATCTCTTTTGCCGATAACGCAATTGATGCTCGACTAATGCATCAGTCTCTGGCTTTGTGGATTTCGAGCACCTCCACTATTTCCCTGGTCGTTTGATTCTTGCTTTTGAATAAAATCTTGCACTGTGAAAAGAAAGGCTCGCATCCACAATCGCGACAGTGCTGTCCAATGTGACCCTGTTTCTGGCGCACATTATAGTTGTGCTCCCTCAACCTGCAATTTATGCATCGACCGGTTTGACCTATGTATTTCTTGCCACACCGAGTCGGAAAGGAGTACACCACACCTTCTGCGAATGGTACGAACTGGTTTTCGTGCTTTATCGAGCACCCTTTCGGTTTTTGGACAACTGGATTAGCCTGTTTGCAGAGCCGCGATAGCTTATTTGGCGCGGTAAACAAAACGTCGACCTTGGCGCGCTTCCCAATCTTTTTAATGTTATGGGATATCCTGTGCAAATATGGTATTGTCACTCTCTTATTACGTTGTTCGTCAGCGTTTTCTGCGGGCCCTTGGTTTTTAGCGTCATGTTTAAGTTTTGCGGCCAACCCTTCACCCACTGAGATAAGTAAAGGTTTTGGATACCCCGAGGCAGAGAGACGTTCCTCTTGCTTAGTGAAACTTTCTTTTATCGTGTGTGCGCACGATTTTTCTAGGGCGTTGCTGAAGCACAGCCGCACAATACCTCTCTTAACCAGCTTCGAATGCGCAGAGATAATGGTAAAAGGGCCTTCTTGGCACGCGGTTCGTACAGCCAGCAGACATGGTCTTGGTAATAACGGATCCTCAGATCTAGAAATTTTATACTGTTTTCTTCGGGAAACTCGTGCGTTAAAGTAAGAGGGCTAAGATATTGACTAAAAACTGATAAAAGCTGTGGATGTCCTGGCACACTCCGAGTGCCCCAAGAAAGGTGTGTCTTTGGGGAAAGTGTCAACTTCGCTTGTGCAGCTGGGCCTGTGTGTTTTGCCTGCGGACAAGGAAGGGGGTTTTGCCGTATTGCCCAACGATGTTTTTCAGCGAAAGGCTTCCGAGGCCGTGGATGTGTTGTTCGCTCGTAATGACAAGGTTTCGTTGGGAATGGTTAAACGTAGGGCTAAGAAACTGTGCGAGCAATTGCATTTAACAAGCCTTACTCATAGCATAAGCAACTCAAAAAAATGCAGCCTGGATTTACTTTTTGCAGCCAAAACACACAAAGTGGGAACGCCCCTCTGTGTAATAGTATCAGAAACGGGTGCTTGGCAGAAGTCAGTAGCGCTCTTTTTACAGGAGAGGCTCAACAAACTAAGTTGCGAAGATCCGTGCTTGATAAGAAATTCTGAAGAAGTGATTGATACTTTAAAATGCAATGACAAGAAACGTTTATCTGCTTTTTCAGTCGATATTAAGGACCTAATTTACTCGTTGCCTCATGCTGGCATTCTTCGTTGCGTTGAAGATGCCATTGACAGGTATGGCGATGTTGCCTTCCAAAATGCCTCTGGGATCAGTGTAGCTGGTTTTTTAGAACGGTTAGATGTCTATCTTAACAGCACCTACGCGGAATGGGACAATGGCACCTATCTGCAAAGAAAAGGCATTTGTATAGGTTCTTGCATTGCCCCTCTAGTTAGCGATCTGTACCTTGGATCATGCGGCAACGCTATGTCCAAAGACTTGGGTGATCCTCGAATTGTTAACGTTTTTAGAGATGTCGATGACTTTTTAGTACTGATTGACGCAGCCGACGGGCAAGTTGAAAGATTTTTTAATACCATTTTATCAGTTTTTAGTCAATATCTTAGCCCTCTTACTTTAACGCACGAGTTTCCCGAAGAAAACAGTATAAAATTTCTAGATCTGAGGATCCGTTTTTAGCAAGACCATGTCTGCTGGCTGTACGAACCGCGTGCCAAGAAGGCCCGTTTACCATTTAGCTCTGCGCATTCGAAGCTGGTTAAGAGAGGTATTGTGCGGCTGTGCTTCAGCAACGCCCTAGAAAAATCGTGCGCACACACGATAAAAGAAAGTTTCACTAAGCAAGAGGAACGTCTATCTGCCTCGGGGTATCCAAAACCTTTACTTATCTCAGTGGGTGAATGGTTGGCCGCAAAACTTAAACATGACGCTAAAAACCAAGGGCACGCAGGAAACGCTGACGAACAACGTAATTAGAGAGTGGCAATACCATATTTGCACAGGATATCCCATAACATTAAAAAGATTGGGAAGCGCGCCAAGGTCGACGTTTTGTTTACCGCGCCAAATAAGCTATCGCGGCTCCGCAAACAGACTAATCCAGTTGTCCAAAAACCGAAAGGGTGCTCGATAAAGCACGAAAACCAGTTCGTACCATGCGCAGAAGGTGTGGTGTACTCCTTTCCGACTCGGTGTGGCAAGAAATACATAGGCCAAACCGGTCCATGCGTAAATTGCAGGTTGAGGGAGCACAACTATAATGTGCGCCAGAAACAGGGTCACATTGGACAGCACTGTCGCGATTGTGATTGCGAGCCTTTCTTTTCACAGTGCAAGATTTTATTCAAAAGCAAGAATCAAACGACCAGGGAAATAGTGGAGGCGCTCGAAATCCACAAAGCCAGAGACGGATGCATTAGTCGAGCATCAATTGCTTTATCGGCAAAAGAGATTGCTTATTTGGAAGTCCGTGGCTCGGGAAGGGGGCGATAAGATTGTGTAGTGGGGTATCAAATTTTTTCTTGTTTCTGATATGTGTCGCGCAGGTTGTCTGTTATCATGTACGCTGTTGTTATAAATGTGTGCTTCTTTCAATAAACCAGTAGTTGCAAGTTAGCGCTTCGTCCTCGTGCATCCTTTGTCCTTCGTCTTTTTTGCGCTATACATCTGTTAATGATTGATTGATTGATTGATTGATTGATTGTAGGGTTTAACGCGCCGACGCAATGCAGGCGATGAAGCGCGCCGTAGTGGAGGGCTCCGGATCAATTTTGAACACCTGGGGTTCTTCAAGGTGCGCCGAAATCTCGTACACACGGGCGTTTTTGCTTTTCGCCTTCATCACAAAAGCGGCCGCCGCGGCCGGGAATCGAACATGCGAACACGCACTTAGCAGCACAATGCCTTAGCCACTGAAGATATTGGGTTTTCTTATATAAGCAAGGTTCTGCACTGCCAGTTATTAAATGCGGCAAGGAGAACACTGCCCCTCAGGTGTCTATTTATAGATAGGCAAGAATTAGTGCACGTCGCTTTTGTCGGTGTCGCTCCCATTGCGCTCACGGTGACCCAAAACGACCGAGTGATACCACTACTATTCATTTCTAGTCCCATGATACACCGCTTAGTAGAAGACCAGGGATTAAGGATGTGGCCACGGGTGAGGTTGGCTCGCAAGAGCTTGTCGTGTGACGCCATGCGCGCTCCTATAGTTTCTTTGCTCCCTTTTGGCTCTTGTATCCCCATTCGGCTGTATCCAATTAGTCGAAATCATCTGCTCCGTTTTCCCAATTTATGCCTCCGCCAAAGAAAAAATTAAATGCTTCCTTTATCTTAAAAACTTGGTTTACCGAACAAGCTTCCCAATTCTCTTATGCTAGCGTGTTTACATTGATGGCAATTTGAAGTTTCATATCGCCACGCATCGCAGCAAATGAGCTGTTCTTTGCTCTGGGCCTATGTCTTGTTTACTTGAAGAGGTCAAGAAAAAGAGGAAACATTTCGAGTATTTGCGCTACACGTGAGTTAAAGTAGTACGGCCGTGCAACCGCGCACCAAAACAACTGAGCTATTCCAACTAGGGATGAACTTTGCAGAGTTGGTGCCGAAGCCTTTTACACCCATCAGAGAGAAAAGTGAGCAGGACAGCAGTGCGGCCGCCCATTCAACTCAGTTCCCGAAAACAAAACGCCGGGAAGCATAGTGGCATGAATTGAATATCGCCTCCTTTTATTGAGTGGCCGACGATTATAAGTATGACGTAAATGGCTCATTCTCGTCTATTGGAAAGAGAAAAAAAACTTTTCTGAAGAGACGGAGTGCTGCCCTCGTTGAAGGTGCAGCAACAAGTTGCAGAGAAAAGCCGGAACCTAAAAACGTACTACTCAGTGCTGTTTTCAAGGCGTGCAATATCATCACGCGCGTGCTTCTCTACTGTTTTAGAACACCTGGCGTTTCATCGGATATATGTACTTTACACGAACGTTTTGGTTATCACTTCAAAACTAGCTTTCAAAACATCGTGTTTTTTATGATGGCGCCATACTGTAAACCACTGTATAAGAAAGCTCACACGATTCCTTTTAAGGGTTGTCTTTCTGAGTTAATTTCTTTTTCCTTGCTGTTTGGGCATTGGAAGTTTCAGCTTTTCTGGTTAAGTAATTGCCCCATCACCTGTATTGCCGAAATCCCGAGGTTCCGTCGGTGGACCATTACTGCTTTAGGGAGAAGATCAAGCGAATGTTGTCCGGCGACAGCGATTATGGCCAGAGGAATTCAGGGCGCGTCCGCGAAACACCAGGGCAATTTTTCCTCAGGCGGTTAAGGCAAAATATTTTCACGAAACTTCTTTCTGTATTTCCAGGGAGACTCGTTTACTGCGAGTTTGATAAAAATCTAGAGGAAACAAGAAAATGTAAAGAAATCAAGTGCATCCACATAGGGAAAACGAGTTTGACACGATTGATTTCCTTAGGTTTGCCGGCAATTTATCAGGTCATTGGTACTTCTCGTCTAGTTTGATTACGGTGTTTTACTAGGGTTGATATGTTACCGTATCTTAAATATATGCAGTTTTTATTATCAGAAAAAAAAGACTAGTGTGCAATACATAGGGAATTTATATCCATCGTTTACAGAAACGTTGTACAGTTGCTAGGGGAAAGCAGTTGATTAAACGGTTTTTGAAAAAACAAAGATAGCAGATATTTGAATTTAAACGGTATTCCGAAGGCTAACGTCGGAATTGCTTGGCAAATGAAGGTTGTAAGCTTTCAGAAGGGCTAGCAAGAGCTTACGTCTTCTAATCGCTACAAATATTATTTTTGTTTATTGTAAATGTTATTTGTAAAAAGACTTGCTATGTGTTATCACGAGAGGTGGTACAGGCGTGTCTAAACGACATATTAAAATTTGAAAACAATTTTATATACAGCTCCTTCTGCGCAACTGTAAACATAGTTGAAGGTTTTGTGCAAAAAAATTCCTCTACCTCAACAAAATTCCAAACAAGACTTCGGGTTTCTTAGGCTTTGATGAGCTAATGGAAAATTCGAAACTTCTACCACTCTACGCAAAGAACTACTGCAGCTATTGCCATTGTTATTTTTAGGCAAGGAGTTTGAATACGCTAAAATGGTTAATATATTTGGGTTTGGCCTGTAGAGCTAATTTATTATGAAAATTCCGGGATTGAATACTCTTTCTAAGATGGCCCAAATGGGGTGCCGTTGTCGCAAGCATCACAATGCGCTAGGTAGGTCAATCTTTTTAGTAATATTCTTCCATTCCTGTTTAAGGATTGCGCCAGTTTTTGTTTATGAGGCCAAAGCGCTGAATGTCAACAAAGCACTCTGCGGCAGCTAGATAACCCCTTTTGTATATTTTGAAAGCCAATTAAAAAAGTCCATCTTCGGTTTTCTTTAAACTTTCCCGCATTCAAGCCATAGTTACTCCCTATTCCTTACATGAAGAACATGGTGCCGTTTTTTGTTGTTTTGCAGCTACAAAACGTCGAATATAGCTTTGGTACAGTGTTACAGTGTCATGCTGAAGTGGTTCTAAAGACGCTCACGACGAGAATAAAGGGTACGAAGTGGGAGTTACAAAGGCAAAATCTTAAAGAAACATTTTGTTGAGCATGCTTCATTGAAATTGAACATATATAGACTACAATTAACGTAAATCTCGTGGTGAAGCTCCGGCTTATGAGCGCGTGTTTGGTCGTGTATAAAATCATTGACTGGTCGCGTCTGAATCGCGCCATTCGAGACTTGGCTTTTTTTAGGATTGCTGGGCTTTAAATTATTGCCTCAAAATTTTGGTTGAAACAATAAGGCAACGGAGTTATGCAAAAATAACGCTACGGAACCAAGATTGCAAATAATGTTCTCGTTCAAGCTATATGCATTACAGTGGTCTGATCTAGTATTCGTGCTCTCTTCTAACTTCGGGATCAGCACTCGCGTTCAATTGTCACTTTACTGAAAATTTCAGTTCACATTAACTGTTTCCCGAGACTCCCTATGGCATCGAATGCTTATGCAGAGCCCTTATCACCGAGGAGGCCGTACGAGGGCAGTGAGGTCAACCCAAGTGGCATATTGACGGGTTATTGGAAACCAAAGTTTTAGATGTTACAGTACCTGGGGGTGCCCGTATATATACCTCAAATACAGGACAGGATGCACATGATGGTTAGTCGGCTGAACAGGGCGATTTGTTCTCGTGTCCAGATATTTCACGGGACGGAAGTCCTTCGGGAAATTTTTTTCTTATCCTGCCTTCAAAAATCTGTACAAACACGCACTCCTTATAACTCTTGGAATATTAAGCCCACAGGGGCTAGACGTTCAACGTAAATCGACGAAGGCTATGATCGCGCCGAAACTGTTCCTATTTCAGGCGGTTTCTTCAAGACGCCTCCTTTTATCGCTCAAAGCGGCTAAGGTCAGAGTTATATGTTTCGTTGATCCTTCTCATTTTGCTTGGTAACTTGAGTTCATATACCACTGAGACATGTAAGAATTGATTTAGTGTATGGTTTTACGCCCTGACGCAAGGCAAACGATTCATTCATTTTGACCACCACATTACCATCCGGATTCATTTTGACCACCTGGGTATCTTTACCGTTCGCCGAAATCTCGTACACTCAGGCGTTGTTGCCTTTCGTCTCCGTCAAAAAAGCGTTCGCCGCTCCAAGGAGTCGAACCCCTGTCGTCGTGCTAACCAGCCCAACGCCTAAGCCACTGATAGACCACGGAGGGTAGACTAGGTATGAAGTTCAGCCGCTGTCTGTCAGTACTTCTTTATTTCCGTCGGAACGCTTCCCCCGACACTGCATCTAGCCTGATCTCAGGCGTAGCATTGCCTTCCGAGAGTTTCCTATCTCATCTTACCATCTCTGAATACGCGATTGGACTACACAACGCACACACAGAAAAACAGTGAGCACAGAATGAAGAAATGCCCCCAGAAGAGCGTGTGTGCTATCAGGAACGATACACTTGGGGTGCTTTCCTATAATTTGTCAAACTTCTGGGTACTGTAGTCACGCATAAATAAAACCAAGTATGCCAGCCGCAATAGTTCGGCAAACTGTTCTCGCTGTAACTGCCATTTCTCTGCCCAGATTGCGGTTATGAACTTTTCACAAACCACTTGATTTTGCCTGCGCAGTACTGCTAACAAGGCCTCATTTGGAGCTTTTTTGCTGCAAAACACCAAAAATAGTGAAACATATTTTCGATGTAGAGGACCAGAGCAGCCTTGGCTTTAATTTGTGAAATGTTTAAGAGAATAGGAGGAGGCTTTTATTTTATTTAGCTTCCAAAATATACCAAAGAGCATAACCTAGCGTAAGGGCAGGTCTTTTATTTTAAATTAAACAGTCTAGACCACATAAAGGAAAATTGGCGCGCAGATTGAGCAAGCACAGAAAAATACCATAAAAAAGTGACCTACCTAACTTGTTTAGATTAGGGGAAAAAGGGCCACACTAAAGCAATTATCAAAAACTTTTAATTCGAGAATATTTTGTTAAAAAAACTCGCCCTTTTCGCCAATAATTTGAGAGTATAAGAAGTTTCACATAAAAAGGACTAGGCCGATAGCTGGAGCCGTTTTTGCGTTAGGGCTAACGCACCAGTGACCCGAGCCGACTGCGGGAATTTTTTTTCAGAAATGGGGAAAAATTTGTTTAAACAGAACAACTTCAGATATCTTTTCTCTGTATGCACAAGGAGCTTTATAAGAAATTTTCGTCTCAGTTAGAGTGTCGACCTGACGCGCATGTACCATCTTTCTGGAAAACACCCTTCAGTAATAAAGGCGGTGAGTGCATTTCAGATGTTATTACACAAAGGAGCTAAAGATGACTGAACATGACACCCTCTAAACCATAGAGTAATAAATTATATTTATTTTTGGGGTTACCCCACTAAAGCTATACATGGGCTATGATGAGCGCCATAGTGGAGAGAACGGAATTACTTTGACCCCCTGGGGAACTGCACGCGGGTGTTTTTTTTTTTTTTTTCACATCCATCCGAAGGGTGGCACAGGCGGACGAGATCGAATCCGCGTACTTCGGCCCACCAGAGCGGAGTGTTATCCAATGAGCTACCGGGGCGAGTTACAGTAGTAATCCAGTTCTGTGAGCTATAAAGAAGCGTGAATGCATCCAAAAGAAACTCCATACGGTGATGTAGTCTACTGACTGAAACAAAAATTACCTTCTAAACAGAAAAACTTGAATCATCAATTTGGCAATCGCAGCACTGAACTAGCTTACCCTTTATTTGGGTAATTCATCCAAAATCTTATTATTTATCTTAGATGTCTAGCCCCTTTGTGTGCAGGTAGCTCTGGAAAAGCGGGAAACGGCATTAGTTAATCTTTTGCCCCTTATGAGTAACCGTATTTACGTTACCACGGCCAGCAGTCTTTGTGGTGTTCCCACAATGTGCAAAATGCACGTGTCCCTGGTGGTTAGGTGAATTTCACTTCTTTACTCATCATAGATTCGTTAGCAATGTAACACGACGATTTTTGAGCATGCATTGTTTAGCAAAACAAACCCCAAACGAAGGACAGCCGGTTTTTTATATACAATATTTTCGAGAAAAAAATTTATTGGGAAAAAATACCTGCCCCATCATTTTTGTGGCAGTTGTAGTGTTCTTGCCTCGGTTTTTTTTTCTCCGGGAACGATCCCGGCGGCATCATCTTCCATTCGTCGTCGCGATGTCACTTTCGCAAACTGCATATGAAGTCATCGTTTTTGTCCCGTTGAAATGTAGATATCACAGAACATCTGACTGCTTCTCTCAGATGGGTCGAAACCAATGGTTTAATGATTCCAATAAATACGGCTTAACGCTGGACTCCCTACCCACTGTCTCTGACGTTTGCTATGTATTTTCGAATTGGAAGCAACGGAGGAAAAAAGAAGATAGCGATACCTACCTCAGTTGGGATGACACTACCTCCAACCTTAATTAACTCTTGGCTCGTGCCAACGCACAGACATGTCACTCAAGCTGCAATCTCTTCCATGCCCTTTCTGGGCATCAAAAGAATTCTATCGTGTCTTGGCTTCATCAACATCACCAAGGGCCCCTCTATCTCGACGGACTGTTCTCGGTGCTACAATCAATGGACTTTGGCAAGAGAACTGCCAACATGTCAGTTAAAACGACATCCCGAGCGCTTTGAAGCTGGATCGCTGACCCCTAGCGATCTCTATTTGTGAACGCGCTGCTGGCGTTGTTATTGTGGAGCTCTCGAGCTTTCACGCAGCACTTTGCTGGTGATAGAATGTTTTGTCCCATAGAAGCAGACCTGTCACAAATGTGGACAACTTTCAATTATCTTTGCCCTCAGGGGAAAACCTTTACAAGTAAGTGACGGGCCAGGCGGCGTTCGATTGGCGGCCCACGTTTGGACAAGAGGAGTTGGTGGCATTATCCACAACGGGGTGAACTTAGCGGAGAATACACATACGCAAGAGCTTCCGAGTGAACAAAAGATGGCACCCGTGACGGTGAGGGAGAAATGTCGGACGAACCTAATTTGAAATCACGTTTTTGATATTGTCTTACGTGCCCAAATCGGTAAGGTCAAGCCGTGGGAGGCCTTTGGTGAGTTTGAACAAACGGAGACCTGTCTGTGCTGTGCCACTCATTTAAACTCCGACACCGCTTGCTATGGGAGGCATTAAGCAGTCCACCGGTGCCTCCTCTAATCAAATCACCGTGACTCTCTTTCTGGGTTTGTTTGCCAGACTTCACTTGCATACACATGAACTGCGTATATACTTGCACAAAGCCCCGAAATTGCGTTTATACCTATATAACGGCAAGGATATGCTACTAATAAATTAATATATTGAACTGCAGGGGTGACTAGACTAACTTGAATTCGATGCAGTCGCCTATGGCCGAAGGTAGCTCCAACTCTATCTCACATCGCAAGCAGGGGTTGCTCAGCCATTAAGCTTTCGTTGTGGTCGGGTTCGTTCAAGCGGTCATCAAGTTACTCAGCTGTTCGAACATACACGTTTAACAACGTGTGTCCCCCAAGAGTGTGTGGGGTTCTCCTAACTTCTGCGCGGAATTTAACGAAGTGTTCTGTTCAGGGCCGAATACTAACTATGTATTTAAGGTCGCAGCATCTCGAATGGCAGTAGCGAAGGTACGATCATCGCTACTGTTTCGCCTGCCATGCTGTTCTGCCCTTTTTTAGCAATGAGCCGTACCCGAATCCACGCACTTGTGACACGAAGTACACAAGGTCTTATTTGGTTTTCACACCGATAAAGAATGTAAATTTTATGTTGCCTTTCAAGTCCGAGCCGCAGCCATATCATGCCTCTTTAAACTAGGGAAACGGTCAGGGATGAGGGAGGGGAGGAAATCTTTTTTCACGGCACTCCGAACGTGCCGTTCGGCGTTGTCATTAGAGCAAAAAAAAGTACCCTTTCTTAGGCCACCAAAAAGCGGGCATCTACGTGTAATACTCGATAAACACCATAACGCGACATCGGATATGCTGCGCTCAAGATTACTACCCCAAATCATTGGTGTTGAGGAGTATGTTGTTTATCCTAACGAAGGTAGAAAATAACCATCAATATTTGCACTCTAGCTAATCCAAACAGGAAACACAGTGGCAACAACAGCCATCGAAGCTAAGCGCATGCCTTCCTCCACATGCGGTGCCCCGATAGCTCAGTATGTACCACCGCCGTTGGACTCGTTACGTATGTAATTTTTTTGCCATGCCCAAATCCGAAGTTTATGCAAACAGAAGATCAGAGGAAACACGCGAGTGATATTAGCAAACATGAATCGGTAACGAAACCAATACATTTTCAGTATAGACGAATAGATGATATAAAATCACTATTTTTGATCCCGCATCCATAATTTAAAAAGAAATCAAGATAAAGCCAATCTTACGGCTGCAGGGCAACGTACTCAAAATAACATTCAAAGGCCGTCGAATTGTTGCTGTAATGCCACTAACTCCTTCTACTCTAAACTCACGAAGCCATTTGGACTGCAAAGTTGGCAACGTCAAACTGCTGTCTGGCTTCTTTTTACAGTAGGCTTTTTGTTAGCGCCTCCGAACTCCCTCCATTCCGTTCATCTTTCCATCCGTGCTCCTTTGAAAATGCGCTTTCATGGATGTTACGTGTTTTTTTTTAATACCTGGAAACGAACTTTTTCATGCGGTTCCGATTCGAGCAAAGGTTTCTTCGAAGGAACAAGGTTTGCGCGTCGCATAAACCGAACTGGACAGGTAAAAGAGACAACAAAGGAAATTTACATTGACTTACCCTCTTCAACGGAAACAAAAAGATGTATGAGCCTGATAAACCGAACTGGACCGGCTCCTTGAAGGAAAAACAAAGCTTTAACGTTATTGATGTTATTTTTAAGTACCGATAGTTAAAAACGTTTATGTGGTCTTTTTGTTTAACTGGCTATCTCATCGACCCTTTTTATGGCGTTGAAAACACCGCGATTTTTAAACGATGCGGACAGTCCAGGATAGTGTTCACCGAGCAACTACACGACCAATAATTTACCTAAAAATATTAGCATGGATATAACCAGAAAGATGTAGAATTCACGGCGATGGGATATATATTTTACAATCGAACCGACAACGACCATACTTTTCCAAAAACACTCCCTTTCATGGAAACTTACTTTCTGTCATTGCGCTCTTTTTACGTACACCACCCCGTACCGTAAGACGAATCCAAGGGTAACAAGTTCCAGCAGGGGGTGCCAAACGCAGCGTACTCGATAGTTGTCCCAGTGGTTTTGGGCAATCGAGACTGTTATACAGAAAAAAAAGGACAACAATACGGACAAGACCTGCAGGCCAAATGCGTCAGTGTCTCTGTTTTCCCGCAGGGTGCGTGCTGCCCTTCAGCTTCGGTCGTTGGGCCTCATTCTTCACGCCTGCTCTGGCAGAGCAGTCCCGAAAGACCATCTACTCACATTCCCCTGCCCTACGGCGTCCTGTATCTGATGCGGCTAGAACAATACGTCTCTTTCTCCCTACTCGAATGCCACTTCCGGCGCCACGTCTCTACTTCTTACGCGACGCCCCTCCTTTTAGAGAAATATTGTTCCCTCTTGAGTTGTATAATTTTCTCCTTCGTCTACTTCATTTCTGTATGGAATACACATTTTTGGATTCCCCTCACATCTCAAGGGGGTTTAGAGGTTGCTATATATGGCGCACAGGCAATGCGCCGCTGCTTCAAGACGGAAGACCCATGTCGTGTAGTCAATTTTCAGGTTGATTCTTGGTACGTTATGGTGACGGCAGTTGTACGCGTAATAATTCAACCAAGTAAAAAAACACTGCCAAAGATACGGCAGCGCGTTGCACTGTCAGAACTTGGAGAGCCAGAACAGCCTCCCAAATAACCGAGCGGTCGCAAAATTTTCGATAACGTTTAAGTTCTCTCTGCACCGTTGAGGTACCATAGACACTCCTAAGATGTTTCATGTGTTCCTTGAATGCGGGCGTCACCGCTGTAGGCACCTAAAAAAACAACATATTTTAAATGCCCTTGGTGTTTCTGCAAGATTGCGGATTCTTCGGTTCTTTTCTTTTGACCTGGTCCAGAGAGAAGCAGTTTATCAATCCGCTTTCATTTCAGCTCATTGGACAAAACACGGCCACGGAATTTGAAGTTTTCGACCCTGAGCACTACCCTGTGAATACGGACGATCGGCAGTTTTTCTCCCTGCGATTAAGAAAGATCAGTCACGCTTTATCGGAATTCATGTAAAATGGGGATCTTAGCAGCGGCGCATTCTAGAACGATTTTCTCTTCTGTTCTTCTTTCGGCTGGTTGAACGGAAGGTATTTTAGTGATGTGACTTGGTGCTCCAACGCTTATAATAGCTTACCGGAGTGCACGTTTGCTGTCCTAAACAAAAAGAACGGTTCAGTAATGTAAAATTTGAAGATTACCCCACTCAATTAAAAATGTTTGACCTTTTTAACACACCGCTCCATACTGCTCCGACTTGGCTCGGAAGCTCGTATTTTCAAGCCCCTTATTCGTAGTGAGAAGTTGTTCATCTAATACTGGTGACTGCAATGGCCCTTACCGGTGGACTCCAATGGCGACTCCAATGGTGATATGAATGAACTACAATACTGACTCGAATGGGCACGCCTCCAACTCCACAGTACACTTAGATGTCCGGCACCAATAGACTGAAATGGTGACTCCGATAGTGATCGCTAACGATAGTATCGCTAACTGGAATTATTTTCCGGTGGCTGCTTCGCTATGCACATTTAAAAATGTTTTTTTGTTTGAGAAAAAAAAGGTGGTCTTCATCACCTAAGTTGGTGTTAAAATAAAAACATCAATTGGGACTGCGTGCAAATGTTGAGGTGTGAGTGGTTAGTGAGCGGTTTGAAAAAAGTTCGAAGATTTGTAAATTGCTTTGGGGACCAAATGTGTAGGTTGGGGAATAATGTATTTCTTCCTTTAAGTTCAATCAGGGCAGGGTTACTCGGAATTTTATGTTACGTTGAAAAATACTCCTAATTCTGGAGTCTTCATGAGTCATGGGTCAGTCGTGAGTAGACTATAATATTTTTTCTCAAACTGAGTGGTCCTCATACACTAGAACGTAAAAAGAAAAATGCTAGGTTAAGCAGCGGGTGTTCGGAATGCAATTTTGGCGAAGCGTTCACCCTCTGATGCTTTTACCGATGATGTGCGGTGAAGGTGGCGTCAACCACACAAAGTTTCCCAAGATATCTTGTTGATTTCTGCAGCATGGCCTTCCTTATGCACCCTGAAGGGATTGTCCCTGCAACTTCCGCTTCACGCTGTTCTTAACGTCAGCATACATGCATACTCTACACATTACCGTGTAGGCAATATTACTTATGCTATGTTGCGAACGCTCACTCATACGTTCCTTTTAACCCGGCTGTCATGGCAGCACCAGGCACTTTTCTTTGGCAAATAAATCGTACACTCGGCTGCGCAGCGCACCCTTGCTAGGGAGCAGCCCTTAACCGAACTGCAGCGAACATAACAATGGGCAAATATGTCCCGAAGTAATTTATTTCGAGGGCATAGTTTGGCTTTTTAGGTCGAATATCCCGCGTCCTTGCCAAGCGCGCAGCACACAAAACGGTATGAAAACTTTTAAAAGATTGCCTCCTTCGACGCCAAACTGCCCAGGAAGGCTACTCCATATCAAATACACGAGTTCCAAAGAGAAGCGGCACACTGCAGTCGGGTAGGGATTAGAACCAGGCGCCTCCGCAATAAGAGGCGAACGTACATCAGCGACACCCTCGCAGCTCGTTCGCTACCTGTAGCTCACTAAAGGTGGCCCCAGCCAACGTGTTGTGTCCTTCGGGGTCAGAAAGGGAAGTCCGTCATGTGTACTGAAGCCTACATGAGCAATGCGAGCACAATTATTACGAACATAGCTGTTTGGAGAGTAGAAATCTGCACTCCCGTTATACGTCTTGTTTACGAGGCGTTACGAACACTGGTATGGGTTTATTCATGTAGCCGATGTGCCAAAAAAACAGTCACACTAACAAGGACGACGAAAATAAATAAGGATCAAGATCAGTAATTCCAAACTATTGCTTTGGCAATCACTGCATCATAAGACAAGCTCATGCATTCTCGCATTTTTTCCTCGACAATCTGAAGGAGATAGCCCTATAAATATTTATATTTATTCTGAATTTACTAATTAAATCTTTAGATAATGTATGAAACTATCCGAAATAAACTGGACCCCGTACAGCTTCGGGTCACCAATTTATCCATCCAGAAATAATCCCTAGCACTTGGAGAAGCAAGATCACGCGCTTCAGCAAGCAGTAACCATCTGGAATGCTCGTGAATCTATTTCCGTATCTCCATCTATCAAAAGAAAAATATGTCATGTGCTCCTTAGGGCTAACTTTGTCCTTCCGATGACGCAGGTTCCTTTCCATCACTCGCCTATCCCAAAATATTGAAGCTAGGAACGGATTACTCAATAGCCCATAGATGGCATGCAGCGGTGGCTCGGTGGTCCGAACAATACCGACCGCAGTGTAAGAGACATCAGGGACGACACCTAACTGCCTCACATTCTCATTACCCTGACAGGGCAGCGTTCTGCCCGATGCGAAAGGTATTGTAAGTGAAGGAATTCCAACAAGGAATGCAAGGAAAAAGAAGTGAAGTAAGCAGAACAGAACAAATGGCGCCCAGGTTGTCCGCTGCAAGGAAAGACAGTACAAAGAAAGGCACTTAACGTAAAGTAGAAAAGAAACGATGGACAATACCTGAGCCGCGCACGCCTACAAAATACTGTAAAAGATATGTGGAAGAAAAAAAGGCTAAGGAATGGGCTTGTCAACGCGCTCGTGCAATGAAACAAAGGTAAGACGGGTACCAGGGCGATGGGGATCAAGACCGGGAAACAAAAAAAAAAAAAACAGGCACAGTAGCATGTTTTTATCTTTTTCTTTTTTTTCTTACTTGGAAGAATGTTCGCGGGGGGGGGGGGTAATGGCATGTCCTTGAGCCCTAACCATTCTTTGCAATCGTAAGTTCTAATCTAGGCTTCGAGTTCCCCGCAGAAAGAAAGGTAGACGGCGCAATGGCGGCCCGCAAAGCACCGTGATGTCATCGGTGAGGATGGAGAATGTACGAGGACGTCCATGGATGCCGGTAGGCGGAATGCCTTCCCGGAAATAGGGCGCTCGCTGAAATAAGGACAGAGTGGCATAATCGCAACCGACAGGTGCCATCCCGGGGGCTCATAACCATGTTTTATTTCTATGGTTCAGCGTTTCCTGCCTTCGGGTTTTAGGGGAAATACGATATGCCCCCGTGTAAATACCTTAATGAACAGGTATCAAGTAACGCTTGGAGCACGTAGGCAAGGCGTGTACACGTGATAACGGCGTCGTGGGTGCGTGGAAACTTCACGCGCTTTTGTACGTAAGTGTGCGCATGCGCGTCTCTCCCCCGTACTCCTCTCCCTCGAACGCGGGCGGTGTGTATATAAGCGGCGGAGCGCGCGTTCGGAATTCAGTCAAGGGCGTCTTTGCTTGGCTTTCGCTTGACTTGACGCTTTGCTTGACTCGAGTAGATGCGATGGAAGCAACGTCTTCACCAGTTACGCAATCGCACGACCGCTCCTCAAATACCCCTTGACAGTGCACTTTAGCGACCACAAAGCAGTCATCCTTTCCGTCCAATACAACGACGGCACCAAGCAATAAACACAGACTTTAACTTTGCACTCCTTGCCTTCGCTTCTCCTTCATTCAATAAATAAGAATAATAAAGACGAAATAACAATTAAGAATTCCCAAACCATACCCAATTACGCTACATTCACACGATACCCCCTCCCCCACTCTGCGATGCATTTACTCGAGTTCCCCCCGTGGGAAGATGCGGGCGGTTTTTTTTTTTTGTAACAGCGATTGTCACCTTCATCATCAGCAACACCAACCTACTCAGGACCAATACAGCGCGAAACACTCTCGCATTGACTTCTAACCATTTTTGTTCTTTGAAGCTCCAGTCCAGTAGGCCGCCGCAATTCCCGGTTTCATTCCTCCATCATGGTATTGGCCTCACCCTTTTTCTCGACTCGTCGCTTGGTACCCTCTCGGTTTCCGTAATTGTCCACCGATTATCGGTTCGTCTTACTACAAGGACAACCGAAGTCCATTTCTTTTCTTTTGCTTGAACTATGGTGTCATCTTTTCGAGTTTGCTCCCTGATCCACGAATCTGGTTCCCTTTAGCTAAGTGTTACGCCTAACAGCATCCCATGTCCCGTTGAGATGACCTCAGTTTGTTTTCCATTTGCATAGTGAGGAATCAAGCTTTAGCTCAGTATGTTCGCACCACCAGTACGCAGTGGTTGTAAATTTTCCGTTTCAGTGAATTAGGTAGCTTATTTTTATTAATTAGGAGTGGTTGCCGACTGCTCCAAAGCCATACTTGTTTTACGCTGGGTTTTGTCTCTCGTGGTTTAGGTCCCCACTTCCCATCTGTCTGAGCGTGTTAGCTTCTACGTCTTCCATCGCTTTCGTTTCTGAGCTGAGGAGGGCACCTTCGGATTGCTTATTCCTGTTTACTTTATATTTATGCTAACTATTCTTAGTCCCACGACCGTACTTCGTTATTGTACTTCCGCATGCATTTTTGTAGGTCTGCCTTCTCCCTCAGCAAGACAAATAATCTGCGAACTTCCACTGACTCAAGTACTTCCATTTTATCCGGAAGCGCGTATTTTCACAGTCATGATTACTGAAAAGCAGCTCCGAAGGTCCCTTTTTATATCGTGTAAAGGTTTATGTAGTTGTCTTGTATTCTCGGTTTTTAATGCTGTTATCATGGCAGCGGTGTGTACTGAGATTTAAGGTTGCCCATAGTGTATAAACGCCATGTAAAGGGATATAGTGTTTCCGGATTTTTCTATCATTTGATTGAGAACGTTATTGTTATCCATGGCGGAAAACTCTTTCCTAAACCAAGTCTAATGTCGAGGTTGTCGAGAATACAGGCTGTCACCTAATCGGCTAACTATAACTTTAGTAAACACCATGTAAAACACTGGGAGTAGGCTGATGAGTCTGTAATTGTTTAGGTCCTTGCCATCTCCTTTTTTATAAATAAGACAATCTAAGGAAGCTCACAAAAACGCCCACGACGTGAATGCACCGAAAGTGCACGGAACTATCATAACTGTCACGGTGGTTCAAATCCGTGATTCCAGCCGATTTGCTTGTTCTTAGCTGCCACAAAAAGCTATACTCCATGATTGCTGCTATAAGTATCAGCGACCTTAATTTTTTAGAAGTGGCAATTATTTGATCATCTTCATGGAGCGTCGTACGACCAGACTCGTCTTTCGTGGCGACCAAGTGTTTACCGCGACTACGGCGGGCACTGAGTCTTTTCTTATTATGGACAATTGTTGCGAAGACTACAGGGAACGCTCGGTTTTTTTTTTTTTGCAAATCTGCCAATTTCCCTAAGTGTGTATGCTTGCTTGGAAACGGGTGCGAGGGATCTGGGTGGTCGGCGTGATTGGACGTAGGCGCGAGCTCTCAAAATACTTTTGGTTTTTTAACTGCGGGTGATCTACGCAATCTCGGCTAGTATCGCTTACGGTGTTTGTTAGCTTGGCTTGACAAAAGTGCTCTGTGGACGCTGGGCGGTCACCGAGAGCAACGCACGGACGAGCGCTCGGCATTGCCTTGCTAACTTTTTGGTACAATTTTGTATATTTTACCGCAGTTGTTTTTTGTGTTCGGCAATTTAGCGTACAATATTATTGTGTTCCGGTTGCCTTTGCAATGCATTTATTCCTGGCAGTGATAGCTAATGCGTATACTTCTAGCGAGTGATGATAAATGGCACCATGTTTATAGAAAATGTTTCCTTTTACATTTACTCAAATAGGTTAACACAGGGTCTGACCCTGTTTGACTTCGTGTTCGGTCACCACCGCCAGAAAAAAAAAAGCAACAAAGATGGAAACCAGCACTACCTTATATTTTGGGGCAGTTTCAGGTCTTGTCGAGAATCTTCGAAGCTGCCGTTAGATCGAAAGAAAGTAATCGGTTGCGTCGTATACTTGTACTCAAAACATCCCAGTCTCAAATCGATCAATGTGAAAGGCATATATCACCACAGGGAAAGAAAAGGCCCTGCAAACTACACATTGCATTCCTGCGATGAACATCCTCCTCAGAGATGAACAAAACCAATATAGAGGAAGAACCATTAGTCATCAGAGTGAGTGCAGCATAGAAAGAAAGAAAAAAACTTTCGCGGAAAAAGCCAGCAAGATACGAAGGGGCAATGACGGGAAGAGCAACAAACGGGTTTTTCCTGCAATCAGGAACAAAAACTAGCTGCAGGAACCCCCTGTACTGGCGCTTCTGGGATTTCTTGTTTTTTTTTCACCTCCTCCATTTAAGGTCCAAGAGAAAACGGAGCTTATTCATCAAAAACAGCATTTGGACTTCGCGTGCCTATGCATCCGGTTGGTTGGCCGGCTGTCCACTTAGAGGAAGAGTCCATGTGCACCCCAGGTTGTAGTTAAAGCTTCATTACACGTAAATGATGAGAAAGAAAGTTGGCATTGAGGAATATTACCAAAGCTTTTCGTTTGTGTACGAGACGCTCTTACCAGTTCCAGATGTCTATTCAAATTTATTGTGGCTGCATTCGCGTGCTTGCCTTGCAAGGGTTCGGAAGTCACAAGGCATCGGGGCTGCGGAAAATCCAACCCCTTGCAACGCTGCGTTTCAAACCTGAAAAAAAAAAGGATTCACACAACGAATCCATAACAAAACATTGAGCGCGTAATATAAATATTTTAGGTATTTTATAAGGGCAAAGTTAAATTAAGGATGATACGAGAAACACAACGTATAAAATAGTGCTTACCCTTCGAAACATGTGACACTATACCACTTACAACGTTTAATGACTGTACCGGGAGTAATACCGTATCCCGGTTTTTAATTTTACCGCGTAGGAAATTCAAAAAGAGCTTCAAGGGGACGATTTTTTGTAATCTGCCTGGTTCATTTAGAATTTAAGAAACTTCTGGCGACACCCAGAAAATCTAGATGACGTACTTGTTGCGAAAGAATTGTCCAATTGTCCAAATGGTCCCTTAAATATTATTTACTATCACTTTGTCTTTGCCTCTATTGTTTCTCCTGTTACAATGCATGACACAAGCCCACGTACGCATTTCCAAGCAAATGGGGCATACCTCTGAAAAACTAATAATCTCCGTATTGCTACTTCTGTAATATGCACCTGTACTGGTGTATACGCAAGCATCGAAACCCCGACGGCATATTCAGCATTTCCGGAGCGTGACAAAGTTTGGGGACTTGTTGTAGCATTCACAAACGTCATACAGTTCTACAAACACAAGAAAGAGTTTGTTTCCTAGTGCAGTTCATTGCCTTGAACAAACTAAAACCAGCAATTTTTCCAAGGAAGCTGTTACCCAAGAGAACTGTCAGTGTAGCGGTGTGTAGCATTCATTCCTTGTAAGGATCACCAATTCGCGATGGGTTTTCATAGGTAGACAAAAAATGGCCACACATCTGCTCACCTTATTCCGTATGTCATCGAAAGACGATGGCCTTCTGCTGACGCTGTCACCTCACGGTCTCTCCGCTCTTCCCTTTCACCACCCGCGCTGTTGCTCTCATGTGTCCGTCCTCCGATGACATACGAAATAAAAGTTTGCTGAATTCCATCCGGTGCGCCATCTGTTTATGCGCTCGTGCGCCATCTGTTTGGATATTTTGTTTCTGGAGGTTTTGGCGCTCGAGCCGCGAGCTTGATGCTGGAAAACGATCCTCGTCCTTGTAGAGGAGTTTATGTTAGAGCTCGCGAAGCTGAAATAAATACTTCGTTCGGTTGCAACCAGGCATTGGACACTTGCTGTCAGACGTAGTTTAATTGTATCCCTCCACCATAAAACACTGTCGCGAACCTACTCTCGCAAGCAAATCCTGCATTTTCTGGGATCACATAAGTTCGTTCGGTTGCAAACAGGCATTGGACACTTGCTGTCAGACGTACTCTAAATGTTTCCCTCAACCATAAAACACTGTCGCGAACCTACATTCGCAAGCAAATCGCGCAATTTTTGGGATCAAAAAGTTCGTTCAGTTGCAGCCAGGCATTGCACACTTGCTATTGGACGTACTTTAAATGTTTCCCTCAACCATAATACACTCTCGGGAAAGTACATTCTCAAGCAAATCCCGGATTTTTTGTTTTGGGATAGATTATGTTCGGTTGCAGCCAGGCATTGAACCCTTGCTGTGGGACGTACGTCAAATGTTTCCCTCAACCATAGAACAATGTCGCGAACCTACATTTGCAAGCAAATCCCGTATTTTGTGGCATCGATTATTACATGTGAAACCCGTTTGGCAGGTTAACGAACAGGGGGATCGCTGTATACTACACCCTATATTGATTTTTGTTGGGGAAGCCACCGCTGGTGTGAAATTTAAATCCACGTTTTTCTCAATTGCCCAGAAAGGAGTGAAGTGACTTATTGGCTTGCACTACATTTGCGTGAGTAAAAGTGTGTTTTATTTCAGTTCCAGAGCAATGAGAAAATAACATATGCAATTTTGGCGCAATGCAACAGGAGCCCTCCTTGCGTCTATATGGGAAACTTTACTTCAGTCGCCTGTTCCACCCGTTACGTCCATCTAATGCGCCCCTACTAAAGCGATTATGACACTACGCCGCCCATCCAAATGGAAAAGCATTTGTCTATGCCAAAAAAGGAAAAGGAAAACTAACATCGTTTCCATAGATTGGTTTTGAAACAAAGTCTAGCAATATTTACTAACAAAATGTAATAATATATACGTCGCAGCGCTCGCTAACCGAAATTATCGTTTGCACATTCGTACCCGAAAAAAGCATTTTTCGTAATGACTACGTTCAATCTCACATTGATAGTCTAGCTTTCAGGAAATACAGGTTCCGCTTGCAGAGATCAGTGCTAACAATGCGTTCTTTGTGTCAACGTTTCTTTAAGCAGCCGGAACGCATGGTACTTGGCAGTGTCGGAACATGTTCATTGTTCACCTGAGTCTTTACCAGATAAAATGAACTTCTCCTCACAGAGAGGTACTCAGACAACTACCACACCAGAATCAACTGATCTGATCTGAGAAATATAAATATATAAGCTTTCCTTTGTAGCCGTATGGCTGCATTTAGGTGGATGTCAAACTTTCCTTTACAGAAACTTACTCCACCTTGGGGATTTCCCCTACATCTGGTCGATTAAATATAATACAGTGGGTGCTGTAGTGGAGTTGTGGAAAAAACCATGTTCACCATTCGGGCGGTGTTGTGTAAATGCGCTGGGGTTCGTAAACGTTTGCCGCATTTAATTCATAGCTGAGAAGGAATCATTCCTGCTCTTCGGGATGCGTTGTGTGAACACGCATAATATCGTCAATTTCTCTCGGAGTTTCCCGATAGCTGAAATAAAATGAACTTGTGGAACACACTTCCAACGGCGGTGATCAATCTAAAACCGAACCCAGAGAAGTCCAAGCTCCAACTAAACTGCGCAATGCATGCCATCTTACGCAGGACGCACCAGAAAGGTAGTCAAACAATGCAACGGCTTCTTAGCAAGCTCACTGTTTCCTTCTCAAAAAATCGAGGCGAAATGACTTAAATTGTACGGACGAGAGAAGTGCCAAAAGAGATTAGTCAGGTACTGGTCAGTTTTGCTTAAGAAGCAATGCTGAAGGCAATAATGCAACCCGTTAGACCTAAGGCGGGGAACCAGTAATGCCCACTGTCTGGAGCAGCTCCAGGCAGGCCGGTGGCATCTTGCTTCGGTTCCAGACTTGGCGCTCAATTTTCTCCGTTCGCCTTCTTCGATCAGCCAACCTTAGCTGGCAGTCCTTTTTATGCAGCCCTACTACCACAGGTTCTCCTGAAACATTCATCTTGCTGTCTCCCCCTCCTCGCGATATCTTCCAATGCCTCCGGTACCCCAATGCTAATGAGCACTTTTTTTACAGGAATGGCTTGCTGCAAGCCGCAACTGTCCCACTAAAAGACACGGGTGCACACTAGCTAGCAAACAGCTAATCCTCGGAGCTGCCGGGGAAATACAGCGATTTCCCCGGTACTTTGTTTGCCCTCGATGTTCAACTTCTCGGAGCGTTTGTTCCGTCGTGCTTAAAAAATACAAGTAGAAACCAAGGCAGAAAATCAATAAGCAAAACAAATGTCACTGAAAACAGCACACTTCCAAAACGACCCTACAACCTCGACCTATCAGAGAAAATTCATTTCGAGGTTCCAACGAGACCAACAAAAAAAGCTAAGCTTAAGGCGGAAAATCCCAACCTTCAATGTTTGGCGTTCGTTTGTGGGAACGCAGGATTCCTTTTAGTTCAGAGAAGCAGGTTGATTGTTCACTTCTACAAATCCACAAAAGGGGGAGGAGGAAAAGAACAAGCGATGACCACCGAAAAACGATTGAGGTCGATTTGTTGTCAGAGGTCGTAGAGGCGAAAACAATTCACCACGTTTAAAACGGCAGAAGTGGCTACCTGGAGGTATTATTTTAGCATCGCCGTGGGCCTTTATTTGTGCTAGATGCGAGTTTCTGGTGAAACGAGGTTTTCTTAGAAGTTTTTATATTGCTGGCGCTTCCTATAAAACCAGGCGAAAAAAAGGCGAACTGTATTATTGTGTCGACTCGACCTGCCAAGAAGGCGTTGTAAGCCGTGCAAAGCACACTATGACTTTGTCACTGAAGAAAGGGTGGTCACCTCAAAAAAAGTATCCCTACGTTTCTAGTGGCAAGAATCGATTGAATGCTAAAGCTGAGAATATTAAAGCAAAAGCTGTGAATGCGGTTTTCCTGGATATCAGTAAAATCGCTTCTAATGGTGATAGTGGTGGTCTAGGTTTTGCTTCTACTGTCGAAATGCAAATGTAGGTACTGCATTTCATACGTTGCGGGAGCCCAAATGCATGGACTGCTTTCGTGACTCTCAAACCAGTCTATGCCCTGTCATCGCGTGGGGCGAGGGAGCTCTCAGCCCATGAAATTCAGTTCCTACACTGTCATTTTAATGCTAGACGCAACACTTAGACCGTTACATTCCCCGTAAAAACGATTTCGCTGAAATCCCGGGCAACCGCATTCGGAGCATAAACGTTGGGCCTATATAACATTCACTAAGGAAAAAGACAGAGAAACAGCGATATTTAGTAACTGGCGATGCAAGCCGAGTTAAGTTTCGGGCGTGCTACGCCAGACAAATGTAGTTTCGACGATTATTATCAACATGATGACGTGCCCATATGCTTTTGGCCCGCTCGCTCTACAGCGCAGCAACCTTTCCACAAGCCTGGTGCAAGGTTACAAGTTTGGCATATTTCGCAACCGCAAAATCCGTCAAGGTTACCTAATATCGTTCTCTCACATGATCAGAAAAGAAGGCAAGCATTGCAACAATGCAAACATTACTCGACTACAGTTGAACATATTCTGCCGCTACAGTGTGGTGAGATTGTGTTTAGTATGGGACGTGATAGTCATCCACAGCAGAAGGGAGAGAAGACATGAGCCATATAGGATCTTACCTACTTCCGTAATGTATATTTTACGCTATGGGAAGAGGGCATGCTGATGAACTTACTTGTCCTAGGGCTACGAACCACGAGTGGATTTTTGGCTCCCACGTAGCGCTAAGTATTCGCCGCACTACTGTTAACGCTAGGCGCCTTGAAAAGCCGAATTATTCCTATGGGCAAGTACAAACGGATACAGGATACATTGCTCCATGGAGCGGCCGTCGTAAGCAAAACATGCCGGAAAAATTCATTTTATACGTGTAATGCGCCTACAAAAAAATCCGATCTTATTTACAATTCCCTGCCGACTAGGGCTCATGCCACCAATACAGTTCGCATTCTTTAAGCCGGCAAAGCACTATGTAACATGTCAACCGTTGAAAAACATTAAAGAAATATTTTAACCAACTTTTTGACCAGCGGACTTTCAAGCTACCCATTCTTTTTAGAAAATATAAACTTCAGAGGGGCTGTGGCGTACCTTTCCAGAAGCAAGTCGTCAGTGGATATCCGGAGTACGTCAGCGTCTCAGCTTATTTCTTTAGAACCATGTGTACAAAAACCAGGGCCCCAAAACACTGGCTCAATACCACTGCATACCTGTGGTGCCACCTTGTTTGCGCAACCAATGCCAGTAGTGCTTACTGCTCCGGAGGTACCTATCATCCCGAATACCTGAAAGGCTACACTCTAAAGTTCCAGTAATGCTAGGAAGGGTCCAAAGAACATAAAGAGCATTACCTCATCAGAGAAGGACCTGGCCACACTGGTGTAGAAATTGGCGCCTACCTGCCATCTCTGACCAACTCAGCTACCGATGTTCGCTCCTGACCCGCTGTCCAGCACCTGTCAAGGGCGGTGGTCAAAACAGCGATTCAGCCGAGGGTGTGAAGAATCTCTGGGTCCTGACGGGCTGCTATTGTAACCTTACCCTGGCTACGTTACCCGCCCGCACATTAGAGAATTTTAGCATAGCGTGTTCCGTCCGCTAATGCTGGGCAGACGCAAATTCGCTCCGGTAGGGGGATTAGTTCCGCGAGCCAGCCTTCGCCACGCCCGCGCATTCCTCATCATCCTGCTCACCCTCCTGACGCGCGTATCCGCAGTAGGGTCCCGCTATCCCGCCGCCGGTGCGTGAGCCCCCGCTAGCCGCTATGCTAAAACTCTCTATTTTCTATCCCAGGAAGCTTGGCTGTAATAATACTGAAGTTCCAGCCACTAAGTGCGATAATATAGGGTTAAATGAAGTTAGAAGTACAGGAGAAGGCTTAATGGAGTGCACTAGTGGGCATATTTTGTCCTGAATTGTGTCCGAAGAAAAGAAAGAACACGGGGGGCAATTTTTAATCCACAGAAAAATATCGGGAACGCGCATGCATTTTTCACCTTTACCGAGAGAGCCGCGGCTCTTTTGATCATGGTAAAGAAGCGATACAGGTTTAAGATAGTAGATTTCTATGCGCCAAAAACAAGCGATTACTCCCTAGCCGTAGACAGCTTCTACGAGGACATCGAATCAGCAATGAAGAAGGCAGAACACCGTTTAGGATTGTGGGGGGATACGTTAACGCAAAAGCCGGTAAGAATCAAATAGCAGAGGGGTTAGTAGGAAACGTCGGAATACACCATCGGGAAAGTCGAGGAGATACCCTGGAAGGATGTGCATAAATATTGAACCTGACGTTAATGAACACTTTTTTCTACAGACGGAAGAAACGAAAATTAAGTTGGCCAAGTGCCGATGGTGAAACAACAACAAAAAAGCAAAATTGACTACAATTTAACGACAACACAAGCATCCTGCAAGACTTAAAGAAGCTAAGTAAGATTAGGAGCAGCGATAGTAAGATGGTCATAAGCAAGCTAGCGCTGAATGTCTAAAGTGAAAGGAAGAAACTTGCGAAAATTGACAAAAATTGAAACCTAGCCCGATCGGTACATGTTAAAATAACTCTTCAAAACAAATTCTAGCTTCGAACTAGGAGATCAACGTCAGTGTATACACGCAAAATGACAACCTAACATCGACACTGAGTGCAACAGCAGCAGCTGGGGCAGAAACAACATGTAGGGAACAAAACTGGAAAACTAACCAAGTAAACGAATAAAATTGTTGTGGCGCGTCATCATCTGCTTGCATCGCCACTATCCTCATCATCAACTGCTGCCAACCATCATCATTAGCGGTGCTTGCCCGGCTGCGTTAGCAGCCACCCGCCACGCGAGAGGAGGACAGATGGAACACGGCCGGGCGCCTGGGCGGCCGCATGTCTGCACCGCTTCCACTCCTGGCCGGGCCGCGTATTCCCCAACCATATCCCGTAGGGGTCCAGGCCTACCACACCCCCTAAGCAGTGGCGCAGCCAATGAAGTTAAAAAAATTGCAATTTTTTAACCTCCTTGGACGCAGCACCGTGACGTCTCTACCTATATGTGCGCGACTTCATGCAATGTGTATTTTTTCTTTTTTCCCCCTCCCCGCGTTTTGGCTGCTTCGGGAGCGGCCGATGGTTTCGCTCCGTGGGCGGGGCTGGCCTGCGGCGCTGGGGAAGCTGACGCACATGTGGCAGAAGCTAACCTTTTGTACCTGAGCCTCTGATATCTCCGCGCTCTTCTTGCGCACCTGCAAGTTGACGCTGACCTCCGATCGTGGTCCTAGATAAGCGCTCGACACGGCGCTCCAAGTGCGCGCGCGGGGATGGACGCTTTCATGCTCATGTGGCAATTAAACACGTTCCGGAAAGCCAGCACCCTCATTGAAAGCTCATCCTACAGAAATCCTACAGAACACAGAAGGGTACACAATTGAGGTGGGTGCTCTTTCACTATATACACACCTCAAAACACGATTCGGTGGTGCAGGTAAGGATTACAGGAAATTCAGCCAATTACCCATGACTACATTTACAAACTGTCCTACTCTTGCGGAATATTACAGCTGCATGAGCTGCTACATTTTGGCACTTTCATAAGCACTATTACATTGAATTTCGTTAACATTAACTTCATTGCATTATTCTTTATCAGGAACAGTGCCACTAAGAAAAACATTGACATTTTGTAAACAGCAAAGGAAGGTGTGAATCGTTCTTGCAAGGGTAATACATTGATAAGAAAGACACCAGCTCAAACGTACACGTTTTACACTCGGTCATCAATTCTGCAGAATTTGCACTGCTGGTCATAACAATTTAGGGAAAGAATATCGAAAATATATACCAATCAAGGGAAAAGAAATAGTTGGATTGTACAGCTACTGAAGTACTCGAGGAGTTTGATAAATGTCTTCTGTACAGGGCTATTGACCACAGTCTCTTCACTGAAGCCATCAGGCCGAGTTTGATATCAGTAATCATGCGTGCTACCACTCGCACTGTTGCCAGTGTGGATTAGTTATTTTTAACAATTTGTGCTTCATGCACACAGGGATTTTGCGGCATAAGATACGTTATTTATAAATAGACAGCTCCAGCAGGATCCGAATGGCGCTGATGCCCCCCCTGTAATCGGGAAGGCACACCAAATCGTTACCACCTAATTTGGCTCTGTCCATTATTCGACCGTAATTGCCACCAGCTTTTAACTCAAGGTCCCGCCCCTGCGACTGAACAGGAACAACATGTAGTCGGGTCTGTGACGATCACGCCGCACTAAAAGCAATTTCCGAGTACGCCGTTGAAAACAGTTTCTACAAATTGGTGTAGGAACCTGGCCGACTTCCCCGTTCGGTCCACAATGTGAACTGTCGGCAGCGTGCACTGTTTTAGTGTGAACCCCATTGTCTACAGTGTGAACTGTACATTGAAGTGTGAACGGTGCGTTTTGCTGCCACTGACTGACTTTAATGTGTCCATTTTGCGATTAGGACACCAAGACTGCAACTGTGTTAAATGTGCGAGTTGTGACCGTCCCCTTTTCTCCTCATCCTTGCTCCCCCAGGGCCCCATGGCCTCTCATTTATTAAAGTGTTACACTCACTGAGATAAGTATATTCTTTTCGCTGGGACTAATGAGTAGTTGCCCGTGAGCGTGAAGTCACGGTAGTCGCAGCAGAGATAAAACTACCTATGTAAAAAAGTGATCTCCTTGGAGCACTATTTTTGCGATAGTGATCTCGGAGTCCAAATAGCGGCAAAAAATTGGCACTTTTAGAGACCCACTGATGGGTATAGATGAGCAGTTTGTGTCTGTTTCCTGCGACGCATTTTTAGCTACCACATATATAGATTTCTGTAGTGTCTGGCCTTTTAATTCGTCAGCATTGTGTCACATCTCGCACCTCAAGCGTAAGCCGCACACACGCAAAAAAGTATACAAATGTATAAACAAGAAATAGCAGGAATAAAAATATAAGTAGTACAACACAAGTTGAAAAATGCCGCCTCGCGTACTACAGCGCTTCGTATCGATAAACATTCCCTTCGCCCCGTTTCTGGACCTTTTGTACAATCCAGGTTGTGCTGGTGCACCCGCTCTACGTGTCCGTGAAGCCGTTGACTGCTACTTCGTCAGACAGGTTCCCGCGGAACACAGACTCATGCTTTGTTGACGCAAAGTCATCTCTGACGACCTCGAGCGGCTGCTCGTGCTTATTCATGAAGCAGAAGTTATAAGCTTCGCGACCATGGCGTGAATACGCTGGGGACGCGCGTGGCGCACAGAATTATGAGAACGGACCCTGTGATGGCAGTTCTGCGCGAGTGCGAGGCAAAGACGAGTATAGCGAATAACACGCTGGGTGATGTTCGCAGCAGACGAGCGACCGACGTACGCGGGTGATTTCGACCGAATGAGAGCAAACGTTCTGCGCTTCGGTAGGGAGTCCAAAGGACCACCCAAAACCAAAAAAAAAACATTTTTGCCTTCACTTTATTGGGCGTGCTTGACTTCCCGAACGTAACCAATAACTACATATGTACGTGCAAAACCATCCATCCGCACGCGAACTTTGAGCAACGCGCCGAGCGCTAGCTTAACTAGGAACAGCATGGGAGACGAGCGACTGACGGCGCACAAGAGAGCGCGGAGAGCGAACTTCATCTTCCCAGCGCGTACGCCAGGCTTGTGCTAGGAGCGAAATTATCGGCCGCCGCGAAGCAGCGCGATCACAAAAGATCAAAACAAATTTTTGTATTCATGTTTATGAGAGTGTTCACTTTCCGGGACTTGTATAATTGCCACATGTACGTGAAAGCGTCCATCCGCGCGCGCGCACTTCGAGCACCGAGCCGAGCGCCTACCTAGGAACACGATCGGAGGTCAGCGTCAACTTGCAGGTGCGCAAGACGAGCGCGGAGAGATCAGGGGCTAAGGTACAAAAGGTTAGCTTCTGCCACATGTGCGTCAGCTTCCCCAGCGCCGCAGGCCAGCCCCGCCCACGGAGCGAAACCATCGGCCGCTCGCAAAGCAGCCGAAACGAGGGGAGGTGGAAAAAAAAAATCGACATCGCATGAAGTCGCGCACTTACAGGTAGAGACGTCACGGTGCTGCGTCCAAGAAGGTTAAAAAATTGCAATTTTTTTAACCTCATTAGCTGCGCCCCTGCTCTGGGGGTGTGGTCGGCCTGAGTCTGCTTTGTAGAAGTGGTGACCCGAACGCTCCCTACAAGTGCTGACCCGGAGGTTTCGCGCCATATACCCGGCCAGCGGCACACCGACATGGCGACGTGGTGGGACCCGCCGATACGGGTGTTCGGAGCACGCCACGTGAGAGGATGGTTCTTCAAGTTCGAGGCCACCCTCTGGCTAAACCGCGTCAGTGTACAGCCTCTGAAGCGCTCCATCCTCTGCGAGACGCTTTCGCTAGAGTTCCGCTGCGTCTTCGCCCTCTCACCACCCAGCGCCGCCCCCTACGACGACCTTCGCGCTGCCGTGCTCGTGCACTACGGCTTCGGGGACGACTGGTTTCGGCCTGCAGCAGATGAGGTACTGGCACGGTCCGCGCACGTTTCGCCGCCGCCTGCACACATGAGGTACCCGCGCGGCTTGCACACACTACGCCGCCCCACACGGTACCCTCCGTGCCACCCAGCGTGGCGACGTCCGCCACCACCGAGGCCGACGACTTGCTCTCCATCTGCAGCACGGCAGCCCCACATTCACCGAGCGGACTTGAACACGACGACATCGCACGCGCTCACCGACCACCTCCCGCCTCGCCCGCTTCTACCACGCCACGCGAAGGTACTCGTGAGCCAAACAATACTGATTCAGCAACCTCCCTTCCTCCTTGCATGACAGCGCCGCCTATACCTACACCCACGGAAAGCCATTCTGCGACGTCACCCCACGACCAGTCCACCGCAATTCTGCCCCCTCCAAATCAGCCTACACGGCAGGCACTGCGGGCCACCGGTAAGACACACATCGACGCACCCGCCATCTGTCGTTGTGAGATTGCGTGTCCTGTCTCGGCGAAAACAGAAGAGCAGCATGAGTCTTCCGCGCACGACTTCCTCAGCCGCACAGACATTATGGGCGACACTGCCATCCCTCGGAATGACCTGCTTGGCAGTCAGGAACCGAGTGAGCTGGCGGCAATGAACGAGCACACGTGACCATACCACAGCTGGCTCAAAACTTTGGAGACTCTACTACCGCTTCTAAAGACCAAACCCCACTCTTGTCTGTTCCTTCGCGAAATGACGCCACGTATTCTGCCCGGAGACGCCGTAGCGGCAAGTGAACGCACAAATGTAGTGCACCTTGCGGCCGAGTCGTCGTTCTGCATCACCCAGCCCCTTTCACGACATTGCCGACGTCGCGCGCAATGCTGAGGAAACTTTTTACCCTCCACCATCGGCAACAGCGACAGACATTGATCACCCGTCTACGTGCTTCAGGCTTATATTCCCTCAGACGTAAGATGAGTCATTGGAAGAAGCAAGCCAGAATGTTAATGTCACTTCGCCAGTCTCCTATCCCTTGGCGACTACGGACGACACTTTGCCCCTCAGACGCTGCACGTTATTGTGCCTCGGGCAACGACAGAGGTGGCCACACAACGGAGCCGTCCAACACACGCAAGCCTTCTCCGCTCCGTTCCTTGGACCGCTTTTCGGACCCCACCATGCACCCGACCCCTTCTCGACCTCTCCCGTGCCTCTGGGTGCGCCTGCTTGCTTTCGGATCAAAAGACATACGTCACACGCTGTGTCCGCTACGCCACTCCCAGCCAAGACCCCCCGAAGGCATCAACTGTCACGGGACGCTTTCACGGAAGAGACCATGCTGGCCTAAGGACCTCGAACGTTGACTAACCTCCATACTTGGTGTGTTGTGCATGCCTGTTTATATTTTTTTTTTTCGCGCACTCTACATCAGATATACAATTATCGTAACGCGCTCCGCGCTAGGGGGGAGCTCTGTAGTGGCGCATCATTATCTGCATGCATCGCCACTATCCTCATCATCAACGGCGGCGTACCATCATCATCAGGGGGGCTTGCCCGGCTGCGTCAGCAGCCACGCGCTACGCGAGAGGAGAACAGATCGAACACGACCGAGCGCCTGGGCGGTAGCTGGTCTTCACCGCTCTCGAAGCTCCGGCCGGGCCTTGCGCAGCCGCAATAAATGTAGGAGGCCACCGCAATCTACCGAGCCTGCTTCCTACAAACTAATTACCACACGTAATAACATCCAAGTGCCACGTACTGCTGATCGGATCGTAATAGCTTACCTTTCGAAACTGATTAAGAGTCGCACTAAACATCCGAGCATATAGCATTGCAGTGATCAGCGAAACGCTGCCTATAAGGGGATGCTTGAAAGCAACTAAGAGAAAGCTAGCCATCGGGAATGACTCACTTAGAGTTGGGAACAGTAGCATTACGCAAACGTTTAGCGAGATAATAAGGGTAGCAGAACAATTCTACGACAGGCTGAATGACAGCGACGTTAGATAAGGACAAAATACGCAGAGTACAGTCCCAACTTACGATGTCCCACTAGTAACTAATGAGCAATTCGGAAAGGATCTCACGGACATCAAAATAGGAAACGCATCAGGGGACGACAACCTAATCGTGGGTCGGTTGAAGTAAAAAGGAGATATTGTACTAGTAATGCCTGCTGTTATATTTTTTTTATGCCTGAAGACTCGAAACGTGGATAAAGCATTGATAAACGCCAACGGAATTCTGATTCATAACATGGGAGATCCCAAACACCTCAACTATTACAGACCCATAAGGCTACTCTCAGTTGCTTAGTAGCAGTTGATCAGAGTTGTAGTTAGCCACGTGGATGACAACTGGATAGCGAACCATCCAGAGAGCGGGCTTTAGGAAAGGGTACTAACTATGGAGCATATACTTGTCGTCAGTTAGGTGATAGCAAAATCTGCCGAATACACAAAACCCCTTTATAAGGCATTTATAGAATATGAGGAAGCTTTTGATTTCGTACTAACCGCAGCAGTGCTAGAAGCATTCAAGTCTAGGGGACACAGGAAAGCTACAGGAAGCTCTTTAAGGAAAACAGAGTAATAAGTGCTGGATGTCCGACTTACTGATATAATTCTTCGCTTTTTCTCCAGAATTTAAAAAAAAAAGCCTGAATCTATTCAAGATTTTTTTCTTCTCTTTTGGGCAAATTGCAGCGAAAATACCCCATAAATGGACTGTTCTAACGTTTTTAAATATACATTTGATATTCTTGTCGTCCTCCAACGTGCGCCTATATATACAATTGACTTCTTGTAATGAGTTTATTTGAAACAAAAATTTTGTATACAGCTGCGAAAATAGTTTTTCTTGAATTGTCGCTGCCACAAACTTTTGCAAAATACCTTATTACGCATAAATATAGTGCGGAATGCACCTAAAACCTATCTAACACATTTACACTACGTTAATTAAAATGCATCAGATATTAAACATCAATCTTCCTTATCGATATATATTCAAGCGCCGTTCAATTATGGAAGTGCCTGTTTAGGAACAAGAGCTATTACCGAACGAAGGTGCCTGGCATGGCAGACGTGTCTTGATTTTTTATGAAAGCTGTAATAAATGCAGAGGACGGAGAATCAACCCACATACACAAGAACACGGGGAAGATTGAGAACAAGGAAGGCAAAAAACAACATTTGTCACACTGTTGGTACACGCTGATCCCTCTCTTTTGGCTCCGAAAGTGCACGTACGCGAGCATCAATACCCCGCTTATCGGGAGCAATCCATCATGCTGTGGAGGTGGTGAATTTGGTTTCCTTTTTTGTGTTGTCTTTGACTAGCTACTGAAAGGCTGAAGTAGGTGTGTATTTTTTATCTTGTGGAGGTCACGTATGTGAAGGGCATGCACGCTACCTTTTGTGTCATGAAGCACCAGGGCTAAAGGGGAGTGAAAAAGAAGTTGCGGGATTTTTAAACAAGGCAACAAACAGGGCTGTACGGATGAAGAAGTATTAACGTCTGCTGTGTCGCCTTCCTGACTTTCAGCTGTATTCTTCCAGCGTACACCAACCGGAGAGCAGCAGATATATGTGCACCTCAAAAAATAACAATGAGTGCAGTCAGGACTCTGGGAAAAAAATAATGGTATAAGGCACGACTACAAAACCTCAATTTTGGTTTTATGTAATGGTGGATAACGGGAAAATCATTTTTTTGTAAATATAAAGCGGTGGGACAGGTGTTTTAGCCGAATTTAACGTGAGTCCAAGCTAATCAGCGTACATTGACTGCTAGTGACCGCCTTCAAAAACGTAATGTGGAGTCTACATTACTAGCCCTTATAATCGATAATGGAAACTTTACCTGCATCATAAAATACTGTGACTTACCCAAACTCCACAACTGAAATTCATTTTGTGGTTCTAAATTTTTTAGGCGTTTAAAACATATCCACGTCTATTTCCACTCAAGAAAAATGTGAAGAATGATTTATGGCCAGATTATTCAGTGAGGTGATGTGGATACTGCAGGGACATGCGATACATCTGCATTAGCACATCGCAGTGACAGCACATTTCCCTGTATTTAAATATGTATTCATATTTCTGTGAATGTTTATAAACTTGAGCTTCGCGCCCCACAATATGTGGTACAGACGATGTCGTATATTGACACGTAAATATAAAGAAAGTGTTAATTGCAGTTAGATCCAAGAGGTCACTGCGCTATATCCCGCTGTTTTCATCCGGAAAGTTCGAGGAGTTAACCTTACGTTAGAACACCTGAACCCTTTCCTGTCATCTTTTGGTAAATATTTCAACAATAAGTACACTCTTGAAGGCGCGATGCTGTGTTCATATCTTGTGAGATTCCGCCCACAATGTACACAAAGTACAGACCCAGGCAGCACAGGAATGTCCTGCTAAACTCCAGCCGGTGTACTTTGGCCGGTTATTTTCTGTACGGCCTTTTTCTAGCAGCCGTGTTCGGCCCTTGTGCAAATGTGGGCCTTTTGGCTGTAAACGGCCGTACTCCCATGGCGGTCCAACGGCCAGTATCCGTCGGCCAGTCGACCGGCTTCCGTTCATACTGCCAGATTCCAGCCGTAGGGCACCTGCCATTTCAAAGCCACCCGTGAGCGCACCGAAGAACGGCAACCGGAGGACAGCCGAGATGCGGTCGTCGGATTCCAGCTGGAGTAAAGCTGCCGGAAGTTCGGCCATGCTACGGGCATTCGAGGTCAGCCACAGTACATTAATTGTACTGGAGCCGGGTGACGACCACTGCATGCAGCGCAAGCAGATGACTCCGTCGCGCTTGGCAGCCGCACAAACCCACCATTTTGAGTCCACTGCACCGACATCAAAGTGAGCCCGTGCGCCACCTCAAGCCGTCCAGCCTTCATCGCAGCCTCGCTTAATTATCGGTTTCAGTCGAGAGCAAAATCATTTATTTTCAAAATTTATTAAATAGTGATCACAAATTGTCGTTTCTTTATTGATGTGCCTACAGAAAATATTCATTTCTTTGCAGAGGTGGAATAGGTAGATTGTCCAGGTCCTGATATCTTCTCTGGGGCGGCTTACCTGTAATAAATGGGGAAAGAGGAAGGGGGAGGGGGGGGGAAGCGGAAGCCGCATACTTCAACAGATTGAATTTCACAAAGATGAAAGTGCCGCTTTCAGTCTATGGATTTTAAGACAATCTTCCTGAACGCTTTGCTGCGTGACTAAATCAACTATTTTTACAAGAGTTGCTTGAATTTTTTTGTTGTACCTAAAACCGGCGCGAATGCCTTTACGTTTGGTACTCTACAAAACAGTCAGGAGCATTCAATATAATTTCCTTCACACGAAAAGTATGTTCAGTTTTTGCTCATTTTTTCTGCAAAAAAAGTTTCTACTCGATCAACATTTTTGATGATCTTTCACAGGACTGATCCTAGGAGAGTTCAAAGAAGTACTTTAATTTTAAATCTATATTTATGTTGTTTTCATGAGTTGTGTGCACACCGTTTAAGCGACCAAAATAACTTAACTTTCGTCTAATGTCGTACTACTTTAAAAAAAGTCTAAACGCGTTGCGAATGACCCCCTGCTTCACGTGGCTGCGGTTGTATCCCTCTGTGTTCACGCAAGGAAAGGCGTAAGGCTAAAGTTTAATAATTTCTTTCAAACCAATAACATAGCAATGGTAGTATTGATACAGCAAATCTTGAATAGTGCAATGAATAAAACAATAAATACTTCATTAGTGCAGTTTGGTCTGAATGTGTAAGGGTCGCAACCCGTCGGAGGCGAACTGGCTGCTTCGCAAGTTTATTTTATTTATTTATTTATTTATTTATTTATTTATTTATTTATTTATTTATTTATTTATTTATTTATTTGATATCTGCTTGCTTTTGCATGCATTACAGAAGGGAGATGTATAACACTAACCATCAAATTTGAGGTCAAGAAGCAGAATAATTCTACAAAGCCCGGTCAAAATCGTCATTATAAACAGTCGATACAGCCATACGTGGAATATAATTACACTCTCGTATTGACCTAAGATAAAATGATTCGCGCAAGGCGTCACCTTTAAAGGAAAGTAAATAATTTGCTATAAGCTAGCGGTCCCATTTCGGGATATGTAGAATGGCGCTTGGATATACTTCTCCCCTTCTATTCCATTTTTGGAATGATAGATATTACGAAAAAATTTCAGCCCGAGTTTTCGTCTGTGCTCTTTCACGTCTTTGCAATAAAGTTTACATTTATTTTCCGTCATTGTAAGTTGACAGTACCAATTACATAATACGGTACCGTATCAAACAGCTCTTTGGTGTAGGGATTCCAGAAAACACAAGCGTACTCCAACATCGAGCGCACATGAGCGAAATACGGTTGATCTTTTAAGCTAGATGGAGGTTCGCTTAAATTTGTGTCACAAAGCCAAAAACACCTGCAGCCGTAACTTTCAAGTTGTGAACGTGCCTGATAAACCTCTACCCACTCTTTAAATACAATCCTAGTTATTTATATTCCCCGGCCATTCTTAAAGAATCGTAATTTACGGTATACATATTCAATATGAATGAAGGTTTTCTCGTAAAGGTGACATTACACACCTTTTAACATTCAACAACTTTTCTGAATTACCACAGCCGGATGTTAATAAATTTGAATCATGCTGCAGGTGTTCAGAATCACGTTCATTCGTTGTAGTCCTCTAAACTACACAGTAATTAACGCACATTTTGAACAAAGATCAGGGGCCAATAGTAATAACATTTGTATATCCCGAGAAAAAATGATGGCCCGTAACTGAGCCTTGGGGAATTCCTGAGGTCACGGGAACATATACGGACGAACAACCATTGAGAGCGACCGACTGCTGTGTTATAGAGAGATACTGGGCTATCCATGGCATGACCGATTCATTCAGTTTATAGCCAACGATTTACTAACAAGAACGTGATATAAAACACCGTGAAATGATTTTTTGCAGTGCAAGAAAATACTGTCAACTGCTTTAAGCTTACATATTGCTATAGCCAAATCGTGCGTGAACTCAACAAGCTGCCTTGAGCAAGAGAAACCTGACAAAATCCGTGTTTGATAGGATTCTGGAGATTATGTTTAACCAAATGAGTCATATCCCAAGTGTGGGTAAGCTAACCTTCAAACACTGCAAAAAATTATCATAGACGCTTCGTCACTGACAATGCTTTGTTGTTATAGCAAATTTAAAAAACCACTTGTTTCTAAATAAGCAGTCATAAAACCCCATGAAGTAACATAGTGCAGGGCACGAAGTTGAGCCTACCAATGCACGAGCTCAGTCTCTTTTAGGTTAATCACCAACAAAATAGAGCAAGATTGTTTTTCGCACTATTATTGTAAGAAAAATAGCCGCAAAGTTGCGCGTTTGCTCGCCTTTGCCTTTCTTTGGTGGGGAGGCCTTGACATGGCGCCGGTTGAGCTCCTGCGTGGTGGCTGCTGGTTCGACGCCTTTTAAGGTGAGTTATTTTGGTGAACCACCGCTATCTCCGGTCGGTCATCTCTGCCGGGTCGATGTCTCCAATGCTCTTCATTTCTTGATGGGGCGAATAGCCTCGAGCTGATACGTCGACGAAGCCGGCGGGCGAAGCGTGGTAGAGGCTATGAGTGGCGAGGCTTAGATCACCCGTCGGTGTAGCACAGTCTTCTTGTGGCAGTATATGGCATGCCGATGGCCTAAAATGTTCCCTGGTAATTTCCAGTGAGTCCTTGCACCTTCCCCGTTCACCTAGAACACTCATTACTGTTTGACAAACGATATTCGTTCATTTAAAACGCAGAAACACCGAGTGTATGAAAAACGGGTCTGCGTCGTTCGGCTGCTTAACGGCTTTTTCTTCACCAAGGGAAAAGCGGTCCTACACCGGCCGGCCTATTTCAAGCACGTATGTGCATGAATTCTCGCCGCCCAGATGCGTGCCGTTGTTCGGCTGTACAGAGCTTACCGAAAGAATGACGCATAACCTGAGGCCTTACGTAGGCTTGTCTCCGCTTGAGCACCGGTTGCCAAATATTCTGCGGCCGTTCGCTTGTCGTAATTACGCCGAAGACCGCTACCCGAATGAAAAACGTATATTCTGGGGCCGTACGTCGGCCGGTCTCCTTTATAACACCGGCTGTCCGAAGAAAACGAATATTCTGCTGCCGGACGCATGGCTCGCATTTCAAAGGGCGAATGCGCGGCAGCCTCGCTCCGGTAGGTCTCCTTTCAAACAGCAACTGTTACAACCGTAAGGATATTCTGTGGCCGGTCACTTGCCGTGCTTCGGCTGAACCCCGCTTCCCGAAGGAAAAATGGATGTCCTAAGGCCGTACTTGGGCCGTTATCTTTCTCGACATCGGCAGCCGAAAGTGAACTGAATATCTGGCAGCCAGGTAGTTGCCGTTGTGCGTCTGAACACGGGCGGCCGGAGAAATACCGAAGCGCTGGTTACCAAATGTTGGCCATTCAACGTACGATCAGTGGCTGCCAGAACCCTGGATGCTGGCTGTACATGCCAGAAACCGGCCATAGACGGGCCGGTCTTGGGACACACTTTGTGTGCCGCCTGGGGAACGGGTGGTGAGTACCTTCTGGTCAGTACATATTAACCAGCATGTGCTTATTTGGACACGCTCACTTCGGAATGTTACGGAGGCAACCCTGTTGACAGTACGGCTTAAAATGCTTCTTATTCTGTCTCTTGAAGGAGATGTCGGGCTAACGTACTTACCAGTGGGTGGGAAGGCAAAACCTTAAGCTTTGCCCTACCTGCCCTTCAAATTCAGTCAAGGCAAACTATGCGCAAAAGTGCAGCCACCAACACTCTTTGACGCCGTTACCTTAGAGATACATGCTCCAGTTTAGGGCGTGTTTTGCGGCCTTCGAAATGGATAGATTTTAAGTAGGGGTTGATTGTAAACCAAAGCATTCGCCGATAAAAACAAAGATACGCCGACAACACCATGTCCGAACTTCGCAACAAAGTTTCTTGTTCCAGGCATTGAGAACCTCCGTCCGAAATGCATTATGGTTTTATCTCAGAAATGTTTCGGGAGCAATGGTACTGACTCTTTTTTTTTTGCTGTCAGCAAACTATTGTTGCTACGTTGGGATACACTTAAAAAACTCCAGCCATGGTTCTCATAGATGGTATGCTGTTGCCATGACGAGGTGAAAGTTTTAGTGAAAAATCGCCCTTTGTCGTGCGCGAGGTAGGATGCGCGCACACGGTGTTACGAATCGGCCAGCGCCGCAGTACTTCCCCGCATCACTCCTCGGCTGTGCGGCGAAGCCACTCGTGCTCCTTCGAAAACAGGCGCAATCATGTCGGGGACAAGTAGCGACAAGCCTCGTCAGACTCTTCGCTCTCTGCGCATTCGGCGGCTGCCTGCGGCGGCTGAACTTCGGCGGCTGCCTGCACGGCTCGTCTCCACGCTCTTCAAGGACACAGAGGCAGGCCCCGGTGATCGCAACGGAGTCCTCCTCTCTCCCCTCTCTCGGACTCAACGTGCCCGAGGCTATGAACAGCTTACGAACTCTGGAAAGAGTGTAGTGCGTGTTCCAGCGTGTTGCGTTTGACCGTTACCGCTTTCGGGTATAAATAGAGCTCCCAAGCGTTGTAAACCATTCCTGTTAGAGCAGCGAATCGATGTTGTCGCTCTGCTCGAGTCCTGTATTGTAACCTCGCCCGTCGGGGCATTGTTCTTTGGCTTCGGCTCACCTCTCGCTATGAAGTAAACAGTTACGTTAGCCTACGGCTTCTGGACTTCTTCACGGCTGCAACAGCGGCTGGCCGCTCGCATCATACACGCTACCACTCGTATGTCGGAGGCCACGGAGCTCGGATCGGGTGCCCCCGCCCGGTCGCAACAACGGAAAAACTCCCGTGCGTGCGAAAGATTACGGAATCGTGTGGGTGGGCTGATTACAGAACGCTGCGTTTTTTTAGTGAAAGTTCCTTAAGTGTACAGTGCACATGCTACGTCCAGCGCTGCAACGGCCTTCCGTCGGCAGAAAAACAGCGTGTGGAAAATATTGGTTTTCGAGCAACGCAACAACATGGGGCGTTTTGTTTAGCCCTGAAGGGCAGTTGTGAGAAAGAAAAAAAGATCTATCGTTGCAAAAGGTACGTTGATTGTTTCCATAAATTTGAGAAACGAAACTTTCTCTCTTCTTTTTATGCGCTGTGGAAGGACAATGAATTTTTTTTAGAGCGGAGTAACAAATATTTTCATGACTTATATTGAAGAAAAAAAACATACTTATAGGATAATAATTCTAATCACGAGCTTAACGTTTATTTAATTCATAAGACCTTTACCGCTTCCTTTGTAACAAAACGACATCAACCCACCCTTTACGTCACCACAAAGATCTTATACCACGTTTGGAAACACATACCGGCAAGTTCTACTGATAAAAGGATTTTCTTGGTAAGCTAAAGCATCTAACGCGACGAGCTTCACTTTGGATAAAAATCGGTTTTAAATAAGACTCCAGCGTTTTCCGGGGGAGGGGGGGGGGCGGGGTCTTCCAGAATATCTGTGGTGGGATGGCGCCTGCTTTTCTCGATGTTTTCCTGATATGCCTGCAACTATTATCCCACGTGCCATGTCGACAATTCAGTAACCGCTTTGTTTGGTTGTGTGGTTTTGAAATGTTGGTTGATGGGCTTGCGGACCTATTACGGACACTTGGCTACCAATGTTAATAGATGTATTTTTTAAGGACGTTGTTGCTTTGCAGTTTTTTAGCGACGAAGCTTCTTAGGCCGAGCGTTATCCGTCCGTGGCAAAAAAAGAGTAAGGCAAGGTGGCGAGGAGGCAAGGAGCCCACATGCAGGGGCTGGAGGAAAAATGCGGTAAGCGCTGTCCCTGTAAATCGAACCCGGGATCCTTACGCGGTGAAACAGGCAACCTACCCATTTTGTCACCCCGAATGCATTACGGCGACGGAGTTAGCAGCGGTATGAAACAATTACATGTGCAACCGATTGGGCCAAAAATGGCTCTTGCTGTATGAATCGAAACTGGGCTTCTTGAATTATGAACCCGGCGCCACCCGAATAAGCTTTTATCGCATTCCCGGCGCACAGCATTTTCTTAGGGTTCATAATGCGTTGCTTGGCTTTGGATTCGGATTGAATTTCCAGCGCGCGTTAACGCGGTCCAAATTGAGAGACCTGTGAAAGTCTGAGGACAAAATGATCCGTGTGTGGCATTCATGTAGAACTTTTAGAAGGCAATTTATGAAACAAACTTTAGGTGGAACAGCCGCGTCTTCGATAAAGCGAGAGGCTACACCATTTCTTCTTATTCCCCCTTGCACAACTAGCGCAACCTGCGTAAATATATTTCCTTTCAAATCCCTCGCTTTAATCCAGTTTGGATAATTTATCAATATTTTAAATATTCCATTTTGTTACGTCCTCTATATTTTACATAGCCGCCCAAACTGGTTCCATTCACTAACCAAGCTGAGTCACTGGTAAGTATTAGTATTGACTATGGGCACTAAGTAACCCGAATCGGTTCGGCTGATTGGTTGAAATCAGGAGAGACTGCTGACTCGCCGAGTGAAACGACCCTGGCGAGAACGCTGTACTGCATGGGAGCTGCCGATCTTATTTTTACCCAAACGGCCAATCCAATTCAACTCACCGACTGGATACAGCAGCTATTTATAGTTAACAGTGACTCTAATCAGTTTGTGAGCGGAAGCAGCTTGTCCAGTTGGGGAAAATTTAACAGCGATTGCTACTATCGCCGCCATCAGGCAACACTTTTTATACCGTGGCCGTTGGAGACTTTGTACTATGGACCTACATTGATGGTTAAAGAGCCGTTGAGAAACCTTAGAATACCAAGTGGCAGGACCACTAACACATTTATAACACACAAAAACGTTTTCATTCTTAGTAACCTTCGAAATTAAGTAATATTTTACAAACTAAATGTAAACCATAAAGATTTGTTGACGGTATTGTAAAAGACACTGCAATTTTGTAACACTTGCAGAAAAACTTGAAAAAACCTACACGTTTTTAGTCTTTCATTTATACACAATATTCTAAATTATTGTTCTATTCAATCGTGATGGTAACCATGCGTTAATCGTCTCGTCACTGTGCGATCATAGTAAATGATAGATTTTATTACATCTGCCCTCGTGGGTGGAGGGCAATATCACTGGATACCTTCTTTTTAAGTGCGAATGCACTTTATAAGCGCCCCCAAACCATCCACCGCCGGCGGCGGCGGCGGCGGCGGCGTCCGCAGTGCTCTTCTAAATTAAAAAAAGAAACAGCATCCGGCGCCAAGTTTCGATCCGAGGACTTTGCGGCGCAGCGCGACGCTCTACCGACCAAGCCGCGGACGCGACGGTGATATCAGTGTTAGTGACGCGCCTTATATCTTTAACGCATTCAAACTACGTCGTCAGCGGCGTCCGTTGGTGACTCACCGGCGTTATAGCGGCTTGATAACTGCGTGGTGTACACGTGATACTACAAACCCGATGGAAGAGATGGAAAAGAAGGCGGCGAGGCGGTGGGCTGCGGGGGCCGAGCGCAAGCGCCGCAAGCGGGCCGACAACCATGCATTCGCACTTTCACATTCTCCCCCTCGGGGAAATGCGGGGGAATTTTATTTAAAAAAGAAACAGCATCCGGCGCCAGGTTTCGATCCGAGGACTTTGCGGCCGCAGCGCGACGCTCTACCGACCAAGCCACGGACGCGACACTGATATCAGTGTTAGTGACGCGCCTTATATCTTTAACGCATTCAATTTACGTCGTCAGCGGCGTGCGTTGGCGACTCAGCGGCGTTATAGCGGCTTGATAACTGCGTGGTGTACACGT